>NC_054877.1:11059328-12271411 GCF_018320785.1 Cheilinus undulatus | reverse complement strand
TGCACAAAATGAAATCCCAAGAGTTCAGCAGAATACCGTTCGTACACACATTTGTGTTTTTCAAAGAATTTTAAACGTGCTGATGTTGTGGCATGTCACTCATACTTGTGTGCACCGTGTTGTATTAGTCTATTCCTTTTTTAATGACTTGGTAATTGCTTTGTCCCTGGTTATTGAGATGACTGCCATGCACTATTACACCAGTTTAATGGTGTGAAACTATTCCTCTTAACAAAGCCATCAATCACAGGTGTTACTATGGCAACAACATTAGCCATTATGCTGATGTTGTAATGATACACAGCACACCTGGTGATTAGGCATGAGAACTACATACAACTTCCAGAATCTGAAGAAGGCAGCCTTAATGTTTTTAGGATGAAAATAGTACAGCATCAATAAGAGGCCTGCTTTCCTTTCTATGGATGCTATTTATAGTTTAATTAAAACGGAGGGCTAGGTTTTTTCTTCAGTGCATGAGCTATACTTTCTAAATGTTTCTCAGCCTGCAGAGCAAGCAGCTGAAATTCAATCATTTTTTTAGTCTAGAAGAGCCAGGATATTGCAATGAAAGCTGCTCTAACCCATGACTCCTTCCTGATAGTCTTGTATACTTCAGCTTCTCTGTCTAAAGCTTTAAGCTGAAGAATTGAAGATGGCAATGAAGAAGCCATTGTGTACATGTCCTCTGAGCAAGCTAATGGGTATTGCAGATAAGTTGGATCTTTAGCTGTAGATGGCCATGGTTTAAGTACTGTGTGGTATTTACCCTCTGGTGATAACAGATATAACAATGGCCTGTCTGAGTGTTCCAGCTACAAAAGAGCTTTTTTTCAGATGTTTTCATTCAGAGATGTGGCCTTCACCTTGGGGAGGAGAGACGGCCAGTCAGACATGGTGTTTACAACCCCTGCCCTGTGTCTTCACCTTGTTAACTGAAAGCTGCTGTGAAATGAGATTGTACTGCAATCATCTTTGCGTCAGAGTGTAGTTATGAAGGTTTTATATGTGTTCAGAGAGCCTACAGGTCTTTGTCCATCAACAAATAATGGGTAGACATTGTATTTCTCTGTGGCACAGAGGTCTTTAATCCAAACGTATGATTACAGTTATGGTATTATTCCCTGTAAATTTGCTAAGGGGGTATCCCTACATCCTCATAAAAAGCCTCAATCAACTGCATATTTTTCAATCATGGAACATAATGAACCATGGATGTAGAAATGCAGAAATGCATGAAAAGTGATCTGTCCAAATAATCATGAGCCATACTAGGTTGCTATATTATACATTAAGATGTGATTTTTCCTCTGGATTGTGCAGTAAACTGGTATTAATTGCATCACTGATGAAATTTCCACTAAAGTGTGGATTTTTGCAAAGCTGTTATCTCGGGTTTAAACACCCATGGTGGTGTGCACACATGTGGTATAACTGATGTCGCTGTTAGCATGGCAGAGTGATATGTGACAGACAACAGCTCAGTCTGTGTCCAGTCATCAGCTCTGACGCTAAAGAGCAGCCAGGTCAGAAGCCAAGCATTGCCTGTTTGTGTCACTGTAATTAATATGAAGCACAGCATGAACTAAAACATGTTCTTTCCTCTGCAGGTTTGATGTTTGTAATAAAAGCAAAATATGCCGAGTGTGCCCGCTTTGCTGCTAAATACAGCTGACACTGATTTTTTTCTGCCAAGAGCGCTCAGAACACTAGACTACATTGGTTTTGAATACAAAATAAGCGCAGCTTGGCTAAAAAAAACGGCTATAGACACAGGCTCTAAACCCCAGTAGCTCTGTTGCTCACTGGCACCTCTGCTAGGGCTAAGTTATATCTATAATAACATGATGTTTCTGACAAGTCCTTCACAATAAAAGACTGAGGTAGTTATTTTGAGTGCTTTTATTGTGAATGCCCACATTAGTAAATATGGTGTTTTCACTTATTAGATTTTATTTGTGATCTTATGCTCAGACATGAGTTGAATATGCGATCACAGGCTTGTTTCAAGGGGAAAGGGGGGTTGTAGCACCCAAATATATATTTAAAAGCATTATCTCTTCTAGTTTTTCAACACTGGGATATAAAACTACTACAGCAAAGCGCAAAAAATACCACCAAAAAACTGACATGATACACATTTGAGCCTTTATTGCTGAGCTCCAGGTAGCCTAACACATTCTTATTGTTCTATTTGCAGAGAGAGTACATTTAAAAGTTTAAATTACACCTGGACATCTCTGGCACAAGGGCAGTTATCTGCTAGGTTAACCATGTTAGCCGCTCGCCTGGTCAGCCTGTGGATGTGACTTATAGCTAATCCAGCGAGTGTCATCGCTATGATGAACACAAATGAGAAACCAGAGCAGGAAGAGCCTCCGGTGTCACTTTGATCTATCACATGGAAGCCGTATGGGTTCCCAGTAAGTTACAGCCACACTGGACAAAGAGTGATGGACGAAATCTGGGTGCCAAGGTTGTTCATATGAGCTTTGGTACGTGTCTAGAAACTTCAATGATCAAAATGCCAAAATAATGGCGACAGCATTGCCCGAAAAGTGTCTTTAACAGAACTTGAGCTATGTTCCTTCACATTGTGCCTTCCTGTGTGCCCTGTATAAATGAGCTCTCCAGCTCTTGGCTGTCTCCACCAGTGGATGAACCTCCAGGGCTACTTAACTGTGCAAAACATGAAAATAAAGTGAGCCTCGAATGAGAATGAGCATAAATGGTTGAACTGAATGTGAAAAGCTTAAATTGCTCTGGTGGCTGTGTTTAAGTGGACTAAAAATAAACTGCACTTGTTTCAAAGACAATTTATAGCAAATGAACTAAAATCCTGTGCATACTTTTTTTAACATGAATTTTTTATGCTGTTACACTCTTACCAGAAACGTGCTCAGTTAATGGTGTTAAATAGGAGAAATAAGCAAGTCTACTGGGAAGAAAATCTGTGACTCATTGACAGTTTTTTGTTAATGGATTAGTCGTTAGTTGATAATTTGTCAGTCAACTAAATTACATGTAAATAAACCTAACATTGTAGCCTTATATTACAAGCTGTTATCAAAGGGGGTGGTTGAGGAGAGTGTATATACTTGACATTTCCATCCTTTATCAACCTGACTAATGAAATATGAATATTTATTCCACATATTTATAAGGATGCCATGCTCTGGGTAATCTAGCTGTTTTGGTATGAATTCTTTGGGAATGGCATTGTGACAGTCTTGGCTCCACTTAGCTCCCGCCCCCACAGCCCTTGACCTCTTCATTAGATAAATAGGCCAGTCTATTCGGCAGCCTTCACTTGTGATGGACAGCATCTGGCTGTTTCCGATATCCACCGTGAGAAATGTGCAGACAAAAGCCTCCCTCTCCTTCCCTTTCTCACAGTTTCCTCCCCTTTCTTGCTCCCTTGTTTACGTCTCCAGAAAACCGAGCATTGTATGATATCATGTGTCTTTGAATGGTCCGCAGATCCAGCAGAGGGTGGGACACAGCAGATGCTGATTTTCCCCTCTCATGGTTATGTTTTCCAGGAGGAAGTGAAATTGATCGGTCACACTTTGCACATGAACTGTGGTGATACATTCTCCTATGGCAACAATGCAGTTTTGAATGCCATTTTCCTCAGGCATGTCTGCATGCATTCCTGCGTGGATTTAGACACATTAAGGACATTTTTTGGCAAAAAAAAGTCAATAGCTGCATTACAGCTGATGTTTTACCGCAGCACAGCCCGTAAGCTTCTCTGCTATATGGCTTCTCGTCAGTTACGTCAGCTATTCCTGAAAATGAAAGAACAATAAGTTGCATTATCCACCATGTTGGGAAGCCAAGATATTTATAGTTGGTAATAATGGATGCACTTAGAGGTAAAAGATTAAGCTGTCTGATAAAGTAACGGGAGATGCTGGAAATAGTTGGTGTCTAATTTCTTTATTTATTGCAGTCAGGTTGCAAAAGCATCCAATACCAGGTTGCAATTTATCAATCTCGTTGTCAGGGAGTGTGCTGCATTTTTATGATCTATTGATTGAATGATAAATGGTTAATAATGCTGCACAATTAATCTAATTGGAATCAGAATGTCAGGCAGTGCAATTACATATCAGCAAAAAAGGATGCAACTATATTTGTATTCAGTAGTACCTGAAATGTTTGCAGAATTGTCTGCAAAAAGGCCTTTGAGTTTACAATAGTGTTATTGTATTTTTTTTCATGCTACTGGATATTTGTTAATTTTGAGTTGAAAAGTTCACACTCAGTAACTACTGTCTCTGTATTTTCTTTGATATCCAAGCAAGTTGACTTATGGTTTCATTGACGTATTACATCATAACAGAAAATTGCAATGACAATATTGTCCAGTGCAATTGCATTCACACATTATTACCTAATCGTTACCAAACATCTTAGGAAATGCTGGAATATGCCAATCCCAAGTTATTGCACCATTTAGACCCAGAGCTGTAAAATAACAGCTTCTTATACCAAATCATTTTTTTGTAAACAACACCAAGAACCCAGAGGGTTTTCTGAAAAACTGAACAGAATTTTAACATTTCCTAAAATGTTTATTTCTTGGCCTTGTTAGTAGTAAGAGAAATGAAATCAAAAACATTTATTTGTTTATTTAAACACATCCTCCTCCTCTCCACATCATGTCTCTCATCCAGAGCCTCAAATAGCAGAATTATGAGTTGGTTGAACTTTTTATTAACATTTAAGGCCCACAATCCCAGTCATATGCAGCTGCCTTCCAATAGTAGCCACTGTAGTTGTTCTTAATGACCACTGCATTGCTGCCACAGTGCTTTTTACTCTGATATAAACCAGGGATGTTCAGAGGCATCTATTTCCCCAATTCTGTTTGGAAGAACATCTTGAGAAATTCTTCACAGGGTCGCTGTGTTAGTGGGTGTGATGTGAGCCTGATATACTGTGTAGAGCATAGCTAACATTAGCAGCTTGCTACGCCAGCCTTCGTTCCTTCTTGCAGATTAACATCATGCTTTGACATATTGCCTTGAATAGTTCTACAGGATCTCAACCCTTGACAGCCTACATCACACTTTATTTCCATTTATTACTTAAAAAACATTGATACTGTGCTGTTACTACTAACTGCTTAACCTTTCATATTTACATCCTGTGAAATGCAGGGGTAAAGCTCAGACAGGAAGGCAGCGGTCATCAATTGAAGCTACAACGGCCTTCAGTGGTGGAAAATTTGATAAATGAATTTAACCGACTAACCCGTGCATCCCTAATGTATACAACTGCTAATAACCAGCGTCCCGTAAGAACAGCACGTTTTAGTTTTATTTGTTCCAGAAAACTGGGGTAAGTTGTCCAGAGGCTGTCAGGTTGTGCTTTCATATAAATGAAGCAGTGAGCTTCAGTATTCAGCACAGGTATGTGGATGTTAACCTGAAAAAGGGATATAAGGGATGTGATGCTAGCACTGCTGACTTTAGCCATATTTGACAAACCACCTTCGCTAAGTTGAGGTGTGACGTTGCTGTACCGTTGCAGTGTGAAGTTGGTTTGTAGGATGTATCTTTATGACTTCAGACTAGTTGTCTAAATGCACTTACATTTTGCATTTATTAGAAGCGAATTCATATACCTAGGAACATCACTATTCTCAATGTCTAAAATTCTGCTGGAGTCTGCCTCAGTGTAGCTCAAGTCGTCACTGCTCAAATTTAAAAACGTTTTCATCCACCACCTTTCCCATGTTGTGGCCAAAGAGGCTTAAACCAAATCATTTTTATCCCATATGCCTTTTACATTTATTGCAGTTGCATGTCTCAGAAACAAGATCATCCAAAACTGGTTGCATGAGGTCTGAAAGGAATATACATGGGAATGTGGCATCCACATAAAACCTTTAAAGTTACTTTCACAAGGAAAGTTTTGTTCAAGCAGTACGTACCAGAAGATGATAATTATTTAGCATATACTATAGATGACAGACAAACCATGAAAGCAACACATTTCTAGGGCCACTGAAAAAAATTTGAGACGAAATTTCTTTTTCACTTGTAAGAAAAAAGTCAGAATTCTGAGTTTAAAGTCAGAATTCTGAGATTAATCTCAGAATTCTGACTTTTTTCTCAGAATTCTGACTTTAATCTCAGAATTCTGACTTTAATCTCAGAATTCTGACTTTTTTCTCACAAGTGAAAAAAACATTTTTCGTCTTAAATTTTTTTTTTCAGTGGCCCCAATACTCTTCCGTACATTTCTACTTTTATTGAACCAAATAAAAAATCAAATGTCGGTTGGTTCTTCTTGCAGAAATTGCATCTCAAAGGTTTGAAACTGGTTGTTTATTTGTTGTTGGTGTACCAATCAGTATATTGAACAAAATTTCCAACACTTATCCAATAGAGAGTGCTGTACTATTAAAAATTCCAGCAGTAGATAGCTGCTGAAGGGATGGGAGACATTTTCTGGCATCTTACAAACAAGATGGAAAAATAAACACCACTAGGCCTCATTTATTCTGATATTTAGACCAGCATTGTGAAAAAAAGGACACCAAATTAATACTAGTTGCAGAAAATTTCATGGAACCTGACAACTCAGGCCTGCATGTTATGATGTGCCTGAAAGCTAAGCAAAAAACATTTCATCAGCACTTCTGTCTCCTTACTGTATCTGCACTGGTAGAGGCAGACAGGCAATCCATCAGCAAGCAAATATAGTACGTGTCACTGAGGAAAGTACTCCAACCGCAGAGCGGGTGCCACACACAGCCGTATATTTAATGTCCGCATGTGATGTCTGCTCTCCTTGGCTTGAAATTCAAAACCTTGGGTCTGCTCCCAAGCATAACATGTCATTTGGTGAGAGCTTTTTTATGCTTCAAAGCATCTCCCTGTTCCTGCATGCATTTTTAATTTTTGAGTGCAGTGTTTTATAGAAATTAAAGCTATAAGCCTACCTATTATGATACATTACTTCTAGTGCTGTTTTTTCTCTTGAATGTTTCACATTTGTCTCTGCAGGATGAGAATTTGCAAGAGGTGGCATTTAAAAAATCAGATTTTTCCATATTCTAGCATCTTCTCTTAGACACCACATTACCAAATGAGGCTTATGCTTATTGTTAGATTAGAAGTGCCTTTCTGAAAGACTGTTTGTGTACTCCTTCTCCGCTGCTCATTTGGTAGGCAGGCTGACAGTTTTGAAAGAACAGGCCTAGGGGAATGCAGCGCACACGTCTGATGTCGTATCTCCTTGGTCCAGCACTTGTTCTTTTGGAGCTCTGCTGAACCAATCCTGCTCCTCGTACTTACCAGACCCTCAGGCCCCACTTTGATCTCCCTTAACAACCAGGACAGCAGTTCAAGCATCTTGTTATATTTGACTGTTTAATCCATCAAATGTGTTTGTCTCAGCAATAGGCTAATGAACGTCTCTATCGAGGCCTTGCCGGCATTGAATCACTCCTGTGATAACAAGTTTATTTAGGATAGACTGCGTGAAATTTGAAAAAGGGTAATTGCTTGTTCCTGCAAATTGCTAGTGTTCCAGTATTGTTAAGTTTGACGCCTATTTTCCACACCTTAACTAAATAACATTATTTCCCACATTGTTCACTGCTTTTTCTGGCAACGTTTTATACATTTTAGAAGAGCACAGGACTTCCTGAATCAGCCTTTTAGGTTGTCCTTCTGCTTGCATGTCCAATACAATTTACTGTATCAGCCCCCCTGTGGCTAAAATGCCAAGCCACTAAGCAAAATGTCTCAAGTAATTAGGAGCTTTATGGCAAAGCTGTAGAAATGCATCATATGACTAACTTTTTCTTCCCTCTTTTCCTTTTGTTTTTCTCCAAACCTAGTGTTTTGCTTCTTACCTTTGTGACTTGTTCACATAAAAACAAAAACAATTCAAAGACTGAGTCCCTGACGGCTAGTCTGATTCAAGCATTCAGTTTTTAAATACTTATATCTGAATTAAACTAGAAGCACAATTTACATCAACTTAATGAAATCTTTAAATCTTTTACCATGGATTTTTCTGAACAAGACAAACCTACCATGTTATTTGGTATTAATACACTGCTTAATCCATGCATTATTAATACTTAAGCTATTGTTTGAAATGAATGTTGCTGCATGCATCCATGTTCAATGGTCTGTAAGTGATTAAAAATAAGGTCTTCATCTAAAATACTGTTCCTAGGTTTAACAAAGGAAGTATTAAATTATCAGCAGGTGTAGAAACATCTTGGATTTATACTTATTAATTGAGGGAACCAAGAAAATATCCCACAGTACACTGACAATTTCCCAAATTACTGCAATTGTTCAATTTCTTATCCTGAATGTAGCTCATATTTTAATAGCACAAATATGATCTTTGAATAGAGTTTTTCAAGTGTGAAATATTTCAGAATTACAATCATTTTCACACTCATATTAGTAGAAAAACACCAATTGTGGCATCAGGGTTGATATATTCATTATGGGTTATCAGATAGCTGACTGCTTTACAAATGCTTTTTCCTCACTTCTTTGTAAATCTTTGTGTTGATTTTTCAATTGGTGTTGAGATTTGCAGATATTAGCTAATAAAGTGAAATATTGGTATCGGAAGAAATGAACATTTATGCCATTTACAACCAATACAGTGACTTTAAATATCAGTGTATACCCTCTATAAATGTCAGCCATATTTACGAATAAGCTTGAGGAATTTCATGCAGGACCAACAGACCTATGTCAGTTGAAGTATTTTCTTTGTTCTTGAAATCTTAAGTTCCAAGGACTTAAGTTTTAGGTCTGAATGACATTTATCTTTCTTAGACCCCAAATATGAGGACATTACATTTATTCTTTCCTACAACATAGTAATTATTTTTGCTGTTAGTACTTTTGAGATAATTGCCCACTGTCCATTGAAGATTGAGTAATTTGATTCAAATGTCAGGAGAATTTGCTATGAAACTTTCAGGGATATTCATGGAAACTTTGGAGATATGTTTTGTAAAATGTATATTTTGTAAAGTTTCATTGGAAGTTTTGGGTCAAATGTGCTTGACATGTTTTGGGCGTTCTCAGGGGTCATTTCAGGAATTTGTTTAGACATTTGGGGGATTTGTTTTACATTTATTCTGCATTTTCATGGAAATATGCTTTATTTATGGAAAAAAAAATTCTAATAGGATATTTGATTTAAATTTTTTGGGGGAATTTTCATTGAAATATTTGGGCTTTTTGTGGAAATTAATATAAATTTTGTGGGTTGTGTCTTTTGAAATTTTCATGGAAAAGTCAGGGAATTCGTTTGAGTGTTTTGGGGATTATAATTTTCACTGAATTTTGAGGAATGCATTTGTACATATTTGGGAATTTGAGAATATTCACTATATTACCAAAAGTATTCACTCACCCATCCAAATAATTGAAAGCAGGTGTTCCAATCACTTCCATGGCCACAGGTGTATAAAATCAAGCACCTAGGCATGCAGACTGTTTCTACAAACATTTGTGAAAGAATGGGTCGCTCTCAGGAGCTCAGTGAATTCTAGCATGGTACTGTGATAGGATGCCACCTGTGCAACAAGTCCAGTCGTGAAATTTCCTCTCTCCTTAATATTCCACAGTCAACTGTCAGTGGTATTATAACAAAGTGGAGGCAATTGGGAACGACAGCAACTCAGCCACCAAGTGGTAGGCCACGTAAAATAACGGAGCGGGGTCAGTGGATGCTGAGGCACATAGTGCGCAGAGGTCACCAACTTTCTGCAGAGTCAATCGCTACAGACCTCCAAACTTCATGTGGCCTCCAGGTTAGCTCAAGAACAGTGTGTAGAGAGTTTCATGGAATGGTTTTCCATGGCCAAGCAGCTGCATCCAAGCCATACAGCACCAAGTACAATGCAAAGCGTCAGATACAGCAGTGTAAAGCATGCCACCACTGGACTCAATGGAGACGCCTTCTGACAAATGGTGCTTCTCCATCTGCCAATCTGATGGACGAGTCTGGGTGTTGCGGTTGCCAGGAGAATGGTACTTGTCTGACTGCATTGTGCCAAGTGTAAAGTTTGGTGGAGGGGGGATGATGGTGTGGGGTTGTTTTTCAGGAGCTGGGCTTGGCCCCTTAGTTCCAGTAAAAGGAACTCTGAATTCTTCAGCATACCAAGAGATTTTGGACAATTCCATGCTCCCAACTTTGTAGGAACAGTTTGGGGATGGCCCCTTCCTGTTCCAACATGACTGTGCACCAGTGCACAAAGCAAGGTCCATAAAGACATGGATGAGAGAGTTTGGTGTGGATCAACTTGATTGGCCTGCACAGAGTCCTGACCTCAACCCGATAGAACACCTTTGGGATGAATTAGAGCAGAGACTGAGAGCCGGGCCTTCTCGTCCAACATCTGTGTGTGACCTCTCTATTGCACTTCTGGAAGAATGGTCAAAAATTCCCATAAACACACTCCTAAACCTTGTGGAAAGCCTTTTCAGAAGAGTTGAAGCTGTTATAGCTGCAAAGGGTGGACCGATGTCATATTAAACACTATGGATTAAGAATGGGATGTCACTTCATATGCGAGTCAAGGCAGGTGAGTCAATACTTTTGGCAATATAGTGTATTTTAGGTGGAATTTGCTAGAAAATTTTCAGGAATTTACCTTGAGCTGACCTACTGACCGACAAACGGCCCAAACACATGCTCAAAAACCTGCCTGTTGCTGTATTTTCTGCAGAAAAAGGACTCTCGGGAGATTAGTAGAGATCATTTTTGATCAAAACTACTTCCTGTTTAAAGACAAGGCTGAACTTTTAAACCTATCAGGTCCTAAGGATCCCAAATAAATGTGGGAAACTAAAATGCACTTCACACGAAAGCTCAGATCTCAGGAGGTTAAATACCAGTATTGATATTTGTATCAGCTCTGGTGAATTTGTAAACACCAACATTATGGATACCAGCAAAAAAACAAACAAACAAAAAAAAAAACAATACCATGCATCCATATCTCTGCCAAATAAAACGTCTCTTCTATGAATGAGTGGTGAGGTGTACTAGCTTCCCAGCATTTAAGTGATGTTACACAACAGATAAACATTGGCTATAAAGCATACTATGTTCTGATGGGCCAGTATGTGTTAATCTGTTAACAGGGCGAATATCAGCCAATACTAATATTGAACTGATAGATCTGTGATACCCTAAATGTTTCATGCGTTGCCTCAAGTCAAGCAGAATATTTGTGCTGTCATATTTCAGCTCCACAAACAAAACTGTCTCAGCTTGGTTTGTTTAGGCTGGCTGCACACCAGACAATTTCAAGGCTGATTTTAGGCCAAATTTGACCTGATTTGATGCTTTTCACAACCATTATTCGTCAGAATAATCCTCAAATGTGTGGTATGGATACGATTCTTTTACTGCTCCCAAGTGAGTCGGCGTCTGAATAGTAAACATCACATATGGTTGACATAACATGATATATCCCAGGTAGGGCTACCTCTGATGGAATACCCACAATAACCAATGAGAGTGGGCAGACCGTCAGCATCACCAACTGGATGATTTTTACTTACACACCTCACAAATATGAGCACCTTGTTCTCAAGCAGGATTTTCATTCATATTCATTTCCTTAGAACACCTCCGGGATAGCCACCTGATCATCCTCAATAGCCTATTTGTTTTTCTCAGCCACATTGATCAAACATGTATCTTTGGAATCTCCACTGTGACATCGTTCAACAGATGGCAGGCGGTCTCATGATTATTTAATGTGTGCATTCGCAGGATTATAATGTTTAAAATTAGGTATAACTATCCCGTGGTCTCCCACGTTTCTAAAATTGATTAGGATTTGAAAACCCTCTAGTGCGTAGCCGGGCTAACATGCTGTAAGATGTGATGATGTCAGCATTGTCTGCATGTTCTGTTGATTTGCCACTATGTCAGGATTGTGTTTAAACCTCGTTGGAAAAAAGCTCATACAAATGTGATTATCGGTACAGTTAGACGCATTTGTAGCACATCTTGTTCTTTCCCACGCTTCTGTTATAAAATCCCTGGGGGCTACACATTGTTGCAACTAATACAATTTATACGCTCTTCCAGGTCTGTTTCAGCTCCTGACAGACATTTTACTAGTTTGTGTTCTCAGTGCGGCTTCTCCCAGATGCTCAGCACATCTGATCTGTATTTCATCACCGTTTACACTGCTCACACACTGTCACTTGATTTTCTTTTTTCACATTTTGCAAAGAACCTCCGATTGACTCTGAACTATTTTTTGATTCTTTGGGATGGTGCTCCTTTCGTGTCAGCAATATCTTTTGTTGCGGGGAACACAGCCACCTGGATTGTGTGTAAAATCCATAGGGGACGGAGAGAGTCGACTAGGATGTGTCCTGTTCATGAGGATGTATGGACTATCACAAGGATTGTCAGTTCTCATTTGTTTATTTCACAGCAAGCACTCCAGTGAGCCAAACTGACTGGCTCTCCTTGAGAGTATCTTGTGCATGTCAGTCTGTGTTATTGATGCAGAGAGCCATGTAGAAAGGCTAGGCCTGGAGGATGTCTGTGTCTGAAAACCTTTTTTCCTGTCCCTATTTTCTAACCTTTCTGAACCAAAAAAGGAATTACCAGGCCTTCAGAGAAAAAAGGTCTAACACTTATCAAGAGTTACAAACCACTACATCTGGGCTCTCGCTGCTATTCTCCTTCAAACATATTCTAATTTTAAATCTGATGACAGTGTTAGTCTTTATCAGTTTAAAATAGGTTCAGTGCTAACTTTGGAAGCAGTTCTGGTCATCTCATTCCTGCCATTTATTTTACTGTATCTGTACGGTTTGACCTAAGTATTTTCTGGTTGTATTTACAAGTGGTTTAAAGATAAACTGGTCTGGGTTGATGACTGGTCTTTATGTCAAAGATTCAAGTGCATCAGTGAACTTTAACAATTTCAAATGGTTTATTGAGGCTTTACAGCTTGTTATCATAGCTCAGGCAGTGCTTCATGGATCATCACTGCAGCGTCTTACAGTTACATTTCTCCACCTCAGAAATTAAGTCGTATGGACTTAATATAAAGGAAGTAAAACTTTCCAAATGTTTGCCCATAAAATGCTTTGGAGAAAAGTGATAAAGGGCATCATCAGCCTCACTTGTTGAAATGTCAGGGATAAAGTTTGGCAAAGATGCTAACACTAGCAGGCAGCAAATTTTCAGACCTGGAAATGTCACATTTTTGTGAACTACAACTGGATAAAGTCTTTAGTTACTGCTGAATCTACAGGCTGTTTTATTTCTTGGGCATACAACTGTAACATGCTGTTAAGAGTGATTGATTTGTAAACATAATCAATATGTTTGAGCATGATTACATGTTTCACCAAGCTGGATAACAATTTAAAACCAAAAACAAACAAAAACAGTCAGATCCAGAGTGTGTGAAGGAAACTGACATGTAGACTAAATATTCATTATCACAAATAATGAAAAAACAAAAAAATATCATCTAAATGACTGTTTATAAGTCATTTTGATTTTAACTCATTATTCTCCTGCAGTTACTAGCAGAGACAGAGCACTACTGTGCTTTTTCAAATCTTCTGTAATTGTTAAATTAGTTTTAATTTGTGCCTCCAGAGGGATTTAAATATTTTATTTTAACTTCTTGCAGGATTTCACCCAACGAGTGAAACACGAAGTACAGAGAGGCACAGACTTCAGTTCATAATGTCAGGATGTTTGTAAAGGAGGCTTTGGGTTTGGTCCCCCTTTTTACACATCTACATTTATTACCTCCGCCAAGGAAGTTATGTGATCAGCAGGGTTTGTTAGTTTGTTCATTTTTAGCAACATAACTCAAAAAGTTATGGACGGATTTTAATGAAATTTTCAGGAAATGTTAGAAATGGCATAAGGAAGAAGTGATTGGATTTTGGGAGTGACCCGGATCACCGTCTGGATCCAGGAATTTTTTTAAAGGATTCTTTACTATTGGGAGATAGGGCTAACGGCGGAGGTCTGCGCTCTCCGAGTGCTTTTCTAGTTTAGCTATGTTACATAGACCACTTGTATCAGAATAAATTCCTCATCTGAATAAAAATGCTTCATAAAACACTGTAAAGTTCTCCTATACTGCTCATCTCGAAAGAAATTTCATCCCCATCGACAGGGGTGGTTTATGCTGATCCCTGTTCAGATCAGCGTCCTTGAAAACATTTGGTCTGATCGTGTCTCCCTGTTTTGAGGTGATTTTTCTCTTACTGCACCTGTCTGCCCCGAGTGACACGACATTGATCGACTTGGTTTTTACTAGAACAGACAGAAACATGGCAGGAGCAAACAAAACTGATCTGTTATTAAGACACCTTTTTACTCACAACTCTAAAAGAGCTCAGAATTGTTGATCTGATAATATAAGGTACAGACAAGAGAGTGGAACAATCCAATATGTTTGCGGTGATGTGTATAGTGAAAGCGGTTTGTTTACAACAGAGGCATAGAAGAAAATTTCTTCTTCTCAGCGAACTTTTGGTAAAGGATTTTGTGCATGTCAGAGCAGCTTGATTCAGATCAAATGTGTGATGCATGAACACGCACATGTGACTCAGATTGCATCTTTTGACATCCATGTGAACAGAGAGGTTAAAATCTTCACTCATAACAAATTTAATCTGATTGTGGAAAAAAAATGCTCATGCAACCACAGCTATTGAATCATCAGTTAATCAGATCGTGGCTTATGAATCAAGATTTAATCAGATTGTCTTGAAACAGAGAGATTCATACTCCTAGTATTTACTTAATTTGTTAGCCTTAACTCAGACTGGCATAGCACTTTATCAGCAGAGTCAATCTGCCACAAAGGGAGGACAATACATCACTTATCCTTTTTAGGCTTTGGATGTTTCTGAGCAGCAACTACCAGTTGTATTTAATATGACTTACCTGACAGGTTGCTTTATTATTTCATTGATTATTTTAGTCTATATCAGTGATTCCAAACCTTTTCTCCTTGAGCTGCCCAAGACCCACACAAAGAGTATAAAACATTGCTGTAAAAAACAACATCAATATGATTTGTTTTATTGATAAAAGCCTGAGAAATTAGGGCCACTCACATTCGTCTTACCAGAAGATCTTTGTACAAACTATTAAATGAGTGTTTTACTGTAGTTTTTGTTAATATGTGCAAGTCAGATTGATTAAACCTCAGCGTAGACAGAACCTCATGCAACAACTGAGATCTTTGGTGTCCCTAAAAGGGGTCCCGGATGGCAGATTGGGAACCAGAGTCTGTATAATGGTGAAAGTAGTGAATCAAGTCCTTAAAATTAAACTCACAGATTTTCTTATTCCAAACACAGATTAAAAAATGGATCACAAAATTGGTTTTTAACCAAGCTTTACACATTTTTCCTTTATAACATAATAAAAATACTGTTCATTTCTAAATATAAATAGAGTATAATACACTTTAATTACCAAACTCACTAGCAACCATTATTGAAAGTGATTCAACCTTGTGTGACTGCTGAAAAGGTCGCTATCGCTGCCTATTGAGCAGCATCAAGGCCTGGAATCAATTTTTTTCTCTGTTCAGCAGTGATCCGTTCAAATTAAACTGTTTGAGGTCTAAATCCTATCTCCTTGCTGCACACTTTCCAAGCTGGCATCCAAACCAGACTTAGTTAATGCTGCCCTCTAATATACAGCATATATTACCTCTGTTAGCAGCTTTCACTGTATGTCAAGAGCCTATTAAATTTAGTGCTGACACCAAGCTTGCTGAGGCTTGTTTTCATGCATATTTTCTCCGACTTTAATGTGGTGACTTGTGTCTTAGGCCTCATAATGCCCCAAAAGGTATGTTATGATTTAATATTTCAATAGCTAACACAGGATCAGAGCCAGGTGAGCCTGCATACATTTCTGTTCCTCGGGTTTTGAGTACCTTAAGTGAAGACATCTATCCTCTATATGCTCCTTGCATGGCTATGATCCTTTCCCTCCATTTCCACTTTTGCAGTGTGCATAGAAGTTTGATAAACCTGACACCAGGAGATGGATTTCCCAGCCAACCTAGCTCTGAAGTAATGGGAATCCAGAGCGTAACAAATGGTGGTGGTGCCAGTAAAGAGCTAGCTCTGCTGGGTGTGCAGGTGGTCCTCCATTCCCCCTGTCAAACCCCCCGCTGCTCCCACAAAGTGGCCATGGAGACTTGGGCAAGATTATTTTGGCGTTAAGGTTAGAGACCAGCTCTTTCACTACCCATTAGTCACACTCCAATTTCCGCAATGTTTTTTTTTTTTTTTACTGTCCCCTCACATTTTGTAAATGTATACACAGCCTTTCCCCCTCAACTTGAAAGGTCACAGCATGTTTTTGTAATTTCTTGTCTGCTCTGATTACTTTCATCTTAACTGGGGTGCTGTGCCTGTGGAAAGCTGGTGTCATTTAGACTTTACGTTCGGAAATTAGAGTGTGCTCTCTTTTTGACATTACTGATGGTTTTGCAGTTACCAGGAAATGTTTGTTCACATTCAAAGTTAAGGAGTTCAGAGGTTTTCCCCCTAGACTGGTTTGTGTTTTCTTACAAATCCTGGCCCTCACTGAGCCAATAATGTGTATTGATTGGATTTTACTGGCCTGTTTGCACTTGCAAATTGAGGCCTGTGTGTTATTCCAGCAAGAAAAAGCAAGGATTTTATGTCTGGCTGTATATTGAGAACAAAGATTGTAGATTTTTTTTAAAAGTCCATAAGCTATATAAGATGATTTGGGGCTGTAAGTACCCCTGAGTCAATCTGCTGAACAACTGATAAAACTGCATGCTATCAAATGAAAGACTTGGCCGGGTGAAATAAGTTTACTCTTCAAATAAACGCACTAAGCTATCATGACAACTCAGACAGCTTTAATTGTTAAGATTTCATGTGGCTGCTCGACTCACAACTAAAAATTTGAGTCATATCTTGCCTCCAGAGACGATTCTCAGTCCTCTACTTGTATTATTTAGTTACTGTTTAGCAGCTTGATTTAAATTGCCAATTTAGTTTAGGCTATTTGACATACAGACTAATTTGCATAGTCACTTAAGGGACACAGGGTTAGTTTAATTCAGCAGCAAACATATTTTGCTGCCATGGTGGCTTGTCCGCCCACAAGTATTGGCCATCTGGTGACACAATTTCTGAACCTCTCCCCAGGAAAATTAGGCATAATGTTTCCAGAGGAGATATTTTCCCCAAGAATGCATTTTTATCACCGGAGTAATGCAAAATGGGTGGACACAAACGCATAAACACCTGCCTGGTGTAATGAAATCTGAGACAATAGCCCTGCTAGAAATACTCTCTCTGTGATACAGAGTTATGGTTTTTAAACCTGTGTCTGTTGTGATTTTTTACATTGCACTGAAATTTATTTCTGTTATACATCCCATTGTATATTTCTGTGCAGTAAAATATGTTTAAAAATCTCAACTCAATCTACCCTTTCTGTAAAAAAGCACTGTTTTACTAAGAACCTCAAGAATAAACCTAACCCTGATAGGTTAAAAAATAAATAAACACTGTGATATATTGCTGAACTGACTCATTTATTAGAATGATTAATCCAGGGGTGCCAATTTTAAATATTTTTCTGTAAAGATATAATGTGTTTTAAATAGATTTCCCTGGTAATTATACTCACTGCGTCACTCATCATGACTCATCACAGTGAGGCTTATGACATGACGCAGGTTAAACTGTGCAAAATTTATTTAACCGCAGATGAAGATGACAAAGCACATAAAGGATAAAGAAAGTAGAGAAGGCTGCAATATATAATGTTTCACAGTGGTGATAAGAAGTTAAAGGATGTAGCATAATAACAGGTGAAAGTAATACAAAATTGCGGTGAATAAAATTAATTGAATCAATCCTAATTTTTTTGGTAATGCTTCATGGCAAAGAATTTTCAATCCAGTCAAATGCAAGTTATTATTGTGTTTAGTTGAAAGTCAGGAAAACACTCACAGCACAGTCAAAAAGCAGCAGTATTTAAGACAGGTCACAGAAACAGCTGGTATTCATTGTGAAATTGGTTTTCAGAATGTGGCTAATGTTAGCAGTGCTAACCTAACCAAGCCCAGATTTTTTTTGCTTGTTAACATTTTCATTCCTGTGTTAAATGTCCTCATTAAATGCTTCTGTTAAATCAAGTATAACTTGGCACATCCTATGTACAACTTAATCCACATTTTCTACATCAAAATAGTGCTAAACCATGCTGTTCCTATCAGTGCTATCAGTTAACCACTGTTTACATCAGGTTAAAGAGCATTGTGGCAACAAGGCAGTAGTGATACAGAGTAGTGATACAGCTGGTGGCAGCAGCTGTGTTACAGTTTAACTTAGATTGCAGTCCTGAATTTATAAAAACTAATGCACTTTATATTCTTTAGTTAACCAGATATTGTGATGTATAATTTGAAGATTGTCATTGAAAATATTACGCATAATCGCTCATAATGACAGTAATAGATTACATCAAGATACGGCCAATGTATCACAAATCATATTGTACTGTACGGTATTGTATCATAAGTCGCCCTTTGATTTCTGTTAAATTGCATCGTATTGTATTACACTGTACTCTATCGTATTGAATTGTACTCTGTTGTATCATATGGTGTTATGTCATATCATGTCGGGTCTTGCCTAGTGTAGGGTGATGCATTGTATCACATCATACCGTATCACATCATGTCTTTTGTATCGTATCTTACTGCAGCGTAAATCACACTGTGATTCACCCTGCCATCTCTTCCCATAAGTTATTTTAGATTTCATGATTCTGTAGTTTAACTTTTTGTGTTTTGACAAATGAGGCTAAAATAACAGTGTCTGTTTGGGTTACTGCTGTTGGATGTGACCCACAGTAATTGTGTTGTAGTTCAAATTACTTTCTCAAGTGCACACAACCAAACAAGGCCAGTTGTTTTAGTGCAATACTAGAAGCTGTGTACACCTGAAATATGAGATCCAGGTTTCAAGTTTTCTTGATCTGAAGTCATTACATGACTTCACATTTATTTTTCAAAGTGCAAGCATCAGTGGGGTCAGATGGGTTTTCCACCTTTTCCATGTCTGAACACAAAGGTCACATTAGAAAGACAAGTGCAAACTTGGCCATTCACACACAGTGACACAGAGGTGGCATTTGTCCACTGCACCACTGTTCCTAATACTGTCAGAGATATAACCGGAGTGGCAAAACTCATTACAGAGATCAGAAGTGATCTGAACATTTTCCTAGCAGGAAGCCTCATCACAGGCGAACACCAGGCGAAACGCATCAGGAGATGCTGGAGGAAATTACATCACGGTTCACCTAGCATTTCAGTCTGGGGCTGTCCGATGGGATCAGCCACATGGCTCAGAGCGAAGGGATGGACTCGTGGAGCGGTTATGGGCTCTGGTACCTTTTTGACCGCCTGTTTTTAAACCATGCAGCACCTCTTAAAATGTGGCCTCTGGTCATGATGGCATGCTGTGTTTAGTGGGCAGCAGAACTTACAGTGTGACCTACAGTGTGACCTACAGTGTGACTTTGACCTCAGACTGGAATATTTGACTTTTGCAGGAAGTGAGAGGATTGTTCTGGGGTGTCCTGGTGTCACCAACACGTTGGCCCTATTTATGCCATGCTGCTGGGTCAGACAGTAGAGAGCCTAAATGGAATTTAGTAACTCAAGGAATGCTTATCCTGTTGCTGCACCCAGTGCAAACAGCCATGACACCCATGAAATGTTGTTTTAGTGGTGCACTGTAGGAAATTTAAATCCTTCAGGGTTAATAGACACTCTAATTACAGCTGATTCACTTGGAAATAATCTTCCATCTACTGTTTTTCTTACAAAAACTTGCTATTGCACATACTGCTAAATGATTTCTGTGTGGAAGCTTTATTCCCATGTCTTTGGAGACCAAAGAAGAAATGAAAGAATAAAGCTCAAAGAATATCTAGAATTCATAAATCTGTGCAAGCACGGGTTTCTTTGCCTTTTATTTCAAGCCAGAGAAAGGTTTCTGCATGTTTTTATTCCTGCTTTGTGTTGCTGATCACATCCTTGAAGTCAGTACTTGGTTTAACCCTCGCATGATCCACTGGCGTCTGAGAGCAACCTGACAGTTGCCCTGACTTGACTGTCAAAGTCCCATGAGGTCTTAGTAGACTTCGTGCTCTAGGCGAGAGGAGACGGAAATAAAAGGAGACATTCTGTGGAATATGGGATATTTTTTTAAAGCTTTTTATACTGTTACAAATTTGCCAATAAAATGATGTAAAACTTATCAAAAAGATGGAAATGTCATAGATTTATCTTGAAAGGAAAGTTTTATAAGGTTTGGAGCTTGGTGGTTAAAGTGGGGTTTGGATGTGAGGGTATTTTCCCCTGCCTAGGTTTTTTCGCTGACGTCTCTGAGGTACAAGGTTTTTTTTTTTGTTCCCTTCCTAAAGAGCACTCCACTTTAGCACTTTTACATTAAGCAAAACTTCCCCATCAAGAGAGAAAAAAAAAAAAAGCAGCTACGAGGACTCGAGACTGTTTGAAAAATTGAACTTTCCCCCTGGAGCTCTTTAGTTCAGATCTCTGTCATTGTTAGCTTGCTGCTTTAGCCACATACTCCTCTTTATAACAATACAGATCAGTGTCCTGAAGCTAGTTTGCCTGGTCTATTTTCTACTAAATCTCAGGGATAAGTAATAGAAGGTGTAAAGGCTAACTGAAGTTGAATGGGTGGAAAGGGAAATGACTGGCTTTCTTCTCCATTAGCACTCAAAATTAATTCCCTCATTTCTCCTCTATAAATTTATGAGGCTCTGATGCTATAATAAGAAATTTTATGTTGAATATTTCATTTCCTTAATTATTTTGGGCCAGCTTTCTAGTCAGGCAGTTGAAGTCAATTTGTTACTCTGTGCTATCAATGGTTGATGAAGAAAAACACTGAGATTTCCTGTTAAACTGTGACAGGCTCTGATTATTATTTAGCTTTAGTTAGCTATTAAGTTAGATATTGAATTTCTATTTCTTTCACAACCTTCAGCTAATGCAAATGCTCTTCAAAATGAGAGTTCTTGTTTAAATCTGTAATTTTCCTGTTTCTGACAAGCTCTGATACTAGATTCTAATCTCCTCACAAAACAACATGACTTTCGTTTTCTTTTTTCTTTGATGTTTTCACTGTTTTGGTCAACAGAGGGTCCTTATCTTTCACCGTCACTCAAGCCATTGTTTAAGAGGGGCACCCTGCAAATGCAAAATGGCACAAGTGATGGATTACTCTTTTATTTGGCAGCCTTTTCATCTGTTGAAATGCTGTGTGTGTGTGTGTGTGTGTGTGTGTGTGTGCATGTGCCTTTGGGCTTGTACCCGAGTGTTCATGTCTGTGTTTGGGACAAAAAAGAGAATTTTAATGTGTTTCATATTTTTTTTGGTTTGTTCCACTCATTTGGAAGAACAAAAGTGAGGCTGCTGCTACAAAAACAGATCCGAATTTGCAAATATGAAGCATAAAATATCATCTGACTGCTGTTAAATTTAAAATTCTCAAATCCAGTTTCTCCAGTTTATTCCAACCTTTCTTAAAATATGGGATGGGAAGTGAGGGATGCAGCCTACACTTTAGTTTTGGCTGCTTTAAATATTGGAGATTATATAAAGGCTATTTGATATTTAGTGCTGCATGAGGTTTTAGTGGATGGCCCTGTAGCCTCACCGTGAGACCCTGTCTGGCATTTTCTCCCCCAGTGCAAAGGCATGTTTGTGAGGTTAGGTTAGGGTAGGTTAGGTTAGGTTAGGTTAGGTTAGGTTAGGTTAGGTTAGTTTAGGTAAGACTAGTGTAGGTTAGTTAAGGTTAGGTTAGGTAAGATTAGTTTAGGTCAGTTTAGGTTAGGTTAGGTTAGGTTAGGTTAGGTTAGGTTAGTTTAGGTTAGTTTAGGTTAGGTTAGGTTAGGTTAGGTTAGGTTAGATAAGATTAGTTTAGGTTAGGTTTGGTTAGGTTATGTTAGGTTAAGTTTAGGTTAGGTTAGCTTAGGTTAAGTTTAGGTTAGGTTAGGTTAGGTTAGGTTAGGTAAGGTTAGCTTAGCTTAGGTAAGGTTAGGTTAGGTTAGGTTAGGTTAGGTTAGGTTAGGTTAGATAAGATTAGTTTAGGTTAGGTTTGGTTAGGTTATGTTAGGTTAAGTTTAGGTTAGGTTAGCTTAGGTTAAGTTTAGGTTAGGTTAGGTTAGGTTAGGTTAGGTAAGGTTAGCTTAGCTTAGGTAAGGTTAGGTTAAGTTTAGGTTCGGTTGAGTTTAGGTTAGGTTAGGTAAGGTTAGGTTAAGTTTAGGTTAGGTTAGGTTAGTTAGGGTTAGGGTTAGTTTAGGTTAGGTTAGCCTAGGTTAGGTTAGCTTAGGTTAGCTTAGGTTAGCTGAGGTTAGATTAGGTTGATTGATGACTCTATAAAAGGGATATAAGGATGATTACCAGGATGATTCTGGTTTCTGCAAATATGAAAAATGTTCCTGACAAACCGAAAAAAAATTGCGGCACACTTGATGGGGAATATGAGTGATACAAGGATCCACTTGGCAAATCATCACCCTGAAATAATTCACGTAGATAAAAGGAGCAGAATCTGGCCAGGTAAAAAGACTCTTAAGGAAACCTTCAAATCCACTTCCCGATTTCGCCAAAGACCTACAGCTATTTTCAGTGGTGGAGAACGAAGGTTTTAGAGGATTGGAAAAAACACACTAGAGCCAATAAGGACATATTTTTTTGTTACTGAGGTATTGCCAAACATTGAGATTTAGATACCGTTAAATTCCTAGTATTGACTAAAGTTAATATGTTGACATTGGTATTTTGAACACCAGCAAAAATTCAGTATTGAGCATGCCTACTCTAAGTTGCCTTTTAGGTGTGACTTTTAATTTTTGATTGTTTATGTTAACCCTGGGATGACTTCAGCCCCACAGTGTTTCCCAATCATAGACAGTTCCTGCCTACAGATTAATATCAGCCCTTTTTAAAGACATCAGCTATTGGTAAATGATGTGGCATGAACTGATGTCAGTAGTAGATGTATATCTGTCTGTATCAAGTCAGCGCTTGCATCTAGCATCTAGCACACCTACTTGCTGGTTTGGGGAGTAGATTTATCATTGAGCAGAAGATATGACCTGTGGGACAAACTGATCTGTTATGGTAACAGAGAGGAAATAAAGGATTGTGGGATTATTACACATAAGGAAGTAATGAAAATACATCAGCAGTGGTGTGGGCTAACACTGAGCAATTTAGATGAAATGGCGGTATGTCCTAGTGCAGTTTTCAAAATGCAGAAGGGTGCAGTATTTAGTTTTTGTAGCAGGGATGTCATGCTTTACAAATCATGCAAACATTCAAGTGTCATTTTTTTCCTGAATTTTAACCAAAATGAGAATGACATAAAATGATCATTCTCTTCAATGCGACTTTTCATGCCAAATTTACAATATGAGGAGCAAGGGGATTTTTTTCAACGTCGTTCAGCCCTTGTATTGGCCACTGGCTAAACTGCTATTGAGTGAACTATTTCAAAAGGCAAGGGATGTTCTTCAGGGGTTCCCAAATGATGTGCTTTGAAGCAAGTCTAAGTTTGTCATGGGAATTTAACCGCATTATTACCACAGCTTTATAATAACTAACAATATCTAACGATACTGTTCCAGAGGCTGATTTGGATGGTTGTGAATACAGTATATCTTGACATTTGGCTTGATACGCCTTGACAGAAAAAAAAGCCTCTGGTGTGATTATTCAACCTGCTGCTGATGAATCCTGTCAAAAGAGAAGAAACACATAAATTAAACATACAGAATGAGGCAGTGTGGGATGGCAGTCCCTACTGCCCAAGTCAAGTGTCAGTCTATGGTGCTGCTACCTCTTGCCAAATGACAGCTGGGATCAGCTCCAGCCCCCATGTGACCCCTCTGGGGTAAGCAGTATTGATTATGGATGAATGGATGGATATTGTGCATCCACTTTACATTTGATACATAGAATTTCCATGCAGCCATTAGAAAAACTCCCAATTAGTAAAACTTTTTTCTTTGCATTGCCAAAGCTATAAGTACTTAGCCCATTATCAGTGTTTCATGCCAGACGCCAGCTCATAATTTGTGGTTTATTTCCTTTTAGCAGTGGAAGCAGCCTTCTCCAACAGAGGGAATCATTTCATGTCCCCCTCCTTTTGATTCCAGCAAAGTGGTGCACTCTGCTGCAAAGCTTGGGGAGGTTTCCTAATGAGAGCTATTAGCAATGCTGAAGCTGATTTGTGTTTTTGAATGCATTCCTATCTGCTGGAGTTGTTTTTCTGCAATGCCAATGGGAAGTGATTAGAATAATAAAATGTTGCATGAAGACACCACACGTTTGTTTTGTGGGGAAACAGCACTACCACACAGAATCACATGTGTCCTCTTTTTTTGTGGGTGAACATATTGACATCCACAAAGCTAAGAGTGAATCTAAAAAGCTGTCGACACTTTTCCCTGTACTCAGTCAGGCTACTTATCTTCTTCAGTGCTAGCACCTTATCCTCTGAGTGAGGCAGGAATTTATCGAGGGAAAGCATCTGGAAGGCTGTCTTGTCAGAGACAAAGTGTATCCTCCTCAGGTTGGGAGAGACTGCTTGGTGGGGTTTTTATTAGGAACCTCTCACTGAAAGTTTTTCAGATTTATCAAAGTCTTCTCAGAACACAGCATGCTTGTTCTGTTAGAGGAACTGCAGAAAGGAGCAACCTGTTTGGATCGCATCCTTGCCCTTTCTTTTTCACATTTGATGTTTCTATGCAAGTTCTTCTCTTGTTTCTAAACCATGTCTCCCTTGATTTTTCTTCTCAGTGGAAATGATGTAGCTACTGTACTCTCTGAAACTATTTCAAGCCTTTTTTATGTTGAGCTCAACAAATTCTCTGTTAATGGTTTTCTTTTTTCAATTTAAAATGCTGAATCTTAATGGTGTTTTCATTTCACAAACAGAAATGACAGCTTGTGGCAGACAATTTCTACATGAGATGAAAACAAGATTGTAAGATTTATGAGAAATTCATCATAAAAGAAGCAGATACATCAGTTTCTTTGCCAACAGTAACATCACAAAACATGATGCATTGTAGAAGCAGCTTGCATCTCTGCAGATCTGTTGACGGCAGCTTGTGAAATGTAACACGGCTGAACAGCTGGTCACAGCACAGCAAAGCACAACATTGCTCTTTCTCCACGCTGACTTTCCCTTTGTTGGAGAAACTAACTAGGCTGCTTTTGCTTTCGCTCTCCTCCTACACTAGAGGTGAAACATCTTTCAATATCCTGCTCTCGTAACCTTTTAGTAGACCTGAAGGAAACTGATGAATGGGAGTTTTGTTGTGTGTCAGCGCTGAGGTGCCCATCTGTTCCAAAAGTGCGCCTGACAGTAATCTCCGTGGAACGATCATTGATCAAAAAAGACAAACAGAGGTCTGAAAATTAGACCAGAGGGAGAGATATTCAGGTGAGAAAGAAGCAAATTGAACCACACAGGCTTTGGAGCAGGGAGTGGGTGACACTGAAGGTCACTCGCTAAGACACGTTTGGATAAATGGAGCCAACATCCATATCATTGATTGCTAAGTTACCCTTTGAAGTTGCACAGAGTTGCATGGAGACTCTTGTCTTGCACGCTGTTCTTGACCTGGCTGTATGCCCCGTTGCTCAATGGGGATCTTGTAGGGCCAGAGCCTCAACTGTTACCCCATGGAGAGGACTGTGCAAAACTTCAGTAAAAATGATGCTTCGTCATTTGGTCCCTCTCGCCTCTCACAAGAACATCACGCCTTCCGTTTTCGCACATTTCACCTCAAAGCAACTTTCCCGAGCCACCCGCTTCTTTGCTTTCATTGCCACCCCCGCACACCTCACGGAGTGCTGCATGCAAGGAAGTGAGTCTCTGGAGAGATTTCAGAGAGTGCAGGGGGCCAGAGGGTGGAGAGAGGGCACAGCGCTGTAAAGTGCCTCAATGTCGCTTCATTTCCCCATTTTAATTGGGCTATCTAAATGCACCCCCGGTTTGTCAATACCCGCTAGGGTCCCAGATAAAAATGATTTGTCTCATGCATTCGCCAGCACGCTCCACTGTTCCCCTCAGAGAGCATGCCCTGCCAGTTGTCAGCAGCAGAGTGTAATAGAGAGCGCTCGTTGTTTTTGATTTTCAACGAGTAGCAGGAAAAAGGTGCATGCCTCTATCAGTTCCTTACCTCTCCTGTCTTAGCCTTAGTTCTTTTTTTCTGCACTCTCATTCTGTCTGTGAGAAACAAGTCAATACATGCATGCAGGCTCTAAGGACACATACACAGACACATCAGCACTGGGACACATGCACTAATTCACATGCTCTCCTTACACAGACAAGTCTGAACAGGCACGTACACACCCAAACACTCACTGAAGGTCAGCACCGTGAAGCCAATCTTATCTGTGTTTTTATGTGCTCTGTTTCCCACTGTCCTTGTCTTTTTCACACCTGCTGTCACCGTGTGCCATCACCTTCCCTCTCGGCGCTGGAGCCAGTGTTATCTGCAGACAGTCCCGAGAAAAACTCAGGGCCAAAAGTCTGCCCTTGGTGTTTGGACTGTTGGAGTAGGCAGAAGTGGAGCTAGCAAGAAAAATCATTCATATTAAAGATAACAGTATTGTGCTTCACTATCTACCCTGTACATTTGCTGCCCTATACAAATCTTTAAAGCTCAATTTGGTGGTTTATGTGGTCTCTAACAACATGTAGGATGTCATGATATGCTGTAAGTAAAGATCAAACAGCATGGATTGGAGCTTTTGAAGAATTTTAAATTTCAATATGATACTAATTAAATCAAACAATATTTATACCTTCAATACCAAAGAAATTAAAATGGTCTCCTGAACACCAAAACTGCTTGATCTAGTTATTTTTTTTTTCAACCTGCACGTAAGAAAGGCTCACTAAACAGTAAACACATGCCAAAAGTTGACATACTGTTTGTGGTAATAAACAGCAAGATAAATCAAGTTTCCCTTAGAAATGTACAGTGTCTACCTGAAATCAAACATGTCCTCTACATTATCATTGATAAACAGGAAGAAGTGCATGCAATGATTCTGCTCCCTGTCTGTAATTTCTAATGCTCACTCATTCAGTTAATATGGTTGTCAGTGTTTGTGTGGGGCTGTGAAGCTGTCATCGGTCTGCAGGTCTGCATGTAGAGGAAAACTTTTAGGGACCAGGAAATTTAGCTGCCCATCTCCTCGGCTCTGTTCCTGTCTGTAACAGACGTTAAAGATGTGTCTTTTGGCTTTTTATGCCTGTAGAGATGAAGCCAATACTTGAACACCCTGAAGTCCTAAACCTGGATTTAACTAAGTGATGTGCCGACAACTTTACCATGTCTGATGGTGAGAGTCCAGAACAATAGCTTGTGTTTGAATACCTTTTAATAATTGCTCCAAACTTTAATGTTTATAAAAAAGCAATTGTTATCCAAACATTACTCCAACACGAACAAACAATTCACCCATACTGGCTTCTTCAGTGGTCAAAAACTGTTTACCTTCCAGGCAGAACACCTGCCCAGACTAAGGTTAGTTCCTATTTATAAACTATTGCTCTTTGGCCCCCCACATTGTCTTTTTTTCAAGAGGTGGATAGAATTGGAAACAGAAGAGTGAAGAGGGGACTGACAACAGAAAGGAGCCACAGGTCAGACTTGAACCCCGCCCACATATATGGGATGCACCGTGAGTGCTAGGCCATGTGCGCTCAAATTAACAGCTGTTTTTGTTTCATTTTAAAATTGATATCATTTGTTCATTTCTATTTTCACTTCGACTGAGGGCAACTGTGATTTCAAACTGAATTCACCCAAATTTGAGCCGGCTCACTGGGCTTCGCTGAGAAGTCAGATATGAATCAAGCATAACATTCAACTACTAGAACTAATTTTTCTGTTCAGGAATGAAAGTAAATAACTATAATTTGACATATTAATCAAGAAATATTTATGTGCTTTACTATTTTTTCAGGGGGTTTTTTGTAAATCAGTAAATTTGAAAATTCATTGATAACAATAATAATTATATTTTAGCATTAAAAATATCATTTGGGTTAAAGAGCTTCTACATATTGGTGTATTAACCATTGCAGAAACATAAAAAATGATTTTGGTAATTACCAATGCTGTTAATTTAGGGCAGCTGTGGCATAAACCTTACTTTGGTCAGGGTAAGGGTGGTCTAATAAATTTGTTAAGCACTGTATCTGTTATTTCTTCAAGACTTTGGAACTTTTGGTACTACCAAATGTAAAGATAATGGATATTGTATCATACAAAGCACAGATTTTAAACCAGCCAAGCCTTTGGACCCACCACCAAATCCTCAATGAGAAATTGCAATCCAATTTTCCAATATTCTTTGACCAGTCCAGTTAATTTAGTAAAAAATAGTACAGTTGGGCCCAAGATAGTACAAAAGATGTTAGAAATAAAAGAAAAAGGGCAAAATGAGCATGTTTGAAAGAGTTTCATTGACTTTTTGACACACATTCATGACCCACTAAAAAGGACCTTGTGGCCCACCAGCTGAGAACCACTGGTTTAAATCGTGGTATTGAAAAAGAATCAAACATACTGAAAATCTGGGAAAATTGGAGGTCTTGGCACTCAAAAATCTTATTTTAGTTATCAAAAACTGTAGGCAAACTGTTGAACTTTGTCCAAATTGTCCAAAAACATTGGTGGTGTACTGGTACTCAAACATTGCTAAAGGGAGCCGGTGCTCAACTACAGAGGCTACAGTCCTCAATGTAACGACTGCTGGTCCAAATCCCAATCCTGTCCCTGTTTGTTGCATATCTTATCATTCTCTCTCCTATTTCTCCTTAGCTCTATCTAATTAAGGCAAGCCCCATCAAAAACTCTGAGAAAGAAAAAGTTCCAACCTTTTTGTGCAATTTAAACAGTTGCCAGTAATTTGCCTGCAATTTTCTGTTGAATCATTCCTCCCAAGTGCACTTCTCTTTAGCAACAGATGAAGTTTTTAAAGGTTTGTCGCTTTTAAATACTATTGATCATCAAAATAATAACATATATATTGTTTTCAAGTATGTATTGAAAAAGAATCAAATCATTAAAAATGCTGACAGCCTTAATGCCGTATGGATCTCAAGTTTCCTTTGTGTGCAAATCCTTAACAAACATTTGCGTGTCATGATAAGACCATGCATGTGCTACAGAAACCACCAGGACTGCAATCTGGAGCTAAATTAGCAAACAAACAGACAACAGCAGTATCCAGGCCTTGCTAAATTGTGAATCAGGCTGGGAATTGTGTGCTAACAGGTGTTGGCCAGCTGTGCCTCTGGACGTGATGACATAGTGCTAGTCTTAAGGGCCCATCAGCAGCAGCACACTGACTTTCACAGCTCAGTGTTTACGGCACAGGTCAGCATATTTTCAGTTGCACGCAGCCAGAAATGTGTTTATCAGTGACCCTCTGAATGCAGAGATAAAATATGTGTTTTCTAACCCATGCTTTTAATAACTGAAGTACTGTAGGTAAGTTTGTAATAAGTTAAGATGTTTCTAGATGGTTGTTGGCTACAGTGTTTGAAAAAGCAGTAAATACACTATATTCTTGCAACGGTATGTATCAGTTATTCAGTCGATTTGTGCCCTTTTGACCCAAGACGATGAAGTTTCTTTTCTTCACTCGAAGCTGAACCTTTTTAAAATGTTTTTGGCTGACTTGTTAGATGGGGCAGACAGTTATATTGATAAAGCCCAGGGCCAGTGTGATTCATCCCTTCCTACAGCAGTCAGCGCAGTTTCCCATCAGATGATGACTATAGCTACCACAGAGGAGCTGAGGTGTCTGGCTTGATCCAGGTGTTCTTCACCTGCAAATAACCCTGCAGCACCACAGCTTCTGAACATGCTAGAACTTGCAATACAACTTGAAAAAAAAGAGAAGTAAACATTGATCTCACAAAATCCAGTTCTCTCAACAGTCTATGAACTGGGCAGCGCTGTCGGACCGGCTTAAGTCGGGGAAAGAGCGGCTCCTTCAGACTGAAGAGGCTGTAAATCTCTTTTTTTTCAGTCTAATGAAACGAGCGGGGGATGGGTGTTTGTCACAATGTTATAAATTCTCAGACTTGGTAGGGGGTGTTACCAACTCTATTCAAACTCTTGGGGGGTGGGGCAAAAGATAAGTCCCTAAAACTGCCTGAGCTCCAAGAACTCACTCGAGGACACCATTTTAATCTTGCACTGGGGGTTAGTGCAGGACTCCATCTGTGTTTTGAGTTTTACGTTGCACTAAAATGAGATTACACCAGAGATGAAATGGCTCATGTTGTGCATCTGACACACTACTCTACATTACAGTAGCTTACAATTAATTTTCTCTCCCTCTCTGCTGTTAAAATCACTAGCCGATTATCATTTCTCCAACCTTTTACCAGTGTGTGATTTGTTCAGCAATTTCATCCCAGATGAAGTTGACATTTGAGTTTGCACAGACTCTTTACACCCACAAAAAATACTTTTTCTCCTCTCCTCAGGGGTGTGTGGGTGTAATAATTATTCTCCAGAAGGTTCCTTCAAACTCTCATGAGACTGTAAGAAAAGAAAGGTTTCCAAAATGTCCAGATTGGTTGTTCTTCTCGTTAGTTGTTATGCAAATTTGATGAAAGTTTTTGTCCTCAAAGATTTTATATGTATGCACCAACAGCTAGAATATACTGTGTATAAATTGAATTACTCTTTAATAGGATGGCCCACATCTTCTATTTTTTCTGAAGTCAACAGAAAGTTGATAAAACAATTCTTTCTCAGGCTGAAGCGGCTGTTATGTGAACAGATCTGCAGCCTCCAGTAAAAGCAGACTGTCTCCCATTGTTAACAACAAAGAGAAATGTGGAACGCATTGCTGTTCGCCATTTCCTTCAGCTGAGTTTAAGCCTAGAAGACATTAAACATTGCTGCTCTTAGTGGAAATCCTCACGTGTCTTTGTAGATCCTCAAATGACTTTAGTTCTGTTGGTTTATTTAAAGTTACTGTACTGTATCAGCAGTATTGCCAAATCAGATGATATGGAATTACTTTTGCAATCTGCAGGACATGATTTCTGTTTACTCTCTCCTTTAGAACATATAATGAAAGAGCTAAAATTAAATTATTAATGCAACTTGGCATTATATATGGCTTCATCTACAAACATTTGTCTCTGGACTTGGCTCTGGCTTGCAGCGTCAGCAATGGCACTGATATATTAAAGAAAACATCATTATGTCGGGGGGGTGAAACATTGTTGAAGCATTGCTGCATGAGTCAAGTTACAGTCCACACAGTATTATTGGGATAAATGGGCAAACCTCTCCCCAAGGTCCCGGGGCTCTGTGATCTATTAAGGCGCTGTCGTCTCGGATGGTGAATCTCAGAGAGCGAGGGAATTTTTAGGGGAAGAGAATGGTTGTGCTGACATCCTCTCGCCGTGCAATCCCTTGTCCTTGTAGGACAGAAGAGAGGAAAAAAAAAAACAGCACCAGAGGCTGACTTGGCTGTTCCTCTGAGCTCTGTCATAAATCCAACTGAACATTTCTGAACATCTGTTGTGGATGATTAGCTCCATGGCTAGAAGAGTTTGACCGCAGGGAGTGAGAGCCAGTGTGTTTGGGAGCGCTGTGTGTGCCGATTCAAGAATGAGGATTTTGCATATTTATATTCTTTTTTTTTTTTTTTTTTTTTTTTTAAAAAGAGAGTGAGAGTGTGATGTCATTTTAAAACACATTTATTATCCTCCAAAAATGTTACTGTACATTTATATTTGCCCGTCCTCTGGGAATGCTTGTACATTTCAAGGTCATACTTTGTTAACCCCTTAGCTCCAGTGATAATGACATGGAAAATTGATTTTAGAACACACGCAGGAGTTCCATTTAAACACAGAATTGAGTGTTGGAGTTGCCATATGAGCTTACATTAGGTCACATTCTCTCCTTGGAAGGTGGTCAATAGATAAGACATAATGGAGTCTCTAAGCTGCAGGAATACATAACATCACGTGGACTGCTACCTTTTTTCCCCATGCAGGTGCACAGTAAAGCCCTCCCTCATTGGTCAAGGTTTGAAAAAGGTAAGGCCATGCAGCCTCCTCCTTCTTCACTCTGAAATTTGACACCAGTGACATCACACAGTGGGTTTGGCCTCTCTCAGGCAGTCCCCGAACACCCGCTCAGTGTGTGAACAAGCATTGCCTCTGAAGGATCTCTCCCCAAGCCACATTGCTCCACAGCCACAGCTGGAAACGTATCAGCAGAGAGAGCGGAGAGACAGTTCCTCTGGCTTAATGAAACGCTGCGAATGGAATAACTGAGCAGGAGCTGGAGTTACTTTCTCTCTCACACCTTTTCATAAGACGCCGTTCAGGGATAATCTTTCTTGGATACAGCTGGATTTTCTCCTCTAGGATTTGGATATTATCTCTTTCTTGCTGGAATAAGGAATAAATTACTAAAAGTTTATAAGTGGACCTTCTTGACATGTATGGGTAAGTGTTAATTTTGCACCACAGGGCTGTGAGGGAAATGTATTGCTTCTTAACTAAACTTTATAGGTCTGTAAATTCCCTCTGTTGTCTGTGTTATTTTTCCTCTTCAGATAAACTTCCTCTTTATTATTAAAGTAACAAAATAAGTTGATGTGTTACACTTCAATGGTCAGGTATTTTCTTACTATTCTTTTGTCCTCACTTCTTTTGTCCTTGCTCACTCTGGCTTGTTAAGCCAAAACAATAGTTTAACCTCGTCTTGGCTTAGCTCTATTGGCTGGCTCTCTGGCAAATTGCCCTGTCTGGTGCGAGCCCTCCCCTACGTATTCAGAGGACTTTGAATAGAAGGGCCATAGAATGTCCCCTAGCTACCGCTGCTAAGGTGAGGTGCCCTGCCGTTCTACTGCATTAGGCCTGCACCGAGGCCAAACAACCTGTTTTTCCAGTTGTCTTTATCTCCCTGGGCAATCTGGAGAGTTAAGTTTCAGCGACAAAAATTCCTCTTTTTCTGAAGGAGACGCTGAAAAGCTTTGAACTCCCAGATAATTTCAGAGGAGTACTGCTGGGAGTCACAAATTAGGATTTTGGGAATATGCTCTGGCTTGGCTTTTACAGAATAAAACCTGTAATTCTTGTTTTGTAGAATAGTATTTAAAGGTTTAAGTTTGTTTTTCACCCATAGTGATAATCAGCTAAATCTAAGTTGAAAGAAGTTTTGGGAGTGAAGAAAGTTTTTTGAACCACTTTGGCATCATTTCAACACAGAATAACCTGCTCTGAATGTCTCCCTCAGCTGTAATTATGTCTTAAATCTTTTGTTTCTTCTTTATTACAGCATAAAAGTTTTATGCTCTTGTATGAGGAACGCTTGGACCGAGTTCATCTTGTTCTTGGTCACAATAAATGTGGCAGTTGTTGCACAATAAGTTTGTTGCTCAATACAAGGAGCTGTCACTGGGAATAAAATATCCCTTTTGCAACTTGCTCTTTTCCATCAGAGCTGTCTTAACCTTTCAAAGAACAGAGTGTAGACAACATGTCTGTCTCCTTTTGTTTGGCCTTTGAAATGACTAGACCTCCCCACGGGTCCATCTCACTGCAATGGAAACTTGTATGTTTTCGTTCTGTTTGTACAAAAGTTAAGCTTTTCTTTTCATGTATCTATTATTGATATTTTTCTTTCCTTTTGAGCTAATGATGCAGAAATGCAAACCCCTCTCTGTGCAGCCTACCAGTTACTCTTCACTTGGAGGTTGCTTCATTAATAAATGACCTTGAGGCGAAACTCAAGAAGGGTTTGGCAGGATAAACAAACAAGACAAAAAAGTGTTAGCCCTGGCCGTTTGTTCAAAGAATACCAATCTGTGTCCACACGGGATGACCTGCAGGTCGCCCTCCTTCACCTCCAGCATGCAGGCTGCCGACCTTTCATTCTGCTTTTACGACTGGGCTCAAGTCACTCTGTCACCAGTAATGTTCCAGAGAAACATTAAGAGTCTAGGAAGTGACCTGAGAATGACTACAGTCATTTGTACACCACTGCTCCTTATTAGATTTTCTGACCAAACATAGAGAATATCCTTCACTTAAATGACCGCCTCGCCTGGAGTCTTTCCCTTTGAACAGATTACTCTGAGGACCAGTCAATCACTCAATCTCTCTCCCCATCGGATTCCCTCACAAGTAATTATGGGCTGAGCATATGGATTTTTCCATAAAACTTGATTTCTCATCATCTGTGAATCGGGTGATGTGTAATGGCCTGTTAATGCCTGATGGATCTGCTTAGTCACTCGAGTCCCAGTTGGGACAAGGAGGGCTCTTACAATCACAGATCAATGTCTGAGAAGGCCATTGTGTCAGCGGAGCCACATATTTGTCTAGGACGTGTACTGTAAGTAGATGGAAAGCCTGCTGGGCCCTTTTATAAAAGTTCAAAGCTTTGCTTGTTGCTAAAGTGTTAACTTGGGCTTTTTTCACTTGTTTTCTGTTAAAATTTTCAGAACAGCTGCACCTAAAATCTTTGCAACTTCTTGTTAACATTTGCAGGGTTCTCAGGAGTCAGGACACGATGTAAGAAAGATAAATTGGAGCTGGAGCAACAGCCTCTAATGCTAGAATGACGGTTTTTGCCTCTGTATCAGTGCTTCCTGTAATGAGACGTATTCACAGTAACAGTGGATGAGTGGAAAAGGACTCGTTTGCTACCAGAAAGAGTACAAAGCACATTTAGTACATACACAACCACTGCACTGGTCACCCAGATTTTTATTTATGTAACCTTTATTTAGCCAGGTTAGTCCAACTGAGATTAGACTTCTCTCCCGACTCAGTCTGGACTTTTGCAATGTCAGATAAACAAAGGTGGTACATCATGTCCTGCAAATTATCTAAATGTCCAAACCTTCCTCAGCTTGTTTGGGACACATTTTCCCAAACGTAGCTGCTGCATTCAAGCATAAAAGTAAGCTCAATTCAGCTTTGCGTCAGCATTTTATAGAGGAAAATGACGGGAAAAATCAGGAAAAAACTGGGGTGAAACTTGGCTGTTTTCCAAATAGCCAACTAAACAGTTAAATTCCGGTATCAAATGAGCCAGCCCTGGATTCATGAGTCAGTTTAACAAATTATCATTTCTCAATCTCTCAGTCTGAGGTAAAGGCTCCCATCGATACGTGCTGCTGTAGCTTCAGTTAAAGGCTGCCGCCTTGCTTTCCATTGGCTCTTTGCTGAATGTTAACATGAGAATCTTAGAGGTTAGCATTCTGTAGGAACAGAGGGGTATGGCAGTATTTTGACTTAGAAAATGGAATATCAGTACAGGCTGTTGACGCCTGTGTCTCATGAATAACTACTCAACTGAAGTGATGAGTAACCACATTAAGCTTGCAGAGCTAGCTGCTAACTTAAGCCACACTCTACTCGGCACACATCATATTCCCACTAAAACAACGACCCTGTGATAAATATGACTGTTTTCAGAAAATTTTCCGTGCTAGAGTAAAGGTTTTAACAAAATTTAAATGGGCATTTAGCCAGATGAGAAAATAGCAACCTGGAAACAGCACTAGCACCAAATATAACCTTGCAAAGCTGGTTGTTTGGCCAGATTTCATGTCTGTCATGAGGTGGATCCATCTTTCAGAGCTTTCAGAGCATTTGCAGCATTTTTGGGAAAGAGGTGGTAGCTGTTGGTGTGGTTTTAATGTGCTTCAAGCCTGTAAACAATGGTTGCCAGTGAAGAGATTAGCATGGATGCAGCTATGGCCACAGTTTTATCAGACCTGAGCAACATTTCTCTATTAAAAGAGGAGCAAAAAATCTCAAAGTTTTTCGTGGCAGAGAATGCTCTTTTCCTGACCTTTGGCAAGAGTTTAATTTACCAACTGGCTCCACTGACAGTGAACAACAGTAACGGGTGCTAGCTCTATGTAGCTCACTCCTCTGGGTGGCGCACTCCTATCCACGTCATACATGTTGTCACTTTAGTTGGCCCATAATGATTGAGACAGACAAGGCATTCATCCAGTCACCCTCTGAATATATTTTTAAAGATGTTGCCCTTACTAGACACTGTCTACAGAGTGATTTGCAGCTGGATGTGAAACATGTCTCATGCCATGGATATGTGGAGTCTACCCGGCGTGCCAGTTATTCCAAACATGCAGCTTACATCAGTGTTTCAGGACATTTTCATGAGTTTTGTGAGTATGAAATCCCCCATTACTAATATTAATGTACAGCTTCTTTAAATAGCAGCACAGAGAAATTTCTCATCTGTGTTTATGTCACTGTGTATTGCCTGATGGTGACAGGGTCATGAGTAGCTGTTTTATGATGACAAGGCCTAATTGTCAATCCTCGGGTCTGTACTACACAAGATGTTTATGCAGCTGGGGGTGAGTGTGCCAGACATGTCCTGCCTAATGTGCGATGTCAATCAACGGCCATCGCCTGCGTGATGTGTGAGCAGCACTGATAGGCACTTTCTGGTCTTAGTTGTGACACTTCCTTTCTTGCAGACGCTCCCTCATTCATGGTGACAGGTGCTGATAGGAAAGGTTTAGAAGAAAGGACTTCTTCATCACTAAAACCACCAGTGTTTTGACAAGAAAGCTTTTCCTCAGCTGCTCCAGGCACACAGCTCATTTGATTGAAGCATGTCTGAGTCTCTTCTTTGAGGGCTGCTAAACACACGTCGGGGTCTGACTTAAGAATCCTGGTTTATTTTAGAAGGGGTGGTGTCATTTTCTGCCAATTCGGGATGCATAGCAACTCTTTTGCTACCTACCTGTATCTGTGGAAGTAAAGCTTTTACTAGTTGTCTTTTATGAGAAATTTGGCCATGTTTTGATGAGAGTTTTGCTTCTTTTTAGCATTTTACTACCTGAACCAAATGAATTAATGATTAGCATGATGTCCATATTGATGCACAAAGGCAGTGATTGTACTACAAAGTCCTAAAGTGGATCATAGTGCTTAGGCTTATACCTAAATCAGCTCTTTTAGGACCTTTTCTGCTCTCTTTTTACATTGTCTCTTCTACTCTACAATTTCAAAGTATTCATCTCCATTTTATGGCCTGTTATAGCCAGCCATCAGAGGTCTGTTTGGTGCTCATAGCCTTGCACCTTTCATTTAAACCTTAACTCTATGCATTGCAGCACTGGGTTTCTCAAAGGGAACACAAATCCGCTTTGTCACAGAGGACATTTCCCTCCTTGCACAAAACTCATTTCGATTCCACATCATCCCATTACGCCTCCACATTGATTGAAACAGCCTACATTTTCAGGGGCAGCTGCATTTTTTTGCACACTGTATGTATGACAAGGCCAGAGCTTGTGCTTTTGTGTGTGAAATGTGCAGCAGTGCAGGTATGAGGCCTACATGGCCCATGGAAAATATAAATTGTCGCATACATTTATTCTGAGAATAAAAAAAGAGGGGGCATTGCTGTTGCATGTTACTCTGTTGATGTTACATGGCTGGATGGCTGGATGATACGCTGCTAATATATCTAATATAATAATCTTTGAGACAAGGTCAGGTTGGTTGCTTGTGAACTGCTATTAAAGGGAGTTAAAGGTCAAAGCTTCACCTTGCTCTTAGTCTGAGTGGATAACTGTGATGCTAAGCTACTGTAAAGCAAATAACATTGAATGTAGGCTTGATTTATACGCTGCTTGGTTCTGGGAGTACACTCGTGAGGCTGATTTATCCCTCTGCCTCCACCATCGTTGTTGTTTGTTCAGCTTCCCAATTCCTCCAAATGTCTGGCTTGGACTCCACATTCTGCTTGATTACTTTATCAGCTCTCCTGTCGCTTCCCCAAAAGTTATGAGTTATTTTTCAACAGCCAGCTACGGCTGATCTCAAATTGTAAGAAGCAGGATTGGCCCCTGAATCAATTAGATTTCATATCATGGAGTAAGTTATCACTACCCGTTGAGCATACAGGGATCTCAGAGCACGTGTGTTACATGTTTCCACAGGGATGTGTTCAGCATCAGTATAACGTTTGGCTTTTCTTCATCCTCCGCCTCGTCCTCAAACACAGGCCATAACTCTTCCTCCTGCAGAACTCTTGAGGTCCCCGGCTTGTTTTGGGAAGATGGATGGAGATTCATTTGGTTTCATTATAATGTCTGACTTATTTATAGCCTTCCTGTGCAGCGCCTGTTGGCTCACTGCAGCCCCTGTAAGGATGCTGGGGGGGCCGAGGCGTTGATGAAACATTCCTGTGTCCGGGGGGTTCTCTCTGAGGAGAACACTGCTTGTTTAAGGGAGGGCAGTGGGGTGACAATGCAAGAACCACAAGCAAGGCCGCTGAAATCTAATTCCACTTGCCCTGCCTAGCTACAGCATTCTTGTTTGAGGGATTTCTCCTATCAAAAGTCTTGCTCTGTGTGGGTGTTAAGGCTATGTAATAATACCACATAGCCCAACAACACAGGAGGAACTATATTGGTCATATAAAAGTAGTTACCAGAACACAAAAAAAGAAAAAGGGCATGGGGGAACTTTCTTAAAAAAATGCATCTCCTGAAGCACACTTTCATATTTTACTCATATTCAGTTTGGAGTTTGTACTTCCACAGCACCAATCCCAAACCTTTATCTGGATCTCCCCCTTCAGCCTCAGAGATTACCTCTTCACAACCCTGGAGCACGGATGCTGTCTGCCTGGTAATTTGATGGCTAATCCCCTGCCTCTTCCCTACAAATCTCTTCCCTGATAAAGGGGTTGCTTCTACATTAGTAAACATGGGAGACTTGGCTGCCTGGGCTGACAGTCAGACAAGACGACTGGTTGAAGGAAGAGGAGGCAGAAGGATAGCCAGTTTTCTCTTTACAGTTCATAAGAAAGCCCCTTTGCATCTCATGCATGGAAACTTGAGATAAAATGAACCTTTAAACCATGGAAATATATTCAAACTTGCTGGTAAGGCTATCAGTTTTTCTGTAAGGAGGATTCTAAATAATACATAGTACATTTTCGCACATGTTTGGTGAATACATAAAAAATTCCGCTTTCTCGCGATCTCCTGTGGCTTTTGGTTTGATGGTGAGCTGGGGTTGTCTCAGTTATGCTTTAAAGAGTTTCCATACAGTCCATTGTTAATGCACATTCATTAGCTTTTTGACCCGAATATGTTATCCCTAATGATCACTGCGCTCCTGCCACGGCTAGACACGATGGTTCACTTGAAAGGAATTTGCTTCCTCAGATCTTTCTTCACAGGCACACACTGACTGGACTGACTATGTGACCAGGCATTGCTGGATTGCAAGCAGCACTCCTAAGAGTCACATTAGGGAGTGTTAGCCTATAACCTTCGACATGATTGCCGTTTCCTGCATGTTTGTTCACCTTCAGCAATGGTACATCAACAAAGCACTAACCCCCCCAGAATCAAAGCTGACGCCTTGAGCCCAAATATGCCCAACCAAGTCGAACAGGACCTGGCAAGGAAGCATTTAAGCAGTCTCTGGAATGATTTCAACTGGATGACTGCAACATTGGCTGTGATGGCTTTTCATTTGTTGACCTGACAGAGGCACTTTAGGCGTCAGGGTGGATCTGGAGGGGTGAGTGACAGGTCCTGTCCCTGCGTGTCTTTCTGTATGTGTAATGGCCTGGTGTTCAGTCTAATCGTTGTCAAAGAGAGAGAGATGACATGTCAGGAAGAATTTGGTGAGATCTCTGATTTCAGCACATTGCAGACCAGTCACGACTTTAAAAAAGGGCTGCAGTGAGGGCTTCAGGTTTTTCATGTTTGTACTTTTTTTTTTTTTAAACTTTGTAGAGCTGCTCAATTATGGCAAAAAATCATAACTGGGATTATTTTGACTGGTCATGAGATCTCAATTATAGACCAAATTTACTCATTGACTTTGCCACATCTGCAACACATGTACTTATACTAAGACACTCTCAAAGCTACAATGTGTAATATTGTGAATATTAGCAAGAATCCATCAGTCATATTCAGGCTAAAAAATATGCTGCTGTTTATTGGACCCCTCTGTATTGTAGGAACATGCAAGATGGAAAAATTCAAGATAGCAGTGTCAATGTAGTGGACCCTCATGTCTAGATAAAGGCTTATTCCAAGTTAAGTTGATATAAATTAAAACAAATGTATATATTCAGATGATTAAGTAACACTTATTTAGATAGCCCTTTATAAATATTTTGTTTTATTTTTACCACGCCTGTCTGACTTAAGGTTGATAGGAAAAATATTTAGCACTGTACCTTGAACATTTAAAAAGTAATTATTGAAAAGAAAATGGTCAAAGAAAAAAATTAAAATATGTAGAAATAATGATATACTATATAATAACAGGTCATCAGCAAAAATACAACCCAAGTACAAAAAGTTAGAGTGCCTTTGTATAATATAACCAGAATGAAATAATTCACAAATTTCATTAACCCATATTTTATTTACAATAGGACATAAACAACATATCAGATTTTGAAACTGAGGCATTTTACCATTTCATGAACAATATTAGCTCAATTTGAATTTGATGGCAACAACACATCTCAAAAAAGTTAGGGTGGTTACCAGAAGGCTGGGAAAGTGGGACCATTTTGCAGCTAATCATGTTAATTGGTAACATCACTGGGTATAAAAACAGCATTTAAAGAGGCAGAGTCCCTCAGAAGTAATGATGGGCAGAGGTTCACTAATCTGCAAAAACTGTGTCTAAAAATTGTGGAACAATTTCATAAAAATGTACCCCAAAGTAAAGTTGCAAAGACTCTTAATATCACACCATCTACAGTGCATAATATCATCAAAAGATTCAGAGAATCTGGAGAAATCTCTGTGCACAAGGGACAAGGTGGACAGTCAATAGTTGTTTCTTGTGATCATCGGGCCCGAGGGCAAAACTGCATTGAAAACAGGATTGGTTCTGTACTGAAAATCACTGCATGGGGTCAGGACAGGTCATCACAATTTGCTGTGCCATCAATAAAGCAAGTTAAAGCTGTATCATGTGAAGAACAACCTATATGTGAACACAATCCAGAAATACATGTATTCTTGGTCAAAGCTCATTTAAAATGGACTGAGGCAAAATGGAAAACTGTTCTGTGGTCAAATGAATCAGAAATTTCTTGTTGGAAACCACAGATGCAGTGGTCTACAGACCAGCCATCCAGCTTGTTATTAGTACACAGTTCAAAAGCCTGTATCTGTGATGGGAGGGGGTTGCATTAGTGTCTATAGCATGGGCGGTTTACACATCTGGAAAGGCATTATCAATGCTGGAAAGTAGACAGAGGTTATAGAGCAACACATGCTCTAGCAACACAGGCAAGGTCTCTTTCAGGGAAGGCCTTGCATATTTCAGCAAGACAATGATTAACACCTACCGCATCCACCTCAACAGCATGGCTTCACAGTAGATGAGTCCAGGTGCTGAACTGACCAGCCTTCCATCCAGACCTTTCACCAATAGAAAACATAGAAAGCATGATTAAAAAAAAAAATCTGACAAAGACAACTGACAATCTTTCTTCAAACAAGAATAGGACAATATTCCTGCCCCAGAACTCCAGAACTGGTCCCCTGTTCCTACTTTTCAGAGACACGCTGATGTCATCAAACTGAAAATGAGGTTATATTTTTCACAAAATGATAAAGTGTCTCTCCCCAGCTTTTTTGTAATTTGGGTTATAATTACTTTAATGGGTAAAGCATTAGAACAAATGCAGAAACTTTTATCACATGACAAATCCTATGTGGCAGAGTAATTGATGAATCATGATTATCTTGTTTAATGAGTGTGGGAACCGAAAATCATGATTGAAATTGAACTTTGATTAATCATCTAGTACTACTTTGTAGTTATCTCCAGCTGCAAGAATGGCACTTTAATCTTCACATCCACAGTTGTTGGCAGTGGTTCTGCTCTAATTTAGGGCTCTCCATCCTTTTTCAACCACTAGATTGTACTACTTTCCTTTCTGAAGATAGTATTTCTGGCGCTCTCGCTTCAATAATTGCAGCTCTTCTGTCTAATAACGAAAAAAAAAGGCTTGATCTTAATTCCAGTTAGCTTGATTGGATGCTTCCACACTCTTGTCTAAATATTTTATTAGGTGAATTTTCAGTGAGCTGTTTGATTAGTCAGTGAGATCCTTTGACACGTTTTCGACTCAGAATTTCTCTTACTGGATGTGTCCAAGAGATTCCTCTCACTGTGTGCGTGTATTGTGAGTGTGTGCGTGTATGTCTTGTTAGCCAAGCTGCAGAACAGTGACTCTACACTAGTGGTAATTGATAGTCTGGAGGCTGTCTCAGCTGCAGGTAAATCCTATCTGCTGCTGTACTATGAGGCAGTGGGGAGGAGTTGGGAGGAGGGTATAAATAAGTCTTCCAAGGACTAAGGATTTCAGAATAACTAGTGGGGTGGCTGTGGATCTAGTGGTGGAGGGGGAGATGGGTGAGGGGAACAGATAGCATAGCTGAAAGACAGGGCGATGGTGTGAAAAATGTTTAATACGGCAGAAGTTTCCCCTGGTAGGTAGCTGAAATTTCCCCAAGATAGCACAGGCTTTAAAGTCCATTTAGGCTGCATTTTTATCTGACAAAAGGCTCAAAAAAAAAGTGTGTTTACTGCTTGTTGCTTTTGTTCTATATCCAATGCCTGCCAAGTGCATGAAGCTTGATGCAGAGGCTTAGGTGTGGCTTTTGCCTCTTTGAAAACGCATCCATCAGACTGACAGAGTGAAATTTAGTCCTATGCTCAGCCCAGTGAGACGCACTGTAGATAGAAAGCAAGAGAGAGCAAGAGGAGGTCGAGCGCCGGAGAGATTGGTCCCAGTGAGAGATTCATAGGTAGTAATGAGGACGTTGGTGGAGTGCAGGTCGTTGTGTTGTGGCTCTGGCCTGTCAGTATAATGGACCTCACTAGTCAGCTGGCAATCGATTGTACTGCTCACGACCTCGCACGCCTGTTGTTCTTCACTCTTCCTGCCTGTCAAGCTGCCACGCAGAGATGGAGGACGAAGCAGAATCTTCTCTCAGACGACAGATACAGTGTTCAGATATCTTCTCATTACCTGAAAGGTGGCCTGAGGTGAGCTTTGTGAGGAACGCAGGTCTGACTCCACATTTCTGGGTAATTTAAAGAGGAAGCCCCAGGATGAACATCCTAATTAATTCCTTTTTATTTTGGCCTTTGGCTCCTGACTGCAAGCATTCGGTTGGTTTATTAAAATGCAAAGTCGACCTGGTAACTACTTATTATATTTATTATTAAAGAATCAGGCATTTCCACACGCAAGAGGTTGCCTTGAAATTAAGCTTTCCATTTGATCAACAGCAGAAAAAAACAAAAACCTGTCAGTGTAAGAAAGTTTGATTTGCAAAAAACTTAATTCACACAATGAGAAGCTTGAAACATTTCAACTTAGGATGCCCTGGTCCTGGTTTCCTGGCTGCTGATGCCATACCAATCATCTATGAGCTACACTGATCCACTCCCTATTTCAGTGGCTCTCAAAATGGATCCGAGGACCCCTGGGGGTCCATGAACCACAGCTTGGGTGTCTGCAAAATAATTAAAAATAAATTATTACTCTAAAGCCATGTTATTAAAAAGCAAATAAATACAACAACCATACTAAACCAATGATTCCCACATAAGTCAGCTTTGGGCCAATAAAAAACTCAGATATGATTGTAACATATCACATAAATCTATCATTTGTCACACATCAGTTACTATGCTTAGGTGTGCAGGTCCAGCTAGCAACAATGTAGTGAACTGAGACCTCCTATAGATGGCAGACAAATAAAAATGTGTCATATCCCATGTGCCCCATCACATATGGGGCGATGGGTTTGCTGAGCATATAGTGTGGCGTTCCCGGTATCTGAAAGTCAGTGTTTTGGTCCTTGGTACTTTAGGTCCTACTTTACTCTTGTGAGGCCTAGGCATTAACGCATGGCCAGAGGCACCAAGTGGACTCCTTTGTGACAACTTCCCTCCAGCGCATCTTCAGGTATCGTTGGCAAGACTGTGTCTCTAGTGCTAATGTGATCAGGAGAGCGAACTTGGGAAGGGTCAGCTGCCTAAATCAGGAATGGCAGCTGTGCTTTTGCAGGCGTCTGATGCGCTTTCACAGGCCTGATCCAGCTCACCGTATACTGGGTGCCTAGGAGCCAGTGGGCTGGTCCACACACCAGGGACGACTGCGTGCGCCAGGGAGGGGGCAGCTGGGAGGACACCTGAAGAGATGGGGCATGAGGCTGCCGCAGGCCTGGAAGAGGGCCATCAGAAGGCCAGAGCAGTACAGGACTAAGGTTGACGAGGTTGAGGTTGACAAAGTGCCAATATGCTCTCATACCTGACCTGACTTTGCTGTCAAAAATTGATTATTTTGATGTTTACATTGATAAACCCTAAGAATACTGGTCTCCATATGTCCCCCTTCTAGGACCCCAGATTGGGAACTGATAACCTACATGGATGTGAAATACATTCCATACCATGAATATGCTTAACAGTCAGTCTAACTAGCCAGCATTCATCCTGATGGTTTTAACACAGATCTCATCATGGGATAAAAACTTAACCAGCAGGACTTGCTACACAAATATGGAGGATTTTACCAATGCTGAGGAGGGTGACTGGCCTGCTGCAGCAGAGGCTGAGGTAGTTTTTTTCAAGCTGAGGGTGCTAGTTGGTGGTTCATCAGTTGGAGCATCACTAATAGAAATGCTTTATGATTCAAAATTAATCAAAATTGTTGCTGATTAATTGGCTTTTTCTTCTAATTGGTTTGAGCTCTAGCTAATACAAGTTGTTCATATTTTAGCATCCACCAAAGGCATGTTTATTATAAAGGATTGATGAGGGCCCTTAATTGATTTGTAGATTGTCACAGTTGTTTTCTATTAATTTTCCATCAACAGAAAAGAATATTTTGGGCATCTGCTGTTGTAACTGATTAAACACTGCTCTGTTAGCATCATCCAGGACAAAATATTGGATTAGTTAATTGCTAAAATCTTATATGCCAGGTTAGTGTTTAATTTTGCTGCCACATCTTTGTAGTTTATAGCTTCATAGTTGTTAGGAATACTGTACATTTTTAATGAACATGCTTTAAGCTGAGAGTCCCAGCTTCCCTTGCCCTTTATCGAATGGTGGCTGCCTTTTCCGCACTCATCTCTTTTACATTTTAAATCCTCAGGCCTCCGGAGAGCAATGGGGATATATGGTTCCATCTGCTCCACCAGACTGGCTCATGGCTCAGACAGAGAGAAAGAGACAGAGGAGGAGACATGGCCAGGGAGAGAGGGAGCGAGAGAGGAAGAAACAGGGGAACGGAGAGAAACGCAGACTGACAGAACGGCTTATTAGAATCTGCCTCTTTTCACTAGTTAGACAGGGGGCTGAGAGGATGGCCGTCTGGAATCCTAGGCAGGAAAGAAGTTGAATAAGGACTTGGGGGATTGTCTTTTTTTCCTATTTGCAGTGGCAACTAACCCGTGTTAAATCTGTTAGGTCTTAACTGTTTCAGGTAGACCAGGAGTCTTGGTGGGTCTTTTCTTTGAGGTTTTTGTTTCAAGGTCGGTCTTGGAATAGCCCCATGTCTTTTAGATTCCCCTGAACATAATTCTCATCAAGAGTTCCTCCTTTGTAAACAGGCTCTTATGTCTTAGCCCAGCCACCAGCAGGTACAGTGTTTCTGTTTCCCCCCACCAACGCTCGACTATATAGGAAGTGCTTTTCCCAGAGCTCCCTGCGTTAGTCTAACCTTTCCCTGTGTCAACACTCAGTTTATTCTTCTGTACCTTGGACCACAGAGGATTGTTTTCCCTCCGTCTTTTACATGCTCTGTTGTCAGGTGAAATAATAATATAACCATTGTGTCAATATACACTTTCAAACGTGCTTTTCAGTCCTTTCTGAAGACAAACAAACCCAGAACCATCCAGTATGGTATGAGAAATCTGGCGCATTCTTTGTCATAAAGTAAACTTTGGCTACAGTTTCATATCCTCACCTCTGTCTTTGAAGAGGATGTGCTCCCAGGGAAGGTTTTTGCTGACTTGCCAGTTCCTTAGAATTACATTTGCATAAAAAGCTTGTCATGAGATAAAGGGGTTGCTTTTAATGCTTGCAGTTGAACAAGCACAAGCACCATTCACCCCATGCCATTGAGCGAGTGAATGAGCACGTTTTTGACTAATAGCCAATGGTGGCAGTCAGGCTAATCTGTCTACAGCTGATTTGAGATTTCCATGTAATCCTAATTGTGATTGAGCTGTGTGTAGAAAGTTAAAGTGTACAATATTGATGAAGTTTAGATCAAAAGCTACACAAGAATCCTTGTTTTTATTCATGGTGTTAGATCACGCTGATGAAAGAACTCATGAAGTCCAATATTGCCTTAAAACATCTCTTTTCATTGATTTACATTACAGATATTACAGGGATGACAAAGACAAGGACAATCCAGTCAGTCTAAAGTGTCGTGACAAACTATTGCAGGAGTTTCTGCTCTGTCCCTGAGCACAGAGTCCACAGCCTAGTTCTCATGCAGGCCTCTGAAGGGAAAGAGCTCCACTCCCAGCCGTTACAGTCACTAATCTGGCCTGACACCAAGCTGATTTACAATACCCCCCTACCCTAAGCACTGACTGACTAGAGGTAATTGATTTAGAACAGTGGGAACACCTGCTGAATTGTATGAAGCCCTCAAAAGCCCCCTCCTATGCTGCTATACAAAGTTTGGCTCAATATCCTCACCTCAGTGCCTCCTGCAGAAAATACATACACTGAAACATGAAAAAAAACTGGAAGGCTTTTTTCTTTTTCAGCAGTACTGGGGAGAAAACGGCATGTTTTTAGTTTGAGTTGTATTCCATATCCTTCCATGCTCTGCCATAGTTCTACAATACCTAATTTTTCAAGCATTTCTACACTTTCCAGCTGCTTAAAATCCAGCAGGCCTCATTAAATACCGGTGGATTGAGCTGAGCTGGAACAACTGCCTCTGTTTGGCCAGCTATTGATCTATGGAGCTCTGTATTTGCCAGTCTTTCTGCTCACATGCCTTCACTCTGTTTGTCTTTTACTGGCGGAGACGAGGCTTTCTGCCCAGGGGGTGGTGGTGCTGCTGGGGGGGGGTGGGGGGGGTGGGTTAGGGGATTGAAGTCCTCTGCGTGGTGTTAGACAGGAGGGAGGGGGGAGTCCGTGCCTTCTGTGCTGGCTGCCTAGTCATTTTATGGCACCATCTGTCCACAAGCAAACCGTCAAGTGGTGACGTCTTTGCTCATCTTTCCTCCTCGGGAATGTGAATTTCCTTTTGATATATGTGCACATCTGCTGTCGAGAACATTCCTCAGTTTATATTGCTAATTTAATGTTTGGCCATAGCTTGGAATAATTCTTAATTATGCATTTATCCATTCGTAGATATCTGAGATGTAAACAACCAAAATATTAAAACTTTTTTCTATCCTTGAACTAGGGCAAGGCTGTTGGCTGCGTACATTTTTAAAAACCCTGAATTATGAACAAATCTTTGTTGTTTTATCATTCTCCTTTTCTTTTATTAAGGCTATATCAGTAAGGGATCACAGGCTGGCCCAAAATAACAAATTATTTAATATTACTGTATACTCCTGAAAACAGAGATATTTCAGAATCAACAGGGAATATTTCAATTGGACAAAAAGTACATATGCTCCTAGAAATGACATTGTATCTGTGATATTTTGAAAGTATAGGAGTATGCTCACAATGCTCAGACACAAGAAATTAGCTAATATCTGGTACCTATGACTTCCTTCTTTTGTTGCAGTTGTATCAAAACAGATATCAGTACTGTATCAGTGCTAATTGTGTGAAGCTGATGTAAGATTTTAGCAAGATTCAACATTTTCGTTGGCTTTAGCTCCTCCTAATGGGCCCTCTTCTCTGGCTCTAGTGCCTCGATGTAAACAAGAACAGTGAATAGATTGCATTTCACTGTAGCAGCATGTTTGCCAGAATTCTGTTCTTGAAAATGGAAGTAAAAGTGTGTGCAGACTTTGTCAGGTTAAACAAGCATATCCACTGTAGCATTGCATAACCACATTTTGCACAGGTATGCTGACATAAACCAACAACAATAACTGAAAGCTGGCAGTACCAGGCCTGCCACAATTAGCTACACTCGGTGCAGCCAATTTCATCATTTACAGGCAGTTTTCAATAAACTGTGCTTAATTTTTACTTTTTGCTGAGTGTTTTCTTACTTTTAGAGTAGTCATTTAAACATGTGTTTAAATGACTAGCATAAGTTGACCAGGATTACCCCAAACAGGTTACTAGCTAGAAATACACCAGATTATTGGCATGATATCAATATCAGCAGATAATAACTTAAAAAGTGAATCATTGGGCGCTTGGTTATATTCCTCAACACACACGCCAGGGGATCGATTTCCTCTCTGTGCTGTTTTCTGTTGATATTTACAGCCAAGGGCTGCATGACAGTGCAGGGTTAGCATTGTTGCCTTGCAAGAAGGTTCCTGGTTCACTTCCCGGTCAGGGCCTTTCTGTGTGGAGTTGGCATGTTCTCCCCATGCATACGGGGTTATGCATTGGACATACCTCTGCCCCAATGACAACGGGGATAGGCTCCGTTGTGCACCTTAAAAAGGTTATTGTTTTGAGTATGCACTTTTTTTTGCGTTCTTTGTGAACCCTATTACCTGCCCAAACAGTAGCCTAAGCCGTTCTTCTTCGCCACATCCACCCCTTTCTCCACCCTAACGGTGTGGACTTTGTTATTTTACCTTGCCTTTGGTAATGTGCAAGGACATCCAGAGCACGGCTGGGGTTGTGTCAGTTCTCCTTGGGGCCTTCAAACGGCCTACTCACCAAATCTACGCCTTGCTGCAGCCTCAACTTTTGCGTTCAAACATGCCTAAAAGTTTTATTAAAGATCTATTTTTGGCCTTTTTGTCTTTATTAGATAGGACAGTGGATAGAGTAGAAAACAGGGAAGAGAGCAGGGAGAGAGATGCAGGAAATAGTGCCACGGGCCAGATTTGAACCCGGGTCGCCTGTGTACATGGCGTGCGCCTTAACCACTCGACTACCGGCACGCCCAAACATGCCTAAAAGTTTTGCACAGTACTGAAGATGGCAGCCTGTGGTAGTCAAGGGGCCCATCCTGAGCTCTGAACTTCTTGAATGAAGTCCCATCAACTACCAGACTGTCTACTTCCCTGCTCCTCTTTCAGTTCCACTCAACTTAGCCTGGTTTTTGCACTGTAGACACCTGGTGCTTTTTGACTATAAAAAACGTTGAAGTAAGTATTCATACTGGGATTGGCTAAAGGAGTTTATTTCAGATACCGGCAAAAATCCAATAACATGCATCCCCACTACAGTCCTTAATGACGTATTTTAATCACAGAAATGTCCTAGCACAGACTGTGACAGAATCATAGGGGGCTAAATGAATGAAAAAACACTGCTTTCTACAAAAGAGCCCTTAGGAGAAACATTTGTGAGGCTGAACTTGTTTGTATTCCATAAATATGACTCTTCAAGTTTAAGCTGCTCCACAGAAAGCAGTTTCATCCACTCCATTTGTCCAGATATATACAGCATTGCTTTTATTTGATGAATGTCTGTTTTACATTGAGCCCACTTTTTGATTTATTGCAGGCCCTTTGCCCAGCACTTTGTAGTGCAAGCCATTTTCTCCTCACTCCACAGCTCGACAACGCCAATAATCACTCTCCAATAAATTCAAATGGAAGTGGCACTCTGGTATGTCTCTCCTACTCGGCGTAATACATATCAGTGTACTACACATCACCTTTCATTCTCGGATTGATTTGCAGCTGAAAAGATTGGTAGCCCCCCTCCCAGAGGTGATTGTAAATCCCCTCTTCAGCGGCAATTTATGGAGGTGCTTGAGTTTTGTTAAACGTTCACTCATCCAGACTAAATACTGATAGACATTGTATCTTATGAGTGAAGCTAGTTTAGCGATGGTCTTTGCAAGTTAGAGCCTGTCCTGACTCCTGACACATCAAGTGCTGTGAGTTCAGTCCTCATGCGTCACCGATTACGTCTTAATGCGTCACTGAGACTGTGTCACATGTCGTAAATGTCTCCATACATTTCACCTACCTGAAGTATTGTGGTGTAAATAATCCCAGCATCCTGAATTAACTACCTGATGGATTTATTTGAGTCATCCTCACAGGCAGACTCTTTATTCATGTGATTTATTACATGAGTGATTTCATTGTAGGTCAGCATAATCAGAGCTCCCTACTTTCTATTGCTCAATTGACAGAAGTGCACTCCTCTGTTATAGGGCTTCTTTCTGTTTCTCTGTCGTCTCCACGGCAGTAAAGCGTTAACAATTAACTCTGTGGATTCAGCTTGTAAACAAAACTGTTGTAAAACTTGATAGGCCACAGGACATTACCTTTTGTTAGGTGGCCTTAGGTTCAGTGCAGGGTCGTGTTTCACTCATGGGAAAAAGACATGCACCATCAAGTCTGCGGATTTCTCCGGGTCTGAGAGAGAACCTCATTTCGTTACATTACACTTTCATTTTACAATACGGCACTTGTCGGCTTGCGGTAATTCTCCTGGGGTCTTGTGGTGCGTGTTCACTGCTGAGGTAAAAAAAAAAAAAAAAAAAAAAAAAAAAAAAAAAAAGGAGCATAGACTCGTGAGGGTGAGCCTTCCAGGGCATGGAAAACTAATCAGAGGCCAAAACACTGCTGTCGAAATTCAGCTTGTAACTGTGTTTATGGAGCCGTTGCAGGCTGCGCCAACACAAACCTCTCCGGTCTGGGTTTATCACCTCCAGAGACGGCCATGATTAGCTCCACACTCTACTAGCCATATATCTCTTCTGTCCCACCTCCCAGTGCTCAGGATGACCCATTAAACAGAGACAGAGAGAACATGAGTAGGAGGGATGGAAACGATGGCAGGCAGACATGCTACCTGTAGTTAGTGTAATGGTAGTGTTTACTCAGCCTATGTGCTCTGCCTCTCTCTCTTTCCCTGTCTCTCTCTCTGTGAACAGCTGTGTCTCACATTGTCTATTTGGAGACTGCCACTTCTGTATGGGTGGCCACTCCCTTGCCACACACACGGAAACACGCTGGGGGTAATAATGTGAGTGACAGGCACATGATGAGGATTGCAAATAAGCAAACAGGATAGGTGTGTAATTTCTGTTAGATTCTCCTCCCTGCTGTACTCACGCAAAAGCTCTATTGTCCTCCACAGTTTACCGTTGGAGGTGTTCACTTCTCATTGTTCCCCTGTTAATTACTTCAATAAAACTCTTAGTCCTCTGCCTGTAATACAGCATGCGCTGTATATACAGTAAATGCCAGCTGAACCCCCCAGCTGAAGTAGTATCTGGTGTATTAAACTCATTTCATCTTCAGTAACACTAAAATAACCTTCATTTCTCTTTCATAGTTTCTCTGTGTTAAGATAAAACATTGCCACTATAGGGTCTTATGTTTCATAAGATGTATGTTCTTGACATAATGAAAAATTGGACTCAAGACGCAATGCTGCAACAAAAATTGTGTTAGCCTAGTGGCAGACCTCTGAATCACCTCCCTTATCTGGTTCTAAAAGTCTTGGGATCTAATGTATTGTTGTTCCCAGTAAACAAACTTTGGAGGCATGAGGCTTGAATGTAATAAATGTAAGCTTCCTTTTGTTTCTACAGGTTTGCATGTTATAACAAATATCAGAATCAGAAATAATGTATTTATCCAACAGAGGATATTGTGTTTGATAAAGGGAAGACACAAATATCAGCACTGGATTGCACCAGCTATACACAAGTTCAGACAAATCCTATTTTAAACATAAGCTCTTACTTACTACAGAGTTTGTATACTATACTAAATTGCCTAATTATAACATTAAAAGGGAAAACAGATTCAAGTGGATATAAAGGTGCTATCCCTTTCTTAACCTAAAACAAACCTATGATGTCATACTCGACTGATGTCTTAGCATAAGATCACATAAAAATGTTTTAATAAGCCTGTGTGTTCACTTCTTTGGAACCACACCTGTAGTTTTAAGTTGAATTTCTCTCCTGCTGAGGTGTGTCACACAGCTTCTGACCAAACCGCATTTCCTGATAGGACTGTTCACACCCAAAGCACCCAAACAAAAAAAACAACTAAAGACATTTATTGTGAAGCAGTTGTTGGAAATAGAGTGTTAAATATCTATTTAACTTCAGTAAGTAAAGTAAGTAAAGTTTATTTGTATAGCACTTTTCACAGACAACAGTCACAAAGTGCTTTACACAGACAAAAAATACCAAGAATAGAAGTGATGATTATGAAATCGTCACATGACTGCAATAGTCATAACAACAATAGTACAGTATGATAATATGAGTGATATCATTAGAAATACAAAATATAAACAGAGTAGTGCTACTTGAAAATGTACAGAGCTACCGTGTTTGCAGCTGTTTCTCTGGCCTTGTTTAGAGCCACAGCTTGGTTCTTATAATTATCATGGACTTAAAATAAGTCAGTCATAAGTTGAAACACACCTTTAAACGGTTGTTATAGATGTTATAACACAAATTACTGCAGCACTGGTTTCAAGTTGAACCAAGTTGATCCACTGCAGTGCATAGATTGAGTTTAGCCCAGGACAGGCCGCCTTGCCAAGCAAGAATGCTTCTTTCAAACTTAAAGAGGAAAGAACACGTTTTACCTCATTGCTGTGCTTCCCTTTAATTACACTTGCACAAACACATGACTTGTTACCTGCTGCTCTTCAGGGTTGGAATTTTTTTTATTTACCTGCCAATGTGGCTGGTGGATTCATCAGTAGCTACCAGCCACAAACATTCTTTACAAGCCACTGTATTTTAACGAGCAGCATTATTTAATGAGGTGTAATATAAATATCAAGGCCTTTAGTGTTATAGGCTTTTAAACAAGAGAGAGTTGTTGCACTGATAATCCGAACTGTCGCTAATTTTGAACTGTTTTTTTTTTTTCTTTTTTTTCAAACATGTGCTGTGCTTCCTGCAGGGCCACTGTAAAATCATATGCTTTTTTCTGCCTTATGAGTGTCAAACTTTATAGAAATTGACATTTTTATGTGCATTTTCTGCCGTCACAAGCTAAAATTCCAGCTTTGTTTAACTTTTTTGGACTTGCGACAAGCAGGATATTATCAAACGCAACTAGCTGATGTAGGCTACTAGCTGTGGCGGAGAACTATTCTCATATGATACTGAGTCAAACCATCCCACACAGGGAAAAGGAGGCAGGCTTTTTTGGTCAGTGAGCATGGCTTTGAGCAGGAGAAAGGGATTTGATTTATGCCATTTACTCTAGCTAAATCACTCTTGTAGGCAAGGCTACTTTTATTTACCTGCTCTCAGTGGCCAGTAACTTAAGCAAATCCACCTGACACTGCTAAAAAATACATGCATTTGGCTGGTGGCAAATAATGATTTCACACTTGCACTTTTGCCTTCCCACAGTAGAGATGATTTTCTTCAACAGTGCAATGATTTTATATCATATCGCAGACACTTTTGCTATGTAAAGTGATGCATGTCTAAGAGTTAGCACAATGCAAGCAAGGATCTAGACAGGAAGGAACAGCACTTGCAAGGGCCACAAAGTGCTACTAGTGTGATTGGACACAGGTGCTGTCTTGCAGCGATAGAGGCAATAACTGGGTGTATAGAAGATGTTTTGTTCATTGATCATATCATCATCACCAAAGCAGTGAAACAATTAATCATCATCATCATCATGAGATCTCAATATCATCATCAGTGCCATCGTCATCATATTCTCTGGCACCATGCCATGGAGTGTTGAGTTGTTCACAGAGAGCTTGGTCTAAAACTTCCCCAGATGTAGAAAGGGAATGTTCAGAGCAAATGTGGTTAGGTAATCTCGTTTTACCACAACAATAGAGAAGTCTAGCTTGGTGGGTTAAGCTCATCCTTAAAGGCAGAACAGGACTTTGGAGACTGTGAATCTGCAGATGGAGCAAACGGTAGCTCAGTGTTAAACTGTCTCATATTGTTGTTGATTTCCCTCACCTGAATTTCACTGTTGTTGTTTTACCCTGGTTGTAGATTAAAAGCAGAGGCTGGCGTTATCATTTGTTTTTTGTCTGTGACGTTTAGACCTGTTAACTTCAGAAGTTAGCCTCTTCAAAGAGAATTAAGAGGCAGCACTGTAACAAACACTTTATTTAGAAAAACACCTTTCATTGACTGGTCACAGAAAGTGAAAACTTAAGATGCAGGATATTATTTGCATATTAGAGTTGGTAGATAACAGCTAAAAAAAAGTTAGTTATCAGTACCAGTGGATATATAAATTCCTGCTGATATTTCCACCTGATATATAGGCTGTATGTATCAGCAGGATAAATACATTTATATAGTTAAAAGCAGAATCAGTGGACCTGGCTATGCTGGAGTTTGTTTTTTTATCATCCTCATTACTTAAACTTTAAGGTGTGTTAAGGACTGACCTTTAAGGGCTGGACTACAGCTAGTTTAACTGGTTACACTGAAGAAGAACAGGTGTTTTTATATTATCTCAAACACTTTGACATGACAGTCTTGAGAATTAATTTTTATAACAGGTCATTTGTACTACAGGAGAGACTTTGTGTTCTTTGCAACTTAGAAAGTTATAAGTAAATCACTGTTGGTGTTGACTGAAATGGGTTTTTGGAAATATCATATATCAGATATTGTCGGCAATGTATCTATAACAGGCATCCTTACGTTTCCTTGATGCAATCAATCAGTGATACAACTTAAGTAACAACCGATGTAGTTTTAATGCAGAGTGGATTTCACTCCATGACCTAAGGTAAACTTACACAGAGTTGGTGCAACAGGTCACTGGACATCTTTGTTGTAACAATGCTATTTGGCAATAAATCTTACACCATTGGAATTCTAGTGTTTTTCCCTTTTAAAGGGTGCTTTTGTAAGGAACATGCACTTGTGGGATGAGCAGCAGAGCTGAGTATATGGCATGTGCCTATGAAAAATTTGCCAGATCTTCTCTGCCAATGCCAGACAGCTTGTTTAATTGTTGACGCTTGTTTGTTGTTGTTTCGAGGATCAGATGATTGAAGTCTGCAGGAACAAGACATACTGGTAATTTAATAATTAACTATTTTAACAAACAGAAGCCCACAAAAGCATGTTCCTTACAAATGTGGCACCATTTAAAAGGGAAATAAACAGGATTTCCAACAGTATAAGATATTACCAAGTAGCAGTGTTACAACAAAGAAACAATCTACTAAACACAAATTTCCTTATTGTTTGTGCCAAGTTAAGTTCATTGTGCTTTCATATAGACAACATACAATAAAATGCTATTCTCTATTACTTTTCTTAAAAGTTCTTAGTTTACACAGACTAGACCAGCCTGAGCAACTTTCTAGTGACAAATAAAGACAAAATGTAACACCAGAAAAAAAAGGCTTTCAGGAACACAATAGAAGTAATTGTGCCAAAAATTCCTATTTTGATTCAATGTGAAGTGAGTTGTCACAGAGAATTTAGTGTTAATGAAATTCAGTCTGAATTTTGTTAGCTAGATTTTCATAATTTAGTCACCCCATTTATGCACAACTTTGGTGTGACATACTGATTTATGAAACTTTGTTTTAGTTTGTATTTGAGACTGTATTAATTTACATAATCTACTCTGGTTGTAAAACAATTCAGTTACTGAATTCATCCTGCCTAATTGTTTTGATTGTGATTATTAATTAGAATCTCTATTTCTGGTGAAATAATCTGGCAGATCATTTTAGCCATAATTATGCAGTACAACCTTGGTCTCTCTCATGCACACTTTCTTCTCTGCACATTAACAATTAAATCTGTCCAAGGACAGAAGGATTCAAATACAATCTTACAAGGGCAAACATCCACCCCTACGTTTTCTCTAGGTTTTTCTCCTGCGCTCCCACATAGTTGCAAACAATATCTTCCTGTGTGCAGAGGTTTTTTTTGTCTCAGATTGTGGATAATGCTGCAGCATGTCCCTGTTGGTGCCCTGTCCTTCACTCAGTAGCCCTGGTACCACAGAACAAATGCACATGGTGGCAAGTGTTGTCCCTTAGTATTTGTGTGCAGCTGGGAGGCACGGAACTGCCTGGGATAAATAAGTAGCTAAATAAATAAAGAATAAACCTCGCTCTAGGAATTTGTCTCATTGAAGATGAAAAGCATCTGCCTCTCTCTGGCATCTGCTGTAAAAGATATCCCTCCACCGCCAAGGGTTTGGAGCACGGCGAGTAGCCAACTTTATCAGCCTCCCTCACTTCCTCTACCCGCCGTCATAAACCAACGCAACGCTGGCGTACATAAAAAATGAGTGTCAAAACAATCTGTCAGCCAAAAAACTTGATGCGAGTTCGACTAATTTTTGCAGTGCTAACTTGTGATATTAGGTTGAAATAAAAACAAGGCCTTAATGTCTTTCATTCTGGTAGCAGAGAGGGGGAGTGATCCAGTTCTCTGGCACCCCAAGCTGTGTTATTTGTGTTTCTTTTTCTTCTTCAGACAGCTACAGCTTAACACATCAACAATGAGCTGCTTTCTCATTACCAGTGAAGGTGAAGACACAAGAGGAAACATTACTTTGCAGAGGTTTTTAATAATTGAAGCCACACTTCTGAAAATGTCTCAAAAATCTATGTGCAGGGAGGAGAGTGATACAGCTTGGTACGATAACTGCATGAACTTTTACTGATGAAAAGATGATGTGTTTGGAAATTCCTGAGACACTAGGTGTGTTTCATAGGGAATTGGTTTAGCAGGCATGAAAGCCCAGAGGCGCATTCCTGAAAGTGACAAACAGCAATGAAGAGCGATCTGTCAGTGATACCTGTCTGCAGACGTGCCCAGGTGAAACACCAGCACTGTGACTCACAAAAGGGGCTTTTCAACAGCAGGAACTTTGCCAGGAACTTGGAGCCTTTTGAAAAACTCAGCTTTTAAACCACTGGGTTAAAATTTAGTTTAGGGGTACAACATTTTACCTCTGGAAGAGTCTCTGCTCTACTCTGAATGTGGCGCTGCAGAGATGAATGTTTCCGATTTGTGACTAGGTCAACAACTCATACAACCAGATTATTAGCAGTCTAATGGTTGACAAACATTTGTCTCTGGCCAGTCAGTTTGAGAGCTGAAGCCTTTCATAAGAGATATGAAATGTTTTCAACAGCCTTAATCAGGTCTTGTTGCCTCATTTAGATCAAACTTTGGATAACCTGGATGACTGAAAGCCTTCACAGACATTTGATTAGATTAGAATCACATATATCAGGTTTTAGTGAAGTGTTTCCCACAGAATGAGACTATACTTTGATGGTAACACTGGCAGACGGGGTTATCCCACATGTCTCATTCAATAGGTTCATGCTTTTTGAGTGTTTCTGCTCTTTTGACAGTATTCATCATTAGTATGTTGCACAAAGGTGCTCAAATAGTACAGTTTGTTTTGTAAATGTTTCTCTTGATACTCCGTAATCACGTCAGGCAGTCTGCTTGTATGAGGGCTTATGTATCACAACCATCATCCGAAGGTACCGGAGTACAGGAAGAAACTGAACGAGCTGAATTGCTAACATGAAAAAGATGCAAAGATGATGATTGTATTTCATTTAGGAGAGACTTAATCAGAGTTGAACAATGATTTATTTTACACATTTTAAAAAAAAAAGAAATGGAGGGATAGGATACCCCTCTATGAAGCCAAGACACTGGGGGTTGGATTTGATGAGCGATGCAGGATCAGATGAGGAGTCGAGCAAGGTGGACTAGATGCTGATGAAATAAATAGAGATGGCTGGGGTGGAGGAGTGTTGCAGCGTCCACTCTGAAACGCCAAGCTGACTGAAAGAGAGAATGACAGATTTAAAATATGACATCATGATTGGTCAAATGAGCTTGTGGCAGAATCTGATTAGCTTAGTACTTAAGAGCACCCATAATTAGCTGATCACCAGAACGAGAAGAGAGAATGAATGGGAGGGATATGAAGGAGTGGTGTCTAATGAATGAATAGAAACAATCTGCCTGCTTGAACTCTGCTTGAACTCTCACTGAGCTCAAATAGATTTGAAAAAAAGGAGAAAACATGGTCAGCAAATAGACTTGGGTGGCTGTAAATATGCCTGGGTAACCCACTTGAGTATCATCTTCTGTATGTGTGGGATACACTTAAGAGCCTCAGTTTTCAACCAGTGCATAGGAATAACCACTATTTACGGGCTTGTTTCTGTCCAGACGCCTCATTACAATATATCCAAATTTAAATAAGAAAAAAGAATCAAGTTGAAATAAAACTACAAGTACAGTTTCCACTAAAAATCTGGCAATTCCATTTGGCCCGTTAAATACTGCCTCCTTGGCATTAACAACTAATTAGTCAGCGATCTGATAGCATGTGATAATATTCATTTAAAAATGTCTTTTCTGAAACCTGGCTGTGCCAAGATACCTTATTTACATAATCATCCCTGGACTTTACATCCTGGTGGAAGCACAGACAACAGTAGGCCACAGGAAACATTTAGTCCCCTGTGCAGAAGTCCCTAGAACATTCCCTCATATTTTCTCACTTTCAGAAATGTAGAGCTTAGATAAGGAAAAACTTTTGAAATTCTGCCTTGTAGAGTGATTTCCTTGGTCTTATTTCTCAAAGAAGGTGGTCAAAGAAGTGCCAGCTGAGTGCATTTTTTTCACTGTTTCCCCACACATTGAAAAAGCCACATGAGTAATGGGCTGCTGAACACCTCCACGGGCTTAAGAATGGAAATGTTGTTTTTTTCCACAGGATACTGGAGGCATTGTGTTCCTGACACTTTAACTTATTTGGCTGAACTCAATAGACTAGAGCTGACCGGCCACCCAGGAAGCCTCAAGATATTCCATTGTGCAAGTCTCACGTTTTTCTACAAATATCAGCCATCATTATTGTTCAGTCACCGCTCTCAGCTCCAAGTGAGGCTGAACAGATGAGCTTAGAAATTTTCAATTTGATTCCTCTTGTAAAATCTTGGTACAGGATCATTGTCAGGCAGCCCTTGAAGACAAAAGTAGGCTTACTTGAAAACTTTTCAAACTTTTCTCATTTGAGCTCCTTTTTTTCCTGGAGTCCTCTGGAGATGCTGCTTTAATTTAGAGAGATATCTATCCTTACCGTATTGTGGTCTGTTTTACAGAGTTATGATTACTCATCACAGATGGCCATGGGCATGAGTGTGGGGATAAGAAATTTAGTTAGCCCAGTTTATGGGCATACACAGTAACTCTGTTTATAATGACATTATACGGTGAATCTGCAGACTGTAACAAACTTAAGGTCAGTGATCTGAATCTTATCAGATGGTTTAGTCATTTCCTACTTTAATCTAATTCCTAAAAAGACAAAGAATCATGGCTTTGTTTGGTTTGGTTTGAGGGGCAGACTTTGTTTTTGCTTTTCCCCCACTACTTAAGTAGATGTTGTAGGGTGTCTGTTTTATAGCTTGGTTAATCATGGTTAATTTGCGGCACACCTGCTGCTGCTTTGACCAACCATGTTCTCCCTAGGGTGTGTTGTGAGTTTATGTATGCATACATGTTGTCATGTTATGAGATCATGCCACTTTGTGTGATTTGAGCCCATCTGGAAGACACGCTTCCAATTTCTTAATGGGGAACATTAAGTGGGCGTTGGTCCCTGGGGAGTACTGTTTAGGAGGTCCTCTGGGTTTTTTACTGATCCCCATTGTGAAGGGGGGAGCTGAGGGGCTTAATCCTGCTTCCTGACCTCTTTGTTCTTGTTATTTCCCTCCATGATTTTTCTGTTGTTTTGTGCTGCTTTTGTTTCATAACTCTTCCCCTCTCACAGTTTGCGTGTGCCTTTGCTTTACTTGTATTTCCTTGGCCCTAAGCAGGATTTTTTTGAGGTTATTGGATGTTTTGTTGAACCTGACCAAAGATCTGCAGATTTTTTTTGCCACAGTTAACATGCAGGAATACAAAAGCTCTGTCTGGTTCTGCTCTTCGACTTCTGTTTGATATTTCTGCATTACTGTGTTATTATGCTCATTCAAATCTATGCAAATACACACTGAGTTTGAATACTAATGTTTCGCCTGTTCTGCCTGTGTTTGCTCTCCCAGGTGTTAGTCTTTGATCCTGTCAGAGTGGGACGTGTCTAGCAGGGGACCGAGGAGGGAGCAGTGCCAACTTGGAACATGGTGCCTAATATTCACCTGGCAGTGCCCCTCCTGCCCAGAGGGGCGTTTCTGTTCCTGCTTCTACTCAGCTGCATAGTGTTCTCCTCTCTGGCAGACAGTAAGTAACTCCAGCACAAAAATCCTATCATATGTGAGACTTTTTTTAAAACACTGACAGCATTTTAACAGCTTATTTGCTCTAGAGAAGAGGGAGAAGGGTTGTCATTATACCTGATTCTTGCACTTTGATATGCTATTAGCGCCATATATAGCTTTTACATGATGCCACACACTCAAGGAACTGCTGTATACTACAAAGTTTAATGTCTTGGCTGCCACTTACATGCTATATATATATATATATATATATATATATATATATATTCTATTGTCATCCCCTTTTATGTTCAAACATCATCAAACTGCAGACACAGCTGCACTTTGACTATACACTCATTTCATGACAGGCTAACATGCTGTATGATACCAAGTGTAGTATCTGCAGTGTTTTATGAGAACAAGTATGAGACAGTGTTAATTTTGACAGCTTTTTAATTTTAGGCTTAGTCTTAGTCTTGACATTAGATGCCTTTTAGTTTCAAACACATTTTAGTCATTTCTACCCTTTGTAGCCCTGATATTTTAGTCTTTTCTTTAAGTCTAAACATTTATTTTCTTACTGAATCTGGTACCAAATCATGGTAGTGGGTTCTGTGCATCCTGCTGAGCCTAGGATCCCTGCTTCCTACAGCTGAGAGGCAGAAGAGCTATAGAGAAAGTCTTCTGAAAGTCTGGCAAGAACTAAATGACATTTTAGTCACGTTTTAGTCAACTTGTCAAAAACTAAACTTACTTTTTGTTCATCAAAGATCAATTTTAGTTGGTTGTAGTCTTGTCCTTCTCATGGAACACTGGTATGAGTACTTAAGCTTGGTATTGGCACCTATACCTGATGCCGCTCTCAAAATTTAGATCAAAACCACAGAATGTGCAGTATTCCTTTGACCTGAAATATGTATTGTGTATGTATGTATATGTCTGTGTAATCTAAGAAAGACATAAAATCATCATTCCCTTCAATACAACAATAATGCAAAGATGATTGCAATTACATATTTTTTTCAAAGTTGTACAGCCTCAGTTTAATCTACCAAATACTGTGTATTATAATATGGAATGATATTTAAAAAAAATCCCAATAAGATTATTTTCCAAAATCATTCATCCCTAGTGCTGTGCAAGGGGCCAACGTGACAAAAACATACATTGTTATCTGGCTATCAGGTGATGTAAACATACGTTGTTTGAAAAGATAATGACTAAAATACTGGAACCACAATGCCATTTAGTGTTCAGTGGTGGCTGCCAACTTTCCTAGGTTGTTTTTACCTTTCACACCTCTCGCAGTCTTGTGACTAAAAGCTATGAACTGATATCTGTTTTATACCCTGGCAGCAAGAATAGAATTGCTATGCACCCTATAGTTGGTAAATAGATACTTTTAATTAGCAAAATCCCAAGAAAAGTCCTCCTCACTCTAATTGCATTGATACACTGGTGTGTACACTAATAAATAAATATTTCATTGTAATACTCTACAGTTGTAAGGAGTTCATGTTGAAATATTTCAGATCAGAGAAACAAAAAAAGAGCAGTGGCATTAGCTCGCTTTAGGAATTAGCAGCATTAGCAGTAGGGTTGTCACAATTACAGATTTTACAGCTTAAACACAATTCTGGTTATTCTAGTTGTTTATTAATTAAATTAAATTGCAGGCCAGCTTTTTTAAAACAGCTAGACGATTAGATTAGATAGATTATTTATTGATCAAAAAGGAAATGTAATATCTTACAATATATAATCCAAAAATGTGGAATTAAACAAGATGGAAAAAGATTCATTAAATTACAAAATGTGTTCCTTGTCTGGTTGTGCCCAAAAATCTAGCATGTCTTTCATTTTTGATTATATGCTGCCTCTTTAAAGAGGTAGTGAACACTTAAACATTTTTTTTTCATCCGTACTCTAAGCTAATTTACTGAACTATAATAAAACACATCAATGTTGGTGTTATAGCTGAAATTTGCACCAAACTGATAAAAATCTGGATTTAATGGCTTTTAATTGGCTCAAACGGACATCTGCCTTGAAAAATCTTTTCTGAAAAGGTGAGGCTACCAATGGTAAACTGATGGTCAGTTTCCACATCACAAAGTCTATTCAAAAGGTAGAGTGTTTCTCCTCTAACGGACTTTACCATTCAGAGACCACGCCCATCCTCTCCTGCACTGCTTCAGCTCTGAGAGCTCTGGCTATAGTTTCGCCGTTGCTGGAGCTAACAACCTGAACAGGTAGTGCTCAGAACCACCATGGTCCACCACCACACTATAGCCTGCGTCAGGGGGACTCTGGAGGCGAAAACTCCTCCAGTTTAAAAGATGGCTATGAGGCAGCAGTGCTGTGGGACTCTGTCTGTGTTTCTCTGACAAGGGGACATCACTGTCACTCCCACCTGAACAGGAAAACCCCATCCTTTCCCCCTCCCTCCTCTCAGAACCAAACTGCCCACTGCATTTTTGGAATTATGGAGGTGGGTGGAGTTAGCTCTGAGCCGGGGGGTTCACTTACACTTTGAAAGGCCTTAAAACGTCTTAAATCTGTTTTTAAGGGTGTGCAGGAACCCTGTCCATTAATGGAGACTACACACTATGAAGGATGCTCTCCCCGTTTAAAGACACAGTGTTGCACATTAACTGAATGGATGTCTTTTTGCTGTGAGCTGGCTTTCATTCTGTTCAGCTCCTCTTTGAAAGTAGAATATAGATTCCGTTTAGGTCTTAAGTCTTTTTTGTATTGCAGCAAACAGAAATAGCAGCTTCTCTAATGCATGTCTCAAAGTATAGCGAGCTTTAGTGTTTATACTAAAAATAAGCACAAGGATTGAAGTGCCATCGGCCTCTGTGACCGGCTGTCAATCCCAATGACGGTTTTGGCTGGAAGAAGGAGCTCAGAAAGATGTGTCACCGTTGCTGCGCTTCAGGTCTCGGGGCCAGCCAAGAGGCTGTGCCCTGCCACAGACGGGGTCAGGGACAGAATTAATTCAACACATGACCTCACCTACAGTGCTGTCATACGGTCACTGTAATTCAATTATACCACGACCCCTCCCATCCTCCCCAACACCCCCACCCCCCCCACCCGACCACGCCAACCGCCCTGTCCTCTAATACACGGGTCTGGTAGGATTTGTTTTGCTGTCCCCTTTGCCTTGTCTCACTCAGCCCCGTGTTATCATCTCTGTCTCTTGTGGCGTGTCTGCAGCTCTGCACAGTGTCAGCGTGAACTTGACCTTGTAGAAAACTTTTTCTCTCTCCTGTCGTTTTTCCTTTTGGTCCGGCAAGACGGTCTTTGCTCTGCTTGTAATGGGATCGGACCAAATCAAACCTTGACTGGAACAGAATTACTTCAGCAAGATGTGCCCCACTGCACTGAATCCATTCCCTGAGTTAAACACAGTGACATGTATTTGACTGGAGCCCATTCATGCTCTTTTTCTAAAACTATTGCAGCAGGTTTCAGTCCACCAGCTTCACATTGCGTCCTGATATAAAATTGAATACTCTGATTGCATGCTTTCACTGGGGTTTGAGCTTTTGATGATTGATTGTCTGAAGGAAATTATCTGAATTACAAAGCCCTGAGATGTACTGTAATTTCTGTACTGGTTGTTCTTGTGTCATGCCATATTATATTAGATGCCACTGTTTATCTATGCTTGCATTTTAATTGCTCCCATGGGAATCGACAGAAAGATTCAATGTCTTAGAAGAGCCCATTAAAGATAAAATAGGACGTATCAGGGGGATTGAACGTGCCAAGATATTATTTAAATCTGCCCGGATGCCCAGTCTGGCCCAGAGATTAGGGGAGGCCTTCGTTATTAAATTATGCTGCCATTGTGTTGTTATTAATAGATTTTTTGCAAAATGCAGCTTCAGTGATGGCTAATCAAATATGCAGGATGGTGAGAAGTTATTTAAAATTTCATGAAACCATCTTATGATCTTTTTTCATCTGTATTGTAGGCGTTTTCAGCTTGGTGGAAGTCCATCTTTATTTGCAGTTTTATATGCCAGTTCAGAGGTATCTACACAAATTTATATACAACAGTTATGCTTTTTTGTACTGCTTTAACTTGTCAAATTCGGATCCATGCCAGTACTGAGCCGAAGTATCTGTAATTTGGTAAATCTTTTGTGCTTCTGAATGTTTCTCTGTCTTCATGAGAGCAAGATAACTCTCTAATTTTGGTAATTATATCATTTACGGATAAAAACACAGAGGCAAGCATTTTAATTAACTGACAAAGACTCTCTGTGGTCAATCTGGCACAAACGTTATCTTTGTACATTCATCCAAACACTGACACATGAATAAGAAACTCACAGAGAGATGGAATTCAAGCTTAAAAGAAAGATAAAACAAAAATAAGTCATGGTTCTGGTCCGAGGTTAACCTCTGGTTGTAGTTTAATGCAAGCACATGGAAAAAGGCCTAAACCTGCTATTAAAAAGACAGTAAAGCAAACAGACATAGAATTAAAATAGGACGGTTGGGGGGCAAAAATAACACCTACCGCTAATAGCAGGGTTGTGTGCATTTCTATGCCTGTAATTTGTATGCAACATAGTTATGTGAACTTGATAGTTCTGGTTTGGATTTCCTGTATTACAGGGCAGACAGCAGACAGATATTATGGGCGGGGTGCTGTGCAAGTTTCTGATTACATGGGTTCAGTCTGGTGTCCTTGTGTCCTCTTTGGAAGAGTTTAGCAGGCAACAAACCCAGGCAGAAAACATGTGAGCATTGTGAGCCATCACTAAATAAAAAGGCTCTACCATTGTTTTAGACTGCGTTGCATGCTGGTCAGTGTTAGGTTATATTTTTCATTGTGTTACAAGATTACTGCCATTAAAGATAACTGGTTATGTTTTGGGATGAGTATCAAAATCTGGTATCAGCATGGAGCCAGTAACAACACATCCAATGCCTACCAGACTGGATTACAACACAGATATCGATACTTCATTTCAGTATCCCAATATGACCCCCTGTCACCCCAAATGAAAGACAAGAAATAGGTTGTGGAGTTTGTGTGATTTACAGTATGTGTTAAGTTACACTGGTTTCCTCTTCTTATCCCATGTTGGAGTGGTATCTTATTACGACATTTCTGCTATCATTTAAGATGCCCAGACAGCTTTATTCTCCTGCTGACTTTCAACACTTTCTCAGAAGTATTGATTCAGGCACTGTTAATTCACCGGCACCATATAAAAGGTATTGATTTAGCACTGGTATCAGAAAAAACCCAAACAATTCCCAACCCTACCTATGTTACTAAATTACATGCTGAGAAAAGTCAGAGATTAACTCTTCACTGGGTCAGGCCTGTGTCTACATTTTTCATGATTTTATTTTATTTTTGTTTTGTTTTTGTAAATCCTATTGGTCACTATTTACACCTGTCACTGGGTCTCATTTTAAACAAATAAAAAGATGCTATGACATTCATTATTAAATTATTTGAAAAATACAGTTCACAGTTTTTTAATCCTCAGGAAAGTTACGTGTTTGAAGATAGAAGGTTATGACCTAATGCATGCTCTTGTGACTCATTGCAGATGTCTGTATTATTGTCCAGACAGCATTTAGCCTACTTTTTGTCTGCCTTTGAAGGTGTCAACTCTACCGCCATTCTACAGCCTAGTTTATGGCCCATAATCTGTAATTCTACAGCTTAACAACAGGAATACAAGGAGCACAATAACCTTTACGTTTTGATCTGCTCATCATCTGATAATGAAGTGTGCAGAGACATATCGTTTCATACACATGGACACTGAAATTCACCATAATGTCATTCTTTTCCCTTTCTTTTCAAAATCCGACATATACTTCCTCAAAGTTATTGCTGTCCTCTCTGACATCAAGCCAGGTAATTTGGCAAGCTACAAAGAGTGTAAAGGTATGTTTATTCATCCTGAATCATCACAGTTTGTATGCCACAGTTCAGCGCATGCTGTCATGGAACAAATGAATCCAAATGGAGAAAAACACACGTCCTACACATGATATCTACACCTCAATCCAGGTGGTGATAATGCTCATTACTGTTGCTAGCCACGAGTTAAAAGCAAAGAAGAATCAGACAGAGCAAAACCTGAATGAAAAAGAAGAGAAGTTACAACCAACAAGATATCCCTCCATTTTTAAAAAGTGTCTGGATGTGAAGGCAGAGAGGGTCAAAGATATTGTTTACTGCGCTTATATCTTATATATGTGCTTATATAATAGAAGAGTCCGGCTTTAGCTGTATTTGCAGAAATTGCTCAAGTGTCGCCGCAGTGTCCCTTTTTGTGTTTACATAAACCAGACCACATTCTGAGACTGGCTCAGAGTGGTGGTTTAAGTACAGATAACCACTATTCCTACTGTTCTTTAACAACTAACATGACCACACTCTTTATAAACCATAAATATGAGACATTGCTCCAGGGTGCATATTTTATTTTTTAATTGTCCGTCAATTTGTAATGCTCTTTTTTGTTTAATGTTCAGTTCCTTTCAGACCCTACCAGCTATATATGCCAGCTGACACAGCTGTAGGTTTACCTTGCACTGGAATGCACATATCTACATGCCCAGAGGTTAGAGGGACACAGACACTAGGCAAATACTTTGTTTTGTTTTGTTTTGTTTTTCTGATAGGGGAACAACAGTTTAAGTAACATATGTTGTTCTTTTTCCAGTAATCGATTAATTGTATGAAAGATTGACTGTGACACATTTGGTCTCTACCCCAACAGGTAACTTTGTAACCCTTTACTCCCAGCAAAGGTGCTAGTTTACAGGCTACACCACAATGGTTGATGTCACGCTGTTTGCTTGTCCTCATATTTAAGATAGTTCACTCCATCATGATTTGGAAGCACAAATAAGTGCAAGAAATCCTGCAGCAGCCCTATCAGTGTTATGGCCACATGACATCATCCATCTTATAGCGTCATTGAGAAGGCACACAATACAGTGTGATTACTCTGAGTGCTGATCGCAGACGTCCCATCGATCCCCGGGGGAGCTCAGCCTAATCAGCCAGCTCCCCATACAGCCTCCTCATACACAATAGACCAGTGGCCCACAAGGTCAGCCTCAAAGTCACACATACCCAGCACTTAAATGTAATGGTTATCTTTTTGTAGTGCTGTCATTGTGAGTTATTTCATTGGCTTTAATAAGCTTTTGATGTATGTGTCTCCTCTGGTGGCTACCATGTTATAATCTTCAGTTGCTTTTCATGTGAGGTGCAGCAACACCATGGAGGCCTTTGTGCCCAAGCCTGCTCTTTTCACTCCCAGTGGCAGCAGGATTACAATGGCAATATAATTAGCTTCATAAGTTAAAGTGACTTTTCATGCTGCAACCTTTTAGTGTCCTATTTGTAGTCCCATACGCACTGTAACATCAATGGACTAATTGACGGGTTTTTTAAAAGTTCTATAGAAAATTTCATAGCCATTGTGCTCTTTGTTGTCCAAAGACTGGCTCACTAAGAGGTCTCCCTTGGGGCCACTTTGCTTAATATGCATGTATCCTTTGCTTTGGCTGCTTTAGTGTATTTAAAGAAAATGAACCTGTAAGACAAGCTCTGTAAATTAATCTGCCAATTTTTTCTCCTACGGTAGATTGATGTGATGGACGTGCCAAAGTGGTTTGGAGAGAGATGGCCAGACAGGGGGCTGGGGGGCTGCAAATTGGATTGTATTTTTGAGTGTCCATATGGTCACCCAGTTCAAAAACTGACAGGGATGGAAATTGATTCTTTTTTAATTAAAAGTAACCATATCCACCTTGGAGAGCCACTTGGAGAGTAATGCAGTTAGCACACAGCTGTGGTCCACACACATCCTACCGAGAACCACAGAGAGAGCGGAGAGAGAGAAAGAGAGAGGCTGAGGAGGAGAGAGAGATAAACCTCACTGAGCTCAGAGAAAGCAGTGAGCAAAAAGAGGAATATATGAGAGAAAAATCCTGTAAGATTGAGTGATGGAGGGATGCAGTCTAGAGGTTGTTGAGATTTGATGGGAAGTTGTTTTCATAAGAGAGTGCAGCAATGTCAGAATGGAGGGAGGAAAGGGTCATCAGAGGTTAATAGTGTGAGATTAATAGTTTAATTAGGAAGCTCAATAGCAGGGCCTGAGGCAGTCACCCAAACTCTGTGCTGAGTTCTGGATTCAGCAATGCTACAGGATGACAACAGCACCGGCGTCACTCTAGGAACAGGCTGATGCAGGGTAACTTGGAATATGATACAACTAATACAATATGATACAACACAATGTGATATGATACAATAAAATGCAGTGCCATATAATATGATACAATACTGTTTTCAAATCTTGACTTATTTATCTTATTATCTTGGTTTACCTGAAGCTGCAGTTCCCTTGATAATATGTTTTTTTTCTCAAGATCTCCAGAAAGCAACCAAAATTAACATGTTAGCAATGGAAACTCACTAAATAGGATGAATGCTTGTCATGCCAGAGCCTGTGTAATGATGGACTTTTTAAACATGCTTTTCCCCCTGCCTCTTCATTCAGTCATTTTTTGTTCCATCTAAAGCCCACACTGCAGGAGTTTTTGAACATTTTGGGGAGTTTGGATCATGATTACACATTATGGAGGTGTGGGTGGATCTTAAGGCTGGACCGGTTGAAAACCACAGTGAGACGGTACATATGCATGATAGCAACATGATACAATACAATACGATATCATACATTACAATTTGATATGATGTATTACAAGATGAGATATGACCGAATAGATATGCCATAATCATACGATACAAGACAGTACAATACGATATGATTCGATACGATACATTGGGTTCAGACAGTGGCTCCCTGACTTTTCTCTTCTGAGACTACATTTCTATTTAAGAAAATTTGAGCCCCTTAAGACTGACACAAAAAAAATCTAAACAGAAATATTCTTACTTAGAGATAATTGATGAATTATTTATAACTGATATATCATGATTTAATGATTATTTGCTAATTTAATTTTAACAACCTGAGATCGGACAGAGCCTCATGTCCCCCCCAGAAACCTAAACCTAAAGGGGCCCTGGACTCCAGGTTGGGAACCAAGGAGTTACAATAAAACAGGACTGTACAATATGGGACAGTAAGATACTCTATGATACGGTAGAATAGATAAAGCCTGTGATAAAAATGTAACACTCCAGCAATATTGTGGCCATTTTAGGAACAAATATCACTACAGTGATAAAGGGTAAGATTAATACATTCATTGACTGCATTTTGGTGCCAGTTTGACCTCGTAAGGTTTTATCCTTTAACTATTTTTCACCATTGTACATTATCCCACTGACTTTTTTATCTTACTGTAAACAACTTTGTTCACCAGTTTATTGACCCTCAGTCACGTGATAAGTACCGACTGTAGGAGATATAAGGTTGTGACATAGTGAGTCAAATTGGTGTTATCATATCACACAGATCAAGATTACAGTATAATGCAGTATGGATCTTTTGTTTTACCCTGAGAGAAAGACTGTTCATTTTTAACTCTTTACTCATTGTGATGACTTGAATGGCACAGACATTAAAATTCCTCACTTTTTCCTTATAGGCACGTATTATTATCTCTTTTAATCTTTACTTTGAATTGAAATAATCAACGCCAGTGTCTCATTTCTAACAACCTCTGAAGTGCTGCACAGGCTATAACAAATTCATAAAAACATATACTGGCCAAGCAAACCATCAAAACACAGAAATATTGCAATAAAAATGAAAAATAAGAGCATACTAAAATGCCAAATTCTTCTGAAATGATCCAGAATAACCAGACATTTTAAAGCTGTTGTGTGTGTTTCTCATTTGTTTCTATAGGAAATCTCTAAGGCTTTAAAGGATGCCTATATAGCTGTTTTGTCACATTGATCAGACTCTACTGAGACTATAAAAATTCGTGATGGCTGTGCCATAATCAAATTACCCCACGGCACATTGCCACATGCATTGTTTACTTTTGGAGGATCCCCTAAGGTGCATTTAAAGACATTTAGCTCAATCCAAACAGCCTGTGGACATGAAGCAGCATAAAGCAAGGTTGGCTCTCAAGTGGGAACTATTTCATGGGTAAATGGTCACCTTAGCTTTTCAAAGAAGTTAAATCATGAGGGAAGCAACAAAGAGCCTGTTGGCACATGTACAGGCTGAATTTCTTTGTTGCTCCTCATCCCAACGGTACCATGATTTAATTTCTCCCTCAATTTTAGCTAGGGGAGAGTTGAATTACTTAAGACCTCCGGGCCGTGTGGGTGAGACGATGAGAACAATGGTAGGGGCTCTTTGTGGTCTCATAGGGAGGGCTAATCTACGGGAGGCAAATTAATGAGTTTAGTGGGGTCGCGAGGGGGTGCATGGTGATGGATGGCAGGCTAGCCCCAAAATGGGATCTCTGAAGAAGCTAGGAGCCATCTGAGCGGCGGAGCCACCAACCCGTCCTCTCCTGGGATCACTTAACACACTTAACATTTTCCTCACACTGGTCTATTAATGTGAGGGTCTGAGCCAAGGTGACCATTGGACTCTACCCAGCAGCATTAACAAAGCCTTCCATCAGTAGCCCAAATATCCTTTAATACTCCCACAGCAACTTTACAGAGTCGTTTGGATTTCCATTACAAAGGTGGCACGCTATACACTATATTATATATTCAAGCTGCATTCAAAATCCCTCTTCGTCTTCGTTTTGCATGCGAGTGTCCCCAGGTTGACACTCTGTTAGCCACCCACACATGCCTTCAAATGCAGCAGTCAGTCGTCCTTCACAGCTCCAGAATGGAAAACACTTAGTTTCATGACAGTGCAAATGAGAACATTTCATCAAGCGAACCAAATGAACATCGGAGGTGATGTAGCCTCAGGGTTATGCAGATGAGCTCTGCAGTTCAGCCAGCATTAGCAGGCTTCTCTTGTAGGTTAGGGCCACATACTTAATGAAGAGCCTGTTCATCAGAGACACCATCATTATACATTTGTATTGTCTGCAGATTCCACATTGTGCACCAGACTGTACATCAGTTATTTTCACATTATAATATGATGAGTCTCATCAGCAACAAATAATGGATATTAGTTTGTAAACAAGGATCATATGCCTAAATTTCACAACCATAATAACATAAAAGCAGACTTATTTTTCCCTCATGTAATCGGACAACAAAGGCACTTTTGTCTCTAAAAAGTACAACAAAGAAATCACAGTACAATGCTTTTATCTGATGTCTGTTCAGACTTTCCCTCGAGGAATCAGGTGTGTTGAAAAAAGCCACAAGCAGTGAGTCATCTCTGACAAGATTTAGGTTGGGCGCCAGTTTAAATACCACAGGTAATACAAAACCTCAGGCTCCCAATGGTGTGATACCAGGGACACAATGAAGCATTTATTGTTATCACCTGTTTTTTAAACAGTTGCATTTAAATGCCCACTCCGGGAACTTGTCACCAAAGCACAGTGAGCTTCTTCTTTTTGTTTTGTCTTTTTCAAATGCCACATATTGACTGACAGACAAGTAGAGAGAGACGGCAGCCTTGAGAGATGCTTCCCTTGTTCATAATCGGCTTGAGAAGATGAAAGCCATTACATTAATGTTGCTCACACTGGGAAGAGAGGAGTGAAGGGTAATTGCACTTAGAGTTCTTGTTCTTTTCCGCTGTCTTGAATAATTCACGGAAGGCTGGAAGGCCTGATTGAAAGCCCGTCTTCGTGGTCCACACGGGTATTGAAAGTTTGATGCTTTTTTCCTTCTTTTCTCTTCCATAGGTTTAGACATTTGGCTTAAGTACAGTATCTCACTGATGATGAATCACATAGCTCTTGTGATTTCACTGAAGTTCTGATAAAGCTTATAAAAACCCATCAATCTTCAGCCACTTCAGTATCAATCTCAAAAAAGAAAAAAAAGTTTGCTTTGGTTTGTGTGTTATCGTGGGGGAATGCAGTGTGAGCTGACTGTCAATAAGGGAGTGGAGAGTGCAACTAAACCAGATCATCAAGAAAAAACCTGTTCAAACATGTGGAGAAATAAGCTAACTCCACTTTTGTAGGGGCTGTTTGTGTTTGAAATTAGGGCATCTGAAGTGTTAGGTGACTATAATCAACACTGAACCTTTTAGGCCCAATTACCTCAGTTTAACATGATCATACTCACCCTTCAGCAAGAGCAAGAGAGGAACTGCTGGACTGTATTGCACAATGACAGAAACATTTGAGTCTCTTTAAACAATAAACTCAATTTGACAGATTTGAGAGTAATAAATTATGTTGACCTAAAATGCACTGTGCAGTGGGAGATGATTATGAGAGACTCTGGTTCCTTTTATTCAGTTCTCCCTCACATAAAACCAAACACATGCGTTGTACACGTGTCATTTGAAAAAAAAAATACCACAAAGCTCCTCAGTGTTCAGCTGTAAAAGTGAAGTGCAGATAGAAAACATTATGTTTATTGGTTTAAACAAACAGCCTGAAGTGCCGTTGACTTTATCGGGGTAAATAACTTGCAGGGGAGGCAGCTTTATATGGAATTAATTGCAAACAAGTTGCCTGCTAATGGCCCGAAAAGGCCTTAATGGAAGTGTTCCATTAAAACAACCAGAGCTGATGCCATCAGACAAATTCCCACTAAGTGTTGCCTCATGAAAATGATAACTTGCTAATCCATTATTAATAAGAATTAATGGTTGTCTCTCTGCCGTGTGCGTATCGATCCCTGATACTCTACACCAGAGAGAAGCTCTCATTGGACACTCTGGCAGGCTTGGGAATTCGCTAATTGTCAGCCACACAAGTGCCATTTACTCGACTCTCCCTGCTGTCTCTGCATTTATTACAAGGCCTGCTCTGAGGCCCCAGACGAGGAATAAAAGAGAAAATCCTGGGGTGTTGCTCAGGAAAAGTACCAGACAGGCAGAAATACCATGACGGTGTTTTGAGTGAGTCACAAAGCAAATAATGGAAGTGTTTTACCTAGTTTGTCTGTTAGGGTGGTGACCTGTTTCAGTTTCAGTAAGATATCTTTAAAAGAATCCTACATAATATGGTATACAAGAAGGAAACAGTTGTAGCTTCTCTATAGGTGAAAGACTCAGCCATAATAAATATGCCTGCATACAAACTATAAAAGATAGGTGTCAGACAGTGTGATTGTTTCAGAGGGGTGTGATTCTTCAGACAGAGCAGAGAGGGGATATCAATCAGGGCTGTGAGACAAAAGATGTCCATGCTCTGCTTGTATAAAATGAGTAAATGCATACATTAAATAAAGTACTGTGTGGCTTTCATTTGGAGAGGCAGTGGGCAGTTTTTAGGTGGCAGTCATGAATGGTAGAGGCAGCACTACACTTTGTATATAAACACTATAAATCTATAATCCAGGTTGAATGAGACATTAAGACCCAGTCTGATTTAGGGGGTCTTATTGTGTTTAAATTGTCTTCCTGTGTGGTATTTTCCACTGCTTTAGCAAAGCCCACAATTTGCAGTTTCTGTTCAGCTGTGTAGCTTCTGTTTGTACTAACTGTTTTTGCAATGTGAAATTTGCAATCCTGCAAGTTAGTGGTACAGTAGTTGAGATCTCAACAGAATGGTTCCAGAGGTAAAAATCCCATTCATTTTCTCTGTAGCGGATTCGATTATCAGCCATGATGGCAGAAATATGCAAGTTAGACTTTCACCATGGGCAACCTGAGTGTGAAATGATGGTGTGTGCTACTGTAGAGGACAAAAGTTTGTAAGATAATAACTAGACATGCATGATGTTATCAGCATATCAGCATCTGCAAATATTAGCTTGCAAGGTCAAATATTGGTATGGGCAGGAATGGACATATCTGTTTATATTTACAGCAGATACATGGGCCATACATATCAGCAATAAATAAACTGCATATCATCCTTAAGTTTTAGTAAAATATTCAACTTTCAGGTCAGCACTTAATAATGTCCTTTTAAGTTCTTTAATTCTGGGTAAGATGGTATATAAGACACAACAGACGCTTTCACAAGCAGTGTTATGAACAAAGTGCGGAAAGGCACACTAGGAAGCTTGTTATGTGTCAAAGGTAAAACCTTCACAATAAGACAAACTTTTTCCCCGCTCAAAAATTACTTAGAAAGAACTAGAACTTAAAAAGACATTATTGAGTGCTGACCAGTCAGTTTTCTTGCAATTTTTTTGTGCACCGTAAGAAGCTGGTTTGTTTGAGTGTGCTCCTTTTTGCCTTGTTTTGAAAATATTCAACTGCACCATCAGATAAAGGTGGTTGCCTGAGGCGCCACACACTCACTGAGGCCTATTATAAGTCCTCGACATTTTGAATGAAGTCCCAAACGTAAAACAACCACCAGACTGTCTACTTTCAGGCTGCTCTCTAACTTCACTTGACTCAGCCTCTCTTTACACAGAAGACACCGGGTGTGTGTGTAGTTTGGTTTTGGCTAAAATAAGTTTGGAAATATTGGCATACTGTGTATCGGCAAAAATCCAATATTGTGAATCCCTGATATTAAACGCTTTTAAGAAAAAACAGTTTTTCAATGACCTTAGCTGAAAATACAACAGTATCCACAATCCTACAGTGTCAGGATTAAAAATGTTCATCTATGGATTTTGAATAACAGTAATAGTATAAGAGTATACAGCTGTTTCTTAAAATGCAGGATTATGACCCAGTAAGGAAGAAAAAATGAAAAAAATGGCAGAGCCTGTGTGGTTGGCTGTGCTATGCGTCCCTGCACATTTTAGAAGTGAAACATCTGTTTGTTTACACAGTGAATCAGGGCAAATCTTGTGAAGTGGTGATGAAGTCAGCTTTGTTTCCATTACAGTGCATGGTCTCAGCAGTTTACACAGGTTGCATTGACATACAGGACACAGCAAATGTGTTACATGAAAAAGTGTTATGTAGAACACAGCTTATGAGCTGAATTATATTTTAAATCATTTGGAGAACCAGTCCCCTCTTTCTTCATTTTAAGATATGACCCATTTTCATATGCTGATGAAGTCTTTTTTTGAAGTCTTTTCAGTTCACTTTATGCTAACAGGTGTTCTTGATCACCTGCCCCAACACCTTGAGATCTAGCTCATGAACACCTGCAGCATTACAGAAATTTGGGAACCCCCCACATACCTTTCATCTGCCTAATGACCTCAGACCAAACAAATAGCGCTGCGGGCATTATGCTAACTGAGAGAAGCTTTTCCCGCCCCACATGAAGCAATCAGCAGCCATTAAAGCTCCCCGAGTGCTGTCGAAAATAAAAATCTATGCAGATTTGTCTGTTGCCTGCCCTAGAATTTATTCAGTACATCAAGCTAGCACAGCATGATTGTGATTTTAAGTGAGAACACACCTGGCTTTTGGACAAAACTAAATGAGAATGCAAAATATTGGAAATTACTTAAAACAACTAGAACTTGGCTGAGCCAGCACTGCAAACACTAGGCATATAAAGGGTTTATAATATTCACTTATAAACCTATGATTTTGCTGTTGTTGTGATAATCAGAATAATGTGTTGTAGCGTGTAAGGAACATGTTATTAGCCCAACAAAAGGGGAAAAGGGATTTGTATCAGATTTGTAACATAAAAGCCTTTTTGCTCTATTACAACAAACGTGTGTTGTTTTTCCACCACAAGCAGCACAGCAAAGCTATTTTGTATTGATTAAAACCAATAGGTTGACTGATTTAGACACATCTATCTAGTTTTAAAAACCTTTGTTGAGAAATGAAACAGTATGAGAGCACTGTCTGGATCTTGGTTGTGCAAAGAAACTCCTGGTAAATATGAAGTATTCGTCAGTTGGTAACCTCAACCCTTAAATCCTGTCGCCTCGCCTGTCGTTTGTGGCAGCACTTTCTGCACATTTCCAGCGAGAAGAGAGCATGCGTTAAAGCCGTGTGTCGAGATAGGACTTGTGACTGTGATGTATCAAAGCTTAGAAAGAGTGCAGCTCAAAGCCTGCAGTCTCTAGCTGAGTGAAGGATTTGCATAGGTAGGCTTATGTGTTTTCCACTTGGTCCCTGCCATTGTTTTCATGTGACAGGTGCCTGACAGCTGGGAAAATGGGACACAGGCAAAGAAAAAAGGGTCGAGTCTGGATTTTGTCTCTGTAAGAAAGGAAGTGACAAACAGAGCAGTTTGATGTGCTCACTCGCCAGTTGTGCTCACAGTGATGGAGGAACTCCGCTGAGTCTCTGTCCAAAAATAAATGCTGTTGGAGAGTGTGAGGGCCACTATCAAGCCATCCAGATTTTGTGATTGAATGTCTGGTGAGATCAGGATTAAGGACGGACAGCTCTGATTTTGCCACAGTTTCGCCTCTGAGTCATAGGTTAACCCACAAAATTCAGCGGGAATCTTGTTTAAGAGGATTAATACTGCAAAAGCTGTGAGGGCCAGTTTTCCTTTCCCTCCACTTATCCCTAAAAACCCTTATGATTTCTTAGATCCAGCGGTTGCTCACTTTAATGTTTGTGGCAACTCACGAGCTTACATCCTTTAATTTGAAGCATGTGCCGAGAACTTTTTTAATGCCGCCTGATCCTCCATCTTAGCAACAACGTGGAAAAAAGCCTGCACATCAACTGAGATGGAACGACTATGGACAGATGTTAGCAGGAACTCTTGGAAGTTAGAATGGCGATAATCAGGTCTTGAGGATTCCAGCTCAGCACCCATGCACGAAGGGATGCATGCTGAGGCACACACTCTTAAGGGCTTATCAGGTTTGAATCATTAGCACAGCTCCCCTGCTGCTGCCTGCATGCGTGTCACAGTCACACTCTCTAGCTGTAGAAAAGGATTTATGGCGTGGCTGCTGCAGTTTAAATCTCATCTCTCTGAGAACCAGGACAAAAATATCATTCAAATGTCAGGTGGGTTTAGGTACTATGTGGGGGTCACAGGTCACAGCTGGATGGATGGAAGCGTTAGAATACTGTGTATAGCAAAGCATGTGTAAGTGCCCACTCAAACACTGCAGAGCTCTACAGTACTCTTCAGCCTGTCAGTGTTATATAAAGGCTGTGGACTTGATTGTGTTTGTGTTTGTCATTGCTGGTTTAGAGTGATTGCTTTTTAACCAGAGGACATGGATGTTGGCTTTAATCTCTTCAGCTAATTTAGAAGTTATTTGTCGGTGACTTACAGCAACAAAACATGCCACAAAATGGACCGTATAATTAAAAGTCATTAGGAGATGGTATCTCTGTTAAGGTATTCTTGAATTTCTCCTTTATGTTGATGTTTATTAGAATTATGAAAATAAGGGCAGATACCCATGTTAAAAATGACTACTCAGCCAAGTGTTGATTGGCTTAATGTTTGTTTCAGTACTTCTTTAAACAGCAACTAAGCCCCAAAGTTTCAGCTGAGGTGCCCCTTATCAGTCACAATACAGTCAGTCCAAGCTGCTTTTTATATTTATTTATTATCAGTACCATAATATATGGTCATGTATTAGATGCACGTTTTATATTATCCTCCTCATTTTAAGAAAAACATGGTGTCATAGCAACTTCTCTGATGGGCAGAGCCTAAAGAGGCCATTCATCATGCATGTTTTCTAACCAGAAGTGTAGAATTGAAATAATTTTTTGCTAAATTGACAAGATTTCAACTCTAATTGATCAACAGTACTGCACCATCTCCATATACATTGGTTGAAAAAAGTGGAATAAGGGTTCAGTTGCTCTTGAATTCTTAGATTCCCTCAGTGCTAATTTTCACACTTCACCTGTTCCTTGTCCAGTGGGTGACTTTCTCTGTTTACCTCTCCTTTAAACCGTTGCTTTGGTGTACTAGAAATCAGTATTAAATTGCTATGGAAAAAGCAGATAAATATCTACTACTAGCATCAGTTTGTGCCATAGTTTTTGCCAGTGGGCCAACGTCTGTCAAAAAGGCCAACATCGGCTGATAGAGATTGTTGTATCCCCGATGATTTGAAGTAAATCTGTGCTTTGTTTCCTTTATGTTCATCTTAAGAACACTACTGATTCCCACAATTATCATCTGGTTGAGTTTACAATTCATTTGATTCCCTCATTTTGTTTTGAAAATCTATCTTGCTTTCCAAGGATATGATTAAGATGTTTTTCAGTATGGCAGGGATAGTAAGCCTCACAACATAAGCCACATTAAAGCATCTCATTTTTCTGCAGGTAGCTGTGTCTCATTCATCCAGCAGCATTTTAATATGTATGACCGCCTCACATCAAAGTGTTACGTATGCACATAGTTCACCGCCTGCTTGCTTGCAGTATCTCTTTTATTGTACACCGCTGTATCGCTTGAAGGAAGCTCCTCTGCAGAGATGTCCTCCAGCAAGGACAGACTACACCAACTCTCTCTCTCTCGGGCCAAGTGAGGGCAGAGGTTGGCAATACAACAAGAAGACCTGAAGAAAGTACTTACTAAAAACCCCATCTATATCAAACAGAGGTACAAGCTATGCTAATGACACACTGACCCCTACTTCTTGTCCCACCAATGTTATTCCAGAGCACATAAAAAGGCAAAGAATGGTGGCAGCCATTGCTGGATTTTCCCCAGCGTGTGCTCAGAGAGTGGAGGCTGGCGTCTCCTCTGTGTACACATCGTAATGATTCACCCTTTGTGCGTGTCTCCACGGGGCGGTCTACTCGTCACCACTGTGGTTTAGGTGTTCCCCACCTCCCTCTTTAATGACTCTGGAGATGAAACACAAGCTGACTGAGCTGCTAATAAGGACAATGTGCGATGATGTTAAAGCCAGACTCGTATTGTGCACGTCTGAAGCTGAAAATAAAGCACATAGCATGGCAGCTAAAGCACAGAGCTAAGGAGCGCTCATTGTAGCATCGTGTCAACTTAGAAGAGCTGTCACTGAAACAAACACTCCATTGTCCTGCGCATAAAGCTGTTGGGTGTGGTGCTTGGTAAAAAACAGCCCGAAGGCAAACAGGAGAGCCTTACTGAAAGGTGTTCTCCAAGGTAGCCCACTGTGTTGTTGTAAACACACTTTATCTCGAATGTCATGAAGAGGTTGCTCTTCATAGTAGCTGTTTTGTTTGGATTTTAGTTCATGCCAACTTTTATACAGTACATAATATGCCAAAACAGGTGTCGAATACCAAGCACTCCAACAACACTAAGTGCATAATTTACTGGCAGCTTAGGCTTCTGTAGACATTTATTGTGGCAAAGTTTGAACTTACTGAGTTGTAAAAACAATCTTTTCCAATCATGCCCAACATTTGGCATATATTTTTCCCCCACTCTTTCCTGTCAGTATTTACTGCCACTGTCTACTGTCTTATCAATAAAATACCCAAAATGATTTAAATATGAAAATAATATCCTTAAACATAACAACAGAAAATCTTAATTCAAAGTTTGACCCACTTGACTGACAAAGAGAATAAAGGCTGAGTGTACTAGCATTATGAAGAATAGAAAAATCTATTGAGAGAAAGAGAAAACATTTTATGATTAGAAACCTGCAGGAAAGTGCCTTTTTAATGCAAACGGATAAACATTTCTTCCTGCCAGCTTTGTGTGACCTCTCTGACCCCTTTTCTTTGTGTCCCTAACTGTTGACTGATGGCTTGGGCCTCCAAACCTCGAGCCAATGATTGACCAGGGAAATGTCAGACACAGCAAAACTTGTATGAAAATTTAGGAACAGAGACACGAAGCAGAGTGTGCACATTCAGACACAAGCAGACACGTCTAGATGTGAATGATAAACTACTGAAGGGATTAGTGAAATTAAACATATTTGGTCTTCTTTACTAACAGTCAAAGTTATAACACTTATAAATTCTTCAAGATCATTTATTAATATTTTTATTTTGTTTTATTATTTTTAATTTGAGATCATAGAAATCTTAGTGTTTGTTTCTAAGTCAAGTTTTTTGTATTATGGTAAACTTATCAGGGCCAATAAGATCATTAAAACAGAGCAATAAAACCAACCCAAATGGTCTGAAAGTTAAGCAAGTGCAAAAAACTGCAGTTCCTCAAGCATCCACTTGAGGCTGCCTGCAGAAGAATTACAATACATGTACACACCCCATGCTAAAGAAGGCCATTTTTACAGCAGAAGGAAGCAAATTTACAGCCTGGGCAAGAAGACTCAAACATGTTTCAAACACCAGTCATTGGCAAATAATGTGGCATGAACATATATAAGTAATGCTAATGCTAAAGCTAATGTTTCTCTATTGCATCCAATCAAAGTAATGCTTCCATCTTGCACACCTAACTCTCAGATCAAATATGAGATTTTTTTCTGGACAGTTGAAGTCAGCTGTTGGACAACTCTGATCTGGATTTGTGGTCCAGCGTGCAAGAAAATGTTGGCGGGGGGGTTTGCACCAAAAAAAAAACATAATGGAAAGAACACTGGTAACATTGGCATCAGCTACTGTGTACTGGCCCTAATTTTACAAGTAGCCTACATTTTTAATGAAACTGGTGGATGCATTTATGAGCACACATTGTAAAGGTGTTACATTTTTTCCATAATTTGTAAGTCTTGGTTTCAATAAGGATATTGATTTATGCATAGGTAGGGGCATGGAGGATACAAATGCAAGCCTGCACAACGTAACAGCTTGTCAGAAGGCTTTAAACCTACCTCAGCTCTACCTCTTTGTCTGTTTCTTAGTTGATCAGAAGTTTGGCTGATATCCCTCAGGCTTTGTCCAGTGGTTTTTACAGTCTGATCTTTTGATGTGTTCATCAGCTGTACATTATCTAAGAGGCTCAAATAAAACAACCCACCCCTCTGAGGTGTTTCACTTGATATTCCCGAATCATAGCAGGGGAGCTGAAGGCTTACGTCTCAAGCACCACCTGTTCACCACAGCCTACACTCATCCTACCCCTCACATAGTTTGTCCATGTCTATGTGTTCCTGTAAAGCGTCCTTGGGTTTCTTGAAAGGCGCTATATAAATTCAAGATATTATTATTATTATTATTATTATTATTATTACTGTTGATGAGGTAGCATATTGGACCCGTCATCATTGAGTGCAGGAGTGTAGGATAATAACTGTCACAAGGAGGTGCAGAGAAATGTTGGAACAGTAGCCGAAGATGTGTCATTTCTAATATGAGCTGTGATGTGAAGTGGACACCTCTCGCTATGTACAAATCAAATATAGTATGGCTATGAAACAAACTTGCAGGAGTGTCATTGTATGTTAGTCTTTTATGTCAATTCACAGTCTTTTTTATTCAAGTCTCTTCGTGTTTTTTAACAGTCTAATTAGTTTACATCTATGATTATGACTTTGCTAAAACACATTTTTTGGGGGGATCAGTGAAATTTTCTGTGTGCATTTTGGGAATATAAGAAGCAAAGTATATCATTGTTTTGCCATCAGTTTAAACGGGTTTAAGGTATCTTCTTTTTGCACTAGTGTCATATAAAGGTTCAGATTTCTGTTTTTTAACAACCCCTCTCAATCAATACAACTGCAGCTGTTTTTTTGGTGCCCTGTTTCAAATGGTATGTCAAAGCAGAGGTGAGAAATTCAACATGATATGTTGACAGGCAGCCACACAAAGCCGGGATGTTTCCCCATGTCTGAGCTGCAGGTGTGCACAGCAACAATGCCAGTGTGTGTTTTCGTCTTGTTGCCTTTGTGTGCAGAAAGTGATACCCATTGCTAACCAAGTTTTACATGCCCACATGACTGACAGCAGGCACTAACATCTCCTTCACCTCTCCCCCCTTTCCCTTCTGCTCCTCTCTCTCCCCTGACTCCTTTCCCACCCTCTTTTTTATCACGTCCCATCTTCCTCTCGTCCCTTTGCTCCGTCTCTCTCTCTCAGGCTTGCCAAGTTTTGTCAAATCCCCAGAGGATCAGACGGGCATCTCGGGTGGAGTTGCATCGTTTGTGTGCCAGGCCACCGGGGAGCCAAAACCAAGAATCACCTGGATGAAGAAAGGCAAGAAAGTCAGCTCCCAGCGCTTTGAGGTGAGCACTCATGCGTGACTTTTAGATCTCTAAAGGCTTACGTACACACCCACATGACGGTCACAAACACAACCTGGCACGAACACAACACATGTGACAAAAACATTAGAGGCGTTGGCTTTAGACGGCCTTTGTGGCCCTCTGTCATTAACACAAACACATCCGCACATGCACTGAATACACTCACAAAGCACACACAATCAATTGCTGTGTTATTGAGCATCACACCAAGTCCTCTCCTCTCTGAGCGAGACCAGACAGGCTTCCCTTCTCTTTAATCTTCCCACATCTTGATTTATAAAGTCCTCTTCATCTCCTTCTGTCTTTTTTACACCCTCATCCCTCCCTTTCTTCTCCTCAGCTCCACCATCTCTGCTCATACATCCCCTTGATGTATTACTCGATGTATTTCCCCTCCTTTTTTGAACCCATATGAACAGAGGAGGTGCCTTAGGTGGGGATTCACACTGTTTCTGACCAGTCTTTCCTTTGTAACATTATGTAGCTGGGGTAGCTGATGGTACTATTGAAGCATGCTCTTATTTGCTATTCCCTGTTGTGATGCTGGTGTGGGTCTGCTATTCTTCTATTTGGATTGGGTTTTATAGAGGTGCTTCAGTTGATTCGTAACCAATCATCATCGGCTGATTTTCATTAACAATAGGTGATCACTACGCCAGAATTAATGCTACTAGTCATGGATCACCAAAGCAAATCACCTGCGGTTAATCTTCTGGTGTCTTTGGCTGAGAGAAGCAGTTTGTGTGCGGTGTAGTGTAAGTGTATTGGCAAAATGAATTGACTTGAATAAGTACAAAGCACACCAGCATTGTGATCCAAATTGAACAAAAATACAGCACCTTCAGCTGTTGGCTACTGCCGTTTATATCCCATAAAAGGGGACATATTATACAAAAATCACTTTTTCAGGCTTTTCTAACAAAAATATGTGCCCCTGGCCTGACCAAAATCCCCTCAAGTACGACAAAAAATCCATTCCCTTCCACCCTCTCTTTCTCCACCCTTCAGAAAATGTGTCCTGAAACAAGCCGTTTTCAGATTTTACCCTCATGATGTCACATGAAGAGTAAGCACCACCCCCAGGTTTGGTTTGCCCTCCCCGCCTGGAAGAAAGTCCCACCCTTCTCTTTTGATCTTTCTCTCAGCTTCCGGCTGACATGCTGGACAGCTCAGTGGGTTACCCTGCTGACTTTTGTCTGGGGGATTGATGGTTCAAATCCCAGTTAGGTCCTTTACTTTGGATAAAAGTGTCTTTAACATTGCAACATCAGGAGTGCCACTTCCTTTTGCTGAGAGGGGTGTGGTCAGGGGCGGAGTCAGACAGCTCATTAACATTTAAAGCCACAGACACAGAAATGTCTCGTTCTGAGCAGGGCTGAAACAGAGGGGGTTTTAGACATGCAAACATCCTATACTAGAGTAATTTTTCAGCAACAAACTTCCCAGGCATGTTTATGGGACCTCTGAGAACATAATAAACTTTTCTTAAAAGGGTAAAATATGTCCCCTTTAAGGCTGCTTCAAACTACACAAATTCAGCCACAGTTGTTCTTTTTTGTTGTTTAATATTTTTTTTTTAACTCAGGACTGCTAGCATAACACAGTGCTCCTGTGTTATAGCCATGACCAACACTGCTTAACCAGCCTTCCAGATAACTAGCATACAGTGGTAAACGCAGCAGTGATAGTAATCATGATAGAGGCCTAGTTTTATTCCTAGTTTTGTAAAGTTATTCACTCTGAAAATCATGGTCCTTTGTAACTTGAATTTTGAGGGACTCAAATCTGCTTTTTCAAGTGGGAGCTGTGAGTTAATGTAGCAGAAAGACACAAAATAGACTTTTGAGTAACAAAAGGTTTAGAGGAGTTTCTTTCTTCCAGGTGATAAAATCGGTAAAGAAGAGAATCTGCACATCTTAAAAAGTTATTTTTAGGTCAGAAGGCTGAAATCCTCTTAAAAGCAAAAATGTCCCCCTAAAATAACATTCCTGGCCTCTTTGCTCTGCTCCGGCTCTCCTAGGTGATTGAGTTTGATGATGGCTCAGGCTCCGTATTGCGGATCCAGCCACTGCGCACACACAGAGACGAAGCCATTTACGAGTGCACAGCCACCAACAGTGCTGGCGAGATCAACACCAGTGCCAAGCTCACAGTGCTTGAAGGTAAGATAAGTCTCTCTTTTTCTCGCTCGGTTTCTTTCACCATCTTTCTTTTTTTTCCCCCTTCACCCCTTCTTCTTGTTTTTTTCCTGATGCTGCTGCTGCTTTTATAAGCTTTTATTTCAAACTATCTTGAAGAAAATATGAGTGTTTCTGCCTTAATAATTCAAACATTTGCAAAATCCTGGTATTGACAGTGTCGTAGATCAGCAGATCTATCCTAATGTAAACTCCACAAGGTGAAAAAAAATGCAAGGAATGCGTTTTTAAACAAGATAGCTTGCAGTTCAGCAATTCAGCAGAAAGTGTGACCTGGAATCTATTTAAATGGTAAGAAATGGCTGCTATTTATTGACTGTAATGCCACACTATATCTCCTCCTCTTAATGACTTAGTTATCCGTGTCCCAATCATCTACCAGAGAAAATCAATTCCATAATCAGATAAAGAAGTAATAAATTGCCCCATCAAAAGCCTCATTTGTTAAATAATGAATGATGGCTAAAATGCGACTGAAATAAGCGCATACAAACAGGTGGCTCCCTTTAACTTAAAAAAATAGATAAACAAGAAGACATGAACCACATGGAGTTCTCTCTCTATGCCTGCAGGCCAGTTTGACCTCCAAGGCTTTTTCCCTTCTTACACATAGACTTAATGTATATGATTTGCGTGATCAGGGGCTCCCTGCTCAGTCTTCTATGCCAATGTGCGTTGAGGACGGATTTCTCTCTCAGCTGATTGAAATTTTGTCATGTTGATGCTACTCATCGCAGGAGCTGATTTCATTAGAAACTTTCAAAGAAGAAGGCTCCAGAAGTATCCACCAGGAGGATTAAGGCCACTCTTAGCCATTACACCAGCATTAAAGCAGATCCCCACTCAGTCAAACACAGTCTTACTCTCCCATCTTTCTTACACCCACCCTTCCTCTTTTTCTCTCATCCACGCTGATTTGATGATATCATCGGCTGGGCTTGCGTAATCTACCCGTAGGGACTTTTTCTCCTGCGCAAAGAAAGGTTTTTCTTCTTTCCACCCCTCCTTTACACTATATCGTGAGAAATGCTGCAGTTGCTGCTGCTGCACAAACAAACAGCACTAACATGACACAAAGTGCACATGAATGAGATGAGATTAATCACAGTGTTAGTGTTTGGGGGGCAAAATAGGACACCACGGTTTGGGCTCCCTCAGTTAGTGGAGCAGAGAGAAGCACAACAGTGAGCTACTGTTTCTCACCAGCAGACGTGCTTTGCATGAAGCCGTCTTCTCTCTGTGATCCGGCGCTCTGTGCTGTAGCAGCTAACCTTAGAGTCAAATACCACACAGACACATGTCATGTGAGGGAGTCTTTTATCTACAAAGCTTTACCTCTACATCACTCCAATGCATACATCTTTAAAAGGTTGTCATTACACCAGAATTTTAACCTTTGATATAATACTTGTAAAAGTAAATGACATAGACACTCGTTTCATTACACATGCATCAAAAATTAAAGTCTAAGGTATCCAGTAGGGCTGTGTGAGTTTGAAAAAATATCCTGTTGTGACAATGCAATGTGAAATGTTTTACTGAACACATTTCAGGTTAAAGAAATATGTCTGCAATTTGAAAAAATGTTGTAGGACATATTGCAATCAATCTATATTTTGATTAATTGCCTAGCTGCATTATCCAGTATTGGGAGCTCTTTTGTTTTCTGTCAAAATTGCACATATTGGTTACAGTTATTGCAATAATCCCAATCTTTTTCAATACATTTTTGCAGTTTTTCATAACAATAACATTGTGATTCATTGCACAACTTTGACTGAAAAAGTAACATCAATCCACTAAATTATAACCTCAAGCAAGTGATCAAGATACAAGGCCTGAATGATATATCAGTATATCACATAGCTAGACATACCATCTTCGTCACATGATCCAAAGCACATTATGTTGCCACCTCTATGTTGTTTGAGGCAAACCAAAAGTAATTTACAGTAAAATGTTGTCTATTATCATCATCAAGTAAGCAAGTAAAGTACTGTAAGCATGTGAAAGGCTACAAGTGATGCTGCTCCTGTCACAGATACACCGATAGGACTCTCAAGGCAGACACTCAGTAATGCAAGTTAGATCTTCAGTGAGTGTTGCCCAGTTCTGAGAAGCTTGTTAATGCTGTAGCCACATAAACAGTCAACAGCATGAAAGTACTCATTATTGCTTAAGTGTGCACTGCAGTGTGGGAGAGTCACAGCAGCAGCTGAACACAGCGAGCTTTGGTTTAATTAAAAGTTACAGTCACCAGGCGGACCATATAGTCTAAACATGGCTTTGTACATCATTAGGAATGGTTGATGAGGTTTCAGTAACACAATGAAACCCAAGAAGTTTATAAAGGTCTGTGAAGAAAGATGTTGTTTTCTACTGAATGATATGCTCCTCTTTTCCTCATTTCATCATTTTGTACATTTAAAGTCCACAGATGAACATGCAGGCATTAGAATTTAGGTTTTAGCAAAACAACAATAATGGCACTGTTAGAGAATCAGACTTCTCTCAGTATCAACAGCTGAATCATTTGTCATTTAGTTTTTGTGTAATCATGCTGCTGCATTTAGTCCTGAACATTGTCCGTTTCTCCCACTTGTCTTCTGTCTGTGCTTCTTGTAATTTCGCAAAGATGTGTCAGTTTTTCCATTATAAAGACTTCCTCCAGTGTCTCTATTCACTGAGGCGACTCGTATCCATGCCACTTCCTTGTAACAGATTTTTTGCTGCCATCAACACTGTTTTCACCATAGGCCTGTCCCTTATTAGAACAGTTTCTTCAGACAAGTTAGAATTACACATATAGAGAACAATGAAGCTCATGGGGATGTAGTATCTCAGTTAGAGATGCACTCTGATTCCAATGTTTAACATAAATATTTGCCTGCTGCTGATACCAGTACTTTTTCATTACTTCCTTTGGTGTAACGTCCCTAGTATGCTAATATTTTCTCACACATTTGGCTTTTAAAACGCATCATGTTTTTTTCTTTTTACTGTGAACCTTTTCTGCCCTGTTAAAATATGTTTTTTGATTCAGTTGCTAGATTTACCAGATACCCACATGAAACTGACAATATACAACAGATAAACATTGATAACTGATATCTGTTTATTCCATATTATTTAGCTGATGGCTGATGTTTATTAACAATACTGCTATCTTAAGATACTAAAGTTAAACTGATGCATTTGCATCCCAGTACCGTGTACAGCTAAAAAATAAAAACAAAAACTTACATTTCCAATGTCCCCTTGTGTGAACACAACAGTCAAAAGAGTTTCTGCCAGATATGCAATGAAAGCAGGGGGTTTAGGTTTAAAGTCTGTACATAAAGTACACTGCATTCATTTAATATAAAAAATGTCAATGTATATTGGGGAAAGAAGAAATGTGCCAGTGCCACTTTTTCTGTTCAGCTCTATTAGATACTGATGTGAACTTCTGTATTTACATTTGTGCAATATAGACAGTCTGCATGAGTTAGCTTGCTTTTATTCTTTACTTGTCATTAGGCATCAGTATTTTTGATGCCATCATCTTTGCCCCTGTTGTGATTTTTGCTAAACCACTTCTAAATTTTGTAATAGAAATAAAAAATCACATTGTTTACTCTTTTTTCATAATATACACCTTTTACAGCAGAAACAAGCCTTTTTTAAAGAAAACCTTAAACTGAGTGACAGTAGTTTGAAAAGGTTACTAGTATTGATGTGTCCAACAGAAACCAACACCTGAGCCTGCACCTCCACGCAGCGGTAATCCCCCCTAAGCTCTTTGTTTTGCTCTGACAAACCAAAACAATGTAGGTTCATATAAACGTGTGGACAGCTGCTCTCGCCCCTACAAGCCCGAGCAAGTTGCTTCTGCGCTACCTGGCCAGATTAAAATGGCAGCCTGCCAGTGTAAACAACTGGTGGAGTCTTTCGTAGATCATTTAGCAAGGCGAAGAGAGACAGATATTTATTTCAGGACTAGGACTTAGATGGTATGTTGCCAAGTTGTATCTTTTCAAAGTAACGAATCTGTGCCAACAGCGATACTGATAACCTCAAGAGCTGAAATGATATAAAGACTTGCTGCTTTTTTCAGTCTTACTGCTGAGAATAATCAAAAACATCCACATACGGACTTGGCTGTTAATATTACACAATCTAATCAACTTGGATGAAGTTAACATGAAGTTGCAAACGGTTTCTGAGTGTTCATAGAGAACATTCAGTCTCCTGCGAGAGTTTCTGTGTTAATATGTGATCAACTATGACTTGGTCCCTCAGCCTTTTTCTTTATTACCAGAGGAGGACTTTCAAGTGCAGTCACAGAGCCTGGTAGAGAAGAAAACACATCAGATTTAATCAAAATAACTCCTTCAATCTGCTCATCCAGCACCCTGAGGATTTGCTGGACAACTTGTTCATACATGCACATGTGAACACAAATGTACAACCACATTCATGCACATTCCCTGACGCAAAAACACTCAGTAAAAAACCACACACACCCTCATAGAGAAATGTTGTCAGCTTGGCTCTATTTTTAGACTATTGTTTGTAGCCTAGCGATACATCAAGTTCATATCAGCAGCACCACACAAGAAAACACTGGGGCAGCACCAAACAGACGGAGACTAATGATCCCTCGTCTTAATGGGGCAGCGGTAGCCTGAAGGTGTCACATCACAATGTTGCTGTTCTGAATCAAATGATAAAATCTGCAGAAAGTGACCAAGAAAACTACAGAGCTTCTGTAAACTTGATTTAGTGTGGTGCCCTTGAGCAAGGCACAGAACCAGTAAAGCTGCATGGTGACAAATACGAGAGGACTGCAGCTCTCCAGATGTGAATGTGCAAAGAAAAATTCAGCTGAGCCTTGCTTAAAAAACATGTCACGTTTTGCTCAACCTTCCTGTAGAAAAATAAAGGTTGAAAGAATGATTTCATAAGCAGAATCCCTCTTTTTTATGCATTTCATAAGAAAAGCCTCTCACTCTGCACATGACTTTAAGTACATGTGACTTTGCATCCACCTAAAGTTGTCATAATACACTGAGCAGAGAGGCAGTGAGAATGGTAAAGTCATTATAGCACTAAGTCGATCTGGATTATAGTTTTAAGCAGAGCAAAGGAAGGTTGAGCATTAATTACGATTATTTCATATACCAGCTCTTTATTTTCTTCTGCCAATCCTGCAAAATATGGATTATGACAGTCATGACGTTGCAGCTTTACACATGCCTTCAGTGTGCTCATTTGAAGGGTGAAGTGTTTAAAGGGAAATGCTCAGGTTCAAAAGTGCACTATGGTATCTGGTGGTTGCTTGTGATTATTAATTCAGTGCATCAGTGGTTTCTGTCAGTAATGCCTTAACAAAGGGGGACTAGAGTCATGCCACCTTTTTGCACAGAAACATTATGTGATACTTTTAAAAAATGGCAATTAATCACAATTTCTCTATCATGAACATTTGTAAAACATGCACCACAAAAATCTGAAATTACCTCTTTAATTAAGTAAACAATGCTCAGTGTAAATAAGCAATGCTTTGTTATGCGGTATGCATAAATTTCACCTGTCAGACAGAGCCCTAGGTATAAAAGTCAAGCCTTGACATCAGTGTGGTGCAGTCAGAGGGAGTTCAAGCTAGCTATCAGCCACCTTCAGTCTAATTTGCTGCAGGGCTGTCAAAGCTGGAAAAACAGTATTGTTATATCTTTTCTTTCTGAAATGTATGCTATGGTATGAGAAACAGAGGAAGATATTCAAATGAATGCAGTGAGGCCATGCAGGCTGAAATATGGGTAATACCGTTTGGCTCATAAATTCAAAATTATGATTATTTTGGACTTTAAGTCTCTTTTTTATCAGCTGGAATGAAATGCTAATATACATATTAGCAGTACTTTTTAGCTACATGGCGCTTTTGAATACATCCAAAATGATTTAGCTGAAGCGTGAATTTCATTGATTTCTTCAGAATGTTCTTAAAGCATGAACATTAAAACTTTTTTAGATATATTTTTGGGCTTTTTACACAGCTCTTAAAAAGGAGGAGAGTGTATAGAATCAGAAACAGGGATGAGAGAGTGAAGGGAGAGACATGCAGTAAAGGGGCAACAGGCTGGACTTGAACCCTGGCCACCCACATACATGGGGCACAACCTAAGCGCTAGGCCAGTAAATTATCAGCCAGGTACAAACATTTCTACAGATATTTAAAGCCAATATATCATCCATGCATATTGGCAGTGACTGGTGTGCATTTCAGTCAGGAGAATAATTGTTTTTTGCAACAAATTACTCTTGACAGAAGAATATTTATCTCTCTTCATATTGTAATGTTAAACACTGACATTGACATAGCACATTTTCTTTATATCCTTTAGTCCCTTTTTTCATGCATTTATTTCTTAGTAGACCACTGTATAAAAACCAAGCGGTATAAATGAATAGTAGATCATTATTGACCTGTTCATGGTGAATATTTGTCTTATTTTGAACTCTGCTTCTTGTCTTTTGTCAGCCCAACATGATGATTGCAGTCCTGATGGTACAGTTGAGGCTGCCACTTACCTGTGGCGAGCAGCACAGGCATATTTTCACACCAAAGCCGAGTCGGGCATTAGCACTTTTGCAGTCATGAGTCTCGAGTCACTCTGTAATTCTGTCACGCTGTAACAGCCCTGCTCTTTGTTCGTGGCTGTTCTCACGCCCCCGCCTGAGAGGGGTCACACCGCTGAGACTTACATACAGGCCCAAAGTCAGCTCAGTCATTTCTCATTGTGTGTGTTAGTGAGAGAGGGCGACACACACTAACAGAAGTGGAATAATAAGAGGAGAGTCATGTTTCTTTATTACTGTCACACTGCCATAAGTCAAAATCGGAGGATCCTTGGCTGTAATCATCATTCTCTCACTGTGATGTTTTGAATAATGGCTTACAGGAAAATTACTTTTCAGATGTACAATCATGCATGTAAGTGTAAGAGTGAGGGAGAGTCAGTGAGCTGTGTGCAGGCCTGACCTGTATGGATAAATAATGATGCAGACAATGCTGCTGAGACCGGAGGGGGAGGTATGATTGAGAAATATTGTTGCTGTCAGTCCTTCATTTCCTTTTCTCTTTCTCTCTCTTTCATTTCTGTTCCTGCCCTCATGTCTCTTCAACTTTGATTTTTTTTGTACTCCCCAGTTCAGTTCGGTATCTCTCAGCGTTAGCTACAGTGGACAGTGAGCAGTGGCGTGACGTTGCAGGGGTAGAATAGAGAGATGACCAGAGGGAACAATGACTCATTACTTGGGTAACGATGCCGATGCTTTGACCTTGAGCGGCCCTTCTCGAATTGAACTGCCTCAGTAAATGTTCAGGTAAATGGTGCTTGTCTCTGTGATGTATGGAATAAACTACTGCTGGACAGAAAAGACATCTCGGCTCACAGCATCAGTCTTGAAGGCAGTGTGCTGTGCCGCCACGGCTTCACATCAAGGCAATAATTCAAATTCCCACCGCCGTTAACATTTGATGAGCATGTAAAATGTAAAATGCAATGACTCAGATCACGAAATGACTAAGGTGGTGTCAGAAGCATGTCAGAACACTAATAGTGACGATAAAACTGATGAGGCACCGTGATGCATTTAAAGGAGCGACTGTTTTCACAGTTGGAAGCTGACTTTGTGTGCAAAACAACCCCAAAAGCCTGATGATATTGCCTTGAGAGAAAAAAGTGTTTGGTTTTATTGGCTTCTATCAGCAACAAGGGAATTGCAACACTGACAAGTCCTGGGAAAGGCCTTCAGCTATAAGACTTGCAAATTAAATAATAAAAAATAATGCATATCATCTCTGTAAAAATAAATCAGCTAGATATTTTAGAGGTCACATAACCCAGGAAAAACATTGTACAGACATTAATCCTGCTTTTATTACTTGAGAATGAAAGGGTTTGTTTGTTCTCTGTAAGCTCTGTATCCTCAACAAGAGTTGAAGTTGTAACTCCAGCAAAAGCCTTATCAAACTCTAGGAAACTAAAAAAAATCTTAACTTTGTCTGCTTACACTCACAGACTGTAACTTTCAATAGTTTCAGCAAATTCCTTCATAATGTGAGAGAGAAAACAAACATTAAAAAATGTCAGTGATATCTGCACAGCTCCTGGATGAACAGGTAGACGCTGTGTGGGAGAATATTCTCCCGTCCTTTTGGAGACAGCGGCCCAGTCTCCAGAAAGGAGGAATGTTATCTAATGGGGCCAGATCAAACGCTCCATCATTACTGGAATCCTCCGCTGCCAGAGAGCGAATTAGAAAGGTTCTCCTTTAGACCAGCTGCATGTCGTTTTTGAAGTTTCCTGGCAACTCCACTCTAAACATGCAATGTTGAGGAAAAATGTGATGTTATTAGAAAGGTCAAATGAGAAATATGCATGAATCCAAAGCTGCTTCATTGAAAAATACCACCTTGGTTTGAGAAAACATGTCAAACATCAAACCTAGGAGTGATACAGGCCCCTGAAATGTTAATAGAATTCTGCCCTTTGAGTCCATTTTATGTCCAGATATATGACAGGAGGAAAGGCTATAATTATGCTGCAGTGATGTTCGTTTGTAAAACTGGAAGTCACAGCTTTCCAGCTTTACTGTGTTGCCTGTATTTAGTGGTCCTGTGTCTGATGGCAGTAAACAAATTGCGGCCTCATGGTTTAGAAAAGGCCTTTATTTGCTTGGAATCCATTCTGTTCCCTGGTGCAGAGGCAAAAAATGACTGCGACACAATGCCAGTAATAAATATCTCAGGAGCCAGGCAAGTGCGGACAACAAACCTGACTGGATAAACAGCATAGAAATCGCATTGCGCCTCTTCCAGGGCAAGATAAATACATAGAGAAGCTATATCGGAATGATTTAATACCGAGGCCTGCTCCTCCGACAACTTAATCCTCTCCTTTCCTTTGCGCTATTCAAATCATGCACAATGACCAAAATAAGGTCTGTTGTATAACTGCTATTCCCCCACATTACTTTTCTCACTCCCTCTCATTCTCTTTTTGAATGCTGGTGGGTTTCTGTAATATCCCTGCTGTCATTCTAATATCTGTTTCCTCTTGTTGTTGGAGAAAGTGAGTGGTCAGTTCATGTTTAACAATACGCACCGTAGGTTGTTTATGAAATGATGCCTCCTGTGAAAGTTGGGGATGACGTTGAGCTAAACAGGTTTGGCTTCCGTTTAAGGCAGGGCTGTTATTAGTCACAACATGCAGCAGGAATACAGAAGCACAAACTCGCACGCACAAACAGACACTCAGGATATCACACAAACACAAACACAAGCTGAAGTCCATATAAGGAACTATAACCTGGCACATCAGATAGAGCACTTAACATGCATGGGATAAATGTTACATCCATCAAGGCAACATCTTATTCACAGTATTTTGGAAGGGTAGAACTTTTCAAAATAAATCCCAGAAGGCGACTGGACAAACACTCTCAGTGAGCTGATGAATTGTTTTTCACATCAGCCATTGGCAAATAATGTGGGAATGAGCAGTTATCAGTCGATGTTTATCTGTTGTGTCATAACAATTTAATGCTGGAATCTAGCATACCAAACAGCTGATTTATTATTTAGAAGAAGATGTGACCTCTTTCACAAAGTCAGATCTGTTTAGATGGTCAAACATGACGAAAAAATGTTGGCAATTTTGGAGTGTTAGACAAAACTAGTGCTAGAACAAAACATCAGCATCAGTATCTGTCATCGGCCACATCTTGCCTGATTTTTGCAATCAGAACATTTCTGGTTCTCTCTGTAACGTTCATTATAGGCCAATCAGAGCAACAGATTATGAGTAGTAGGCGTTCACAACCCCTGTGAGCTTAATGGGCAGTCATCATCATTGTTCACATCAGTGGAGCCGGTTGGTAAATCAAATTGTGCCAAAGCAGGTGGGAAGAAGAGCAAAAACTCTTCCTCTGGCAAGAAAAGCTTTTAGTGCAGGTGTTAGCTCTTCTTTTGATAAAGACATGTTGTCCAGTTTAGATAAAACTACCAGGTGCATCCATGCTGATCTCTTCACTGGCCACCATTGTTTACAGGCTTGCAGTACAATGAACCCATGCCTTAGTTTGTCTTAGTAAATGAAAACATGATTTTCTTTAGTGTGCTCTTTGCATTTTTGATAGCTAACCCGTTATAGCACTTAAATGCATTAAAATCAACTGTATAGAAATAGTCAGTCTTGTTGCTGAAAGTCCTATTTGTGTTTGTTGCTCATAAAGAGGAATCATTGCCAATTTCATTCTGTTTCCTAACCAGCTAAACTCTCCCCACAGACCCTTTTAAGATCCTTACATCACTAAACACAAACATAAACACCCTGATCTACAGGTGTAACCCCCCCCCGCTGTATTTCTAGGCTCCATTGTGTCGGCCTGTGTCACAGATTTAATTTCTCCCACCATCTGCTGGCTGAAGGCCCAGCATCGTAGATCATATCTAGCCTGACAGATACAAACTGCATCTGTCTATGCATGCCTCTCCCAAGGACTCACACAATATGGCTGAGTGGAAGCGCCCTCCTGGCCACCCAATCTGCAACCTCACATCCTTTCTTACAAGCAGTGAGGCATTGTGAGGGGGTGGCAAGCTTTTTAGGTTTAGTCAGGCCTTTAGCTGCTGTATTGGAGTCTCTAGAATGAATAAAACACAGATGCTGCAAGATATTTTTCCACCTTCAACCAATCAAGCCTTTGTTTTATGTACAAGAAAACAGGCGAGAGGTTTGCTGAGGTCTTTTGGGAGTTGTATCTGGCTGGCTTTAACCAGCAGCCTACTCACTCTAATGTCCTTGAACATGTCAATAAATCCATGTAAATTCCTTCTGGCATTTTTAAGCCAATAGCTATCAAAAATAAGCATCAACCAGGAAGTATATTCCAAAAACATTACACATTTGTTAAATATATCTCCAATTTTGTGTTAGATTTGATGATTCAGATGCAATCCATGCATGGCTTCATATTTTAAATTGTTATCCAAACTGACCTTAGTTAATTAATGTGTCCCGTGAGACCTGTTTGACACCAGATTAAATTTTTCATGTTACATGTCGACATCTGGCTGAAGTCAATCTTGCTTTGAGGCCACATTTTATCATCTGTATTTGTCCATCAATGGCTCCCTGCTTTTGGCAAGCTGTATCAGTAAAGTATGCGTGTCTGGTATGTCTGCGCCGTCAGTGCTGATCATGTCTGTGGCCTCAGGGGAGCGAGAGATGGAGACAGACAGACGGGTCAATGAGTAAGAACAACATTAAAAAGTGGTGATAGAATCAAGAGGAGCTGTGAGACTTGGACGTTTAATTGTTGCAGCAGAATTCAAGTGTTTTTGTTTCTTAGCACAGGTGGTTCCTTCCACCACTTCTTTAAAAAAGTCACCTCATCGTTACAGCTTTGGCGGCTTTGCAGCCACTTTGTCTTTGTTAAAAGCAAGTATTTTGGTATTAAAACCTCAGAAAACATCTACAGCCTGTCCTAATGACTCAAGAGTGGATTTGCACTTCTCTAATTCATCCCATAACTTCAGCCACTTTGGGAAACATCCTGAAAGGTGTTAAGAAAAGGCTAATGCTGGGTTGTATTTATCCTATTTTAAAGTGGGCCAGTAGTTTTCAAAGGGTGTTTTAACATGTCAGAGCATTTTATACCTCTCAAAAAACTAATTTACTAAAAACTCTGAGCACCAGAGGCAGAGAAGAGAAAACAGAAATTCACATGGTTGAATTTTCTCCCTTTAGTGTCATCTTAGTCTTTGATGATGATGATGCCAGCTCATTTTTTCTCTTTGTTTGAGAACATCAAAACCATCCCTCTTGGAAAACATATTGTATCAGTCCAGCAAGAAATGAGGGCGCCTGTTTTAGGATCACAGAAGAAGAATATGTTCTTATTGAATACACTACAGAAAAGTTAAACAGTACAAATTACCACAAAGTTGAAACATCACCTCTTTTTTGGTAATTAGCTTCCCAGTGGTCATGCTCAGCACTCTACTGGATTGTTTTGGAGCAATTAAGCAAGACTCAAAGAGATGTATGAACCAAATAAATTCTCTGTCCATTAAACTTCAATTTAAGCAAAGCTGACTGAACTGGTCCAACACTCAAACACAGTCAAAACTGAATAAAATTTATTTAATATGACTTAAAACTTTACAAAATAACTAAACTGATGGCAATTTTAAGGCGGCTGAAATGTTTGGGCTTTGCAACATGCATTACAATGTGGGTAAACAATGTCAATTGGATTATCAAGAGTGGCTTACTTTAGCAGTAATGGCAACATCAGCCTTCAGTCTTTCTTGCAGCTGAAAGCAGTAGTTATATATTTTTAGAGTGGGGATTATCAATGGAAGTTACATATGCAGCTGGCTTCATTGCCACTTACATATGTGACTGATGTCAATATATTTGCAAATACACAGATGATGCCTCTTAGTGTCTAATGCAGGGAAGAATGTTTCTTTATGGATGCTATATTTTACATCAGACTGATTGATCAGGCAGTATTTCATACTAAGCTGATACATACAGTCATGTGGATATGTATTAGGCTTGTAGGGTGTTAAGGCTAAAAACATGCAGCTTCGACAGCAACATGACACACTGTTAACTGCTGATATGTTGTGGGGAAAAACCAACAAACTATCCCTTTAATGTCCACAAATTTGAACTGGATACAGTTATGCATAGAGTTTTTGTAGGTGAGTTTACCCTTGCTGCGTCTATAAAATGCCATCCGTCCAATGTGCTGGTTTACATCCAGGCAGTGGAGCACAGAGAGCAGGTCAATTAACAAGATATGACCCTGTCTATGTCTATGTGTTACAGCTTGGACTCAACATCTTACCATAATAATCGAGGTCTTTAAAACTGAAAATAATTATAAATTGGGTAAACTACTTGTAATTGGGGTCACCCTTCTCTATACTACAGCTTCCACTATAAACCACTCTGCTTCTGGCTACTGTCATACATCTATTGAGAGCAGAGCTGCAGCCTGTCACTGTGTAAAACTTGAAGTTATGGCCAGCGTTGGTTGACAGGACATATTGAACCCCCTCATCTGGATGTTGTCTCTGGGCTTCAGAAGATATTGGAGATGTGACAAGACATGCACATCCGTTAATATCTGCACATTGTCGAGAACAGACAGGGGCATCCGAGAATTGACGTGTGCTATTAAATATCTGCCACAAGCAGCTGCAACAGGCTTTCATTATTCAATTACAGATTTTACTGAAGACTCGTTTGTGTGAGCATGACCGATGTGATTATCAATAGTGTTTCACCAAGCGTGTATTCAGAGCAGCACACTGCCGCCTCCACTGTGGTGTTAAGCGAGGTTACACACCATCTTTGTGCCATTTTGCCAGGGATTGATTAATTTGTTGGAAGATCCTAAATTTGTAATCACTTGTAAGCCTGATAATCAGACCACAGATGTTGCATTTGGGTCTCTGTTTTTCACTCTAAACCAGACAAAAGGCCAGCAGGGGGATTCTAATGTGGAGACAATATTATTTTTCCACAGTGTGATGAAACCCGTGTTGCTCAAATGCACGGCTGAATCAAATTCTTATTGGAGGGTCAAACGAGAGACAAACACTCACACGTACACAGTCAGAGCCCTGCGGAGAGCTAAAGTGTAATTTTGCATCAAATTATTTTGTTCATTGCCTCATGCTGTTCTCCTTATTTAGTTAAAAGTGCTTTATGCTCAGCTGGGGTTCAACCTGTCCCCAAATCTTAGCTTTATTCTGCTTTTGTGCTATTCAACAGTTCTTAACAAAGAAGTCTCTTATATGTAATTTCCTCTCCATGGCAGCAGAAAACAATTCAGTCAATACAATTTCAAAGCAGAGGTGGTCTGAAATGACTAATAGAGTAAAAAAAAAAAAAAAAAAAAAAAATAGCTGAAATTTTAAATGGAAACGTCCAGGTCTTTGAAGAAAAAATTCTTCTGCATGGAAACAAAGCATGCCAGACCTTGAATTATCATACAAGCGTCATTTTTACCTTGAGCTACTGTAAAAGTAGTTTATTGACATTGTGTGTCATCTAGATTTCCAGCACTTGCCTCATATTTTATCCCTATAATTGCATGTTGTAGATGATTTCAATGCTTTGATGTGCGACAGCAGTAGCTTTCTGTGTCTGTCTCTGAGTTATGCAAAACCAATGATTAAACAACTCTCCAACACAGGCAACTTATTTGAAGAGAAGAAAAAGCTTTACAGTGACAGACAATTACAAGATCTCAAAGAAAAGCGCTGAAAATTGGTTTACCTCTGTGATAATTTTTGGGTAGCAGTTGTGTTAAAGAATGCTTTTTGGAGAGTGTTTTTGATGTTTCCCTAGCCTTTTGTTGATCTATTACACAAAATCGTTCCAAACAGCAGCATTTAGACCTCTTAATCTGTGATATCACAGCTGTTTTTATAGACCTTTTTGGTGAAGTTAAAATGTGTTTTATTATCCTGTTTGTGGACAGTGAACAACAGAATGCATTAAAAGAGAGCTTACTTTCCTTGATTTATTGTAATAATGATACCCTGGGCCGTTCCCCTGCAGGTAAATAGCGAGGTCCACCTTAAAGCTCCACAGGCCAATGAGTCAACAGCTCCCCAGGCGCACTCTGGCCATGGATGGATGGGCCGGCTGCATGTCAGGGGGGTTCTAATACCTACACTCAATGAGCTGGCTAATGGGAGTCCTTTCACCCTGACCCCCTTTCCTCACACATTTACACACCGAGCCCTCTTGGCTTACCCACTGGGCCATAGAAGGCGGGGGCGCCTGACTCACTACCAGGGTTAGAGCCCGGCCTTAAGCTTGACATTTTTCTCGTGTTTAAGAGGCATAGTCCCATTTTCTCTAAGCTGCTAAAGCTGTGTTTTTCAAGGTTGTAGTGGTTTCGGTTTGCTTACCGCTGTCACAGGCACCGTTGATTTTGCATGCATTACATCTGCATCAATATCTTTAACCTGCTTCACAAGGAGAGGTTGACGGAGCAGGCAGGCTCGGATTCAGGTCTGCCCTCTTTAACGCACGGTGTCAAGGTATGTTAACACCAAGCAGTTAGGAGCACTTACTTGTTCTTTAATTATTTATAACCCAATAATTGACTGTTGCTGTCAGGGAGAGAAGGTCTCTGTCCTGTCTGGTGAATTCAAGATTGCACAACAACACATTGTGAAATAATAAAAGGATCAATGGTGTTAGGCCTTTTTTCAAGTAATAGAAACAGATTTTTTTCCCTTTGTTCTGTCTATCCATTTCTCTTGCCTGTTCGTTCTGTGCTATGACCCCACTCAGCAGGATTGCACCTTACATGCATAGCAAGTATGGCATAGCAACATTTTACCTGCAACATGTTTATTCTTCACTGTGCAGTAGTCAATGAGCTGTTCAACTTACTAGCAACAGTATTATTGATACATAGCCCAAGCTTCTCCTTGGCTTGATATTTGGCTTAGATAAGTTGTTGTTTTTAACATCTATATTGGCAGACTTATTTTCGCACTTGTGACACAAACAGTCAACCAAAAACATATGGCAACTGTGTTTTTATGGGCATAAAAATCTAAACTTGCTGTCTAAAGGAGAAACACCATATTCCACCATACTGTTTGGTTGTTATGAATATAAACTGTTTTAAAACATGGACAGAGTCACAGGAATGTCACCTGTTGGGTTGTATGAGTTCTAAAACTCAACAATGGCGGTCGCCAAATTGGAAATGCTGATTTGAGCTCTCTTTGGGCTTATTTAGAAGCAGGCAAGGTAGAGTTGAGGTTAGCTTTGCTCTTGGTGTATAGAAATACATTACAGACAAAAAATAATCTGAAAAAGTAAAAAAAAAGATAAATAAATATGTACAAACTGTTAGGAATCTTTTCACACAAGACCGTGAGTGTTGACTATATGGTTACAAGATGTGCAAAGGTTGAAAAAATGCTGACAAGACATAATCATAAGTATGAAATATGCAAGGATTTGGACAGATTTACACAAGGAAGATGAGATAATTTAAGATAGTTCATTAGTGCAAATGTGCATATGAGGTGAGGCATTTTACCACAGTCATTTAAGTTACAGCTAATAGAATTAGTGAATGCAAATGTGCATTTAAGGGAAGGCTTTTATCACAGTGAGCTTTCTAACATTTTCTAAGATACAATTAAGCAATGGCTTAAAGACTGACTAAGGTGCTTGTTAAATGAAAGTTCTCACTTCTGATGCTGTGTGAATGTTGAATGTTCATCAGAGTAACTCTGTGACTCTTGTGTATCATGGTATGTCTGCAGAGTGCACTATTGTGACATCAAAAGTATTTTTGCAGGCTCTCTGTAAACAGCCTTCTATATGATTTTGCAACTGCACTGCCTGCCGTTGCAACTGGGTTTAAAATAATTGTGCAGCACTTTTGCCAAGTAACTACCGAGTACCCATCCAGTTACCAGATCATTCATTATAATCTTTGTATAGACAAACTGGTACAGTACAGGGCAGTAAATACAGTCCTTCTTCCTTCCAGTATCATCACATGAGTCACATTTATTGACTGGCATGCTTCATGTGGTCTGTTATGTGTATGTCAGTCAAGCAACGGCACAAATTTATGTCTCTGTGATCACCCGATCTGATTTAGTGGCCACTGTGACAGACAAAAAAGTAGCTGACCTTGGCTTTACCCGTCAAGCTTGTTATCAAATAGCTAGCGGTTCAAATGACAAAAACAACACCAAGAAAGCTGACAGTTAAAGGTCTGTAACAGGATTTAGAGAGAAGAAATCCAAGCCTCATAGAAAACAGCTACAATGGGGATTCTTCATTTTTTTCTTTGAGCCAGCCCAAGTGACATTCAAGAACCTGCAGTTGTTATGCACCTCTTCCTTGGCTTCATTATCCATGACCAGAGGTAGCACTAGCTCAAAACCAGGCAATTTGCACTCACTAATTTTTAGGGTGGAGCATTTATAGGAGAGAAAAATGCACTGGTGTAGCTGCTGAGTTTAAATGTTAACAATCTTTCTCTACAATTGCAAACTCTTCTTATAATAGGTTATGTCAGATTGTGATACGTTCAAACACCCATCACTTATGGAAACCACTACAAAGTTGAAGCTGTCAACACTGACTCAGAGACTTGGTGTATTATTCATTATCTCTGACTGAGGGAATAAGTAAAGGCTGTCACAGGAGCCCAGCCAGTGAGGATTTAATTAACAGAACCTGCCACATTCCACTACATCCACTGCCTTTCTCTGAACTCATAAAAGCCATCCCTATCTGCCGTAATTACACTAAACATGTCACAATAAAGCTCGGCCGATGATTAATTTGAGTTGTGGAGAGGATCAATTAATTCATTTATTTGTAAAATGCTGCTCTGCTTCTTCTCATGCACCTTATTTCATTAACCGTCACGCTTCCTGATTCCCGGTCCTGTCCTTGTTCTTTTTCCAAGACACCTGAAGGAATAGCCTGTCTTATTAGCCACATCGTATTAGCACAGAAATTTACCATGAGCCCTCAGGTTTTTCCATCTGAGCGGCAGTTACATAAAAATGAGTAGTAAACCACAAACCGTGTACTCTGTAATACTATAATCTCAAGGGTCTTCAATCAAAGTCCTGTTGGTTGGACCACAAGGCAAGAAGTAGAGCTGTAATCTCCCAATGAAAGCCTACAGCTGTGCTACTCATAGAGCGTACTTAATGGAGGATGTGATTCTGTGCAGCAGCGCTTGTCCCACAAGGTGACTCGGTCAGCAAAACCATGTGAATTTAGAAGACCACCCTTGGGTTGCAGTAATGGTCGAAGGCCACGGTTATGTACTAACTGGTGCGCCGCAGCATAAATAACAGGCACGGGGCATCTGGCAGGGCCGTAGATCATCCTGACGACAGTGGAAGTATGTTATCAGATAGGAGAAAAAGGGAGAAGTGGAGATGAATAGGAAAGGGGGGAGAGGGAAACGATAAAAAGAGAGAGGGAAGGGAGAAAAGGAAGGAGATGAGGGGGGAATTAGATGACTGTTATTGATTATCTGCCTGTAGGCGAGGAAGTAGGGCCAAATGTTCTGCTCAGCCAGACAAAAAAGTGTATTATTTCAAAGGTCATGGCTTGCATTACCGTCTTTTCACGCCAAGTACACTTGGATAAACAGCAGAATAACAGCACAATGATGCGAGCATTAGCTGGTAGCTTGTATTAACAACTGCATTAATACTGTTTTTGTTGTGACTGTGTTTTTGGGATGGTCCATTGCATGCAGGTGTACCGGTGCAGGTTTGTTTGATGCCCCACTATCTCCATAGCAACTGCCATAACACCTGGTCTAGAAGATAGCATGCCAGAGGCTCCACAAAAAATTCAGGCATATTTGAATGCACATTTCATTGCACATTGTACAATTGCCACCATTTCCATGGAGATTTTCACAATTTTCATGTCATTACAACAGTATTACATCAATGGCCTCCTCGCTGGGTCTTTGATGTCGGGGTGTGCCGTGTCATCCCTACCGAGGAGACCTCTGCAGTGGGAGCTCTGCTAACTAGTATTTCTCTGAAGAGCAGAAGGGTCCTGCTCACATGCCCTTCATGGCAGAACATGTGAGAGAACTCCTTGCCCTTCGATGTTTGCAAGTCAGAGTGCAGAGGCAGCTACATGAATACCAGTCAGGGCTGTCTGCTTTTCTTCGAGGCCTATTAGTCGCTGTCTGAAAGCCTGAATGTCACAGAATTTCAGAAAAACACCCACAAATGCAAGCATACCTTTAAAACACATACAAAGAAGACATTGAGTGAACCACCAGAAAAAACTAACAAGTTACAGCTGTAATGATGTGATGCTACCAAATGGTAGTGCTGTTATACCCACAATTTTATCCTCTGCTCCTATCCAAAGCTGTTTTCACATGCTCTCCTTAAAAAATACTTGAAAATTTCAAATGAGCCTGCCCTGAAATATTCCTTAGCCGCATAAAACCACTCACAGTAGGAGAGAGTTTCCCTGTTGGATACCCAAGAGGGTAGATGAAGCAGCAGAGTCCAGCACTGATGGCAGTTTTTGCCTATTTTTACTCTATGAGTAATTGAAAGCATTTACAGTTTCAACTAATAAGAGAATATAAAGCTGCTTCATTGTGTGAACAAAGCAGTAGCAAGATATGTACATCATCGCCTTGAACTACTTTCTCTGTGGGATGTTTCCCGAGTTTTATATACTACATTTACTCATCAGCTCCTTAGACCCAGACTTCTTGTGAAAATGTTACTAAAGGAGGGCTCACAGGAAAAAGTCATTAAAAAATAGAGGACATTTTCAGGAGTTTTGGGACTACGACAGAGTGTCAAAGCTTTTGTTCCTCATATATTCAGCCATCAGCTACACCAATGAGCAAATTTAGTGATAGAGATAAAATGGTTGTTTTAATGATGACAGTGTTGAAGTAATGAAATTCCACCACCGTCATCAACCAGATTTAAATTATCATGAAAACCGTCAGAGATAACGACGCTGTAATAATGTCCAACTTAGGCTCGTTAACTGAGGTGATTGGAAAAAAAAAAAAACATCCATAGGTTGACTGGGGAGGTAAAGAAACGTCTCAGCGAAGAGGAGATATCATTGTCATTTGCTCTGCTCTGTCATTGCCTACTAACTGTCACTGTCTAGGCCTAGGGGCACTTAAGTAGTAAGCTAATCAATTCACAAGCTCAAAACACATTGGCATCATAGTAAAATTAAACCAACATGCTGTACTGCGATTGGAAAAAGAAACTTAGACTGTGCGAGCAGAATGCACTCACTGGCTTTAGCTGCTCCTCATCTGCTCAAAAGCACTTCCAAATTTTGAAAGTTGTTTTTTAGCTCTATAAAGTAGATATAACAGATGGATTTATGGCTTTTTTTTTTTTACTTTTTAACTCAAGCTTTACGTATTTTGTAACATTTTTGCCGAAGAAATGTGTTGTTTTGCCTTTCCACCAAACAAAAGGAAAAAAAGCCTGCTAATTGTAGCATTGATAATTAATGAATTAATTTAACAAGTAACTTTGCTTGACTTAATGTAAAACATCTTGCACTGTCTCTTACTACTTTACTGTAGCTCCAGTACTGTAGGAAAGCTCACTGTGGTAATATGCATGATTGCACTGTTTAAAGTAAACTATCTTAGATCATTTTAAGGGTAAACCAGGTAAATCTGCCTATATCCTTGCATATTTTATATTTCTCATCATGTTCAGTCAGCATTCCTACACACTTTGGACATCTTGCAACTGTACTATCAATGCTAACAGACTAGAAAAATACCTAACATGAGCTTGTACTTATTTGAATATTAAATTTTTATACTTTCCAGGTTTTTTATTTTTTTATATTTAATGTTCTTCTGACCTGACATGCCAGATAGATGTGTTTCACACATCCATCTGGGAAACCTCTGCTAGACGGAGTTTGGGAAAGGGCAGAGCCTTTGAATAAAAAAACTCAGAGGGTGATTGAATGACCGCTCTGTCTGTCACAACCAATCAGAGCAACCCGTGACGTGACAGCCGCTACTGAGGAAAAAACTCCATAGAGAACAGCATAACGCGAAACATGGCGACTGTAGACATGTCAGTACAAGACTTTTATTGTTTTTGAAAAGAAAACAACTCACTGCTGTTCTTTGTTCTTCTTTTAACGAACAACTGTCTCAAGTTCTGATAAAACAGGCGCTTTAGCAGCATCCACGCTTAGCCTATGTCTTTCACCATAGATGCACTGGCCTCTTGTTGCTGCTTGCTTATGTCACAACTCTGCCGGGCCTGAAAGTACTGCCCCTCGACGCTGATTGGTCCTGTCACTTTCGAGCTGGGGCCCAAACTGTTCTGATGGGAGCTTTGAAAGATGGAATCACCAGTGAGAAACACGGAAACAAATCCATCTGCTTTGCAAGTTTAATGTTCTTGTACATTGAGAGCAAAGCTAACCAGAATCAAAATCCTTGTTGTGTAAGCATACTTGGCCAATAAAGCCTATTCTGATTCTGATAAAGATTAAGTTGGATAAGGAGCTTTGGATTAAATATACGACTTGTATCTGTTATTTCCTTTGGTGGCTTTGGTCTTATATATACATATACTATACATATATTTGTTAAGAACATACAGTATCCAAAAAGTGTGAAAGTATTGAACATTTTACAACCTTAAAAACAAAACTTTTTTAAAAGCACACTTTGTAAGTTTTCATGTTAACTTTAAATATGTTAATATTTTTTGTGTTTATGCAACCGAAAAGTGTGTAGTGCGCTGCTGCTAAATTGATTTATAGTATTTTTTAAATAGAAAACTTGATTAATTATTACTTTTTGAATATTTTCAGCATATTGTACACCGTTATAATTCTGAAAACCTATATATAATAGGTAATAGTGTATATCCTTGCATCGCTGTTTGGGGAGAAATGCATTCTCTCAGGTAGAAATGAATGATCTAACTCATATACTCTTAAAAAATTAGAGTCACTAGAGTCATTAAACTTGCATGTCTTGGGTTGTGGAACCTACTCAGAGACAGCATGCAAACTACACAGACAACCCCCCCAGCTGACCAGCCTGCAGGTTTCAAACCTAGAAGCAGGTAAAGCTGCAGCACTAACCACTTCACAGCTGCCACTCCTCATAAATCCTTTGCAGTTTAACATTTTCCAAATGAACTTGCTGAATGTTTAACACACCATCGGCGATCCGACTATTCATAGAGCTCTCGCAGTTGAACTCATGTTAGCTTTGGCTCTCTGTTTGCACCTCCTGCTGCTGCTGACACCTCTCACACACTTCCGTGTCTCACACAGATGCAAATGTCTGTCTCGACGATGTTCTTGGCTAGAAACAGCCGCAGGCCATGCGCTTTGTTTTTCTGCAGACGGCTTGTCTGCTTTTTAGTGTTAGATTGACTCAAGACCAGTCGAGACATAGACATAGCCACCTCACTGCACTATATATAGTCTCCCTCACACGTTGTACCAGCAGAACAGTGAATAATTAAAAAGGTTTATCAGCTCAACCATACGAAACACAGAGACTCTAACCTTTGCTTCCCATTCTTTGCACATTTAACAAACTAGATTGCTCTTTTCACACATTTAGCCGGCAGTGAAGAGCAAAATGCAACACTTTCTCACACATGGGAAAATGAAATGACCTACATATCTTCCAGAAGAGTTTTATTTTTTTACCATAAGTATAAAGACAGCGCGCTGATGTATGTTTAAAAGGGTAGATTTTAGAGCAGTAATATTTCATGAGCCAAGTGGCTCTGTTGCTGTCACTGTGGTCCTTTGGTTCCTGCTATCAAAGGAGACATCACCTTTAATTGTTGTCATCCATCACTTGGCAACAGGCGCACATGGAGATCATAGGCCTTTTTTATTTCTTGCTGGAAATGAGATCAGCTCAGATGTAAACGCAAAAGAACCAAAGGAAGACTCACTCAGTTGGCTTAATTTTTGATGCAGGTCGTTGATGCTGAATTAGATTAACAATTGATTCAGAATCGAGCGAGATGCTCGGGGCACTCATCACAGCTCCTGTTCATGCTCCTGCATTGTTTTCTTATGAATATTTCTGCACACATGTTTCCTGTGTGCATGCTCCTTCTGATGGTGTAACTGTAACCTAAAACATGCATAGCTGCACATGTCATTCAGCACTTTCTGCTCTCGAGTTTAACACAGTTGGAGATAGTAGGGCACACTGAAATGGAAATGAGGCCAGATTTTTTTTTCTACAGAACTTGTGCATCCTGTGCCACTGTGTCAGGGCTCCCCTGTTATGAAGGAGTGAGGGTTTCTGGAGTGTTTTCCCTCCATTGAGATGAGTGTGTTTGAGTTGAGGAGGAAAAACGCTGGCTGACGATAGTGTTGGATTGAGCTCCAGCAGCCTCCCAGTGGGACAGGAGGACAGGGACGGGTCTCTTCCAGCAGGGCTCTGATTAGACCCATCGCCCTAGCTGCCACGCTCCACTCACACTGGTAATTGGAGCTGGCGGGAGGTTGGCATGCACCCCTCCTTTGCCCCCTCCTCTTCTCCACCCTTCTTCTCTTCTTTCTCACTTTTCTCTCACATCTACATCCTACCCCACCTGTCCATGGCAGTTACAGCAGGGCCACACCTATTTGACACAACAGTTTGTGAGAACTTCCTAATTGGACAGATAATCACAAAGTTTGTTTGCACAATATGCTGCTGATGTTCTCCCTAGCCTTTCAAGTATAATCATACTAGGGGTGGGCGATATGGACCAATATGTTCATTCTTATTCCTTTAATTTTAAAGTGTGTTCTAAGGACTGATGACCTTGCAAAGCAGATAGATTGGCCCAATTCCATGTCTGTCATCAGGCAGATCCATCTTGCAAAGCTCCAGTTTGAAATGTTTGTGCCCAGTCTGAGAACAAATTTGACTAATCAACATAATTTGAGGTGAATTAGGTGGTGGCTACAGGTAGGGTTTAGTTGAACTTGAAGCCAGGAGAAATAGCTGCTACTGATGTAGCAATTAGCTCAGCTTTAGCTGTCATATCGCTGTAGTTTTAACAGAACAGGACCCACATTTCTTTACCAAAAAGAGCAGAGAACCACTCTAAAAGCAGTTGTTTTTGCTCTTCCCCCCACCTGCTTCGGGTTTTATCGAAAAGCTTCACCATTTCCAAAATACAACAGCAAATGACTGCCGGCCCACAGTAAATGTTGCAGACAGAACATTTGTCCAATCACCTTCTGAGAATTTTTTGAAAAGTCCTACCCTTCCCAGACACCATGTACAGAGGTTTCCCAGAGTCACAGATGGGTCAGGTTAAGGGACTGGAGGTTTAGGTCTGAACAACATAAATATTTACAGGTATCTATGCTGGTATTGGCTAAAAAACTGTAAAAAATCATCATATTGGATAACTACAAAAATCCAATATTGTGCATCTGTACCAGAATAATAAACTCTGATTTAATTCTTATTAAAAATTTATTTTAAAAAATTAAGTCAAAAGATTTCCAGGGCTGTTTGATTCCACAGAGAAAAAGCGGCAGACAAACTCGTACACACTCTCTAAATTGCACAAGAACAACATTTATATATTGAGGCTCTCAGAATGGTCTGTACTCTTAAATACCATATTTTTAAAAAATGATAAAATATCCTGATATTTAATTCAGTGATATCATAAAGCATAGAAACTTAGCTGTCTTCAGACACATTTTTAACCAAAAGAGGGAGAGAGAGCACTGTCTAAACTGCACAGATTCATTGGTGATATTTGAAATAGTGGGTGGAATTAGCAGGGAATAAGGGAAATCCCTATTCTTGCCAGTTCCACCCACTGTGGTAGGTTGGTGGAACATGCATCCATATCACTTAGTTTCTACTAATAAAATCAGTCTTTCTTAAGTTAGATAAATAAAATGATGATAAATCTCCATTTAGATTCAACATTTCAAATATATTAGCCATGTTGCCAGTTAGCATTGTACTGTTAGTGGTTCTTATTAGAAACAATTTTTACTTAGCATTTGGCCTGGCATCTTTTCATAATTTTTGTCAAATCAGCATCAGTATGAAGTGATATCACCAAACTCTATCCCATTTGAAAATATATCACTTGTTTTGAAAACTAAATAGATTACCCATCCCTAAGTCTGCCCATTATTCAGTCCTATTAGAGTGACACACCGCTACAGAGCACTACATAAAGCCATCACTTCCTGGCTTCTCCATTCAGCCATACTCAGTAACCCCTGTAAACGAGTTCATCCACTAAGCTGCTCATATTGCACTATGACACTTTGCGTGATAAACGCCTGCTTAGAGAACAATGGTCCTCATTTTCCCATCACGAAGAACCAGTTCATGCATTCCTAGCTTTGCCTTGGGCTTTTCTCGTTTGCTAATCCAAGGCGTTTCTACCATTTTTTGTTGTAACAAGTGTATCACTGACGCACTTACAAATATAACAATAAAATACCACAGCTGACAGACAGGGTTTGCATGAAGCCAGCATGATTTCAGGGTGATGAAATGAAAAATAATGCCAGTTTGGGAGTCTAAATGTCACACTTTCAAGGTTATTTTTTGAATTGTTCTTTCTGTGGTTGTATTCATCTTAGCAATGCAGAGCCCACATGATATTATCACAAGATTTCCTCCTTACTCATATTTCCCCTCCAAGACTAGAAAGAGAAGTGTGGGTTTTTTTTTGTTGATGAATTACACTCGAGAACAAGAGAGCCTTTTATTAAAAATGCCCTCTATCTTGACAAACATCAACCTGCATCGCCTGCACTATTTCATTGGATCCTGGCCAAATTTCCCCACCGCTTTTCTTTTCCCTTCAAATTAAAAAGGTCTGAACAAAGGCATGTCTTTGTCTTCCCAGGATGACAATTTTGCAGACAAGACCAGCCGCAGGAATTGCTGTATTAGGAACAGACAGGCAGGGCTCAAATCTAACCCATCGACAAGATCTTTGATAAAGATGTCTATGGAGAGAACTTTTCAATTATTCTTTCTCACCAAAAGCCAAGGACATGGGCAACTTTCAAAAGTTATGTTAGATGAGGGCTCCTATTTGAGAAATTTAATCCTTTGCACTTAGTTTTCACATTCAAACCATATTGAAAAAAACAGCCTCAAACCTTTGCAAAAGAAAAAACATGCGGTGATTTAAGGTTTAAAAGATATGATTTTTCTTTTAAAGTTCCATTATATAAAAGGCAGTTTTAAGTTGCATAAGTACATGAAGAGTTTTATTTTTAAAAGTTGTAGTTTTTAGTCAGCCTTGAGAGGCCAGCAGGTCAAACTGTCCTCTGTCTGTGTGCTGCCTGATGGAGCACAATGGCTATACTAAATACAACTAAATCTACAGCAAAAGAAACTGACATCATTTTGAAAATCTTTGCAATTCCGAGAACATATCAGGCAGGTACGATAGAGACGGAGTAGTTGTGACGCTCAGGGCTAGTACCAGTGGTTCGAAATAGCATCTTAGCCAATTGCTGACACTGATGCAGATAGTTTTTCAGTACTCCTTATGTAGTGAAACTCCCAAAATGCAAACACTGAAGCATATCAGCACCTCTCACTTGCATCTCCCTTTTCTCCTTTTCTGAACTTCCCTGTTCTCTTTTTTGAAATCTCCTTCTTTTCTCTTTCTGCATATTCCTCTTTTCTCACCCAACATTTTCCTGCTCTTTCAGCCTCTCCGTCTCTTTCTGTTTCCTGCATCTCAGTCTTCTCTCTTTCAGTATCTCTTTTCTGTATTTCTGAACTCCCCTCTTTTAGCGTTATGCATCTCCCTTTCCCTATTTCTGTATCTCCATCTTCTCTCTTAAGGTATCTTCCATTTTCTTTTTTTCTTCAAATGTCTCATTTGTTTTTCTCGTTTCTCTCTTTCTGCATATCCTTCTCTTCCCTGCGTTTTCCCATTTCTTCTTTCAGCATCTTCCTCTTCTCTCTATCTGCATCTTCCTATTTCCTGTTTCCTTCTTTTGTCTTTCTACAGTCCTTTTTTCTCTTCCTGCAGCCTCCCATTCTTTCTTTCAGCAACTTCCTCTTTTTATTTTTAATAAGCTCAGGAAGATGATAATTCTTCTTTATTACTGAAGTAGTTTTGAATGGTTTACAAGACTATATTGAATAGAAAGTGTTCCCTTACCTTCACCATTAACATACATGAGGAGTACAAAGTATTTGCAACAACATTTAGCTGTAATGCACTCTAGTACATCACTTCCCCAGGACTATCTGACCTTGAATTCAGCCTGCTTCCTGGATAAATAGAAGTTGATTTTCTACATATGTTTAACACTTACTGTACATACAGCCAGCATTATCCCCTATAAGAACTGACACAGTGAGTAAGCCACAGTTTTCTTCCCCTGATCATTCATACATATTGTTAAAGAAAAAAAGACACCCACCAGTGTTCCTGCAATGCAAACATTAAGCCAAAGTAGAGGATAGATTCATGTATAAGCTTTGCAGCAGCTGTTTGCTTTTTTAAGTATTCCCTGTTTGTGCTTCCTGGTATGACGGAGCTGCTGACTCGTGTAATAACTCCTTTGGGGTCTTTTGCCCCTGTTTCACCAATGGTTTGCATTTTTCACAGCCCGGGAACATTTGCCAATAATCGTAATCATAAATATTCTATAGGAGGCAGCACGAGGGGGAGTGCTGGAAAATATACCACGCTCATATTTCAGTGAAAAGTGAAGTTCCCTGAAAGCAGTACGGCATAAGGAAAGGGCTTGTCTGTTGGAAACTTTCTAGTACAAATCTTAAAGTTGTTGCAGAGGATATTCAAGAAAACTGACCACATTTATGACTACACCGCAGTGTATGTCTCTGTGAATCCAACTGTGTCAGTACTTAGACTTAAGGGAGCATGAACATGTTATAATCTCCAGATTAAATGATTTTAGGAGCCCAATCGTGGGTTTAATCTACAACAAAAAAAAAGGACCAGATGTTCACTTGATTGAAGATCAAGCAAATGCTCGAAGCTTTAATTCAGAAATCTGTAGAAATGTTTAAAACATCAGGAAGGAACTTTGATGGATGTAAACAAGCCTGCTGGGACAAATTAGAGACAAAATATGCATTTCTCTGATTCACTGGTTTGAGTTTGAATAAGATGAACATTTTTCTGTTGCTTGCATACAACATTTCTTCTAACTTTCAAATAAAATATTCTTTTTAGATCTTTTAGTTGCAGGAATGAGAACTGGTTGAGAAAAGAACAAGATGCAGTATTTTTCTAACCCTGAACTGAATGCTATTTTTTTATCTTAACAATCCATAAATCAGTATTTGGTGAAATTACCCAGATTTTTAATGACGGCCCATTCTTCTCTGAGTTGAAACATTGATATTCTGTTTTTTAGGGACATGATTTCACTGCATTCTTGCTGTGTAATGAGTCATGCATCTCTCCAAGTCGTCATTTGCTGCCAATAGAACACCTTAACTGGGATATTTTTTTGAGATGGCATTGGGTCATAGCTTTCAAGTGTCATTGCATGCTCTCAAACAGTCTTTATCTTTGCTCTTGGGTGACATTGTCCCATTGTGTCATTAAGTGGCTTTGATCGAGGATCCGTCACAAACTCAGCAGTTTATTACAGGATGTCTGCACGGTCTCAAAAAATATTAAAAGTTGATAAATCAGTTTAGCCAAAGTAAGGCCTTTAAAAAGTATTAAAAAGTCTTAAATGCAAGACTGTAAGGTCTTAAATTGTTTTTGTTATATTCATATTAATCTAAAGAGGTTGTAGGTTAGTTTTAAGTCATAGGACACATTTTTAATGAAGTGAGACATTGTGCCAGACTACCTTTATTGTATGCTTGGAACATTTTCAGTCCACCCAGTCTGATGGAAATAAATAACTGAAATGAATACTACTCAGTTAAAGTGAGCTATGGCTGCAACAGTAAAGGCATCACTGACACATGACTGCGAATCAGAATTAAAGAGTATCTTACATGTTTTGAAATGGGCAGTTATATGGTAAATACAGTAGGGCTGTCGATTAAAAAAACTACAACTTCAGATGTGACAACGCAATGTTGTCATGCTCAGAGTCAATCTTGACAACATGTTGCACAAATGTGTGTCACTCTGCAAGCCAAGGTGAAGCTCGATGGCATCTCCTTTGTCTGGTGAAATGCCTGGAGGTTGCTGGTGGTTTTCGAGTCCTCTGGACATCCACAGCACCACCAGGGGCTCCTGGCAACCTTACTACCTGCCCAGACAGTACCCAAGGCCATGAATACTCACAACATCCAGCCCTTATTCCACCCCAAATGTGTGGATATTTACCTGACACATTATTGAGGCTGATTTTGGGCATTTTACCGATTATGGGTATCTGCATTTTATGTTACCAGTAATTAATGAAGTTAATCAATCAAATAGGGTGCTACTTTGGTTCCACTGCAAAATACGTCTTCCCCTTTGGCTTTATTTTTATACAGTCTCATCAAAAATCTTGTATACAACACAATTTGATTGGCTAGATGCCACATTAGTACTGGCCAGATGACACTTAATCCTGGGAGCAATTTACACTATGGTTTCTTTGTGCTGTTTCTCATGCTGATAGAGCTATGGCTACATTTTTATTTTCATTCATTTTTTTATCATTCAATTTAAATTTTGCTGCACATTAAGAACATTTTGTTTGTTATAATAACTGCATGTTGGTTCCAAATATGGGTTGTCAGTCCCATGAGCTACCAATAATTAGTGTCAGTATTGGTCGACCCCTAAGTGGACTTTGTCATTCTTTATTCCCACGCCCCTGGCTATATGCAAGGTCATCCAGAGCACCACCAGGGTTGTGTCAAGCCTCCTTCCTGCCTGATACTACCCCCTTACTTGCCACATTTATGCCTTACTTCACAATTTTTGGCCCAAAAATGCCTAAAAGTTCTGCTCAGTACTGCATTTTTTAATCTAAATGTATGCTGTTCTACTTTTAGTGTTTCTGCAGAGAAAACTTGTAAATAGGTACTTCTAGATTGTTGTATAACTACTTTAAGGCTGTTGAAGTTAAAAATACCCCCCCCCCCCAACTTCGCTACCACATGGTGTCAAGTTTTTTTTTCCACATTTTTTTCTCATAGTGTGATCTCAAAATTCTCCAAGCAAGCCTACTTTGCATACTATGACATAAACACCCTGCATTTTATTTTTTATTTTTTCAACTGTGTTGTCATTGCTAGTGTTAGATAATGAATCTTAAAAAGTATCACATTTAATGTCAGGTGTTCTGTGTATATTAAGTAAAATGAGGTGTACACTGGAATGGAGCTGCTCCTGTGCATATGGAGATGCATATTTAAGAACATTTTTGAGCTGTGGCGGTTGATTTTTCTTGGGTACTATGTAAACATTTTTCTCTTGGTGTTCATCTCTAAGAAGATTTAACTGATGCAGACTTACAGGCGGCTCCAAACTTTTAATTTTGTTTGAAGATTACTCCTCAAAGAAGGCACTCATTGATTTACTTGAGCGTACGTATCAGATATACAGTACGTGTTCAAAAAATAGGGGCTTTTTTCTCTTCTGGGGCTCCACAATTCTCCAAAATCCAGATAATCACTCAGTATGGAGTCGTAGCTGCATCACTGCACACAGGCTTGTACCACATTTCATTCAGTTCCTCTGCGAGGTCCCCAAACAATCCACCATCCCTGAACACAAACACCTGTCCCCATACCAACTGTGCCCCCCTCCCTGGTGAAACCCTGCAGGAGAAAATTGGGGATAAGTCAGCAGCCACAAAGAGACTCTCTCTAAGGTGTTCTGTAACCGTTATGAACATGTTCTGAGTGAATAGTAAGTAGGTGAGAGAAGTTCAGCTCCCTCAAGAGTATAAATTATTTAATGCTTTCCCTAAATTGCACCTTAAAAGAACAGAAATCTATTATTCTGCTCATGTTTGGGCAATGAACTGCCAAGGTTTAAGAAAATATCTCCACCTTCTCCTTTCTACTTTGCTTTGAAGGTGACAGAGCAAACCACAGAGGAACATGGAGCTCTTCTGTTACTGTTATTCCCACAATGACAAATTGTTCAGCATTATTTCATTGTGTCTGTTTGGTAGAGGTATCCTGATTTCAGTCAGGACAAATCCTATATCGTTAGACAGGAAGAAAGCCTCACCACAGAGATAAGAGGCCATGCAGAGATCTGTCAACTCCATCTGAATATGAGACGATCCGGGCTTCAGGCCAAACACGAGGGTGAAAGGAGGAACAACTGCTCAGCCTGGGATCAGAACAAAGTACAACACCCATGCAGCTTTTCGTGCCCCAGACATATAAGTTTACATATGGATTTAAGATGCAGACAAGCCAAGTGAGGGGGGAAAATTGAGAAAATCCTATTTTATGCATCCTGTAGGCTTAATATGATGCTCGACGGCCTTCTGCTGATGTAACAGGAGAGGCAATCAGGATAAAATTCAGACATAAGTTCACTTAATGTCTGCATTAGAAGGTAGGAAAAGTAAAACGAGCGTAGTTAAAAGTAGGCAAATGTAAGCAGGGAAAAATTAGTGAGATGCAGATTTTTAGCAGCCAGTTTTATGAGTCTTTTCTTACCTCTACATACTTCTATTTTAGGACTTCCTTCAGATAAGAATCTTCTGTAATAAGTTCTTCCTGTTGCAGATCAATGATGTGAGACAATCCTGCATCATTGTGACACAGCTCTCAAACTTTAAAAACTGATATTTTTGTGCATGAATAGTATTTTTTAGATGCAGATTTTTTCAACAATGCTTAAGCCAATCACTAACTCGAGGAGACACACAGCAGTACTTGCATGCTCACACTCACGTTTACACCCAAGGAAATGAGGTAGAAATAACTAAGAGGGTTTTATCCAATCCATGCGTGAAGGACACTAGACGTACCATCACATATCATTCACATGTAATTGTTACTTGAAAGCGATCCATAATGGGAAAATGCCAAACAAAACAGAATAAAGGAAAGAAAACAAAAGAAAGCAATCAATATGAAAATGCAAAAGCTGTCAAGATAAGGCACACACTGTGCGTAAATGTGATGTCAGTTTGAGTATGTAGACTGATCCAGGAGGACCTGAGAAATCCCTGGCTTTATTCTTGATTGGACAGTATTTAAAGTATGAGCAGGACCACAATGGCTATTGAAAGGCAGTGCAAGCCTTTAATTACGGGGACTTAGTGTGACAATGGGGATGCACAATATTGTCAGCATGGTATTGGTATCAAGAAATCTGAAAATTTCTGCAATATATATAGCCCATCTATCAGTGGTAAATTTCAGCTGTAAATATTGGCCTATACCAGCCCAAGCCATTGGCCTATTTCAGCTGTATAAATATTGTCCCATATCTGCTGTAGAGATTGTCCTAAATCAGCTGTCAATGTCAGCCTGTATCAGTTGTTAATACAAGCCTTTTCCGGGCTGGCCTGTATTTATCTGTAAATATTAGCATATATCAGCTGTAGATATTGGCTTATTATCAACTGTAAATATCAGCCTATATCGGCTGTAAATGCCAGCTTGTATCAGCTGTAAACATGGGCCTTTATCAGCTGTAAATATTGACCTATATCAGTTGTAGACATTGGTTTATACCAACCGTAAATATCAGCCTATATCAGCTGTAAATATCGGCCTATGTAAGCTGTAAATATCAGCCTATATCCGCTGTAAATATTGGCCAACAGTCACTAGAAAAAGTATGTGAACCCTTTGAGATTTCTTGGATTTCTGCATAAATTGGTCATCAAATGTGTTCCGATCTTCATCTAATTCACAACAATAGACAGACACAGTATGCTTAAACTAATACTGCACAAAAAATGATATGTTTTCATGTTTTTATTGAACAAAACATGTAAACATTCACAGTGCAGGGTGGAACAGTGCAGTGAAAAACAACCCTCATATCAAATGTAATCAGAGCTGTTTGCTGAGAATGCTGGATGTTTTGAGCCTTACTCTCCCTCTCAGCTGTACTTGCAGAGACCTGTAATCACAGTCTTCCATGGTTGACCACTTCAGTGGAGTTACTGGAGATTAAATACCTCACACACACACACAGCATGGTGAAAGATTTCCCCTTTTTTCTCACCTTTCATGAGAAAAGGTCCTTTGAATATATGTTTAACTCTTCAGATAATCATTCCTGTATTACACCGTGTACCATTCCTCTCAGTTATTTGTTTATCTGTGACATGATAGTCATGTACTGGAAGTCTTAAACTTTTCTAAATCCCTAAAATCTTTCTCTTGTATTAATTTTGTTCAACCCTGCAGACCGGCCATCATCTGCTCATTCCTAACCTGCAGTAAGGTATCCCTCTGTTCAACCGAAGGCAGGAGTTACAATCATTAGTGCTGTTCTAAGGATTTCATCTTAGCACTTTGGCCCCAAGGAGACATCTACATAAAAGAGAAGAGATAAAAGAGATTACAAGTTTGAGAGCAAGCTGATAATAATACCTCTCCAGGGCCATCATGTTTCCTCTTGATGAACGCTGTCCAGAGGTTAAATTGGGATTTATTATGAGGGCACAGGGAGGGGGGCTATGATTTGGGATTATTAGCAAAGTTAGGCCACACTGGTGACACTTTCTGTAACAGTTACTGTGTATTTTATCAAAGTTGATTTGCAAAATCATTGCAGACCATGAAAATCACATTTGTTCAAATAGAAACAATTCTGTTGCTGCTTTGCCACCCAAAAAAATTCTTCAAACTCAACTTATCAAATAATTTAGTCCAAATTCTAGACAAGTGCTACTCGTTTACACTCATTATTCAACATCTGAGTGATGTACACAGTAAGACAGCTTGTCATTACAGATTGAGACAGCTCTGAAGTGGTTGCTCAGTTGTGACTCTTAATCTCTAGGCTAAAAAGTACAGTGAAGTAGCTGTTTTCCACATTAGAAAAACGCTTAATAAGCACTTCATGAAGGCTTGTCATGACACCAGAAGTTCAAACTTAGACATGGAGAGATTTAATTATATAGATATACAGTTAAAATACTATGTCTGCAAAAACACAAGCCCTAAACACCTAATAATTTTATAAACAGAGAATTTCAATCCAAATTCAGACACTTTGACATTACTGAGAAAAGAATTTGAACATAACAAAGTACAAGTAATGAGCCGCCATTGTTTATTTTGAACAGGCATCTGCAAAGTCACTTATACTTTCTAAATAGTTGATTATTAGATGTGTTTTGATAGCATTAACGTGTTCTTAAGCATTTCATGACAATTTGAAACACGATTTCAACTTTTAACACTATGCCTGTGGTTTGTATTTATTGTACATGACCTCTCACGGCCCCTAAGCAGCACCTCCAGGGCCCAACAGTAGGCCCTGGTCCACACTTTGGGAAGCACTGTCTTAAGTAATGTCTTTAGTCATCGAATGAAGATCCATTGTAAGGTCTAAGTAAGTAAAGTTCATTTGTATTGCACATATAACCAACCTCAGCTGACCAGAGTGCTTCACAGGCAAAATAAAACAAATCCAATGGCATTAAAATTAAAACATTTCTGTCTATAACACCTCTGAATTGAACAAAAATAGATTTTTAATCTCATATTAAAGATGTTTTGACTGGTTTCAAAGGCCAGAAGAAAAAGCTGAGTTTTGAGTTGTACTTTAATGGATGAAAAAAGGTGCAGTCTTCCTTGAGATGAGCAGAAGACACTGCTGAGAAAACCAGAACAATTTTACTGGTGTGTAGGGTAATAAAAGGTCAGATAAATACAAGAGAGCTAAGTCATGGAGTAATTTAAAAATAAGTGCTAAAATTTTGAAATAAAATGATTTCTAAAATCAGCAGAGAGCCAGTGAAGGGGGGCCTGCCAGCAGCATTCTGCACATAATACAGACTCCCATCATAAAGGGAGCCCTGCATCAAGACCTATAGCCCTAATCTATTAGATTAACATGAGTGTCTTTTATATGTATGTTCTAGATTTCTGCATTTTGAGAACATTAAAAACAAACTGTCATGTAGGCTGTCATTACTGTGCAGTGCACTCTGGGTAGTGATATCTGGATGCATTGTTCTTCATCCCACATCTTTGTGACCGTACTCACCTCTGTCTATATGACATTAAGTTCTTTCATATCATCTTCTTTACTAAAATATCATCCAGGCTTAAATTGAAAAGGTTTTGGGTGCCGGTGTGGTTCAGTGGGTAGAGCAGGTGCCTATAAGCAGAAGCCATAGTCTTCAACACACTGCTCTGAAATGATCAATTACTGGTCTCGGTGCATGTTTGGTGCATTTCTTCACCCACTCTCTCTCCCCATATTTCTTGTCTCTTTTCAGCTGTCCTATCAAATAAAAACAAAATGCTCAAACAGTGTTCTTTAAAATAGAAAGTATGGCGCACTGCAGGAAAAGATGCTGGAGGATGTTATTTTACAGGTATAGAAAATTCAGAAATCTCTATTTGATGTCTTGGGAAATAAATTGATTTAATCAATGATCATATTGGAAAACATTTAGATTTTCTCTGGAACTTCTCTTCCGCTCTCATTGGTTAAGAACAGGCAAACTGGATGGAACCACCTCATCAGACCAAGAAACATTAGGATCAATTTTGCACCATTCCACTTTTTCTTCCCCTCCTCACACATATACATTCATGCACTTGAACAGATGTGCAGTGAATGATAAAAGCGATTGTTGGACTACTCGCATTTCCCTCATTGACCATATTTGGACATCCTGCTTGGAATATCTGCTGACCATTTGAGCTAACTATGTTCTTTTTCCTCATAAAATTCCCTTCTGCGATCAATACTCTCATCGTCAATATCCGTTTTCCTCTCTGTCTTTCATATGTGTTGCAATATTGAGCAGGAAAGAAAACTGATTAAAATCATAAATCTGGTTTGGTATGAAAAAGTCTGAGACTTTATTTTCAGCCCTATTTTATTTTTCATAGATAATCTCCTAATAAAATGTCAGTTTATATCTTAAAAAAATCCTTTCACGTCCCAATCTCAAATTCTGCTTCAGCTGTCATACTTTATGTGTTGTCATGGATATGCTGCTACATTCATAATGATGACTTGGATTATTCAAATAGGTTTGTTTAGCTTGCTAAGCCTAAGGTGGCTCATTTATGCATGAGTGCCCAGAGGCAGATTGCAGCTATCCTTTCCCTGTCTAAAGCTGAGACTCCCCATGCTGGGTAATAAACCTTCTATGATCATCAGTCAGAGACAGGATCTTTTTCCCTTAAATTTAAAACCCAAATCACAGCGAATCTGAATTTTGCCAGCATTATTTTCACACTTTTTTTATGTTTGTGTATGTGTGTGCTTTCTGAACGCTGCTGGGTTTGTAGCACCTGAAATGTGTTTGCTGTCTTTCCACTCTTCCCTGCCCTTTCCAGCTCAGCAGCTCTGATGCACTCAGCACCTCTTACAGCAATTTAGAACCTCTCTGCCAGAATCTTTTTGTAAACATGTTTTTCCTCTTCTTGTTTTTTCCGACTCTCTTGTGTCTAATGTACTTAAAATCTTCCTTTGCTAATTTTCAGAGAACCAGATCCCACATGGCTTCCCTACAATCGATATGGGTCCTCAGCTGAAGGTGGTTGAAAGGACCAGGACTGCTACCATGCTGTGTGCCGCCAGTGGAAATCCAGACCCAGAGATCTCCTGGTTCAAGGACATGCTTCCTGTGGATATCAGCAGCAGCAACGGGCGTATAAAACAGCTTCGTTCAGGTACAATTTAATATCATTTGATTTTATTTCATGTACAATCTGATTTGCTGTGATTTAACTCATTTAAGGTCTCTCCTACATGACTTACTGATGATGTAAATGTAGCACAGACAAGCTGCAGGGTACAATATACCATCAAATTCCAACACATATGAGTCATGAGGATGATGTGAAGCACAAAGAGCCTTTGTTGTCTTGTATGACTTCATATAGTCTCTTTCATCACTGAAGACTTGAAAGTTATATTCAAAGTTTGATATGTTAGCCGAGTTCTTGCAGATTTTGTTTCTTCACATCAGCACCAGCCATTAATAAAGTAACACAGAAGTTGTGAAGTGAACTTGTTCCTGCAGACTTTGACAGTGATGCATGAGTTTGTAACCTTCTAAAGTACAGAAAAGGAATTTTTCTCCATATTAAATAATCCTTAATCCCCTCTTAAACATGCAGCAGGGTCACTATGAGGCCAGCCAATGATGCATTAGCTACAATTCAACCTTGCAAAGAATAAGACAAAAAAAAATCAATGAGCTGCTCTTTGTTCACAGTATCAGTCCACTTGATAAATAAACAGTGGCTGCCTGACCCGGATCAGGAGGAAAAAGGTGCAAGGTGGAAAGATTAGAGGCTTTTGACCGGGCTCACTCTTGTCACTCCTTACTAAATCTACCTCACTTAGAGAGTGTCAGGCCAGGCTGCAGGTCTGAGGCTCCGAAGATTAAAGATGAGAGCTACTCCAGAAAAAAGCCTGGTGTTAAAGCTGCCCAGTGGAAGCTGGATAGAGGTCACTGGGGCGGTTATACTGTCCATGCTCCTGCAATATTAAACATGGGGCTCAGCTAAAAGCACAGCCAAAATTAGATACAGATTTATCACTGAGAAGACATTGATACAACTGCTTAATTCTGTTATATTGTTTCTATTTCAGGGGTAAACCTGTGCCTAAGGTTTTGATATATCTATCTTTTTACTAACCAAGGTTGTCAAGATATCAGAATTCTGATATGAAACTTAAAAAGCCCAGAAGTATTTTGATTCTGTAGCAGCACTGATGAGCAGTATTGGCTTATTTTGTGATTTTTATTCTAAAAAATTATAGGCAATATTCTTTACACTGTCTAAATTGGACATATATGTGTTGTTGCTGAAACATTGCGATGTATTTTTTAAGTTTAATGTAGTCTCAACTCAAAATCTAGTTGAACTGACATATGAAATCGAACAGACTGCTGCTGCTATCTTTCCCTCTGATAAATAATATAACTGAATATATGACAGTGTTTCCCACAGAGTGATATCATAATTGGGTTGCGGGGTCTGCAGAAAGCGTCATCCCACCCTGCCTCATTTCGTGGAGTTATACCTTCAATGTTTCTGCTTTTTTGGCAGTATTCATCAGCAGTAGGTTATATAAAGACACTCAAATAACCACTCATCTTTTTAAACATTTCACTTGATATCCTGTGATCATTGCAGATAAGCTGCGTGGACCCAGTAACGTTACCTGAGCAGATTTTACTTCAGTTGAATAAAATTTTAGTCTGGGAAATGTAACATTTGCTCGCAGTCTACATGAAGTAAAATTTACCCAGTTTAACCCAACACAGAGTAATACAGAGCAGTTTGTGTATTAAAGGGCTGTTTTTATACTCAGTATAGTGTTATATTTGATACTTTTTGAGCTGTTTTCTGTATCAATAAAACTGTTTTTATTAGAAATCTTTCCTACTCCTTATAGAACAGTTTCCTCTCCATGTAGAAATAGGTAATACTTTATGTAGAGCTACATTTCCTCTATTTTCCTTGTAAAGAATTATGTTAACTCTATAGACAATTCTCTCTCTGATGCCTGTAACGAGAGGAACAACAAATTAGGATGCTTTGGCTAAATGTAAGTATTTGACGTAGTGTTCTATAATTAGAAACAACTGTGATGAACATATGACAAAGCCCCAGAAGCGGAGCATATCACTAGTGTCGAAGGAGCTGGGTTACCTTACTGGAAGCTGAAGTATACTTTGGTGTCTGATAGTTCAACATGAGGTGAGAAGATCTTGATTGCAAATGTTTAGCTGCAGCTACAGTGTCTAATGAACTGCAGCCATGACTGCCCAGTGCTCCTGCCCTCATCAATCAGCCTGCAGTGAGAGAAGCACACACTTTTTCAACTCAAAAACAACAAATATAATCACATGCACTGAAAAAAATTGAACAGTTTAATGTAAACTCAACATTAGAATTTAAACACTTTATGTGTGCATTAGATTATGAACTACACCAACATTTAGTTCCAGTAAAATTATGAAACCTCTGTTTTTTCACAGCCAGCTCTTTCCAATGTGAGGGTCGTGTGATGGTGCCTGAATCAAAACTTAAGAAGTGGTCTTTGTTAAATTTTTACCAGTTTATCTTTTCTTTTGCTCCAACTGTAACTGAAACTGGTTATAAATACATTTTTAAAAAATAGTAAATTGGACTTTTTTTGGGTAAAATATTTGTAATTCTTGATAAATTACTCTTAATACTTTCTAGTCTGTGATGACTAACTGTAAAAGGTAGAATATTTCAGCTATCATCCTAGACAGCAAGCAGCAGGAAAAAACGGTGAAGGCATTAGAGGCTTAATTTTTAACATAAGACATCACAAACATCGCAGACATGTGCTTATCCATGGAATAACAACAAAAGAAGAAGAAATGTTCAACAAATATGCTTGGTTGACTGTAAATATAGCTGGGAGACCCATCCAAATATGGTGTATGTGTGGGAAACACTGTAGATTTTAGCGCTTCAGCACTTTTATATACCTTGAAACATAAAATTGAGTGAGATTGGGGGGTTCTAAAACACTACATTGAAAAGTAAGATGGATTTTGACAACCTTACTACCAACAAAGATTCTTTTCCTGTCTGAAAATGTGCTGATATATATAACGCTCTCAGACTAACACCTCTTATTTTCCTCCACCTGTAACCTAATACCTGAAGCCTTTAACAGGATTTACATTACTGCATTTGACCTGAAATGAGGCCAATTTTTGTGATGGCAGAAAAAGATGCAATCATTCGCTGCCACCTGAAAAAGGCAGACCACGTTCATTTTATTGCTTCAACTGTGCTCGATTTTGAGCGAGCATGCAGGCAGATTAAATCTATCTTCTCTCACCATCCAAATCATTTACTCTGCAGAGATACTAACTTCTTTTCAATTTAATACCTCTGACCTGAATACCTTTCCTTGTGCATGTCTCTATTTACTGCGTATGACTTTCATTCATTTCAGCCTGTTTTTAGTAACAGCTTTTTGCTTGAATGCAGTTTGGGGGTTGTTGTTAATTAGATAGGTTAATAAAAAATTGTGACACTATTAGGCAAGGATAAATACAGCTGAAGTTTTATTATTTAAATGAAAAAGTAGTACATTTGTGTGAAAGACAGTCTTCTTAGAGATGAGATCCTTCTCAAAGGCTGTGATGTTTATGACCTTTAATACAGAAGTGCAGTCCAGCACCTACGCTGGCCTCGCAGTGCTGATTAACTACACTGAGCTTTGTCATATTGCATTTAAGTAGCTTCTTCTCTGTATTACTATTATTATTATTTCTATCTGCGGCCTGTCAGAAGCCATGTATTTCTCTCCCACTGTTGTAAGTGGTTTACTAACTAATCTTTCAACCCTGTTTGCATCTAAATTACTCCCACCTAGGTGGTACACCAATTAGAGGTAAGGATGATGAAGTGTGTTGGAAAATATCACGTCCACACCATTCCCTCACGTCCATATCAGACCCCTTCTCCACTCCCCCCCTCCCCTCCAAAGCCACATCACCAGGTTCATCCACACTGTCGGCGCCAACCCACCCTCCTCCACTCCCCCTTCCGTCTCCGACCGACATGTATTGTCTACTGTCTGCTCCTTAACAAACACACAATCACCAACCCTGACGTCAGGAGAATGGGAATGAAAAAGTCCAAGGTGTTATCTTGTAAATGAGCCTTTTCAAGGCCTCTCCTATAAAAATTAACCACCTTTATGAACAAACATGCTCACATTCACACACAAACAAACAGATTCTCTCTTGTGTTTTCATGCTGAAAGGGGTGAGGAGTTGCATTTTAAACTAAAGGCCACTGTTGCCACAAGAGGATCTACCTGCCTCCTCTTTGCAGCCTCAATGCAATGGCTGCATTTGCATACAGCCTATGCAGCATTGCGCCCCCGGCATGGGAACAGGAGGGCTGGTCAAGATTGTTAAGGTTGGAGCATCAACCTCTTTTTATGGTAATCATCTCCTTTCCCCTGAGTGAAAGAATTATTTCTGCTCAGCAAAACTGAGGTAAATAGTGGACGCCTGGGGTAAAAGCTGAATACATTTGGTACTACCAGCTATTTGTGTCACTGTCCACAGTCATGATACAACCAAGAATCAATCAGATGTTTAACTCTTTTGGAGTAAAAGCAGCCGTAATGCAGCCTTTTAGTGTTATTTCTGCTCAGAGAAACAGTGAAATGACCTTGGAGAAGATCCACCAGTGACTGAGTAGTTGGGAGTATTGAAGGCATCAGTGACAACTGCCACAGCAGTAACCTTCTCATTCTTGTAGTACTCCCACTGTTGTCTCCCATGGGAAAAAGGGGGGATTGACAGATTGGTGACAACAACATTAGTATGCAGGTGCATGTCAGTGCTGAATCAGATCACGATGAGCTCAACATGCAGAGCAAACACCTTGGAGGGATGTGTTGTCATAAGATCTGCTCTGGTATTATCACATGTCACTGCCCCGCCCTGTTTCACTTCTCGTCTTTGGTCTCATCTTGATTCGAGTTCCCCCTATGGTTGGTGGTACCTGTTTGTTATATTCATCTCATACTGCATGATGTATAGAAAATGTTTCCTGACATCGTCTTATGCTGCGTATTTTTGTCATTTTCAAACTGCATGGTGGCTGGCTGCCTTTCATGCTCCTACCATGCTGTTTTGGAGAAGTGATAGCTGCTATCACTCACTCGTGACATACGTACTTGTACTGCTTGGAGTTTTATTTTTAAACATGCTTTTTTGAGACACAGGTAAGATTTCTGTTTTAGGCTCCTTTTCTTTTTAATTTTTCAGATTATGTTGTTCCCATCTGTCAGCCATTTGCAATTCAATAGAAGTGATTATCTTATGGTTATGGACTTGGGGTGTCAAAATAACCAAATCAGAAAGGCTCTCCTGGGCTTTCATGCTTTGATGGAAACAACATGTTAGACTTCTGTCTGATGACTACAGCTACTTGGGATTGTGAATACTAATCTAAGCCATCTGGTGGAGGATTGTCTCCCTTGAGGGTTTCGTTTAGACTTGGTCAAATAGTTGGTGATAAAAGAACACAATTATGACCTCACTGCTGAATGCATTCACAGCACAGCAGCTGAAAGAGGATACCTGCACTGACAGTTACCTTAGAGCAGTGCTTCCCAACCTTCTTGCCATAGGGACCCCCTATTCATAGTTAAGAAAAGCTAAGATCAGCCAAGGAAAATTTAAACATCAATTTTAATTGTTTTCATTGACAAAATCCCAGCATAACAGGCCTAAATACACTTGTTGTTGACAAATGATGCATGTGTAAACAATCACAGTGTAGGAAGGCCACTCTAGAAAAAAATAATAAACATTTTCAAGAAAAAACTCATAATCTCAAAGTGGAAAAAGTTGTCAGTTTACAAGAAAAAAAATAGTATTTTTAAAACTTTAAAAGAAGTGAATGTTTGTGAACTAAAAAGTAGAATTTCTGAGACTATAAAGTCTTAAAATCAGAATTCCAAACACTGTTTTTAGTTTGCTTGCTTGTAATTTTTTGGGTTGTAAATTTACTGTTTTATTCTTTAAAACCATGATTAGAGACATAATGCATTAGGACCAACCTTAAGAGAATCTGTCCGAATTCAAGTCCGAAATTTTAAGGGAAAACTAATATATGAGATGTAAAAGTATGTATTTACAAGAAATCAAAGTCAGATTTTCAGAGTTAAAAAAGTTGGAACTCTGTGAGAAAAAAACTGACATTTCCAGATTTAAATAGTCTTAAAATTTAACACTTTAACTAAACAATTAAAAGTTTTAGAATGGTAAATTTACAACAGTGTAAACTAAAAGAATTTTAAGAAACCAAACTAAAAACAGTGGTTGGAATTTCAACTTTTAGACTTTATAGTCTCAAAAATTCTACATTTTTGTTCACGTACATTTACTGCTTTTAATTGAAAAAAAAGTCCTAATATACTGTCGTAATAATGGATAATGGGGCTTTAAGGAAAAAGGTTTGGAAGCACAGCCTTAGAGCATCATTTAAGGCCACTGATAAACTAATGTCTGCAGTACTGAGTAACATTTAGCCGGCACTCACTCATGTAGGTTGTATCCCATTAGAGGTACAAAAGCATTCAGTCTGAGATCAAAATGGAGAAGTACTCAATAGAGAAGCATTTCTCTTAAAGCCTAGTATTGAACATGCTGGTGAATTCATCCACTTCTCTGTTTTTGTGCTTCAAGCTTAACTCCATTCAAACATCTGGCAGTGACTGATACCCCACCATGATTCAAACACTGTTTGTCAATTATTTCCATAAGCAGACGGTCTAATCATACTGTGCTGGTTGTGACATGTTATTCAGATGACAAATTGACCCTCAGTCATGGTCTCTTTTCTCCCTTTAACACGACTAGGCAAATATTCTGTTAGCAATTTCCTTTTACTTGACAAATCAGCTAAGAGCTCCCCTTGCCATAAGCATTTTTCTTGACAAAACTGCGTCCATGTTGGGCACTTTTAATTATGCATGAAGTGGGTTTGACTAGTTGACTACAGGCTCTCTAGCGAGTCACTGCACAGATATCTGCTGTGGTTTCATGCCAAGTTTCATCTCATATTCCTCAACTGTCAAGACAGCTAAATTTGCTAATCCTCTATGCAGGAGCGCTGCAAATTGAGAACAGCGAGGAGTCCGACCAAGGGAAATACGAATGTGTTGCCATGAACAGCGCCGGGACTCGTTACTCCGCTCCAGCCAATCTCTACGTACGAGGTAAAGTCTGATTCTTAAAATTACTCATACCACCACGTAACTTGTTCAATCTTCTCGTGTTTCATTGCGTGTGTTCCTCTCTCATCAGCTACCATTCACTGTAATATTTTGACTCTTTTAAAGACACTGTACTCCTAATGGTGATTTCACAGGACGGATTTCAGTTATTTAGCATGATCAAAGCTCTTCTTAGGAGTGTGCAGACTGTTAGATCTTTCTCCAACCTCTATTAGCTCTGTTACACCTGCCAAGATGGGACAAATTACACTTTCATAATTGTTATTGATGCATTGGGTAATTTTAAGCGCGCTTTACTCACCTTGAACCTAAGAAAGCTTTAATTAGCCAAGATAAGCAAAACCTGCGAAGAACACTGGCAAAGCCTTTTAATGTTGTTTCATTTTTACATTTAATGACTACATTTCTGACACTTTCTCTCCTTTTTTTCCATTGATTTATCGTTTCCTCCACTGTTATCCTTGCTTTTTCCATTCCTCTATTACCAACGAGCTGAACTAACCTCAACCTCCTGTTTGGTTGTGAACCCGACCAGGTGCAGCCCCTGAGAAAACAGCTGCATTGAAAAAGCGTTTTCTCCGCTGGCATTGACAACCATGCCAGACCTCCTTTTCTTTTCTATTTTCACTGTATCGAAAAATCTCCATTATTCCCCCCACACAGAGCCCCGAGCCTCTGCAGACGTGGTGGGGTCTGGAGTTTCAGGGTTTGTTTTTGTTGCAGAGTCTCCGTGGGCAGGCTAATGCAGGGCAAGGGCAGCGTTGTACCCGTCCTGGAAAGAGCTGGTATGGGGGAGAGTGTAGTCTAGGTCAGCCCCTCCGGATAACACCAGCATGTCTGATGTACATGAAACAGAATAGCTGCTCCAGTTGTTAGTGTGGGTGGAGAGGAGAGGGAGGGGGAGAGGGAGTGGTGGGGTAAGAAAGAAACACAGCAGGCCATCAGTTCATAATGTTGTTAAAAGCATTAAGCAGGGGGAGCAGAGTTTACTGTAAAGGCCATTTTATGGATGAGTGATTATATTGTGTCTGTCTTTCATCCATTTAGATAAAAAAGTTGTCCCTTTAAACCAAGACTTTCTCACAAACCCCTTGGCTAAAGAAATGTAAAAGTAAGACTATAATGATAATTACTGTTCAATAAGTTAACCTCCTACAAACTCAGGTCTAATAATAAATGAAAGTGGGCTGTTGACTAATTGACTCGTTAAATCTCTTAAGTTATGTACTTAATCACAATTTATGACATTTTTAATGGATGTTTGAAATTCCTTAATTTTCAGTTCCCAACTGTTGTTTTTCTGCTTTTGATTTCATATTTTGCAAAGCTAAGGGTTCTGAACTTTCTGTTTGTATATAGCATGCTTTTATTTTGGGAAACAAAGGAACCTGAAAATGTAAGCTAAGATGTGAACTTAGATTTGCAGAATTAACTCCTACAGATCAGAAAAGACATAATGCATAATACTTTTGCTTTCTCAACAGATAGCTCTGTTGACGGTAAAATATCTTTGTTTTCTTATTTTGTATTTTTAAGGGTTTCTAACCTACTGTTTGGACACAAACATGCTATTATTTTGGTAAAAAAAAAGTAGGAACTTTGCTTGGTAAAGACATGAATGTAGCCACAGAAAATTAACATTTACAGATCAAAAAAGAAAAAAGAGAATGGTATTTGAGTGTGATTTTTGATTTAAGAAAATGCATAATACTTACGAATAAGACATCAAATACCTTTCGTTTCTTATTTTGCACTGCTAAGATTTTAAGACATTCTGTTTGGATAAAAAATGCTTTTATTTTGAAATCAAAGGAACTTTTGGAAAAAACAAAGGTCAAGAAATTAACTTAGATGCGGAAAAATGCAAGTTTACAGATAGAAACGAAATAAAATAGCTAATGGTAATTTGACCAAATAATACTTTATCCAATTATTTTGTTCTTCCAAGGGGTCCTAACTTCCTGTTTTTCCACAGATGAAAAAGGTGGAAAAAGGACAAAATAGCCAGAAGAAATGTTATTTAGCTGGAATGTTTGAAACAACAAGATGCGTTATAATTTTTATTTTCTAATTTTGTACTGCTAAAGGTTCTCAACTTTCTGTTTGGGTTCAAACATGCTTTCATTAGGAATAGTGAAAAAAAAAAAAAACTTCTGGTAGAACAAGGGTTAAGACATGAATTTAGGAATGGAAAAATGAACTTTTACACATCAAAATTGAAAGAATACAGCTAAAGTGAATGGTATTAAGTTGAAATTTCTGATTTTACAAATGTGTAATACTTTTGCCTCATCAACACATAGCTCTGTTGACCCGTCAGATATCTTTATTTGCCTGTTTTGTACTATTTAAGGTTCCTAATTTTCTTTTTGAACACAAACATGTTTTTATTTTAGGCATAAAAACAAGAACTTCTGGTAAAATGAGGGTGAAGACATGATCTTAGCTGCAGAAGGGAATAGTATTTGAGTGAAATGTTTAATTTTACAAGATGCCTTATACTTATTGTAAACAGACAGCTCTTTTAATAAATCATATATCTTTCAGTTTCTTATTTTGTACTGCTAAGGGTTCAAAGGGCAAACGGGCTTTTGTTTGGGGAAACAAAAAAGAACTTCTGGTAAAACAAAGGTAAAGACATGAACTTAGATGTAAAAAAATGAACTTCTACACATCAAAAATGAGATAAAATGGTTTAAGGAAAATAGTATTTAATTTTGTGTTCATATTCATATTTCTTTTGACTGGTTATCAGAGCTGTCTGAGAGGTTTATTAAAGTGAAATGAGGCATTCATAGGAGAGCCTTTTTGTTTGCCTGTGGCTGCAGTGGCTTAACTAGTCTATGCTGAAAGAGACACAAAAAAAAACATGTGATTAATATGATTTAAAAGCATTAATGCATTAATTATGGGCCTTATTTGCATTGTGATTTATGCATGACTCTGACATCCCTAACAGAAGTATTTTTCCTTGGAAAAAATTATGAAAAAAATGTTTTTCCAACAGACAGACCCTCCTCTTGGATCAGAGGAAGCAGAAGTAAAATAATCTCAAAGGAACATGGAGGCATTAAATTTAAAGATAAAACACTGCAGGCTTCAGAAGGTTTAGATCTTAAATCTTGACAGGATGGGATAGTCAGCCAAACAGCAAAGGCAAGAAAGGGATGTAAGTCTCGTCTATTAATCAGGGCATGTCTGTCACAGGTGCAAACGCAGCCCTTTTTCTCCCCCCTCAGAGGTAATTACAGTGGTTGTGTGGCTTGGCGCCAGCGAGGCCCCCAGGCCCAGCTAGTCTGTAACACCACCCAGGTAGCTGTCAACCCGATGGCCCCAACACCGGCTTTTCCGCCAGCCTCACCTCACCAGTGGAGAGATAGAAATCAAACCAACCGTAACCTTTTAAAAGTGTACTAGTCTGGAATGGAGAACAAAGGCTCCTGCTATGTTTTCACTCCGTCTTTGTTACCGCTGCGAGAATGAGGAGACGCGACCTGGGGGCTGTGCTATCACCAGGCTGCTTGATTGGGTTTAAAACATGAGGGGCTCAAGACAAGTGGCCTCTGACATGCCTCCCTTTCCTTTCCTGTTGTTATGTGTTGTGTTTTTTTATTCTGAAACACCAGAGGGGAGATTTAGGGGCTTACAACATCTGCCATGAAACCTGTAAACATAACAAGCTCTGGAGGCAAACAGGTTATTTGACAACTGTTACATTTAAAGTGTCAATGTTAAGCAGAAGGTGGGAAAAAAACTCTGATTCCAAACTTCAGGCAAAAAAAGAAACCTTAAATGGCCTGTGAACAAAAAAAGTAATAATTCCACTATTTTAATGCCTCGTGAGCTATAATGACATGCTAAAAAGTACAATGTTTCAATATTTTATTAAAACTTTTAAATAAATTATAAAAAACTATCACTTTATGTAATCACCACCTTCTCAGAATCATCCCAAACATCATCCCCTCGAGCTAGAACAGTAATTTGTAGGCTTGAAATGTCATAAAGTTAGAACTACTTGAAGGTGACATATAAAAGATAACCATTTGAAACAGAATGATGATATTTTTCTCTATAAAAACCCTTCTAACACCCGCCCACACACTACACTGTCAAACTTGCATTAAAAACATTTGTTATGGGTTGGTGTTTGGTGTCTGTGTTTCTGTTTTTTTTCCACTCCCCGGCGCTACCTGATCTCATTCCTGTCTGCAGGTACACAAACAGGCTGCCAGCACCACCAGCACCACCCTTGTCTTGACATTTTAGAGCCACCAGAGAATGATGGTCTCATATTTCTGTGTGGGAGGGGGAGAGAGGATGAGACTGAAGGAGGAGGGGAGTTTGTTAAAGGGGGGAAGGGTCCGCTCATGGATTGTTTGTCCCTTCATGTCCGCGTATCTATTTATGTCCTTCCACTTCTCATCCATTAAGACAGTGTGGGTGTCTGTAGGTGTGCAGGTGTGCTGCAGGTCGCTCTTGGTGACCCCCCCTCTGTAAAGGAGGACTCCATCAACGTGGGCAGACTCACAAGCATCCTGTGATTGTGCATGAGCGTTCATTTGTCAAGCGCTTATCCCACAACGGAGGAGGGATGTCAGCTTCTGTCTGTTGGCACTGCTTCATATATCCATGTGACATGTCAATATGTCAGAGGATGAAGTGCTGCAGCCGGGCTTTTCTTTAACCAAAATATCTCCATGCTGTTCTATGTGTGTCCGTCTGGTTGTCAGGGAGGGAAACTTAAAAAATGAAACATATAGAGAGGGTCATATTAATTTAATCCACACTGCCAAAGAGCCAAATTCATAGAAATGGTAGAATACTCTCAATTTAACAACACTAATCACTAAGGATGTACAGTATTATTAACACGATAGCGATATTGGCAGAGGTTAGCATAAAAAGTGATTTATTGATATTGAATGATATGAACATTTCCAAAAATTTTGGCTGTAAAAATCTGCCTTAATCAGCTATAAATATTGGCTATATGAACTAAGTAGTTAGTGGAGCTTTAGGCTGGGCCAACAGACCAACATCAGCTGAAGTCTTTTAATTTATTCATCATCATTCCTTACACTTTAAAGTGTGTTTTAGAGACTGATATGTATTCATTTGTACATTCTTAAATTTTAGATTTTGTGTTTTAGGACTAGAGTTTTAGGTCTGAACTACATTTAAATATCCTAATCGATATAAGCTAAAACTTAATTTGTAAATATTGGCATATCAGATACTAGAAAAATTCGGTATTGTGCATCCTAAATCATTGCTTTTAGTATACCAAAGGAGAACATTTATAACGTTCATCAGAATTTATTTACCAACATTCAGATTTTTAAACTCAAATGCAAACACAACTTTTTAATTTAATGAACTAAACAGAATTCAAGCCAATTTAAGCTATTTTTTAAATGCAACAAACATAGAATATACTGATGAATTTGGTATATTTTACTCAGATACCTATTTTGATCAACAAATACGTTTACTAACACAATTACATTCAATTTTATGAAACAATCACAATCAGTTAAAGCACTAATTTCTAACAAAAGATACTAAAGTTATAGTAATAATCAAAGACAACTATTGGAACATTCTATTTTCAATGCTTTCATGTTAATTTTTTCATATTTCTTCATGGTTGAAATATACAGACAGGGCTTGATATTAACACCTGCAAACCAGGTGGATTTCGGCCATTACAGGTGTTGCAGTGACTCCCACTAGCCACTGTGGCAGGTTGAATTTATCAGTGACACATCCTCGGCTCTATTCTAACAGTAGTTAGTTGTTAGTGCCAGTGTTTGTGTATATTGTTACTTTGGTAGACTCTTATTGCAATGCAAATAAAGGGGGCATTTTTTCCCCCAGAAAAGATGTAAAGTGCTAGATTTGTGTTCACATTATATTATAGCACAAATCCTGTGTATTGATGCTTGGAATTGACTTGTGGGCCACATTAATTGGGCATGTGGCTCCTAGGTCACCAGTTGCCCACTGGCGATTTATATTGACCTTTGAATCATAGCTCAAGGAATGGGTGATAATATCATTAATGCCTGATTAGTCTATCAGATCAATACACCTGCTGTGATTTTTGCTGTAAATGCGACTTTGAAAACAAATTTGTAAATATCAAATATTCACATTTTATTTGAGTTAAATTAAAGCTCTTTTGAGGAGCTTTTGGTTTATGTCAATTTTTCCACCCTCAGTACCTCTTATATCTTGGCTGATTCATCCCATATATGTGTTAGTAGTAATTCTAGCAAAAAAAAAAAATCAAGAGTCTTTATGGTGGAAAATGGAAAAAAAGACTGTTTCAGCACATGTGGTGTTATCCAAAACCTACCCAGCAGTAGTTTTTTGGCATGAAAAATCACTTAATAGACATAAGTTTAGTCTCAGTATCTTGCTAGGTCATTTAAAGGCATCAGAATTAATTAAAGTTAGCCTGATAACCAGTTAAAACTCCTCACTCAAGCCTTGACAATTTAGAGTCAGAGTGTTTGAATAATTGCAGTGCTTAGTATGATATACTATTTAAGAATGGAAGAAAATACTCAATCTTAGGTTTGGTTGAGTTTCCCTCCCTGAGACTGTATGTATGCATTACTTTTGCCTCTCTGTGTCATATCACTAACCTTCACTGTGTCTACAAAAACACTGTTCTGTTTCACTGTGTTGTTTCCTCTCCACTTTGTATCTCTTCATCCCATCGCTCACCTTCATCAAATCACTTCATCCTCAAACAGATCAGCGTGAAGGTTGGTTATTTTCACTTTTAATCCTCCCTTTGCAGTTCGGTCCAGGTTCCAAATGAGGTCGAACACCCTTTCCAGTCCCTTTAATGAGAACACAGATACCCAGTCCCCAAAACCCTGAATACTTATGATACTGCCCTTTTATCCATTAGTGTAAATGTGATGTCTGCATGAATCCCTTAATAGTGTTTGCATGCCTTCTAAACCACATTTCGGTAGCAGTGCCAAAACACACAAAGAGCCTGTACAGTTTGTTTAAGTCATGATTTGGTTGTTATTGTGTTTTGTAGCTGTGCATTCCTCCCACATGTACCTATATAGTCTCTGTCAACCACATCGGCTTAAACCTATAGCTCCTTTCACCCTTCGATTTTCCATCTGCCTCTGTATGCCCATCAAATGTATGTGATGGATGACTTCTGTAGTCAGGTTGCAGTCAGATATGTCAGGTATTTAGGCAGAAACACCCCGCTCTCCCACCGTGGGACTATCTGAACTGACAAAGCCATTCTCAGGGGGATTTTGTCTGTTTCACTGCTGTAGGCAATCCAGAGACTGAGCGATGTAATAGGCACATGTTTGCTTCATAGGAAGGCAAACACTCTCCCTGAATTCATGTGTTGTTGCAGCAGGAGGCCTTTCAGTTGAGGAAAGAAGATGATTCTAAAGATTTTCAACATAACAACACACTAATTTAACTTCATTAATAGTGCAGCAGCTAATCATTAAAAAAATTAAAGCAAGAACTAAAAATCTGTAGATTTTCCCCTTCAGCCACAGACTTAGAGGATAAGTCTGTTTTTTAGAGCTGATAAGAAATGTCTCTGCTACTGTCTGAAAAAAGTATTGGACAACATATTGTGACAGCAATATATCATTGTCCTGGCTCATGGGATGCACATTTTTAATTCCCTGGTGACAAAATAGGTAATTTGGTACCCTAAACAGATTTCCTTTGCAATTTGACATGTTATGTCACTACTTCAGGACTCCACAGAAGAAGTTGACAAATGAAGTTAACAAGAAGAAGAAGAAGAAATCTACAGTAGAAAACTGTGAAAAGAAGTGAATGGATTAAGCATGAAAGGAGGGAAAACTGACATGAAGTTGTAGTGAATGCATACATTAAACCTTAACTTTGACTTCAAAGGTGGGTTATATTATCTTCAGTTTAGCAGATTAGCTGAGGGATACAATTTTCTTGCAATATATTAATTATCACAGATTTTCTCTATCATGATTCTTATGTTGTTGTGGACCAAGTATTATACCCTAGTGTATCTTTTTATATTGTATATTTTTGTATCCTATCGTGTTGTGTTGTATCCTGTCATATCAAATATATATCAATACATCAAATCAAGCTGTAGCTGTACTTTAGCTTACAGTGCCCTATGCCATCCTATCCTATCCTATCTTGTTCTGTCCTATCCAATCTGATCGTATTCTATTCTTTCCTATCCAATCTTGTCCTTTCCTTTCCTATCCTATCCCATCCTATCCTGTCCTATCCGATCCGATCAGATCTGACCCAATCGTATCCTGTCCTGTCCTGTCCTGTCCTGTCCTGTCCTATCCTATCCTATCCTATCCTATCCTATCCTATCCTATCCTATCCTATCCTATCCTATCCTATCCTACTCTGTAATGGTATCATAAAGTAATGTATCCTATGATATGGTATCCTATCCAGTTATAAGTTACCTTGCCATTCCCACCCCTAGTTTAACAGATAGCACATGTCTTTTGATTAATCCCCACTCTTATCTCAACCACAAAACATTTTTGCACAAAGCGCTGACCTATGGAATATTTAAGAATGAGCTGGCAGTGTGCTGACAGGGGGATGATCAGCCATCATGGTTGCCCAGCACTGCTGCCAGGAAGCCTGGGAGCCCGCTGACTCCATGCCAGCGTGCTCAAATATTGATTGACTGAACAGGTTCTGCTATCCTTGGGCACTTTGTCAAGGCAGTTAAATTTATAGGTATCCAGCAAGCGGGCAGGCAGAGTGGAGACAGGGCTTATTTTGTGGTTTTGATAGAGTCCCGGAGCCCGTCTCTCCAAGCCGCTCTCAACAGGAGAGAGGCTTCGGGGGAATCGATAACAATTACCTGCCCTCTAGTCATTTTGTTCCACAGCACCTCTCCAAACTTAACCGCACGACATGAATTATTCACAACATTAAGTGTTCAATATACACAGCCCCCATTGACTGACTGCTCTTAGCACTGTTTAGTCTATGGCATCATGAAAGAATAACAGATACTTTGAGCCTAATGGTTTTACATTAGGGCTGCTTCTCTCAGGTTTCTCTCTTTCATAAGCATATGTTGTGAAAAATAGCTGCAGCAGGAGAATGTAACAGTTGTGTTAGAAGACACAGGTGGCCGTCAACATAAGCAGAACGATTTTTTTTTTCTCAAAATACTGAAAGGAAAGTCTGTTGTGCATTAGCCATGCTTGAAATCAGATGTTAAGTCATTAACAGGAAAATTTGATCAAGGTCTTCCTTTTCCCTCTTCTATCAGTGTGCTCATGCTTGTGATTCCATCCCATGTCTTTCCTAAAGACCATGCATGCTCTGCTTGAGAATGTCATCCCTGTCCTGTTCCCAGGCTGGCAACACTGCTTGGACTGTCCTGTGCTTGCGTCAAAAATCAGCCATTTTCCTGTGAACCTTCAAAGCACATGTCATGGCTTATGTTAGTCTTCTTGGTCTGTCAATAAATGTTCCCTGCCCCTGCATGAAAACATCCGATTACCCAGTATTGTAATGTCCGACCCATTTCCCCTTCAGTACACCAGGTTGTTTTGTAAACTTCTTTTTACTACCTGTCCTTACATTTTCCTATACAAAAGTCCATGTTCTACTTTGATATTTGGTTGCCATAATCCTAATGAAAAAGTTAATTTTACATCTAAAGAACTGGTTGATTTGTTTGTGAAATAAGCTCAAAATTTCAGACTCTCTTGTTTGTGGCTTAGACCTGCCTGGCTGTGTTTTCTGAGCCCCATAGTTTAAGCCCACATGATTGTATTGATAATAGAAAACAGCAGCAGGTCTGTTTAAAGCACCTCATTTATTTTGGGATCATTCAGATGAGTGTGAACCAGTTCCCCCTTATTATGGTGTGGTCTGGAGAACCAGCCTTTTCCTGACTGGAATCTCAAATGGTGTTTTTTGTATGTGTTTTTTCCATTTCACCATATAATGAGGGGAATAACAAGTATGGCTGTATGGTAACAACGTTCTGGTTCAAATTAGATTGGGGAGGGAGGGGTGATGGGTGGGAGAAAGGGAAGGTGGAGGGAGGCTCACATTTGAAAATCCATTTTCATGGAGACCGGCGCAAAAGAGCAATTACAGTCAAGGGCTTTTTTTTTCTAGGGAGATGTTGTAGCGCATTAGGGGGAACAAGCTGGATAAATTGTGCAGGGATAGTTTCATGCCAGAGAGTTTTGAATACAGACGACTTGCAGAAGTGTGATAGCAATGGTGGGTCATTAATAGGACGCTAAATGTTTGACTTGGCCTTGCTTTCTCCTCAGAGAAACAGGAGCTCCTTCTTCCTTAGTGTAGCATACACTACAGCAGTCATGAATTTATCAGGTCTGGCACTGATGGGATGTTCACATAGCACTGACAAGCACCATGACAGGCAGATGAGTTTGTTATGGTTGCCAAAGTTGCCAGAAAAGATCTGAAGTGTGCAAATATGGCAGGCATTTCTCATGTATCTATATTTAAACAGCAAACAAGTCCTATGTTGGTTGCCTGTTTATTCTGGGCCAGCTATTCAGCGTTGCATTGAGGCTCTGCATCGGTGTTTGCCTTGTCCCTGGCGACGTCAACGGGCCCTTCTTGTCTCCATGGGAACCCCTTTTTAATGTCAGCCTATCTGCATATCAGAACTGCACAAAGAGAGAGAAAGAGAGAGGGAGAGAGAAAGACAGGCCGAGCAGAAGAAGCCAGGGAGAGAGGGAGCGGGAGGACAAATCAAACAATGCCATCTCCACAGGGACCCTCAATGATGCAACTCTCACTGCCATTTGACACTTTGACAAAAGAGGGCCAGACAAAGTCCTGAGCAAAACTGGGCTATTTTTTTTATTATATTCCCTTTTGTAGGCAAGAGGATAAAACACCCCCTCAAAGTTTTCTTATGAATTTCCAGAGCCATCTTGTGACAGTCCTATTATTCCCATTGTGCTCGCCTGCACATTCGGACAAAAGCGATCAACTCTCCATTTTATTTGCTTTTCTGTGTTAGCTTTTAGCCTTGTGTTGTTGTATGGGACAGGACCATCCATTAAATAAGAAGAAAACATCATATTCACTGAATTTATCCAACCTGTTCACTATTTTTCCTCTGCTTCTTTCTAGTGCGAAGAGTCCCGCCCAGATTCTCCATTCCACCCACCAACCAGGAGGTGATGCCAGGCGGCAGCGTCAACCTCACATGTGTTGCAGTGGGCTCACCAATGCCCTATGTCAAGTGGACCATGGGTCTGGTGGAGCTCACCAAGGAGGAAGAGATGCCACTGGGACGCAACGTGCTGGAGGTCACCAACATCCGCGAGTCAACAAACTACACCTGCGTTGCCATTTCCTCTCTCGGCATGATTGAAGCCACCGCTCAGGTCACGGTTAAAGGTGAGAGATGTTGTATTTGACTTTGTTTTGGGTGTTTGTGCATAAACTCTGCTGTTTGTGGTAGTCAATCCAAAGTCTTTTCTCATTCATGAATTCCTGAAAAAGTCAAGGAGCTGTGCTCTTTCCACAGCAGTAGCAGGGTATTCCAGGGAATTTCCCTAAATGTTGCCTGCCACAGCCATCCCAGAATCTTGCAGAAATTTTACTAGGGCTCTGACTGGTAAAGGCAAAATAAGTTGAGGTGAAAAACTCAGAACCTAATGTTCACACATGCATGTCAATGCAAAATTTTCAGGATTTTTTAGGCCCTTCCTGCACGTGTGAAAAGACTACAAGATAATTGCAGGTTGCACAACAGTTGCAGGACAATTTAGGAGTTTTTCCTGAATATTGCCTAAAGAAGTCACTTCAACTTTTTGCATAGATTTCACCAGGACTCTGACTTGGAAAGCCAAGATAAGTTTGGGTTAAAAACTCAGAACTTAATGTTTACAAATGCAGAATTGTATTATTTTTCAGGAATTTTCTGCATGTGTGAAAAGGCTACGAGATTACTGCTGTTTGCAGTTTCCTAGCTAATCTTTTCTAACCTGCCTCATGTCACTAACCTTCTCTGTGTGTGGGAACACTGTTCTGTTCCACTGTATTGTTTCCTCTCCACTTTGTATCCTTTCCCTCCATTGCTCACCTCCATCAAAACATTTCATCCTCAAATAGATCTGCGTGAAGGTTGGTTGTTTTCACTCACCATCCTTTCTTTTTAATTTGATGCAGGTTTCAAATGAGGTCAACCTTCCTTTTCAGTTGTTTTTGCACGCCTACAAATGCCACTCCCTTAAATAATGTTTCAGTTCGCCTTGCCAAAACACACAATGCATCCCTCTGCAGTTTGTTTTAGTCATTATAACACCCCTGTTGTTTTATGCGGCTGTGCATTCCTCCCAACTGCACCCATGTAGTCACTGTCAGCCACATCATCTTAGACCTATAGCTTGTTTCACCCTCAGCAGTGTGTGATGGATGACTTCAGTATTCAGGTGGCAACCGGATTTGTCAGGTGTTTAGGCTGCAACACCCCACTCTCCCATTGAGGGACATGGGTATCAGAAGTGACAAAACCCCACTCTAGGGATTATGTCTGTTTCACTGCCAGAGGCATCCTCTACCCAGAGACTTCATGATGTGATAGGCACATGTTGGCCTAATGAGCACTGATGTCAGGGAGCGTGTGCGTCTTTCTGTCAGCATATTTTCCCTGTATGAATGTGTGAAGTGTTTGTGTGGATGCAGCTCTACCCACCTGTACTATGAGAGTGTGTTGTCTACCCATTGCAGCCTCTCTTATCAGTTGTTGTCTGTATTGATCCCTCTTTTCACTCAACTGATCGATACTCAGAATGTCACAGTCATTTAGAAAGACCAAAGAAAAACAGCCCCCCTTCCTCAAAGACGACATAATGAAGACCCTCTGTGTTGTTTGTTTTTGTCATAAACTCACAACGGGAATCACTCTTGCAATTTTCATGTTTTGTCAGTAATGGCCAGGCCGTTTATAAAGCACAAAATTGGGATTTCAGTCTAGCTTTTATATTCCTTTTGGGATATTGGCTGCCGACAGCACTATAAGGATTAGCTTATGAAACAATCATTTCATTGCTATGAGTTACAGAATGGAGAATTACATGGCCAGTCATGTCTTTTCTCTAAGAGAGCAGATTTCGGTTGTATTGTGACTATAATTTCAGAATCACACTATAATATGTGTCAGATGTCCAATTTTTCTCAAATTACCCTCAAGTCCTGAGGGTCCATTCTTGATATCAAAACTAATAGCTTTCCTTTCCTTCCTCAGCCTTGCCAAAGCCCCCTACCTCTCTCATTGTGACTGAGACTACAGCCACTAGTGTGACTCTCACCTGGGACTCTGGAAACCCAGAGCCTGTGTCCTACTACATGATCCAGTACAGAGCCAAGTCCTCGGACAACGGCTTCCAGGAGGTGGAGGGTGTGGCAACCACACGTTACAGCATCGGTGGACTTAGCCCGTACTCGGAGTACGAATTTCGAGTCATGGCTGTCAACAACATTGGCCGTGGGCCACCAAGCGACCCTGTTGAGACCCGCACAGGTGAGCAAGCCCCGTCCTCACCACCTCTACACGTCCAAGCACGCATGTTGAGTGCCAGCACAATGCTGGTCCAATGGGAGCCGCCTGAGGAACCAAATGGGCAAATCAGGGGCTACCGCATCTACTACAGCTCGGATCTGACAGCCCCACTCAGTGCCTGGCAGAAACACAACACAGACGACAGCAGTCTGACCACCATCTCAGGACTAACTCCTGACATCACATACAGCCTCAGGGTGCTGGGTTTCACCTCTGTAGGTGACGGGCCACCTTCTGACATCCTGCAAGTCAAAACCCAGCAGGGAGGTGAGCAACCAATTACTGTTTTCTGTGTTTACTCATCAAAAAAAAAGTAATTTCCCTGGTTTTAATTGTGTAAATTTGCTTACACTGCTTAAAACCAATGCTCGAAAAAAGGTTTGGTTTTATTTTTACACATGTGAAGATATACAGATTTAAAGAAACAATAAGTATCCTGAAAGTCTGCAGCAAGACTAAAGCAAGTACGATGTCAAATATGATGCCTTATAAGGACTACTTTCTTATTTTTTGTTACTTATATTTAGCAAGTGCCAGTCCTCATGTCTGGAATTAAAAAATATTTAGAGGAATTATTAATTCTTAGAAAACTGCATCTTAAAAAACAGCAAGTAGATTAATCTGAAAACAAAGTAAATTTGTTTTCACATATTTAATATATGCAAAAAATATGTAAATCTACAGTGCTTAACAAATTTATTAGACCACCTGTCATAAAAATGAGAAAACATAAATATTTTGATGAAGTGCTTTAATGCAGACTCTTTCATTTTCAGTGAGCTCTCCACATTTTACCATTTGGAACAGGAATGAGGAATTTCAAACTGAATTCACCTTTTTATACCCAAATTTGAGCCGGCTCACTGGGCTTCTCTTAGAAGTCAGAAATTAATCAAGCATAACATTCAACCACTAAAACTCATTTTTTCTGTTCAGGGATACAAGTAAATAACTATAATTTGACATATTAATCAAGAAATAATGTGCTTTACTATTTTTTCAGTTTTTTGTAAATCAGTGAAAATTCATGGATAACAATAATAATTCTATTTTAGCATTAAAAATATCATTTGGGTGAAAGAGCTTCTACATATTGGTGTATTAACCATTGCAGAAACATTAAAAATGATTTTGTTATTTACCAATGCTGTTAATTTAGGGCAGCTGTGGCGTAAACCTTACTTTGAGTGGTGGTCTAATAAATTTGTTAAGCACTGTATATACATGAGGAATAAATTTGTGTGGATGTAATTCAATTGTACGACAGTTTAAATGACTGTCATTGTGTTCCAGATGTGAAAAGTCCCCTGCTTTTGTTCTCTACTGTTTTAAATAAGGCTATTTGTGTATAACTCTGTCTCTGTCATGCAAATGCCTGGTCGGTTAAAGTGAGGTGATTATTGCAGGTGACACTAATCTGCTACCTTTGTTCCTTTGATTTTTCAACCTCTGTCCTCTCTCCCCTCTGTACCCAGTCCCTGCACAGCCGTCTAGCTTTGAGGCTGAAGCCGAGCTGGATACCCAAATCATGCTAACATGGCTGTGGCCCGTCCAGGACCCCATCACAAAGTATGAGCTGCAGTACTGGGAGGCTGGGTCAGAAAACAAGGTTAGAACAACAACAAGGAGTTAATACTACTTTATGACTTTGCTATTTCTTTCTCTTGGTTATCTCTTTCTTATCCACTTCTCTATATTTGTATCTCTAAAAGGGTTGCCAAAGTCCAGATTTTTAAACTTTGATACCATTCTAGTAAAAGCAAAACAATCCCAATATCTGTTTAAATAAGCTATATTCACATTTGTGCAAAAGTCATGATTATTTCCTAAATTATTCTAGGTGAGCTGCATGTGTGAATGCAGCCGTTCCCTCACCTAGAGCTGTAGTCAGACTGCTTGTTTTATAGCTTGATCCAAAAGGCGTAGGGTTTCAGGACAAACATGTCAACCATGTTTGGTTTCTTCAGTAACACCAGTGACGCTGATCTATAAGAGCACACAGCTCTGCATGAGACGCAGTCACAGATGTGAACAAACAGCACCCCTCTTCCTTCTGTCATATCTGTTAAGTCATGGCACAAATTTATGACTCTGTGACTGCCTAATCTGGTATAGTGACCATTGCCTAAGATGAAAAAATCTTACAAGTCTAACCTCAACTTAACAGGTAAACTGCAGGAAAATTTCCCTCTGTAAGGGAAAAGTGTGACCAAGCAAATCAGGGTAGGTTGTACGGACACAAGGTTCATGATATTGGTTAATTTAGCATCTTTAATTTGTAAAAACTACAGGCTCACTTTTGCACACTCTCTAAATTGCACAAATATATTGGCAACAATAAATTGGCTTACTCCCTTTTAATTGCAGCAGCCACCGCTTAAAGATATTATTGACGATGTGGTACTTTCCAACACAAACACATAATATGATAATAGAGATCTATCTATCTATCTATCTATCTATCTATCTATCATGCAATGTCTCTGAATAAGATTGTGCAGCTGAATCAGTATTGTAGCATCAATTTTGTCATCTCTGCAGCATTTTACCAAGAATCACTGTAGTAACAGACAGCTAAGTTGTCATCTATCTTTCTCTCTCTGTTATGACTCTGTTTAACTCCCATGGACCACTGCCTCAGCTTTGAACTAGTTTTTTGGACCAAGTTGTTCTCTACTTTAAATGCATGTCAGGAAAGTAAGACAGCAGTCTCGGCTTTAGGATTAAAGTTGGAGCTTAATTCCTCAATGTCTGATTCCCTCCAGATACATGTGACCTTTAACCCAGCCGGCTCTTATGCTGTGGTTGGTCTAAAGCCAAACACAGTGTACTACTTCTCGCTGGCAGCCCGTTCTGAGATGGGTTTAGGCGTCTACACCCAGCCCATCGAGGCCCGCACCGCCCAGTCCAGTAAGTCCATAATTTCTACTCTCTTGTGCTGCCTCTTTTATCTGTCTTAACTGCTTTCTGTCCACTAACCAGACTGATTTTGTGGAATAAGAGTCGCCCACAGCCAGCTAAGGCAGGTTAAGGTTTAGGCAGGACAAACTGAAGTTTCATAGAGCTTAAATCAGACAGCGGTGGCGACTTGAATGTCAACTCAATTTCTGCACAACATAAAGTGCTGACAGTGCAGCCATCCCGGTCAGCCTCACGCTCCCACCGCCTCCCCTCTGTCACCAACACTAACCCTCCTGTCCATCTATCTGAGGGCAGGCCCTGTGTTTCAAAGGTATGTTTAATGTGTCTTTTCCCCACATTCGTGAGCCCTGCTGTGTTTTTTTTTTCCTTTTTTTTGCCTCAAATCATCATTATGTGCTTTTACAGTGCCAGCACTCAAAATGTCACTCTCTGCCAGCTGACTGCAGATTTTTTATGCTGTGGTGGCAACTTGCTTGTACCAGCTCGAACAGGAGGCTTATTTTCAGTACAGTAATACCTTGTGCAAATGCTGTGCATGACCAAGTTTAATTGAATCAATATAGTCAGATACCTTTTCTAAAGTGATCCCTTATTGTATCTATTTTTAAGTTAAACTGGTTAAAAAATTGCCTGGCGTGATGCTCTAGTGATTTCATTTGGCCCTTAGAGGTGATACAGAGTGGAGCTTCTTCCCTTACAAAAGATCTTTGAGTATCGACACGAGCTTGCTCACAGCACACCAACTTGCCAAAAGACAAGTTTAATATCAGCTGGGCGTTAGGCTACTCCTGCAATTAGCGCTAATTAGTAACAGCTGATTTGTGTGCACCGTGTGCACTCGCACCGCTGATCACATTCAAACCCTCTAATTTCAACTGGCATTTCCCGCAAAACTGCACTGTAGAACCTGGCTGTAGAACAGCTTTGCAGCTCCAGCAGAACATGATGAAATCAAAGTTGACTTTGGTAAAGGAACGATCAGACTTTGTCCCGTTTATATAAGTGGATACAGAGCTTTTAAAGCCAGCCAGGATCAACCCTGCTACCTATCCTTAGGTTTGGCTTGGGACATCTCCACAGCTTTTATTAGTGTTGGATTTTGCTTTACAAATCATTGGCCAATTCAAATCTCAAGCCAGTAGTTTTTTTTTTTTTTTTAACAAAATTCATGGGTACATGCTTTCAAGAAAGCCCCAAAACAGTGTCAGATGGAATGTGACGCTCCAAATTAAATATTTTTCCAGCCAGTTTGAAGATCGCCATGTCTGCAAGATTGAACGAGAAAAGCAAGCATAAACTAGACCAAAGTGATGAAGATCTCTTTTTGAAATCCTTCCCTGTTCAGACAGAGAAAATCACTGAAGAGCCAATAGCTCTGACAAACACAGAGATATAAAACTGTCAGACAAGATCATGAGTGGTGATGAGTGTGTGTCCTTGCAGCTCCTGTCAGCAGGAGACACAAGGACGCAAAATTTGGATTTCATGGGCCGGGATGTTGATGTGCATGAAATGAGCAGCATGCTCAGGAAGGATGTGAGACAGCAGTGGCAAAGTGTGACATTTTTAGTGCTACATTTAAACATTTCGTTTGTATTACTGCTTTTTTTTTTAATATTCAGAGCAGTGAACACAAACATAGCTGTTTAAATATATCTTTTGGCGTTTATAAATGGTCAAACAAGGGCTTCACATTCTGTAAAAAAGCAATTACCTTTCATAAAAGGGGATAAATATTTAAGCAAGAGTAGCTGAGAGAGTTGCAAATTAGTTCAAGGTGTAATTTTTTTTGGAGTAAAATCCAGAGGTTATTTTCAACACAAAAACACAGAATTGGACACAGAGTCATGGGTACATTTATTTTAATGTGCTTATCAAAGAGCTCAAAACGAATCATTATATTTCAAGAAAAAAACAGACTTTTCAGGGACTATTCAGAAACTGTTCTGAAACCCAAAGAGCCCTTTATACCTTGGATTGCTTTAACAATTGCATTAACATTGTAATAGGGCATATAGATAGAATTGAGATAGCTGTAAGACTTGATGATATCTCAGTTTAAGTTAAGCTACAAGCAGGTGATAATTTTTTGTTTGTGAATGAGCTGGTTTTAAGAGCTGGCTCTTTTATACAAGAGATGGTTTCTTTTTTCCATTTTTGTTGTTTTGATAGACATAAGCCAAAATGGTTCCAAATAAATAGCAACTGGGAGCCAAAAGATCTGCTTCCCTGAGCCAAAGATCCAGATCTCTACAAAGAGCTGGAATTCCCATCACTAAAATCAAGGCTGGATGGACATAGATAAAGCCATGCTTATTGTTTACTGATGGACAACCACAGATTTATCAGTTGGCAGGACAGTCTTTAATGTGTGCCAGCACATGCTGCATCCACATGACCAAGCTTATCCAGATAAAGGCATCTGAAACCACCCACCTATGCCCTCTGAGCTACCAGATATCAAATCGTCTTCAGAAGGCATTGAGGTTTGTCCAAACCTAGCTTAAAGGACTCCCACTCAGTAAACGATTGATGTTAATCTATGCAAATGCAAGGTGTCAAAATGTCAAACTTTGCTTTTATGACTTAAACTTATATCATATATGTTGAAGTACATGATATGTAAATGCCTAATCATTAAAGTCCCTATAAAGTAGTAAAAAAAAAAGTCTTGACTCTAGGTTTGTTTGATGACAAGCCAATGTGTTATACCAGGCCAAACTTTAACATACTTCTCACAAATTTAAAAAAAAAAAGTTTCTGGTCAGAGTACAGCTGCCTGGCTCTGTGCCAGAGGAGAAAAAGAAGTTGGGGATTAAAATTACTATTTTCTAGTTCAAATCTCTCTGCTATGATACTTTCAATGGCCCATAGGCCACTGTGGCTGTTAAATATGGGAAATTTACCTCACAATGAACAAAAACACAGCATGTGACTGAATGTTAACTTTCAATGAAGGCAGTGACATCAGCTAACAAAAAACTGTATGAGAAGAACTGCTCTGTGATTTTATATCATTGGAGCAAGCCAGGAAAGAGGTTAACAACTTTCCAACAGTCTACATCAAAAATTCAGTCACATATAATTCTCAGTTTTTTCACGTTTACAGAAACGTTTTTCCCACATATTAAGTGTGTTAAGACACAAGGTGCAGATTTCACTTTACAGGGACTTTAAATACTAGGCTTTAAAATTGTGAAAAGCACCAGTAGAGAGGGCATTTTATTTTTCCCATCAACAACTCTCTCTATTTTAAGCTCACTCTTTGCCCTTTTTGCCTCAGAGGCGAATGTGTTTCCTGGTGTGTTGTCCTCCCCTCATCCAATTTGACTTTGATCTAGCATATTTTCATCAGGGCCCCGATATCACAGTCTCCCCTGCAAATCAAGCATTGTTTTGATTTGCTCCGCCACCTTTTTATAATGCATGTGGTGTTGTCAGGTCTTTGTAGCTCTCCGTCCAGTCTCCTGAGGGACCACCTGATGAGGCTCAGCTCTCTTTTGTCGAGCCGAGGTGTTTTGAAAAGACGGAGTTTCATGTTCTGGCATTAGTTTATTGGATTCATATTGTTGCTAACTGTTCACTGCTCTGCTTATTAAAAAATAAATATTTTTGCCATGCTTTGTAGGAATACCTTGCTTTGAGTTTTATTTCCCTTGGTTCATTTTATTCTCTTTTGAAGAGGCCCCTGTTTTTTTGGAGAGTGAAATAAGTTCTTTTTGTCCAGCATTGAGTTAGATGCATGTAATGTATGAATGCTATTGTGTTTGTTTTCAGTGTTGTTATTGTTCCCTGTTTCCAAATGCTTTATTAGTTTTTCAGTTTTTCTCCGGACTTGAGAGTTTATTTTGTGCTGCGGCTGCTTTGATATCTTGATCATATTTCTTACAAAAATGTTATTATTACGAACCGGAGCTGTAGCTTTGGATTACTCACTGTATATATTTATGTTACAATGCATATGCTGTACGTGTTTCTACACTAACTGAAGAAGAGTTTTTGCTTTCACAACAAATCACGGTGCACTGAATGCTATCGGACTATTAATTTAGAGATATTTGAATCAGATAAGGTCATTGTATATGACTGCAGTTTAATAGCACAGTAGGCTACATAACTTCCATCACCAGGAGGCTTTCAAACACAACAACAGCAGAAGAATGACAACTAGATACACACTGTTCAGCTTCACCCTTCTCCTTTGCTTACCTCTTGTTTTGACTTGATATAAGCCTGGGCAATATGGCCTTAGTATCATATCATAGTATGTTTTTGCCCTTTTCTGCTAACAGTGTTATGTCACAGTATCACACAATTAAAAAAGATACACTGCAAAAGCGAGCATACACACTGTGTGTTTGCAATATTGCAGACATCAGGCTATGCAAACGGAAGTGGCTGTTTTACCTCACGTGTGCACCACAACACAACTATGCATTTAAACCGGTGATGGTGGTGTTGCAAAAATCCATTCTGTGGAAGAAATTTTACTACTGATGGTGTTGATACTGGTTTACTACCCAACACTGAACTGATGATTCTATTCAACAAAAAGCACACCTCGTAAGGTATGTTTACTAAACAATAAACCACTATGTTTTTGTTTCATGGATGAATTTCACACAGTGGTAGAGAAACTGGGCTTCCTGGTTCATGCTGTGCGCAAAGTAAAGTGTTCTGGCATCGTTCATATCATTAACCATGAAGGCCATTTTTAACATCTTACTCCCTTAAGAAGTGATATTCATCCATGAAATGAAAACAGTGGTGTGTTGTTTTGTAAATACTCCTTATGGAGTGCATTTTTTGTTGGAAAGACTCCTCGATTCAAAACAAGACAGAAGCAGCAGAAGTGCAGAGCAGAGCATCTCTACTCAACTTGCAAATGTCTAGTCAGGCTTTCTCATTACTTGGGTTCAGGGGATAGAGTCATGTGGTGCACAGCTTATAGCAGAGAATCATTCTGGTAAATTACAAACAAGCAGTGCAAAGCATTAGATACAGCAACAGAATGGTAGCTTTTAGCACACTATTCAGCATTTCTACATCAATAATGAACATTTCATATCTGTTGTAGTGTCTGGCAGCTGCCATGACAGGACATAAACCATTATAGCTGTAAAAATTAATCATTATAATCATTATTTATTTATTTATTTATTTTAAGACTTTTGTAAACAGCTTTTTTTTTTTACTTTATTCAGACTGGACAGCTGAAGAGAGACAGGAAACATGGGGGAGTGGGAGGACATGCACCAAATGGCACAGAGACCAGGAATCAGTCCAGCAACTAGTGCATCAAGGACTATAGCCTCTGTATGAGCTAACCAGTGCCCTAAAACTAAAAAAATGCATGGCTTTAAAAACTTTTAGAAATATGTGAGGTATATATATATAACACAGGAGTAATAATTTTCAAACTTTGTAGACATTTTCAGTGCAAAAATTCTACTTTATGTACCTCTACATAGTTACAATCCAGAGTATTAAATTAATATCATGTGTGCTATTGTTGAAAAACAACTATGGTCATATAATCAAATGCATGCACCACAATGTAACAAGACATTCATTTCACAATATTCAACACTTTTTTTTGGCAGCACTTAAACTCTGTTGTGAAAGATTTTAAATTCTGCATTCATCTTCTTTTAGTTGTAAATGTGTGCTTATAATATTCACAAAAATCTTTATACTATTTTGGCCAAAACAATCCTGCTACTACATTTCCATTTGTTTCCTGTCACTCAAACCCACATATCGGGTACTACAATAATTAGAGCAGTCATTCTTGCACATTTATGAATTATTCCTCTCTAATAACAATAACAACAGCCCTCCTTAATGTGGAGGCCATGAACCTGCTGTTGATAATAGTTTAATACTTCACAAGTTTTAATTATTGGCTATTAATTATTAAATGATGATGCTATATGCATGCCTCAGAAGCAGCCCAGCTTCATACCATTGCAGCACTTAGTAAGGTCTGACATGCCCGGAGCTTCTGCATCGACGTGCGAACACGAGTCAACACGGTCAAGCTCTTGTTCACACACTCACACATCCACAGCCACTTTATTGCTCTCTCTGCATGCTGGGAGAGGCAGCAGAGGCAGCAGTTATGGACAAATTACATCTGTATAACAGCATCACCTTGTAAAAGTTTTGGCACATTTGAGATTTGGTTCAGACCACCCTGTAGTTTCATGGCCTCTCACATAAATGGAGTACCATACATAGCTCCGACAGAAGCCTGGTAATGTGTTTCTGCAGCCAATCTCTCAGTCCGGAGGTAGCATCCTGTTCACTGTGGAAGCTTTTTGTATCTAGTATCAAAATGTAAATGCCATGTTCAAACTTGCAAATTGTTGCTATCACTGTTGCCAACAACTCCATGAGTACATATGATTCATGAATTTTACCAGCTCAGAAAGTGGCACAAAAAACACTTCATTACAAATAGAGGACACATTGAAAAGCATGGAAAAGGTTGGCTGGTACTTCATATTCTGTACTTGGAATACAGTCAGCATCAAGAAAAAACTACTATAGTGTATGCCTACACTATATTATCAGAGCTTTAAATTGAATAATACATATAATTTTTCATCTTGAGAACAGTCCAAAAAGCTTCTTGTTTTACTTTAAGTTTGCTTGTGTTTTTATTTTTGTTTGCTTGATCCGTGCCCTCCTCCGTGTGGTTGTGCTCCCCTCCCCCTACAGCCCCATCCGCCCCCCCTCAGGACGTGCAATTGGTCAGCCTGAGCTCCACCAGCCTCAAGGTGAGTTGGGTGGCGCCACCTGCCGCGAGCCGCCATGGCGCCATTGTGCGCTACACGGTCAGCTACCAGGCCCTGTCTGGAGAGGACACGGAGCGGCACGAGGGGCCGAGCATCGGTGCTGACGCCACCAGCTACGTGCTGGAGGGCCTGGAGAAATGGACTGAGTATCAGGTGTGGGTGAGGGCACACACTGACGTGGGTCCGGGCCCTGAGAGTGCCCCAGTGAGGATGAGAACCAAAGAGGATGGTAGGTTGACACGTTGTCTTCAGGAAGGTGCTCTCAGACTCTTTACGTCACTTTGGCTTTGGGCTGCCTGTCACTATTTTACTCCAACTTCTTCTGCACATTTTTCTGTGTCCTGCTGATCAATTCTGAGTTAATGAGGCGGTAGTTGTAGCAGAGTCACCTTCTCTTTTTCCACTTTGCAGCTCGCTCTTCTAAGCTTTTCACACTTGACTTCGATGGCAGGTTAAGGCTCATCACCCCTGGGCCTCAGCTCTGCAACACTTTCCTCTGGTTTCACTGTTTAATGCCTTCTTGTTTTCTTTCTTCTGCTCTAAGGAGAAAGGAGAAGGGTTCCAGCTCTCTGTTCTTTCACTCATCCCTCCTTCTCTCAGTCGTTTCTCGTTTTGTTTGCAGTCTGATAGAGAGCAGTTGCCCCTAAGAGGGAGCTGTCTATAATTAATGCGTTTGAAGTTTGCTGCAATACAGCTAATTTCATAGCGGAATTAAGGGCATTATAGACATCGCTAGACCCCATGCTGTCCCACGAAGGGTGTTTTGGGGACAGCATAGAAAGAGAGGAAGTTAAAGATAGTTTTGATTCATAACCAAATCTAGTCGTTCTCGTACCCAAGTCTATAAAAATTCAAGAGTCAGTATTTTGATATGAGTACTTGGCTACACATCACAAAACTGAGTTAACTGAAGAGAATCACTAACTCAGCATATTCTAACTCTTCTGTCCCTCTCTCTCTCTTTCTGTTTCATTCTTGCTCTCCCACCCTCTTTTCCTGGTTTCCAGTGCCAGGAGCTCCCCCCAGGAAACTCGAGGTCGAGGCTGTAAACTCCACCGCAATCCGGGTCACCTGGAAGCCCCCCCTGCAGGGAAAGCAGCACGGCCAAATCCGGGGCTACCAAGTCATTTTCTCCCGACTCGAAAACGGCGAACCACGAGGCCAGCCCAACATCATGGACGTGGCTTTGCCAGAGGCGCAGGTACTGGGTGATGTCTCATTCCTGTCAGGGTCTTTGTCTGTCTCTCTTTCACTGTCTGTACCTTTCTTATGTTCATTTCCCATTATTTTCATTCTCCATCGCTCCACTATTCCCTTCAATTCCCTGAGTTCACGCTTCATTTCCTCCATACCGGGCGACACACATGGAATTTTCTCTCCGTCAACTGCTGTTAACCCCATGTCCCCCACATTTTTCCTCTGCACTTTGACTATAAATTGGGACCCTGCTCCTACAGCTTCAGATTAGCTGTCGTAACAAGATCCATTCTAATTCTACAGTAATAGCTCTTAAATATTTTATATATGTTACATCAGGATGGGGCTTAGTGGAATCAATGCACCTCTCTGTGGTTTTAGTAGTAATACATATGCACTGCCTTGTTACCATGTTTATAAATTAGAGGTTTTCTCCTGACGCCGTGCTTTTCACATTAATGCAGGCTGCTACGAATCGCCCAAAGCTGTGTGACACCGTGAGATGGATGAAAGATTGTAATCCTTAAGAGGGTTTCAGAGATTCATGAATATCTTAAAACCAAAAAACCTACTCTCTCTCTTTTTTTCTGTTTGGGAGACGAGAGAGCAGCTTAAGAGCGTCTTTCTGATTGTTTGCCGGGAGTAACATTTGCGCGAACACGCATTCACTCGCATCTTCGATGGCCTCACACAGAATATCTCATTTGAACAAGTAAGCACTCCTTTGGCCGCAGGAACACCACCAGAAAATCTGAGCAATCTTACAGTACATGAGTCTCTGGGCAGCTTTTGCTGATAAATGCTTTGCTGCAGCATTTAGGGAGGACCAACAGGTTGCTGGTTCACTTCCAAGGCAGCTCTCACTGCTGTGCCCTTGAGTGGAGCTGTTAACCCTGATTTGCTTTTGCAAACACCCTGCTGTCTTAAGTCTTATCATTTCTGAAGTAGAAGCCCCATAAAAGTCACCTTGAAACGACGTGTTGATGTGCTACATCCCAAGCAATGCTAAGTGGAAGGTTTTAGATCCCTGCTGTGCTACATGGCCTTTAGTGATAAAAAAAGACACATATTTGTGTGCTAGTTAAGCCCCTAAGTGTCGACCTTCTATGGTTATTTCTGAGCATAAAATTAACATCAAGTTCATTTTGGCTGCATTGAGCTGAGAATTAGTACAAAAGAGAGGCTTCAGCTTTCATCACATGCCCATGTGCCTACACCTAGCCAATCATTCTTGCCCCACACCTAAACACAAAAGGCATTTTTTTCTTTACAGCAGTAGTATTTGGCAGCAGCTGCTACTGACAGTTTGTTGTTATCTGACTGTGTACTCGAGTGCCTGACTGCCAGGACAGCATCGTTTGGTCTGGAAGAAGTGAAAAACATGGTGGCTGCTTGTCTTCCTGGAAGTGTTTTCTTTATGTCGGCATGTTTAGCGTGACTTTGTTATACGCTATGAAAACTGAACTGAACATGACCCTACTTGTTGTGCAAACAATACTCCCTGCCATTTCTCATTTGTGCCAGGTTCACACAATAAACACAAAGACATGCTGCAATTTGGCTCACACAGAATAGCTCTCATGTTCCACTTTGGTGTCCAGGACACCTCTCAAAACTCACCGCTCCCACTCAGAAACTGGAATGTCTCCTCCCCCCGTACTGTATTTTTTTCAACTGTCTTCCCTTTCTCTCTTGCCCTCATTTTTCAATCTTCCTGCCCAAGAAGACCGCTTGAGTAATTACCAGAGCTTTGCGTGCAGGTTGGTTACCCTTGATTGAGTCATCTTCACGGATTGTTTTCAATGAGACGGTGCTGAGTAGCCAACCTGCAAGGGCCTGCCCAGACGTCATTAAGACCACACAGTCAGCCGACGCTCCTTGTCCATGTTGGCGCCCAACTGGTTTCGGAACAATCCCTCCTTTCTCACTCATCTTTCCATTCACATACCACAACAAGTGGAAAAAACAACCCAGATAACATGAGAAAACATGCTCTCTGCTTCGATCAACCTTGTAGTAGGCGTTCCAGCTGGCTGGGAAGAGTTCATGACTCATCCTAGACTCATACAAATCCTTCATACGCACACCTGTAATTGATGATAAATAAAAGGAAAAACAATTTTCTTCAATCCTGGCTCCTCCACTGCATTTCTCCCAAGAATTTGCCTAATGTGTTGTGAAATCAGTTCCATAACCACCCTTTCACCTGTTTCAGATGCACACTAAGCCTCCCAGGGGGAAACGAAAATCCAAATTTTTCAGGGTTCTTACAACACAGTAGAACCTCACCTTAGACTGTAGTCACGATTCTAAACTGACTGATTGGATTGCAGATTTCGTCAAAATCACTGTAACCTCTCCCCTTGTCTTTGTCTGTCTGTTTGAGGCTCCTTCTCTCCTCTTCACCCTCACTCAGGGTTAGCTGAAACGCTGGGAGGAGAGCTAGGAGAGTCTGCATGTGCGTGGGCGGTTTAAGCGCCTCTTTTTCTTTTCAAGCAGGAGCCCACACAGTGCCCTCATTTCCCTGCTAAATTTAAACCAGAGGCCATGTTAACAGTGTGATGTTATCGACCCCTTTCTAACCATATCTCTATTGGGAGGGTGGCCTGAACCTGAGTGGGCCACTCCTCACCACAAAGGCTGCTCCATCACTGCACTCAGCAACCTCTAGGCTCATGTTTTTCATATATCCATCCATTAGAGTTGGCACCAAATGGCGTGATTGGTTTTGAAGCCATTAGCCGCCGTCTGGGCTTCTTAACATTTCCTACACAAGTCTGCCGTCATTCAGCACCGCTTTTCCAGGTTCATTTTGTTTGACCACTCATGCGTTTTTGTAGTGAGTGCGCGTTTGTGTGGGTGCGAGCACAGCGATGCCTGACTGCCTCTATGGCCTTCACTGCCTCAGATTGAAGTTGAATGTGAATTGAAAAAAAAGGAGAAAAGGAGCACCTCAGCCCGTTTCACTCCATCAATCATGACAGCTCCTTCTCTTCCACATCACTCGTTCTCCTCTCGTTCTCATTTTTATAGCCACACATCTCAGCCCATGTCATCACATTTGCATTCATCCGCCTGCAAATTATACCGCTCCGTTTCCACAAACGACGCTTATCAGCAATGATGTGTTTTCAGCTTGTGCTGGCATTCGAAATATAAATGGGGGATAATTTATAATTCTCCCATGGATTTAGGCAAAAAGCAACAGCAGTTGAGATAGAGGAGGGATTAAGACCAGGAAGTGATAGGAACTCTTGTGAACCTTAATGTGTTCGCCTCTCTGTTGACACTCAGAGGGGAGTCAACGGTAAACAAATTAAGCAATTAGGCACATCACAAACTGTTATTCATGGAGTTAAGTAACAGCTGTTCTTAAACGGTACTATTTAGTGCCCTGATATGTCAGGGGAGCACGAGGCAGCAGGTTTTAATGTTCCATGTGTGTGGACTAGTCACTGCTGAGATGGAACAGAGGCCTCACTCATGCTACAGTTAGCTGGTTGGTGATAAAGACCCATCCACAGGGAGGAAGGCGGGGAAGTTGGGTCTTTTGTCTTTTCATATGCCAACAGTCAATGCTGGATGATGAACAGCATCTCTCCGGTGAACAATGAATCAGCAGTGTGTGAGGCTCGCTCTCTTTGTTTTAAAAATGTCTGGAGTTACAAGAACGGAAAGCCGGGCACGCAGGGAGGCAGGAACCACTACCAAATTTTGTCTCTAAGGCGTACAATATGTCGTATGACTAAGGGTGTAGAAAACATCCTCATACTTAAATATAGCAAAGTGATATTTTTTTATCGTGTGTAAGCCACTCTTAAAAAAACAGATCATTGATTTTGTATTAAATAGCCTATGTGTAAAGATGTTTTCTCTAATAATAGGGACCTGGAGGGGCTTTTAAATACAAATTCAGTGTTACTGTCCTGATTGCAAGTTGTCAATCAATCTTTACTTTTGTAGTACCAATTCATAACCAAAGTTATCTCAAGAGATAGGCAGGCCTAGTCCGTGCTCTCTGATGTAGCTTATTGTTATAAAGACCCAAAGCTAATCACCATAAGGTTAGTACTAGCTGTATTAGCCTCGTTACAATGTTGAGGCAAACTTTCCCTTTAAGGGGCAGGAATCTCAAGAAGAACCAGACTCATGGTAGCAGCCATCTACCAAAGCTAGGAAGGATCTGATGCCTGGAAAAAGAATTACGGCAAAACATCTAGGATGTACCGATGTCCTATGTAGATATCTATCCATATATTTTGTTCCGGTCTGTTTTGTTGGATAATGAGTAAACTTAGTTTGTTTTTTGAGATCTTGGCCTATTTATCCTATTGTCTCGGATAGAGAAATCTCAAAGAAGGTTGGTTTTCCTGTGATAATGTCTCAAGTTCTTGAGACTAATCAGAGTGAAATAAAATGTTTGCATGCATGTTCTCCTAAAGTTTTGTCTACTGCCTTTGTTTGGCCATATGTTTTTCTTTGAATATATTTTTATTGTTATTATCTTTATGTAAATTAACAGAGATGAGGGCAAGGACAGTTCCAGTTCAATCTTAAGAAAGTTAAAAGTTTAAAAGCTAATTCCATTTTTTCTAATATTCTTCTCCTTTCTCCTTTGAAGCTGCAATGTAAAAAACATTTTCTCCATTATAATGTTTATTAAAAAGTTTCACAGTTGGTGGATTCTTCTGAAGCCAGTATTTGGTAATCGCTTTTTCATTTGGAACCATGAATATCTTCAAGAGATATGCATCACTTTGACAACAGCCTTCAGGTTTTTTTCCCCAAAAAACAGAAAAGCAAAAGAGAAACTAAATATTATGTCTAAATTTTCTGCAATAAGCTGCCTCCACTTCATTCTAAAATGTTTTCAGATAAGACAAGCCTGTTCAGTTGTATTTTTTGTTCCATTTAAGGTCCAAACTGCAACATTTTCCACTAAATCAAATGTAGCAGTTGAAAAATGTCCTAACACTTTGGTTATGATTTCACAATACAGAAGAGATGATAGGTACTTTGGCTGGAAGAATTGCGAAATTCTGCTTAAAATGGTGTAGGTTAAACAAATTATCTTGATTTAATCAGCGTTTTTTTTCACTACAGCAATGCAGTTTTTAGAGTAATTTTTTTGTAGATTTAGTATTATCAGAGTCTTGCCAACACAGGGTCTTATGCTAGACATTAAGGTAAGGCTACTTTACTTGAATGACTACCCTCAATCCTTTTTGTGTATTCTGTTCATCTGTTGGCATAGATTGGCAAAGATTTTAAGATATTGCAGTTATTTTATTGTAGTTTATCACAAATGCTCAGTTTGTGATTCCAGGCTTGGATGCTTAAAAGGCCTAATTATGTCCAATATTCACCGATGCTGTTCTAGTTTATTGAAGTCCTCTAAAAAGATGTTTTTCTTTAAACTCTAAAGCTGTAGAAAAGTTAACTTCCAAGCAAGCTCAGCCAACATCTTACGAGAACCATCAGTACATTAGCAATTTAGCATTGGAAAGGCAATGCTTTAGTCTTATTGAGAATATTACTCACATGTTTTCAGAAACTATCTCAGCAATCAAAACAAATGTGCTTCTTAACGATACCAGCTGCACGATTGCACTCATGTGGTGATTATGACAGCAGCTGTTGAGTCATACCCATCCATGTTTTGATGTTGGACCTTCAATAGATCATTTGTTTTACTCTGCACTTAAGCTGTTTGGCACATTTCATTCAACAAACGAAAAGATTCTCTGTAGTTGAATATGATATGAGAAACAACATCTCCCAGCGCTCTCTACTCCATCAGCAACAGCTGTAGTTATGTACAGTAATGCTCAAATGTAAATCCCCATCGCCGCCACAGCCACCCACCATCCCTCCACGGCTCTCTCCTTCTTTGTTTCCCGTTTTGTCCCACATCAGTGTCACCAGTGTCATCTCTGCTGCCCCTTGTCAACCAGGCCACCCATCAGTGAACTCCTCGGCAATTGTGGAGCAAGTTGCTAGTAAACACCAGCGGTTGCGTTCTGCATCGATGGGGTTTGATGTCACAGGGCTAGCATAGCAGCACCGGTAATAGGATTTCACGCTCGGCACCGACGGAGCCCTGCGGCACGAAATGGGCTTTCACTTCCCCCGGGAATCACTTGGCCAAGCACAGCGAGCAAGAAGAACATTTTGAAAACATATTGAAATATAATGAATAAAAGGCCCTCCCTCTATTTCTGAAAAGGAACGAGGAAATGCATCTGAGATTCTTTATAGTTTATTCATTTCCACAGAGAGATAGTTACAGTCCTGAAAAGAGGTGTTCTGTGATTAAGGCGGAGAGAGGTTTTTATTGGATTCAAAGGCAAATGAGAAACAAGGCAGTGCATCATAAAGAGTTATGAACTTCAGAACCATCGCTCAACTTGGCTACACTATTTATTTTATGCCACTCAACTTGTCTTCATTCCTTTTTTTCAAACTCCTTCTCGTCCATCACTCTCTCTCCCGCTTTGTGTTTTTTCTTCTGCATGCCTCTGTTGACACCTACATTCATCTGTCTTTGAGCGAAAAAAAGACCAGCGCTTTTTTTCCCTGCCCGTTGTGTTTGTCTCTGACTCATTTCTCTCCCCGCCCTGTGTCCTGTGTCTTCTCTCCCATCAGTGGAATATTGAGGAGTCCACCGAGCATGTGAGTAACCCTCATGTGTGCTGCTGGGTTTGTCTTGCAGGGCAGGCTCTCCTCCCATCTGCAGTTTGGGGGTGCTGTGTGTGCTTGTGTGTTTGGGTTATTATGAGTTAGTGTGCGTTTTGTTTTCATGTGCCATGCCTGTAATCAGCTCGGTGTGAATCCTCATAAAAGATCATAACCCTGCCAGCAAGAGATTTGTGTCCTAATGATTTCTGTTTTGGATTTTATATGTTTATTACTACAACAGCAAAGCATGAAGATTGTTTTCCAATGATAATTGCAGAAATAAGACTAATTTTCTTATTTTCAATTCTTTATTTAAGAGGATGGGTTAAGGATGAAAACATTTTCTAGACAAATAGCTGTGGAGTTATAAAGAGCAGAAAGTTTCTGCAGGATTTACTTGAAATCTTTTGTTCTCAGTAGCCCCTGTTTTTCCTTTTTCAAACAGTGTTCATGTTTTTGCTCGATAACAATATACATTCTATAAAGGGAGGAGCAGGGTTGCAGTTGCTAACAGTGGCATGTAGGGAGACAGATCAATAGCTTTTTTATGTTTCAAAGCAGAGGATTAAAGGCAGTCATAAATGAAAGCTGCTAAAAGCAAAATATATAATGCATGATACACAAACAGGGACGCTTACACCAATCCTTATACACATGCGCTTATGTTTGAGGGCTAAACCACATGTAAAGACCATAATTAAGTAAATCTGTCAATTTTTAAACAAAGTTAGATAATAATTCTCTGCATAATGATATATACAGTACTGAGCAGAGCTTTAAGGCATGTTTGGGCCAAAGATTCAGGCTGAAATAAGGTGTAGATGTGGTGAGAAAGCTGCCTTAGGGCACCATCAGGCTGGATGTCTACAGATTACGAGGGGCATGGGAAAATAATCTGTTGCAAAAATAACAAAGTTCACACCTTTAGGTGGGTTCAGACAGGTAACAGGGGTGCTACGAGGCCCTGGTCATGCTGTGGATGTCCCAAGCACATTACTGTATATATGATGTATGCTGCTGACTAGGCATTACATTGATCCTTTATACCCAAAAAACATCTGACAAATCTCAGAGTTTTTTCTGTAGCATAGACCAGTGGTTCTCAAGTGGTCCTCCCTCAAGACATTTTACCATCTCCTTAATGGGCAATTGCAAACCAAATTTCTGGTATTTCTTTTCAACCAGAAGAGTAATGTAGAAGATTCGCAGACATTTCTGAGACAAATTTTGGGGTAAAAAAAAAAAGTTTCAAAAAAGGTTCCTAAAGATTTCCTGATGCTGAAAGGTTCCTAGAAAAGTCTTAACAGTTACTGCTAAAAATTCCAATTCCTTTGGGATTTCTTTTTTTTTTTTTTTTTTTGCTGTAATTTACAGAAAATATAATCAAAAGTTTCTGGGAAATGCCTGCAAAAAAAATCTCAAAAATTAAAGGAAAATTATTTTTGTAATTTTTAAATTTTATTTTATTTTATTTTTCAAAGTTAACAGGGAAAATAATTTTGAGATTTCATTTGCGAGCCACTGGAAACAGCTCAGTGACCAGGCTTTGGGTCCCACCAGAGAACCACTGGTATAGACCTTGTGCATATAAAGTCAGTCTTTTCCATACCTTCCCCTTTTGGATGGCGAAAGAGGCATTCTACTCACAGGATGCAAGTGCTAAATTAATACTCTTGTGCACAAATCCCCCCAGTAATCAGTGTAGTGCACATTTTGTATGGAGAAAGTGAAGGAAGCTTGAAGTGTAAGTATCAGGTGCCTGCAGTTCATTTTATAGACAAAAACACTAAGCATTTTTTAAAACAACTTTTCATGTGGAACAGAGGCACTGAACTGGCAAATGTCTGAGCAAATTTAGACATTTAGCATAGAGATATTCATGTGAACAGCTACAAAAGGCATCAAGGATTTTGTGTGCTCACATACACTACCTGATTTTCAGAGAAATGTCTCCCCGCTCTTCACAACTTTCTGATTGTGAGTGCCCTTGAGGTGAATTACTTCATTTGACAAAGTAACCAAACTCAGTTTCAAGTAGGCTAATTCTATTTTGTGACTTTCAGTTACTTTTTTGCTCCTAGAAAGTAATTGTCGACTAGAATGCGTAGTGTCCCAGTATCAATGATAATATCACTGTAGTGAGTGCTATCATAATATTGACATGTCTGAAAAAGGTCTATAGACACAGGCTTTATCCATAAGGTACGCAAAGATCTCCAGCCACTCTAACTTAAGGCCATGTCATTGAACAGTTTACTTTCTGATATTACAGATTACCAGAAGATATCAGGATGCCAAATAAGTAATCAATTCCCAGGAAGGCAGTCAACTTAAAGTCTTATTTTCAACATATAGAATAACAAAAACTCGCAGTAGCAGCTGTGCATTCACTCATATCTGAGGAACTCACTGCAGCGATCTTATAGTTCATATCCCCGTCACTGAGCGTACAGTGGCATGGTGTCACCATCCCAGTGTGATGCTGACATTAATCAGGCTCACCTCACCTGCTGTCTCACCTACTGTTCCAGATGACATGCCTATCTGAGGGGAGGAGCTGCGTTTTTTATCAGCTGCTCACATCTCCAAGATTGCCACCAGCCTTTCATGTTCTTTTCATTTGCCTGGATGGCAGCTCACTGTTCCATGGCTGTCACGCAGCCCTTTGTTATGGCTTATTACCTCCCAGACGTCATATTGCACTGGCATAAGCGCGGGGGCCACATACTGTTCCTAGTGAGAAATTCAATAGAAACCTGCCAGAATAACAAACATGGCTTTCATCTTCCAAACAAGGGCAAAGACTTCACTCGAAAATAAGGTTTACAGCTTTCTAGAAACCCTATCAGATAATTACTTAGAGCAATTTCTAGTTTTTGATCCATGATGGAAGAAATACTTCACAGATTCATTTACAAAATGACCACACTTTCAATATCAATGCTTGATTTTTTTTTTTTTTTTCTTTTTTTTTAATAGGAGCTAGCAAAATGTGCAAGCATAATTTTACTTATTCGGCAGCCAGTTGAGCAGAAATCTGTTTAAACACATGGCCAGATTCTACCAGCTACACCCACATGGCATGAGTCAGGCATGCCTGTGCTCCCTCTCCTCTTAATGTTTTGATTAACACCTGACAGACAGAGAGCGAGACACTGTTAGAGGAAGACATCTGCTCATGCATCTTTACGATTTCTTTAGCAGCTATGTTTAGGTGATAGCAGCCCGTGGATCATTTCACTGATGTAGTGTGACTAGAAACAGACAGATGTCGGCAGCAAAAACATGAGCATAGCTTTCTAATATAAGCATGTGGTCAATACAGGGAGTGAATTATGAAGGAAATGTATTTTTTAAGGCATATCAAAATTTGCTACAAAAACCGATGACATTTTCAAGCCTTATTTCACTGGCTCCCAGTATATCTTAGCTTTATTTTAAGATGACTTTTTGGGCTTGCTGCCTTTATTTGAACAGCAGCTTGAGAGAGAAAGGGAAATACAAGAGCAAATAGAGGGCAGGACTGCATGATACCCTGTCTATTGATTTACATTGCACTACTGTATTGTGTAAGCGTGAGGGAGCGTGACAGTCAAGTATGCACATACAGTGCTTTGCTCCACCCACTGATCTGCTGATCATGTTCTTGCCTCTAAAACACCTATTTTGCTACATCTGAGGCTTACACAGAGGATCAGATCATCTTGTCCCCCATTACCCTTTTTCAGCGCTTAAAAAGAGGGTAAAACATCACATGGCATGGCTATCACCCTAACCCAGAGAGGGTGAGGGGTAGGCATCTGCCCCCTAAAGGTTAGAGTAAGGGGGTTAAAATTAAAATAACATAAACTAATGAAAAACTAAACCAGGGTTAGTACGTGTCTTCCTACCCCACAGTCAAGATTGCCTCATTGTAGAGGTCTGCAAGAGATGAGCCCAAAACGCCCCATCAAAGAGGTCTGCAGCCAGATGCTTCTCAAGAATTTAGAGTTTAAAATCTGCAATTCTTGAATGAGCTGCCAGAAATGCCAAGTCAGCTGACTTTTAAAATCTCTCTGTAAAACAGTCTACTAATGCAGAGTTTTTCTGATTTCATTCAAATAAAGTTAACCTGTGATTTTACAGGATGTCAAGATTCGAGAAAACTTTACTGTATATCGAATAGTGACGGAGAGCAACTGACATGATTAACATTCACAGACGAATACTCACATAAAAAACAATAAAAGGTTCAATAATTATAAGAGCACGGGTGCCAAGGGTAGTGCAATACTGCAGTGAAAATAAAGAAATTCTTGATAGATTTTTTTGCCTTGTTTAAACAGTTACACGTCTTGTTAGTTTGCTTAGTTCCAACACTGAGAAAAGAGCTCTATAAATTAAAGTTATTTTTACTATTATTTTAATTCTTGTTACAGCACTGGCAATCCTCTGGCATTCCCTACTATTGCTAGAAAAGTGGTGTTGGAGGGCTTGTAGAAAAGAATCCATTTCTATAACTAGTCGACTTGATAATCTCTGTAATGCCCTTTGGTGCTGCTCTAAGCATTTGCTCTGAAGGAAACTTTGAAGCCTCGCTTTCTCTATTTTCTGCTGAGTTTCAAAAGTGTTGCTAGACCCAGTTTGACCTTGCCAGAATAGGGGGAAAGAGATCTCTGCGGCTGCCACTGCTGAGACTGTTAAAGCCATTTTGTATGATTAAAGTAATGAGACTTCCTCCATAAAGTTAAAATGGTTTTATGATACAGTAATTTAGCATTTTCTCCCCCGTCTCTCTTTAAGGCTAGTATGGGAGCAGTGAATGTCCCTTAAAGAGCAGAGCAGTTAAAAGCATTGTCAAACAGAGCTGGCTTATATAGACTGTTAAATGCTCTTCTATGGTAAGGAAATTAAAACTTCATTAGTTAGAGAAACAGCATTAGAGCAAAGCCGTATAATATTCCAGGAGCATGAGAAGTTTGCAGGGAGATCCGGCAGGAAGGCTTGTAGGCATCAGAGCATCCGTTCTCTCAACGGCCCCAGTGAGAAACAGACAACTCTAGCATGTGTGCTCAAGCCGCAGGCATTAATTTGTTCAGAGTATTCATTGTGTGTCTGCATATATCGTGTGTAAATGTTTTTATACATGCATGTATATTTAAGTGTGTTTTATTAATAAGTACATGGGTAAGTATGAGAGTTCATATATGTGTGTCTGTTGTCAATGAGCTTTGTTCAAGCTCCGAGTGTTTAATTCCAGCCTGTGTGGGTGTGTTTTGTTCAGACTGATGCAGCCTGGTGAAGTGAGTGCCAGTGCTGCAGCAGGTTATCAATAACAGTGTTTACTTCAGATTGTTTGCCTTTTACTGCTCACTGTTTGTTCCTCGAAGTTAAGTTACTGTAATGCTCAACTACCAAACTGTGTCCATGTTTTTGCTTCAGAAACCTTCACCTCATTTACACTGGAATCCAGAGGACAAAAAGAGCTGACTTTTCTTCTAAATAATGAAATTAAATGTACAATTTTTTTGTCATTTATTAAGAATGGTACAATTTTCCTTACATTTTCCAGTGCAGCATTCATTAGCTTTTTATAGACTTCAGTGCAGAGATAATCCCACACTCCTCTGAGTAAAGTCTCATGCTTATCCATGCAGAAGCAAGAACACTGACACACTGGTGATGTCCTGGTTCACTTGGTTTGTTGGTTAATGGGTTCAAAGTGTGCCTTACAATTGGGCGAGGGAGTTTTTCTAGACTTGGAAAAGTTCCTCGACCTGTTAGCGTGTGTTTAAAACTTTCTGTTAATTGCTTCAAAAGTTTTGCCTACTCTTAAAGGAAATTAAAAAACTACCAGTGGATAGAGAAGGGTGTTCCACTGTATTTTGTTCTGGTTTTTCTTTGGTGCTGTGTGTGATATGAGGGGATAGGAGCTTGTGTGAGAGGGGTTTGTGGGTTGTGTTGTTTGTTTGTTTGCACCAAGGCAGCCCCGCTCAGGCTCACTGACTCCTTTTAACCCTTAACCTTGTGATTTTTCCCATTTTGCAGGAGGCCATCATTGGTGGACTCCAGTCTGAAACCACCTACTCTGTCACAGTGGCAGCATACACCACCAAGGGTGATGGGGCTAGAAGCAAGGCTAAAGTCATCACCACCACTGGAGCAGGTCAGAGTCAGTCTTATCAAGGTTATCATATAAAACACAAGATACATGCTATCTGTTTACAGTGCATACTGTAATATTATCTTTAAGGCTTAAGACTGATAACCTTTGTCTGCCTCATTCAAAGATGTTTTATGACTGTAAGACTGTCTATATGACAGGAGTGCATTGGTAGTGTGCCATGCAGGCTTTTGCTTCTGGTTACATGCTCTTGCTCTGCAAAATAGAGACAAAAATTCAGAGGCTTCTGGGTAAAAAATAAGAAGCTATCACTTTAAATAAAAGGTTTCTTAAATGTTTCCCTCAAATGTGCTCACATTTCCTCAGTCTATTCGTTTTTTCAATCCTGATCTTTAATTTTAGTGCCGGGAAAGCCGACTATGATGATCAGCACCACCATGGGAAACACAGCTCTGATTCAGTGGCAGCCTCCTAAGGAAATGGTCGGTGAGCTCATGGGCTACCAGCTGCAGTACAAGCGCACCGACGAGGAAACCTACACCTCACGTGAGCTGAAAAAGACAGATGACCATTACACCGTCACTGGGCTGCACAAGGGCGCCACCTATGTGTTCCGGCTCAGTGCTCGAAACCGTGCTGGCATTGGCGAGGCTTATATAAAGGAGATCAGCACTCCTGAAGACGTGCCTGCAGGCTTCCCATTCAACCTTCAAGTCACAGGACTCACCCAGTCCAGCACTCAGCTGACCTGGGAGCCCCCGCTGTTGGCCGAAAGGAATGGGAAGATCATTTACTATGTGGTCGTGTACAGGGATATCAACAGTCAACAAAACAGCACCAACCGCACAGCAGACACGCACATGACAATCCAAGGGCTTAATCCTGATACTACCTACGACATCCGGGTGCAGGCGTTCACCAGTAAGGGCGGGGGACCCCTCAGTCCCAGCATTCAGAGCAGGACCATGTCCAACGGTATGATGACACATGACTGACATTTATACACAAACACAGTTGAGGTGTTTGATTTGAAAACATTAAAACAAGGGTTATGTACACATAATCATTACACAATCACGTTGCATCTACAGATGCAGCAAAAGACACCAGCATCACATCACCTGCTTTTTATTGTAAACACTCTATATGTGACTCCTTTCTCGGTCTTTATCAATGCCCCGTCTTCCTCATCTACCACTCTATACAGTGCAGCACTGTGTTTATTGATTTGTAGAGTACTAATCTCATTACACGCTACAGTCACATTACCATGCTGCTTCATCCTACCTCCCGTTAGTCACAAATCTATGAGTTCTCAGCATGTACCTCCCCATGCATTTCATAATCTAATAAATGTAAGATTTCTTATTTAAAACCAGTAAAGCGTGAGGCCTATTTTAAGACACATGTTGTCATAAGCATTTCTTGGTAATCACAGAGATCTTTTAGCATATGTTGTTATAAACAGTGTGAAATAAATGAAACAAGCTTAAGGAGATGAAGGCTATTTTTATGTGATCTGTAAACAAGCGTGAAAGAGATTGTTGATGTTCTTCGAACGCCCCTGTGGCTTGTCAAGTTTGCTTCAAAGGTATCACTGCATAATATGTTCGCATTGTTTACTGAGAGGGTTTCTGGCTGCTACTGTGGTATGAAATTGAATTATGCACGTTTTGTAGTGTACAAGATGTCATATATGAGATAATAATCTAAGGCTTTTCCCTTCCTAGATTTTCCCACCCTTAACTTTGGTGTCAAAGCTGTCATGAAAACATCAGTCCTCCTCACCTGGGATTTGCCACCAAACTACAAATCCCAAGCGCCTTTCAAGGTGAGTGCAAGGATTTAAGTAATCCTGACAAATATACAAAGCACACTTTCAGATAGACCTAGTCCTCGAGATCACTTTAGAATAAAATGTTTGTTATGCTGGCTACTTCTGTAATTTTAATAAGAAAATAAGACCTCTTAAAATCTTTCATTTTCATCCTCTAGTTAAATAAAGTAAGGGCAACAAAGGAGCTGTAGCACATCTGTAATTAAAAAGCACTTATTTTTATTGTTTCAAGCCTGTGTATCTTGTAGAGACTTTTAGTTTTAACAATGTGACTGAGGTTCAATGCAGGTATTCCTGCTTTTGCACTGAGAGATACAAAAATTCAGACTCATGTTCATTTATGAGATGTAATAATCTGTCAGGATGATATTATACCAATTCCCACCCCATGGTAATGGTGCAAAGACAATTTGAAGCGTAAAAAAAAAACTATTGGATAGGCCCCGATGGGCAGAAGTGACACCTAAGCACATGAGACAAGGTGTCAGATGAGACGGGCTCCTCTCTGAGAGACTTGCTGCTTTCGTCCATGTGTGTGTCTGTGTGTGTCTGAGGGAGTGATAGGAGAGAAATTGCATTTGTCCGGAGGTTATAGATTGTGTTTTAGTGTGTGTCTGTGCAAAGCACAACTCTAAGCTCTCCCTGGTGTGCTCACAGATCTTATACAACCAGCAAAGCGTGGAAGTGCTGGGAAACCTGAAGAGGAAGCTGATCTCGCAGCTGCAGCCAGACACAGACTACTCCTTTGTGCTGACAAGCAGGGGCAACATTGCCGGGGGTCTGCAGCAGCAGGTGTCCATCCGCACCGCCCCAGACCTGATCAAGACCAAACCCAGCACCCATCAGGCTCAGGGTGGCAAGATGACCGTCAACCTGCCTCAGGTCCAGGCCACCACACGTGTCAGGTCAGTACTGAGACACACCGACTAGACTCATGAATTCCTCAATAGATGGTTTATGTTGGTTTCAGTCAGTTACAGCTTTTATCAGCATAAATAATAAAGTAGATCTATAGAATAGAATATAGATGTTTTTGCATGCAAAAGCAGAAATTTGTTTTTGATTTGTGTGTGAAAATATTTGCCATTTAAACTAAAGGCGATACGCTCAAACACAGTGACACATATAAGAAACCATAGAACATACTTAAAAACACATACTTAAAAGGGGGGGAAATCATGAAAACCCCTGTTTTGGTAATTTTGCAAAAACATATATATTTGTTATGGATGCTCAATATTAGTGGCATGACATCTGCATCTGCACATATTAGCTTTAAAAGTTAAATGTTGTATCGGCAGATATGAAAGTTTCTGCTGATATTTACCACCACGGTATCGGCTGTTCATATTGGTACATTTAAATTGTAATAAAAGTATAAAATTGCCTTGAATATTGACAAAATGTACAACTGTGCCATCAGGTTAGGTGGTTGCCTCACAGTCAGGGGAGCACACTGTGAGCCCTGAACATTTTGAATAATGTCCTAAACGAAAAATAGCTGTCAGACTGTCTACTTTCCTCTTTCAGCCCCACTTAGCTCAACCTCTCTCAACCTTAGAGGATACTTGGTGTTCTTTACAAAAAAGGTTTGTTATCAACTAAAATGAGATTTAAATATTAGCATATTGTATATCAGCAAAATACAGTGTTTTGTAGCCCTAATATTTGGACAACTGGTATATCCTCTGACTCCCTAGATGTGAAATAAGCTAAAACAGTTCTTTGTTCATGGCCTGTCAGTGTTTGAAGACATGAACTCTCATAGGTTGGGCAGAATCTGTGTTCCTTGTGATGTCAAAATAGCTGTGTTTCCACCAAGTGGTTGAGTCCAGTTTGGCATGGTAAACCCCAATATTGCTTGCATTCCCAGAGAAACCTGTACTCTCACTTGTTGGGTGGAGATGTAAGTTGGATGGCTATAGCTGTGTTGCAGTATAATAGTAGCGCGACTTCATAGCAGGGCAACGTAATGCAGGTCGAACTACTTCAAATTCTTTCTGAGGATGGGACTCTAGCTGTTGTGGTCCTTGATTCTTCAGTATTCACTCCAGAGCTTCTTGAATTTGATTGGTGCTGCTCGGGCATCCACGCAAACTCCTCTGCAGCCATCCTCTGTGACACTGTGCCATCCATTTCCCACCGCACCTTCACTTACAGTAATTCCCAGTCAGGTCGTTCATAGTGCAGTACCCTGCACTGATATTGCTTGCTTAATTAAAGACAGTCCTGAAGTTGCTCTCTCTAAAGCCGAGGGATGTTTAAACATGTTGGGTGACGTGTTTGTCTTATTAATACTGTCACAAAGAATGTGATAATTCTTTCAACTAATCAACAAACTACGTGTGTTGCTCTATCCTTCAGGGATAGGTAAGCTTAGCACCCTCACAGAAGGGTGCCAAAAATGTAAGTCTGACAGGGTCAGTTATTTGGGAGCCTTTAAAACTTTTGCTAATGAAATGCAAATAAATACATACAGTGTTGTGCAAACATGAACCGGACCACTCAGTGGAAACAACCTAAATGAACCATTATTATAGTACCTACCCCTCACCTTGTTTCTCCTCTCAAATCTCTCCACTCACAGCCATCAAAGTTCACTGCAAAGTCAAAGAGACTCACACCAATGCTGTTTAGAGCTGGTTAATAAAGGGTTGTTTCATTCAGCTCATGGGGGGGCTATGGTAAAAGAGGGGAATTATGTGTCATCTTCGTAACACAATATATAGGTAGAATGTAAGGACTTTAAAACAGTATAAAATCAGAAACAATAGAGCTACATTAAAACGTGGCACTAGATTGTGCAAGTGAATACAGACGGGAATGTTGGATAATAATATAAAGAGCTCTGTGCATTATTTGTATTTGGTTCCCCTTGTCCCCTTCAGTGACAAAGTTTTCCATCAGGGAGCAAGTGGTTCATAATGCATCTTGTGTAAAATATTAATAGGAGCTTACTTTATACATAATTGCTCTTAATGTGATAACTATTTCAAAGCACACTGTGGCTCTGAGGAAGCAATAACAGTCCTATTCTGCAGCTGTTTTAACTTAAATTTACACTCATTTGATTAACAGTCACTATCCAGCGGTTAAAGTACAGAGTCATTTAATCATTTATGGTACAATTACATTAAATTTTATGGAAATGTTTGTGTTTAAACAGCACTACAGAGACAAAGTCTGAAAATGAATAATCCATGTCAGGGCATCAGCAGCTCAAGAGTTAGACTTCTTTCTGATCAGCGCTGACGCTGTTCTTAAACTTTTACAGGAACTTTTAATTTCAGCTGGGTTATCAGAGCGTCTGATGATAATTGAGACTTTTAACATGAGGTCGAGCTGCATTATCTTTAGACTGATATTGTTAAGAGCAGAATTGTGTCTGACCCTGACGTGTAAAGCCTTCCCTTCAGTCACACTCACACATCCCAGAAAGGAGAGTGCATGGGGTTGATTGGTGAAAAGATTACAGGGCTGTCAGCACTGGCCAAGCTCCAGCACAGATTGACAGGCAAAGAGCACATGTGATTGGGGATGGGAGAGTAGAGGTGTGTGTTGTGGGGGGGTTGAGAGATTGGGTGAGGAGCCTTGTTATACATGCCTTCTCCCACTCCCAGACTTGACTGACTGTTGAATCACAGAGCTGAGGCCTGGAGAGAAAAGGGGGAGAGAAGCAGCTGCTCTTTCTGTCAGCAGCAGCTGATTTTACAAGTGGGTGAAGCCGCTGTGGGGAAAAAACTTTGAGCCGAGTGAAGACAGACTGGGGAAGATCTGGAGAGGGACGACAAGAGAACTGCTACATAAATAAACACAGAAACAGGTGTTGATGCATTATGCACTCAAAGGGCACACCCATTTATCAATAATTTTACACCTTAGATTAGCTCCTAAACATTTCTGATGCTTGACTGCCTATTAGGGTTTTTATAACAGAGGTTTTTACACATGCCTACCTCTGAAATCCTCATGAGTTTTTCTTTCACCAAAGTATCAAACAGCAGGAAGTTTTACCCAAGAAGGGCGGTCTTGAGAGGGAAAATATCCAAAATGACAGACAAATCAACAGGGTTGAAGGTTCCTTGAAAAGTCATTTTTGCATAAGAAGGTTCCTAACTGAAATGACCTAGAAGTGTTTGACTGTCTGCCATAAGAGCTGTTCGAATCCCCTAAATGATGGGGAAAGGTGCTTCACTGCTTCCTTTGTAATCTCTTTTAGCACAGGATATGCTGGACCATTCTTTAGTTTCATCATCACTGAATTAGATATACATTTTTTCTTGAATAAAAGTTATGATTCATTTGTCTAAATATGAGAGGAGAGGAATCGCCTATTTCAGATGTCATAGACTTGGCTGTATTTCTTTAATGTCTCCCCAACTCTCAATCAACCAATAAAATGTATTTGTATTGCTATTTTGAGAAATTTAAGATCAATGAGGTAAAGGTTGAAAGGTTTTTAAAGGCATTTTACTCAGTCAACCCACATTTGTGATTTTTTAAGACTTCAAAGGCATCAGGCTCTGACTTCATCACTCCTTGCAGATTTATTTTACTTTCAGAGTTGAGGTGTGAGATGACATCTTAAACCCCCTGTCAGAACAAACAGGTGGATGCTGGGGTGGAGGTGGGTTGAAGCAAGAGCGCAGCGCTAATTAAGGGCAGAGCTGGCAATTCCACAGCAGAGGAAGAGACCAGAAATCTTGCAGCTTAAATAGGCAGCTGAATTATGGGGATGTGCGTCATGTAGTTCAATTTAGATGCATGTCAGGTGTGAATCATTAGGCTTGAGATCGACTGTGCAAACTGGCTTGCAGGCGTCACTTTATTATAGCTGAAGCAAGACCTATAGTATTTTTTCATCATAGGTAACAAGTCTGGCGTGTGGCTCCTTTACTGCATGTCTCTCCCACACTCTCTCATCCCTATCTTTAACTCTATCCACTGTCTTCCTCTTTAAATTAACACCCCCCCCCAAACAAAATACAACAAAACAAAAAATTCAAGGTTAAAAGTGTTGCTTTTTGTATTCCCACATGCTGCTGACCCTGATATTTCAGAAAATGTTCCAGAGTTAGTCCATGTGTGAAAACAGGTGATGAATTCAGAAACGGAAACACACATGAGTAGTCACATAGCCGCTCTTATTAATCTAAGGAGTCCTATGGGGGTGTGAGTTAGCTGAAGGCTCCTCTCACTGGGATCGTGTTTGTTCCAGTCTACATGGCAGATGTTCTTAGTGATTAGCCATTAATTGGAGAATGCAGCACCAATCTGCTGGTGTTCGACCTTGGTTGGACCCTGTTTGTGTACCACTCCAAGTTTTGAATTCATTCCAGCAAACCTCACAGTGAAAGTATGTCCTCCTAAATGTTTTGACTGTGTTCATTAATACTCTCAGCCCTCTTTGATCCCGGTGTGTGCGTGCTCCAGTTGGTCTGTCTTTACACAAGCTTTATTTTTCTTGGCAGGTGGTACTACATCGTGGTGGTGCCGGTGTCCCAGTCAACACGGCGGTGGAAGAATCCAGACGAGATGGACCTGGACGAGGTGAGTGCCAGCTGGTGGCTGATTGGCTAATGTGTGAGGTCAGGGTTCATGGATAGCATCTTCCGTTCCAACTGGGTAGGAAGTCACGGTTTGTAGCTAATTAGCTCTACCCTCCTGGGCTCGGGAGGGGGGTGACACGGCAGAGAGATTTTAAACAATGACTCACTTGGGCAGGTGGGGAATGTCCTGATTGGATGCCAGGCCTGTAAACTGTACCCATCTGCTAAATCCAATAGTTTGACTGCAAAGTGAACATGCTTATGTGTATTTATCTATGGATGTAGATGTTTTAAAGTACACTTTGTAATTCTTTTTGCAACAGTAGTCACAAATTCCTGCTCCATAATTTTATAATCAGGGTTTGACAACCTCAAACAAAGTTATTCTTGAGGTATTCAAATGAGGATAAAGATTTATGACTACTTTATTATTCTACTGAATAAAGGTCTTCCCCGTCCACAGGAGAATTTAGGCTAAATGACATGCCTAAATATTAATAGCATCATTTTTAAGTAAACTGCGAGGCTCCTTGTTTTCACATCGCTATTGTTGAAGCTCCCTGAAGAAATAACAGAGGAGACCCAGAGAGGGGAGAGAGATGGGACTCCCTGAGTCATTAAACACTGAGCAGGCCATTGTCTCCTCCCTCCGACATAATGATTTAATAAAGCTACATCTGGAGCAGCACATGAGACATCACTGACAGAAAACAAAATGTTGCTGAAAACATAATGCCGCAGTGCTGTATGCTGCTGCTCATTTATTAACCAGGCTGGCAGTCATGCTGAGATTGTGTGCTGGAGCAGGCGCTAATTGCTCACTTCATAGCCTGGCTGCATTGTTTGCAAAGTTATTTCAGTGTGCAAAGGGCATGGTAGCTGTGTGGACTCATTATCTCTTATTTGAGACATGGGAAGAAGAATACCTTGACGGAGTGTGACTGCAACAAAGTTAGGACACTAAGTTGGTCAAAACTACACTGATTTGTCAGGGAGTTGTATTTTATTAAGCTAACCACAGAGATTTTTTGCCAGAAGAAAAAGAAATGAACACGAGCATCCAAAGTGTAATCCATTTATCATTCATAAGAATTTTTTCCTCTCACACTTAATCTTAAATAAGGGGGTTTGAATTTGCATTGACCTTAAACTCTTTTCTCGGTGTTGTTCCACAGCTGCTCAGGTCGAGTGAAGGCCCTGTTCTTAGGCGCAGACGCCACCTTGACTCCTCTAAGCCTTACATTGCTGCCAAGTTGGCCTCACTGCCGACCACGTTCACCTTGGGTGATGAGAAGAGATACAACGGCTTCTATAACAAACCCCTCACCAGCTCGCAGGAGTATAAGTGCTTTGTTTTGGCTGTGCTGCGATCCGAGGGGACAGACAGCGCTGCTAATTATGTAAGTACATCAGTGTTAACTTCATTCACTAAAATTAAGACATAAATTGTTGTCAACGGGGAAGACTGCATTAAGACGAGCTAAAAATGATCTTTGGTGATTAAAAAAACTGATAAAAATACGTTTTGAGACTGGCCGAAAATAATTTCTTAAATACATGTAAAATCAACATTCCTAAAGATTAGCTGTATGTTAAAGCTGCTCATTTTTTTCAAACACAAATACTAAACAGACTGTCAGTTTTAAAGTTTTTCTACTTCATTAATTTTGTGTGCTACCCTTTGCTGATTTTATCACCCAGCTTGGTATCCTTATAAGAATGAATTAAGATCTGCCACTTAAATCAAGAAAAGTCTGCTTGTTTCTTTTTATAATTTTGTTTTATCTTTACCTCTGTATTCTTAGCATTTATTACACAACAGCACTGCACTTAGTCACAACACAGGCATGAGTATTTTGGGTGCTTTTAAATCTGCCTGTTTGCTTCAGTTAACTCAAATTGGCATGCAAAGTTAGTACGGCTGTGCTTTTGTGAAAGCTGTCAATCGAATACTGGTGCAGACCAAACAACCATAATACAGCTGCTGAAAGTGTGGGTCTCAGTCTGCCTCTACCCTGGAGTAAGAGTTGGTTAGTGTTAAAAACATAAACCAACCTCATTCTGACCTAACTGCAGGAAACATTGTGCTTTTTTTTAGGAAGACCATCTACTCTAGACAGTCAAATATTCATAAAAATCACAGGAATACCTGAAAGAGCTTTAGAGACAATTGCACGTTTTCTTCTTCCACTTATCCAGCTACTTTCTATGGCTACGTTAACACTACAGCCTACAACCTAAATCTGATGTTTTTGCTCATATGTGACTCATTTATGATTTTTTTCAGGCAGTGTAAACAACAGCACAAGTCACATTAAGTCTTGCATTTTTGTATCAGATTCAGGTCACTTTCGTATGTGGTTCTAAATCAGATGCATATCTTTTCTTTTGGAATTTGAATGCAATGTGAACAGGCAAACAAAAAAATCTGATCTGAGCAAAAGATTAGAACTGAGCATAGCCTTTGTAGCTGTCTTAACCGGGACGTCCCTTAACTTTTCGGATGGAAACATCAGCACAGAAACACTCCCGTCTCCCCCATTAGCTGCACACAAGCAGGATGTTCAGCATTATATGAGCTAATACATGAGATATTTAAGGCTGTAGGAGCTCGGTTTGTCCGTGGGTAATGTCTTTTTACTTGACGGATATCTTCATTATAACAACATTTTTGTGTTCAGATGTGCCATATTGTGCTGCCATGATATGACGATGATTACTAGGGTGATTTAGTGATTAATCTCACTTATGCACCTATATATGATGTAAATACTGTGTATTATCATGATGACATAAACACACAAGAGAAAAACTGTGAATGTGCAGCACTATCCCAAAGACAGACTTAAATTGAGTGGGGGTCATAGCATGGAGACAATGCATCATCTCCTCTTGTTGCAGTAGAGTGGACTGGCCAGCTTTAGAATATCACAGAGCAGCCTGTCGCAAGTATTTATAAATCTCTGGTCCAAACTGGGCATAAAACTAAAAGTCATTTTAATCTAAAGGCTGAGACTTTATTCAACTGCCAAAATTAACACTTAAGTTCGGCATCATTTTTACTCATTGAGGGCTGACAGTCACTCTCAACAGCATGCCTCATAGCAGTATTTCTGATTTTCTAAGTAAAGCCCCTTCCTGGACTTGTTAGATTAAAACTTAATTTACCTGAGCTTGTACTCTACATTTGTTTGTGTCACTTTTTCTTTTTTTCAAACAAACTATTTAAGTTTATCACCCGTCCTCAGGCTCTGACAACGCTTCCAATCAGCCCGTTCTAAAATGGCAGTGGCAAGCCAAATTGTTGTTGTTTTTATTGCCACTTACCCTTTACTAGCGCCGCCTCTAAAAGTCATTGCAGCTTGTCCTGATAACTCCCTTATCAGTCGACAACAACATCAGAGATCCGGCTTTGCAATTTTGGAGAGCTGGTAGGGCCCTGTCCAGATCTCTTAACAATGCTTATACAAGACTCTTGGCTTTCCAAGTGGAGGCCCTGTACACTCGTCAAACAGCACTAACGCAGGGTCCCAGCTCTCCTCGGGCTGGTCTGAAGTAAACTTCACTGCAGGAGGGACGAGAGTCCTTGCTCTGGGCTCATCCACTACCCCGGACTTGCATATTCAGTAGCTGGGCCCTGGGTGGGCACAGAGGGGAGGGGGGCAAGTTCTAATGTCCAAAACCAAACCCTAGACTTTTCACCTTTCACTTTCTCTCCTCTCTCATCTCCTCCCTTTTTTCTTTTGCTCCCTCTCCTCTTTTCTGTGTCGCTCTCCCTCTTCCCGTCTTTCTCCACCATGAAGAGAGCAGAGGAGATTGATTAGTGCAGCTGGTGTTAAGAGGAAGACGAGGGCCTGGTCACAGGGCCTAGGGAGTCTGTAAAGCAGGCCTGATTCCCTTGAAATGCTGCTTTAAATGTCCCTAAAGCCCCCCCTTCCTTTCCCTCTCAGTAATCCCCCCTCTCCTTCACTCTGACAAGGGGAGGGAGGTGCGAAGGAGGCTACAGTGGGCAGCCATGATACACTTGACTTCAAAGGAGATGCTTAAACCCCAATCGCTGCACAACACTCTCACTGCACCCGCCATCCGCTGCAGGTTGGATCAGTGGCACTCAAGATTTGTCTTTTTCTGTGTACTCCCCCTCCTTAAACTATGTAGCACCCTCCCACTTCAAAACTTAATCGCTTGGATTAATCAGGCTTCACTTACAGGGTGAGTCAGTATAAGTGTTTACCTGCACTTCAGCTACCTGGTTACTGACGGCTTTCTGCGCTAACCCGATTTCTTCAACTTCATGCAAATGAGATGCCTGGTTTCCTGAACTGAGAGAAAGGTTTGCAGAGACTCACTGCATTCACAGAGAAACCATGTTTAAACTTAAAGCTCCTAGATAAGGAGTTTATCTGGTTATGAAACAGACCAGAATTAGTTGTGATGTTTCTATAAGACCTATAAAAGCAAAGAAGACCATCACTGACAGCGCTGCCTCTTTCTGTATTGTTATTTTTAAAGCATGTTCACGGCTTAGGTGTCAGATGAGCATACTGAAGAAACAGCCTTTTTATATTTTCTAGAGCAAAGACTTAAAATGAGTAATACATATGACTGTTTAAGGACAGAAGGGTAAGAAGTTTGTCATAGAGCACTTCCTACACACATCAAGGACAAAATAAGCAAAGATGAACTTCTTCATCTAAAGTAGGCATGGACAAGGAGATGAAAATATCCAGTCATTAATTTTAAAAATCAAAGCTTTCATGCAACTGGTGTCAATTTGAAATTTTGTTCTGCCATCTTAATCACTACCTGGTTGTGAGGCAGTTCAACCTCCTGACAGTGGCCATAGTGCATCTGGTAGCTGATTTCTAGCTGCCATTAAATAAATAACAGAAGAAGAAGTGAAGTCCAGTTACACAACTGTAGTAAAACAGATTGTGGAGGTGCTAAATGGTTAACTTTGCTTTCATTAACTTAAAAAACTATCTATTTTACTGAGCATTTTTACTTAAATGATCAATAAACAATCAATAAAACATTTCAATAAAAAAACAATAACTGGAATATAGACACCCTCCATATTAGCTGCAGTCTCTATAAAAGTTAGGGATTGTTGTTACTGACTCTCACAGTTATGTTTTCCTGAATTGCACTTAATTTGGGGATGCATAATTGTCAGAAACCAAAAGAAGATTTAAGAGTCACGTAGGGAGTTTTAATGTGGTTACAACAGTCTAAAATTAGTACTCATGAGTTTTTATTACCTTTAAAAGCAAAATCAACCAATGGTATGGAGATCTACTATTTCTATGTAGTTATTTTAGGGTTTGATGATATTCCAGGAGGCAGGTGTCTTAAAACGATAAACAACATATAGCTAAAGTGACTTTTTTAGCATGCTTCTATTCAAAGTGTCTTCTTATCATTATGGAGATTTATCATTTAATATAATTTAATATCCTTTTTTGAGCGTATGATCTGATTGTTAGTAAGACCATGATTATTCAACACAATAAATTCAAATTCAAATTCAAAAAAACTTTATTTGTCCCCGGGGGCAATTAAAGGCACGTAGAGCAGCAAGTGAACAACAATATAGAAATTCACAAGTCATTGGTTTTACAACATCTGCAGTACATCCACTTTAAAACTTAAATGCTCTTAAGGCTTTAAATATGGCAACCAATGAAATAAATATGGGGGAAAGCATAGATACATCAAAATAATGACATATGATTAAAACAAAAAGACTTACTTTTGTGGCCAAAGTTTAACTAGACAAGCTGAACCTTTTACTGTGTGGCAAACTTTGTTGGGAAAAAACACATTTGGTAATTATTTAATCATGATTATCTTGTTGTCATGATTGGGAAGCTGATATTGTGATTGAAATTGAAGCTTGTTTAATTGCCTTAGCACTTCTTGCCTATGTACAGGACATAATCATCAAAGATGTTTCAGTTTGTCTATCCACAGGGGGCGCCAAAATAGCCAGAAACAAAAAAGTTTTGCACAGGAGCTCTGAGTAGGCTTGTTAAAGTTTGCCTATGTCTGAATAAAAAGGAATTTTTGCAGAATTAGAGTTGAGTGGCAGGGATTAAAGTACAGATAATTACTCTTGCAGTTTATCCTTGCAGCCAGAATAATTACATTCAATGTCAGACTAACACTGAAACAAAAAAAGTTGACATTCACAATGTAGCAGCTGACTATTTTGTGACAAACCAAGGACAGAGTAGAAAAAACTGTCAGATTGGTGCTACAGAGCCTGCTGTCTCACTGAACTGTCAGTCCAAAGACCTGGATTTTAAAAAAACTCTTGAGGCAGTGTCACGAATTCCCTCCAAATATTCAGTCCTTGGTGTGAAGTACAGTAGAGGACAGCAGAGAAATCCTTTGACTGACCTGCTGCATATAAAATACATGAGCGAGATCACTGCAGGGCATGTAAACACCTCAGTTCCCCCTTTCCCCCCCTAAACCTTGTTTCCTGTGTGCATGACAACATGCCGAATTCTGAGGTAGAAACTACAGGCGGGCTGTCATTGATCGCCGCACAAATCCCCTATCCACTCTCTTTGTAAAACTCTGATACCACAGCAGCGTTTGTTTTTGTCACCCCCAACGCAGCACTTGCAAACATTTATTACCAAACACAAACGGGTACAGAAGGTAAAGCAGGCAGCGGGATCGAGCAGTTGGCAGAAGCAGCCTCAAGCAGGATCTTCACCAGACCCAGGAGAATAAGACAACAAGTACTGGAGTAAATGACTTGTGTCTTTACTACACTTCCACAGCACCACCAAAACTCCCTCAGCGTAGATCAAACAGGACCGCCAGGGTTTAATAAGCCCTCGTATATCAATGGCCACAAGCAGCCAGCAGTGGTTGGAGGAAAGAAGAGAGGGAAGGGAAGGCAAAGGGGGGATGAGAGAGAAAGAAAGAAGAGAGTGTGCCTTCATGTCTCCCCAGCACCCAAGGCAGATAAACAAGCCGGGGGAAGTGTGAAATGGGATGATAGATGCTGGGTGTGTATAAACAGTATCATTTAATGCGAGAAGAGAGTGAGGGAGGGAGGTAGCATGAAATATTGTGTGATGTGAGACAGAGAGGAAGGGAGCTGTTGGAGAGAGGAAAAGAGGAAAGCTAATTTTTTTTGTGTTGTGTCCCGTCCATCCTGTGAAGCTTGCATGAGAGAAAGTGAACTGGTGGGAGAGTACACTGTGCTAATGTGTGCCTTTCTTTTTGAAAACGAAGAGGTGAGTTAGTGGCACAGAGATGTGTTTACCACAGCTTTCTGTTTGCAGTGCTTTCCAGACATTTTATATTCCACTCACTCACAACAAGGATTGGCTTTGTAGCACTAATTCTGTTGGTGCTTTGGGCTCAAAACACCCTTAACATGGAAGACCGGCTTCTTTCAAAATTCAAAAGGCTTCAACAAACAATATCAAGAGAGAATTATGAAAACAAGATGCCTTTTTTACTCTCTAGCATAAGCAAATCCAAACATAACTTCTCACTATGGGTGGTCGAAAGGATTCTCTGTTCAACTCTACTATGTCGCTTACACTCATAGTTTCTTCTCCCCTCTAGTGATGCCTCCAGATATCTGGATGCTTGGTATTCAGACAGCCAGAGAGAGAAAAAGTGCAGTTCTGGTGCTGAATTGGAAAGAGGGCATGTAAGGGAAAACAAGTGGTGAAAAGAAAGTATGAAAGGAGAAGTGCAGTGCGAAGGAGAAGGGTCATCTTACAGGCTAGGCTGCACCCTGCAGCCATGTTTCTGTTCCTCGTAGATAAAGACATACTCACACTTACTATCATGTTTTCTCTCACTTTTTCTACCTCTGTATTTAGTGTCTCTGTTTCTCTTTCTCTTGCCTCCTCTCCCTCCCTCCCATTGTCTTTCCCGGTGTCATGCAACGATGAGCTCTTCAGCCTCCCCGGGGAGCCAGAGAGAGCGGCAGAAACATAATGGGCGTCTTTGCATGTTTGTTTGTTTGTCTGGCACACACCCCCGCGGCTTATTTAAGCCACTTTTGGAGAGACACGGAGCTCGCGGGGTCAACGGCAAGTTGAAATAAATGTGCCTGTGCTGCACGTAGCCGATTGTGCGCTCAAGGGACGACTGAGCAGCGGCCGACTCGGAAAGTTGTGTAGCCCACAGGCCAGATAGCTGACTCGTTATACTGCTCCTACCGTAACACCTCTACTTCAGTCTCCGTCTTTCTCTCTCTCTCTCTCTCTCTCTCTCTCTCTCTCTCTCTCTCTCTCTCTCTGTCTCTGTCTCCTCACTTTGTGCCATCTCTCATCACCCACTCTTTCTCTCTCTCTCTCTCTCTCTTGTTCTCTCTCTGTCACAGACAAACACTTACAATCACACACGTACACTCTCAGCGGCAGCGACCTAGACAAACACACTCTTGTGGAGACTCAGAGGAGCTCAGGAAAAACGCTCACACAGGCTCTCACACACATTTATTGTCTTTACACACAATCATTGTCTTGCTCTTTCTCTGTCTGACAGATGCTCACATGTCTACAAAAAGAAATTCAGCTTCTTGTAAAGTTTACAGTTTAACATACAGTAAAGCTAAGATATTCATCTGCAGAGGTAACTAAACCCACTGCCATATATTCTCCTGGGTTTCTTCTCTGCAGGAATTCATGTAATTTGATCAAACCTGAGTCTGATGTCTCATTTGCTTTACAATTTAGATGTATTTATGAAATTGACCCCAGGTTTTCTGTCAACATTTTTATGCTTTTGCAGTTATAAATAACTAAAATGCAAAAATTGAATTGAGCCATAACTTGTCAGCACAACATGAAACACAAATCAGATCACTGATGAGTTAAAATGGAAATTTCATGTATTTTTACAATTTAAAATAACTTTTTTAACCAACTTCTGTTATTGTCCAGAAACTCCACATAGAAAAAAAAATATATAGGGTTACAACCAGGGGTGAAAAGTAACTTAGTACATTTACATATGCTGCTATAGTTGAGTAGAATTTTTATACTTTTGTGTACTTCTCTTCATTTTTTAAAGCAGCAGTTACTGAGTAAAAAATAAACACCAAAAGTCAAAATAAGGAGGGCTAAGCTTTCTGTCAACAACACAAAACTAGCTGGTTGTTCAGCTTTGACAACACATGACGGTCAGTAGCACAAAACGGGAGTTCACACTTACATCCTAAAACAGTTGTTTCATTTTACCTTAGATTTAGTCTTCCCTGGATGAAGAATCATATTCTCTTGTTGTTGTCACACTTTGATAAAATATCATATATCACTATGTAAGCCCTTGAGTATAAAGTTATCTACTCAGTACTCAATGGTTTACTTTTTTTTTCACTTGAGTAGATTTATAGAGCAGTACTTTTACTTTTACTCAAGTAAACTTTTACCAAAGTACCTGTACTTTTACTTTATTGTGATAGACTTGCACTTTTCTACCTCTGGTTATAATTTAAAGGAGACATATAATGAAAAATCCACTTTTTAGTATTTCTGCACATATATTCGGGTTTTTGGAGTAAAAAACTGAAAGTCTGGTGCCTGATCTGTATTATATTTTGGTGAAAGCTTTGCACAGATGTTTCATTTAGGCAAAAGGGGCTGGTGTCAAATGTTGAAAAGGAATATGATATGTCACCTTTAAGGTGTGTAACTTAACCCTGAGAAGCTGCACACTTGAATAACAAAGAAAAGTAGGGGCACAGATGGCCCAGCAGTCAGGTTGCACCCCATGTACAGAAGCTGTAGCCAGCCAAGCAGTGGTCCAGGGTTTAAATTCTGTCTGTGGTTCCTTTCCTGCATGTCATTCCTCACTCAGTCTCCTACTATACTCACTTATTAAAGGCAAAAGGTCATAGTGGAACAATTTGAAAATCACACTCAAATAAAAGAAAAGCTTTATCCTGTTGAGTTAAAGATGGCGCAATGTGTAGGTCGCCTTGTATAACAAACACAAATCACCACCATAAACATACAATACACAAGAACAAGATTAGCTACACAGAAAAGAGCCAAATTAACCTCCTCTTTAACCCTCTGAACCCCACTGGATCGCTGACGATCTCAAGGAAACACAAGACGATTCTCCATGAAGTAAATTGTGATCAGAAGCTTTCCTTTCTGCTCATCTGTGGACGTCTTGCCATTTAAATCCCTTCCAGAAGATTTTCAATCCTGGGGCAAAGCACAGTGTTTATTTAGAGCTTTAATGGTTGTCCTAAAAAAATTGACTTCTATATCTTAATTGTGCTTAAAGACGTTGAGATTCCACAGGCATTTTTGCACAGAAAAACAGGAGGACCAAAGAGAAAAGCCCATACTGGCTAGAGGTCCCATGGGTAAATATTTAATGCAGGTGTTATAACGGTAAATAATGAGTCAATAGGACAAAAACACCATCCAATTGAACATTTTTAACGTGCATTTGTCAAGTAAAGAAAAGTAAGCAAAAGATTTGAGGCTCTTAAGCTCTTAAGCCAGAGCAAATCCAGGTATTTTAGAAAACATGGATCCAATCTACGTTTAAGATAAAACACAAATCCACCTGTCCGTATTGTACACATATGTCTCGAGTGATTTAGTGGGGTTAGAGATCCAGACTCTCACATGTACATCTCTGTCTCTCTGTGACTCACTCTCAGACTCACACATTCCTTCATAGCACCATCGCTCCATTGTGATATCACTCTGCGAGGGCATTAGGATCTGCGTGACTGAGCTTTTATCAGATATTAGGGCCGTTCAAATGGATGATCCCAGTACTTTGGCGTGACCAACAGACAAAAAGCTCTCTCTTTTTGTCCGTCCATTCCCTCTCCTCTTACTCTTCCTCACCCTTATCCTTCTGTGAAAGCACAGCTGCAGCCATTTGTTACACCATCCAAAAAAAAAATCTTTTTTTCCCAGGATTCCCTGCAGGGCCACATCCTACAGCCTTTTTTTGGGCCCTGGTGAAGGAACAGGAAGCCTCACAGTGTCGTCATTGTCCCATCGCTGTGTACTTTCTCTTTGTTCTTAGATAATAAGTTTGCACAGGATGTGAGAGAATGGCTGTTAAGAGCTCCTTGTGTGCATCTCTTTGTGCTTTAAACAGCCACTCTAATGTGAAAACTTTTCTTTTTTTACTCCTTCTTGAGCTATGTGGTGTCTGTGTAATATCAGAGTTGCAGGTTTGCACATACACGATTGAGACATGCTGTTACGTTCACACAGCCATACAGTAAATGTTTCCGGCAGTTGCCCAAGAGTAGGAGAGATAACAGAACTATATGACAGAGCGCAGGACTCTTTGAGCTCATCTCAGCTTATCTTTCCAATTAATATCTGCCTGTGTGCAGAAGAGCAGGCTGCTGTGCGGCTAATGATCCGGATTACTGCTGCCTGCCGCCCCGCCACTCCCGCTGCATGCTGGGAGCCCAATTCCCTTCAAGGGCTGCGATCTGTCACCCATGCCCCCTCCGCATACCCGCCTCCCCTCCCAAACCTGCATCTCCCCTCGTCATTCAATAGGAGCCACGCTGAGCTCTAATGACAGATGCCTCACGCCTCCCTCTTTCTTTTTCTCATCTGTCACCTTGCTCTCCTGCAGTCGGACTCCATCTACCTTCAGACTCTTTTTTAAACACCATACTGTGTCTCCTCACACACACCTCAGTTCCTCCCTCCCCTCCCCTCTCTCCCCTACGTCAATTGAAGACGAAGGAGCGAAGAGATGTCTCATTTAAAACCAAGGTGGAAACGCACCCTCGCCGTCACCTCCTCCTCCTCCTCTTCCGTCACGGTGTGAGCACTAATGAAGAAGAGATGAGTCCTCTCCTGTGCCCCCATTTATCTCTGTGGCCAAGGGACATGCACACTCATCCCTGCCTCTCTGTCTGTGCCTCTCTTACTCTTCTGTCTCGCCCCAGCACTGTCATCATCTTTAACGTGATGCAATGCTTTAATAGAAGCATAATAACTTCATTAACCAGGATGGTTATTGTTTTTTGGGAGTGTCTTCTGAGTTAGCTTTATGGCTTGTTCTGTCGTATCCTTGAACCATACCTTATTATTACCATAAAATAACTCCTCAGGGTGCTAGGAGCATGAAATTTGAAACAGGTTCCTTGATTTCTTTTCCTTAACAAGGTAGATTTAGCTCACTCCGTATATATTTTTAGTGGTTTACTGTTCCCACATCGTTGCATTAGCTAAAGAAAATTATTCATCATAATTCATAATAAATCTGTCTTTTATTTTTGATGATCTCTTCAGATTTTTGAGAAAAATTGGCTTTGTGTTGGCTTTCCTGACTTTTTCTGCCATTTTTTGTAACTTGTCTAACTCAAGCATCCTTTAACTCAAAAATCTTCAAAACTAGACTGTGTCTTCTTATTCTGCTCCTGACTCTTGGAAAAAGTTACAGCAACTTCTTGAGACCAATGAACTTTTATTAGGGATACACAATATTAGCTGCATGATACCATTATCAGCAGATGGTAGCTAAAAAAGTGAATTTTTGGTATAGGCACATATGAAAATTTCTGCTGTTATTTACAACTGATATTTTGACTATAAAAATCTGCCGAATCAGCTGTAAATGTTGGTCATATGTACAAATAAGTTAGTGGAATTTTAAGCTGGACTAGTGCTGGACACAGGATGTTTGAGGGGTGCCGGCAAAAATATTAAGAAGGATAGTTGCTATATGCTTAAGAGCACAAGTTTTGACAGTTTTGTCCACTTGAAGGACACAATGTCAAATTTTGCACAGTTAATGGGGACCCTAGCGAGCATTTTTTTTAAATTATTTTTCCCACCTCAGTGGGCACCAAAGAGGGCACTTAGTCAAATTTGACCCACTAATAAGGCACCAAAAAGTGCATTTTTGTCAAATTTTGCTGACTTCAATGGCATCAAAGTGGACACCTCATGAAATTTTGCACACTTACAGGGCACCAAAAAGAGCATTTTGTTTAATTCTACACACTAAGAGGGCACCAGAGTGGGCACTTTGTCAAATTGTGTCCACTAAGACAAATTTTACCCTCTGAGAAGCCACCAAAGAGGTTATTATGAAATGTTGCCAATTGAGAGGCCTCCATAGAGGGCACTTTGTCAAATTTGCCCACTTAATGGACACCAAAGAGGGTATTTTGTTTAATACTGCTCACCAAGAGGGAACCAAAGTGGGCACTTAGTTACATTTTGCCCACAAAGACAAATTTTACCCAATGAAAAACCACCAAAGAGGTCAATTTATTACATTTTGCTGATTTAGAGGGCACCTAAGAGGGCAGTTTGTCAAATTTTGTCCCATTGTTGTGGATCCCTCAGGCATCTTCCATAGGGGAATCTAAGAGGACACATTTTGCAGCACTTTTCCAAACATTAGAATATCAAGAGGGCGATCACCCCTCTGAGTCCAACAGTGGGTTGAACCAACAGCCCTTACTTTTCTTTTTCTGTATTCACCATCATTCCATAAACTTAAGTGTGTTTAAAGGACTAACTTTTGTTAATTTGTTCTTCTCAAACTTGAAACTCTATGATTTTAGGACTAAAGTTTTAGGTCTGAACTACATTTAGATGTTGGTATTGATATCATTATCAGTCAACAGAGAACATAGAACAACTATGTAACAAACAGCCTCCTGTGGTTTCTCTACGATGAATCTAATGAATCTCTGTCCCCTGCGATATAAAGGCTATTTTTATCTTAATTTTTAGGAAGTCTAAAATCCCTCAAGGTGTGCACCTTTGGATAAAAAGAGATCACCGTGCATACATCTTAAAGCTTTGAAGTGGCTCTGCTCACAAGTACTTATATTTTTCCTGTTCTTCTTTTCTCCTACAGATGACGTTTTCAGCCAGCCCCTACTCTGACTCGATCCAGGTCACAACAAGCTTGGCTCAGGGAACAGAGCACCCCGAAATGTTATGGGTCATGGGTCCAGTGCTGGCCGTGGTCCTCATCATCATCATCGTCATCGCCATCCTGCTCTTTAAGAAGTAAGGGGCCGTGCTCAGTTATTTGTCACTGTGTTGGTTTGAGGTTGAACTGCTCTGACACTTGTGATTGTAGGTTTCCTTGGGTTGCATCAGGACTGGTAATGAGACATGCTGCTCTCTGCCACTTGCACCAGACTGCTCACTCCACCAAACTGTAACATCCGATTTCCGTACCACATATACAGTGTAACGGGGAAGGAACCTAAAGCTGATTGATTTGTCTGTCAGAAAATTGTCATTTCTTCCCAAAGATTTTGGCCCAGTTTGCCATTTTTAACAGTTCCATGTGAAGTGTCAGTTAAAATGTCAGATGACTCTGCTTCCCTAATGAAAATCACAGCCTCACTGTCACAAACTCTTAGTTTGGAGGGAGAAATGTGTTGTGGCCACATGATTGGTCTTTTTATATAAGAAACAGAAGGCTGCAGCAGAGGGCTTAATGAAAATCTCAGTCAATATCTCTTAAAAGCAGGTCAGCTTCTCCGTGCAGCGTAGCGTGTGTGCACTGGAGAGCTAACAGGGTGCAGGAGAGGTGCAGAAACATAAAATGCTATATCATTAATTGATTTGTTTTTCAACAACTACATGACTAATTGTTTTTTTAGTTAAATCATCAGGTAAAACATGCATATAGTTTCTTTTTCGGCCTTAAAGTTATAAAAAATCTTATGGATTTAGTTTCTTTATGTTTGGGACAATAAAACCTGTTTCAGACTGGATGCATGGAAGCTGATTTTAATTTCTGCTTGCATAAAAACAAGTGATGGCATTCAGATTGCCTGTGTGAACGCCGCATCTCACGCACCTGAGATGCGCATCTCACATGTGGATAATCTAGAGAATAGAAGGCCCGCCTATTTTTTCTGCAAGCCCTGTCATATTTACCTTTTTAGCAGATATGTTTTTCCATATCAGTGCATATGTATGTAGTATCAGGCAGATCTGGTATCACAGCTGTGAAGACTTGAATTGGAGTGGACAGGCATGGAAGTCATATGCAGCAAACATGCACCCAGTTTGTAACGGTGTAAGTCATGAAAAGCTTTTGCATTTTGCCTTGAGCTAACTGAAATATGGAGTGGAATATCTTAGTGTTTTAGATATGTAATCTGTTATCTCTTTAACAAAAGATATTTGGCCTTAGATGAACAATAAGGTGGATGCCGCCTTACCTCAGTTAGTAGAGCAGGTGCCGATACACAGAGGCTCCAGTTCTCATTAAACTGCTCAAAGGATGGAATTCCAATCTCAGCCCTATTTGGGGCATGTGTTCCTCCACTCTCTTTTCCCATTTTTCCTTCAGCTGTCCTGTCTGATAAAGGCAAAAAGTCACTAAAAAATGTATATATGTGCATAAAGCATATAAGGATTCATTACAGGGCCCTATTTACCACCACCCGGGGCTGGAGAGATGGGGGTGGGTGACCAAAATCAAGCTCAGTAGTCAAGGTCAAGCTCAACGGCATTTCTTTCGCCCGGGACTTTTCAGTCCTGGTGACACAGCCAGAGACTGCTTGCAGTTTTTGGACCCTTGGGATATCCACAACATGATTAGGGGCTCATGTCAATCCTAATACATGACTGGACGGTACCCTAGGCTGTGCTTACTAACCACATCTACCTCTAACTCTGCCCTTAAGGTGTGGACTTAGTTTCTTTTTTAAACAGATTATGTTTCCATGCCTCTGTTAATATGCAAGGACATCCAGAGCACATCAGGGGCTATGTCAGTCCTCCTTCCCATTCAATGGTGCCCTCAGGGAGCTTACTTGACACATCAATGCCTTTCTACAGCCTCAATTTTTGGCCCAAACATGCCTAAAATGTTTGTAAGCTGACCTGTTTTTCCCTTTAATAACAATCTTAAAGTCACTGTAAAAAATTCACATGGAAGATGGAGGAGAAACACTGTTGATTAATGGTTAACAAACGATTCAGCCAGAAGCCGAATGGCTATGTCTGCACCAAGGTTATTATAGTTATATAAAATTAACTAAATAACTAAAATTAAAACTCAGAAATCATTTTAGTTAACTGAAACTAAATCAAAACTAAGCTTTACTGAAAAAACGAAAACTAACTTAAACTGTACAGTGCACTTACAAAATTAACTGAAATAAAATAAAAATAGAGACAAAATATCCTTAGTTTTAGTCTTTGACACGACCATACTGACTGGCACCTAGAGTCTGCACAGAGGAAAATTGCCTGAATTGATTGCTTAGGACTTCATAAAGTGGTAGTTTTATGTCTGGAGTTGTATTCAAACATAATCTTTAAACAAAATGAAAAGTGAAGAGTAGCCTGTTTGAATATGTTTTTAAAAATGTATGATGTTCCCTTAGCCCTGACATCTATCCATAAAAAAACTAAAACTAACTATAAAACTATTAAAAACAAAACTGAAACGAAGCATTTTTGCAAAATAAAAACTAAACTAAACTAAAAAAAAAAACAGCAGTAAAAACTAATTAAAACTAAACTGAAATTGAAAAAAGAAGGTGAAAATGAAATAAAAATAAAAACTATTGAAAAATCCAAAACTATTATAACCTTGGTCTGCACTGTCCGTGTGAGGAGGCTTTGACCTCAGAGCAGACTGCCCAGGCTTAAAGCTGATCTGCCTATGGCTCCTTTCCTGCTTGTTATTCCCTTTTCTCTTTCTTCCTGGGTTCTCATTTTTGCCACTGTCCTATTTTTATACGGACATGAACGCCCACCTAAAAAAATAAATAAATAAACAGCTTGTTGTGCTGATTTAGCTTATTTGGACAAGGCAGTCATCTTCATACTGGTCGCAGGTTCAGTTCCTGATCCTGGCACTATTTGATACATGTCATCCTCCACTCTCTCTTCCCACATTTCCTGTCTCTAAAAAGATTAATCCCCACCTCACTGCAGATAAAAAAAATATTCAGCTAAAGAGACAGCCTGCCCATTTTTTGGCTTATGAGTATAAAACATTCATTGGCATGATAACAGACATGATTTGGAGGCCGTATAAATGACATTTCTATTACATGTGAGCCATTATTTACCTCACTTGACTTTTCTTCTTGATTCAGTCTCAGCCCCTAGCTCCTCCTGATAACTCCATTACAAATTCTCCATTTCATATCATACCTATTCTCCTGCCTGCCATCGCTGCCCTGCAGACAGGCTGCTGTGCGGCTGTGGTCTCCAGCACACTAAGAGAGCGACCGGTTAATAATAGGCCTTGAGACAGCTCACTGCTGAGTAGCACATCCTCTTTCTGGGAGCCTTTTCTCCATGTAGACACAGATGGACAGGGGGGACTGTGGGGAGGTGGCTCTGTGCCCTTTTCACTGTGGACTGGCAGCACATGTGCAAAGGAATAATCACACCCTTGGTTAGGTTGTTACTGCTACCTGCATATTTGCCAAGACCATCACAAGCAGTGAACAATAATGAGGTTATTCTCAAAATCCCCAGTTTGTGTGACATCATTTTTCTGCTCTTTTGAGACAGAGTTTTTGGATGAACTGGATTTAACTTTGTGATAAAGTACAGAAGTTAAAGTCATATGATTAACAATTACCTTTAATCCCCCCTTCTTTTCACCCTTCATGAATGCAGCAAACAGGAAAGGTGGGTACTGTCACTGTAACTTTATTCACAACTCCATCCTCCCCATCCCTGTTCATTCATGTTGTGATTTTCTAGAATCCATCGTCTCTTTTTGGTCTCAGGGTCAGCTTCCTCTCAACTCTGGTAGGCGTTTCTCAAAAAAAACCCACTCAAACAGAAATAAAGGGAGTCCTCCTTAAATTGGCATGTCTAATCTAATTTGTTCAGTTTTACTTGACTTGCAAGACATGAGAGGCAGCAGACTCTGCAGCCCCTGATAACCGGGGTCAGAGAAACCCCCGGGTCACCTCGGTGCACCAGTGCATGTTCCACATTTAGTGCCAGTGCTCCCCCTCAGATCGTCCTGTCTGCCAGGGTTTGTCTGCGTGCTGTGTTTCATTATCCAGCCAGTGTCAGCGCGCCCCTTCAGGATCGGCCCCATCTGAATATGCCAAGGCATCACCTGCTGCTGAATGGGCCATTGTGAAGTAAATGCCAGACAGGGAAACTGCTGAAAAAGAAATGTTCCCATCTTTTAAGCTGACATTTTCCACCGAGACCCATTCCTCCACTTTTTCCCCCCTCTCTCTGCTTCCTCGTGGCAGGAGTCTCAACAAAGGGCCCTGTTCTACCCTCATTAAACACACCCTGGACGGCGTGCACTTATGCAACCACACTGTATGTGTGAGTTTATAGGGCTGGGCAACATGGACCAAAAATCATATTATGATACTTTTAAGGCAGTACCACGTTTACGTATATCTCTGTTTCTTTATCCTGTACAGAAATAACAATGGTTGTCATAGCAGCAGAATTATACTTTGTGCTGATTCTAATAAAAATAAAATAATACTGAAACACATTTGATACAACAGCAACAAAAACAAAAGTCATGGATATGAAATACTGATATTTTTAAGATCTAAAATTCAAACAGACTGTCTGAATTGTAAAAATTGGAAAACGACACACTCCACTCACAGAAAATTTACAAGCTTTAAAAAATGTCGCAGTGTGGCCTATTACAAGCAAGTCAGAGTTTTTCTTGTTGCAAATTTTTAGTCTGAGTTGGGACTTGACAATGTATTGACATTTTATTGGAATCACAGTATGGCTTTCTGCTATGGTCAGATTGCAGGAGGTGCAATTCACGAGTTTTAAGGTGAAATTTGTGTCAGAGATCCATTTCAAGGACAATTTGATACATATTGCAGCAGAGATGTTCTGGGGCACATTTTACACTCAGACGCAAAAATAAAATATCTTTGTCCATGCAGTAATTGCAAACCATCAAACTCATCAATTATGCTTATAGTCCTTAATAATACTACTCAACTATCATTTTATATGTTTTCAATTAAGACAAAATAATCACAATTCAGTATTTTTGGAAAATCATCCAGCCCTACAATGAGCTGGACTCTAGGTCTGACGTTTTATTCCCATAACCATTATATCAAAATGAACATACATTAGCGCACCCTAAATTTTATTTGAAAATAAAACATGTATCTTAAAAAGTGAATATGTTGCCCAGCTCTATGTGTGTCTAAGTGTGAATGTTTTTACATTCTCACATGTCTTAACCTCTCACTCTGAGCCTCAGATGAATAACCCAATTGAGATTTTTGCCATGTTTACTTTAGCCCAGCGCTAAAGTGTCATGTAGATTGGCATCTGATTGGGTCATGGGGAGACGAGGGGTGTGGAGAACAGCTCACAGATGCCCAACTCTTTCAACACCCCCTCCCCCCAGCCCGACCCTGCACCAGCAGTGGTCTCTGGGAAAACCGGATACAGTCTGGCTCAGCTCTCAGTTGGAGAGGAAAAGATGCTTGTCATAGATTAGCTGTCACGCTGCTAGCATTAACTTAAGCCCCTGCAGCACAAGATAACAGGTGGCGGCGAGGCCCAGGCTTCGGCAGCAGGAGGTGGACAGGGTTAAGGCTGTCCATGCACCACCAGCTTTATATACATTCTCACCACGCCGGGCTTCAACAGAAGGCCCTGCTCCTGCCTAAAATCGGAGCTCGCCACTTGCAAATGGAGTGCAATGAGATGTGAAATTTCCACAGGGCGCCCTGATGCTTCTTTCCGCCCATTTCCATTTGCAGTCTGAAGGCTTGTGAGTCTGCAGCTGTATCTGTGAGACTGTGTGTAGCTGTGAAAGGGTGTGAGGTAGGAAAGCCTACATCTGTGTGAGCATGTCAACAGATGCTGGCTGTCTGAACATTAGAATACAGGCGGTTTGCATTTTTCATCCCTCTGTCCGCCTGATGGACAAAGCTGCGCTTGACTGAGCCCAGCCAGTCTGAGCTGTACTCTTCTGTTCGATGCTATGCTAGACTCGGCTAGGCCGGGCCTGGCAGTGCAGGTGCTGCAGAACTGGTCTAATTACCCAGTGTTGTGCCACCCAGCTGATGAGCTAATTACAGCAGCCGCCTGTTTTCCTCTCAATCTGGAAAGCCAGTAAATACAATGTGTTGTTAGCACACACACACAGCAGCAAAACCCACACATTTTAATCTTTGCTACACACAAACATGCGCTCATGTACACATACCCACACAGCAGCTGTCACCTATCCAGCGGCAAACAAACCCAACCTAGCCCACTCCAGGAAAATGACGCCGTTCCTTCAAACACATTAAACTCCAGTTGGCAAACTAATGGGGCTAATTCCCTGGTACCTACTGTCTCTTTAATTCCTGGTCCTCAGAACTAGTTTTGGAAACAATTAACCATTAGCCTCATCAAGTGTGCAGTACAGTAATAACGTGTGCATTTTTCCTCAGCCCTCTGCTCTAACCATATAGGAGGAAATTAATGTCATTCTTAATCATCCTGTCATTTTCACTAGCTTGAGTAATTGATGAACACAGTTATATTAAGTTGTATTAAGCTTGTACGGAGCCTCAGCTCTCACATGTGGTTAATGCCTCAATTTTCATTTCTGCCATTTCAGGAAGCGGGCGTCACCCTTACCCAAAGATGAGCACTCAGGTGGGGTGAAAGACTGCCTGCTGGCTAACTCCTCCGATCCCGTGGAGATGAGGAGACTCAACTACCAGACTCCAGGTAAATACAGACTTAAATCATGATAATGAAGTTGTTTATGATGAGGTGTACTCCGTATATGGCTGTATGATGACAAACGTGCTCGTATGAGGAGTAGAAAACAGTGATATGACTATACAACAACATATCTGTTAAATTCAGGTCTCACAACTTTACATTTTGAATTTTGACTGATGTGCGAAAAATATTTTCTCAGATCAGATCTCAGATTTAAGTGTTTGATTCATCTTAACCCTGTTATCACACAGTAAACATCCACTGTATCTTACATGGTACGTTTGCTTGCAAAGTTCAGTCAAGCTATGGTTAAAGCTTCTTTCAATATACAAGCACTTTGGGAGGATTGTTTTAATGACGGAAGTATGCCAAACACCCTGACTGTTGGTGGTGCTATGCCCCCTCTGAGCCAGTTAAACTGGATCTTCTTCTGGTTAAACTGTACCAAACATTAAGTTAGCTCAGGGGTATCCAAACAAAGGGCCAAATTGTTGCCTGTAGTCCATTTTTAATTGGCCTGCAGCTGATTCCAATAATAAAAGCTTGTGCTTCTAACCCCGAATTTCCATATACAGCGTGCGTGCCGCAGCACGCCGCAGAACGCCAGCGAATCGCACTGCGGAGCACTTCGCTCCCTCTGTAGCCTATCAGAGCATTTCCATAGCCGGCGCTTCAGACCAGCAGCGGCGCGTGCCTGGAGCGCCACTCCGCACCGCTTCGTTTCAAATACGCTGCAGGTCTATTTCGGCACCGGCCGCTGCCAAACCTCAAACCTCAAACCTAAATTCACCGTCTTTCAGAAAGCACCAACAATGGAAGTCCCGGGAGTAGAACATCCAGTTCTTTCAAAATAAAACACAATGCACAGACTCACGACCGCAAATCATCACTTTATCAACATTACGTCTCATCCTGCAGCGAGAGCAAAGAGTCTCTGAGAGGTCAGTGGGTCACCTAGCTACAGTGGGACCTTTGACGAGGAAAAGTTAAGTTTTGGGAATATTTAGCCAAAGAATTTTGCATAAAACCACAGATCCTTTAAGCAAACATTAACCTTTTAACTTCCTAATGTACTCACTAAATGGAGGAAGCAATAATATCATGGACTTATACCAGAAAGGATGATAAATTAACCCCAAAAGGTAAAATAGTCCACTGTTGACATACTATTCCTTTGTGAACTTGCAGTTCTCCCGTGATCTCTTCCTGATGATCAGGGCTGTGCGCCACGGCGCAGCGTTCTAGACCCGCTCCCAGTGGGCGAGGTCGCTCGCCTTTCGGTCGGAGCAAACCCGCGGCGCTTCGGTGCGCGGTGTGCCACTGTATATGGAAATTCGGGTTAGGATACACTTATATTAGGCAATCTGTACACATCCATGTTAAAGCCATTTGACCCACCAGCCCCCCTGTATTGCCCGCACTCACACTGCTCAACTTATCCAGGCCTGAGCGTGGATACAGCAGGCACTGATGTCATCTTGCGGAGCATCCACTGATAATGAATTCATAAGTCTATATGACTCACCATAAGTAAACATTAAGTTTAGTTGTTTAAGCCTGTAAAATAGCAACCTGTTTATACGATATCTGATCTGAAACCAGAGTTATTTCACATGTCTCAGCACTCAGCAGTGTTGATTCTATAAACTGTCATTTTGATAAGATCCATTCATTGACATGCTTTTCTACAGGATTAAATTGAGACAACAGTGTGTCTTATGTCAAAGTGGTTCTGTCATCCTTACAGCTTTCAGTATGCGGCCCTCAGTGAAAAAAGTTTGGACTGTCTCCTTTTCTTTCCAAAACTGCATGGTTCAAGCACTTGTCATGTTGATACCTTCACCATGAATTCCTTTCAGCTTTTTCCATGCATATACTATGTACTCTTCAATATCCTGGTCAAAGACCATACAAGGACAACGAAACATGAGAAGAACACTTAGGCCAGTTTAGGGTATACTGAGGTGTGCAAGCCAAAATAAATCAACCCTGTTTGTATTATCTAGTTCAGACAATCTGACACCAACACTTTGACTGAATATGATAACATGTATTTTGGTAGTCCAGTTTAAATGCTCATTTATGCTCCTTTTATGTATGAAAATAGAGCTATGCATTTAAACAATACAGCAAACATAAGTATTTTTGTAATTTAGAACCACTCTGTCAATTCAAGTTTCAGTAAAGTTCTGCCATTTTTCCCAGATGATTCTTCTTCATTTCTTTTTGCTGCTTTGGCTTGAACTGTTGGCTATATTGCTCATTACTGCCCCCACAATTACTGATGGTATTGCAATGTTTGGTGGGTATTCGTAATATCCAAGAGAACATGAAGAAATACAGATAAAATGTATGCAGATTGCAGACAGGAAGCCCTGTCTGTATCCATATATGTTTTATAGAAAGAGCATAAATGAGCTTGTTGTCAGAAATAAACCGATTTTTTGCATACAGTACTGTGTAGAAGTTTTAGGCATGTTTGGGCCGAAATTTGAGGCTGAAGTAAAGCGTGTAATGGCGAGTACGCCCACTCGAGGGCCCCATCGGGTGGGAAGGAGATTGACACAACCAAAGTCATGCTCTTGATGTCTTTTTACATTACCAAGGGTATGGGAAAATAATCTGATGGAAACAAAACAAAAACCACAGCTTTAGGGGAGTTATGGGTAGATGTGGTGCTTAGACATAGCCTAGGGTACTGTTAGGGCGGGAAGGAGGGTTGCCACAACCCGTGTGTATGTTCTAAGCACCTGAAAACTGTTGGTGGTTGCTGGGCGTATTACCAGGGTTGCAAAGGCCCGGACAAATGAAACGCTGTTAAGCTCGACCTTGGCTGCTGAGTGACACACGTACATGTCAAATGTGTCGACACTGACTCTGACCGCCCTCCCTACTCTCTTCATGTGGAAAATCAGGACCTGTGAAAAACCAGTAGCGCTCTACATGCCTTAAACTTCTGCACAGTACTGTATATCTAGTCACTGACCCAGGTTATAAATTTTGTTGAACAGGAAAACTTTTCAAAGTATTTTGTGAATGTTTATACACGACTCAGAGTTTGAATTTCATTCAGGGCTTTAAAGATCGCAGGCTCATTTAACTTTTCTTATAAAGAAATATTATTAAAAGTGTAGTCTGCCATTATGACTGACGACTTGGAGGGTATTTGTAACAAAATGAAAATCCTACCTAAAACTCATCAAATGATTCTATCAGAAAGCTTTAAAAACATCTAGAGGTGACTCATAGATTTAATAGGGTTTTTTAATACCATGTATTCTTAAATCTTTTCCCCTGAAATATTTGGTATTACATTTTGATTTTTCTTCCCTTCTCAACTAAACTTTGAACAGAATTTCCAAAAGCAATTTTCTTCTGTAGTGAACACCTGCCCTCCTGCCTTCCTGTTTTTTTGATGGATCTTTTGTCTGTTGGCTCTTTGTAGCAGGTGTTGCTTTATCAATTCCTTCTTGTTTTGTTATTTATCCAAATCTGACTGGAGAAAGAAAAAAGATTAATAAGGAAGAATAAAGAAATCATATGAACATCTGTGGAGGAATCAGAGGAGTCAAGGCGAGTGGATTCAGATTCCATCCACGCATCGTAGTAGAGAGAGGACGTGGGGGGGTAGGGGGGTTGTGTCAGGGTGCCCGCCTCAGCATCAGCCTTCTTCCTTTTTTCCTCCTGATCTCCTCCCTCCTCCCCTGGCCCTCGCTCCTCCCCCCTCCATGAGCTCCTTTCATTCCCCCTAGCTGGTAATGAGTCCTGCTGCCTCTGATGTCAAGGTGAGCCAGGCAGAAGGAACAATGGAGCTGAGAGAAAATGTCAACCTCTGTGCACGCGCGGCCGTGCATCTTTCCGTGTGTTTTCTGTGAGTGTGTATCCCTTCTCACGGGTTATTAAAGATCCCAGTTCCCCTACACACACTCACTCAGCCCCTTTGAACCCCTGCAGAGGAATTAAGCAGCACTGCCGCTCTAAAAGAGCCCTGTTCTTCCATCCTCCCACTCCACCTCTTTCCTCTTTTGTCTTTCATTTCTCCCTGTAGGATAATCTCTCTCTTTCTTCCCCCCTTCTCTCCCTCTGTACGTCAACATTTATCTCTGTCTTTCTTTTCCTTCGCTCCTCACTGTTTCTCTTCAAGAGTGGTGATTATCAAAAAAATCACCATGGCTGCATCTCTCTCATGAAAACATGAGATTCAAGGGAGGTGCTAAGTGAATATTGAGCAGTCTGTTTCTGTGTCCTCTCACTCTTTCTCTCTTTGATTCCCCCACAGCAGGTGAACATTCCTGCTCTGATTCTGATTGTTGTTAAGTGGTCTGGCCGATTGCAGCTCATGTCTCCAGCACATTGGTTTGTTAAACAGACCCAGGCTTCATCGTCCTTATGGCACTCTAGCAGCAGGCGTGTGGTTCTATGAGTAAATGGCCTGCTTCAGTCTTGGTTGACCTGGCTCAGATAGGGTTTTCAAATGTCAGCTGACAATACTGGACACTTTCGGTAGATGCTGAGCATCTTTATAAGAGAGATTCTGATTTCATATCACAGAAGTTGTAGCAGTAGACATCATTCTTGTGGATGAAAATATGATTTTATTTACCAGTTTCACAACTGATCTCAGAAAATATCAATAAAGAAAAGAACAAAACTAAGAGTGAAAAGTTGGATTTAAAAAGGAGGATTCCTTAATTTATTTTAAAGTCAAGATTTCTTTGTTCAGCTATTGTGCTTGTATATTTATTAGCTGTGCTACATTACTTTTATTTTACCTCTCAGTAAGAAGTCTGTCTAGGATTTTGCAGACTATTTTGGTGATTGCCACAGCCTAAAACGCCTGTTTTTTTCTGCAGCTTATTGTAAAATTGTGGTAAAGTTGCTGTGTTTTAAGGCTGTTTTTTTCGATGGTGTCTCAGGAGAAAGGGAATTTGCAAAAAAAAAGCTGCAGGTGTTTTTAGTTCTCGAATTTGTTCTACAAAAAGGGCTTATACTCAAACAGATTTTACAAGTGCTTTACACACAAGAGTTATTAGGGTTCTGAGTGCACAGAACATTTATAAATGTCAGCAGCAATGTCACTGCTGTTATTCTTATAATTATCTAAGATTATCTTATCTGAGAAATCATAGTACAATATTGAAAGACTGCACTACAAAAATATTAAAATGACAGGTGCATATCCTTCAGCTACATACATCAATATTCACCATACAGAGCAGGGGTGTCCAAAATTTTTTCCAGTGGGGGCCACAATCAGAAATATATCAGGATGGTGGGGCTGTTCATTTACCCGACCATGAGGATATTAAAGTTAGTAAAAGCAGTCTAATGTAGGCAAAGATGTTTAGTGATTTGGCATGCTAAAATGGCTATTTAATGGCTGACAAGGCAAATAGCCAATCTTTGGGTGGCCAGTCAGATTTCAGGGGGCTCTGGTCAGCCCTAGATACCAATGGCTCTGCCCCTGCAATGTCATTGGTGCTGCTTTTGCTGCTGTAATCAATCAAGGCATTATAAATCAAGATATAATTATCATTTTAGTTGCCAATATGATTACTGCTTACAGTGTTGTCTCAGTTTAGTGAAGAAAAACAAATTTATCTTGTCAAAATGTTTGTTTACAGAATAAGCATTCATTTAATTTCAAGAATTTGTTTGAAGGCCAATCAAATATGGCCCGCAGCCCACATTTGGCCCCCTGTACACCCCTGATACAGAGTGTAAATCAAACAGATTTAACAAATACAGCTTTGGTCTACATTTCCTCATAAATTGAGTAAACATATTTATATTTGAAGAAAACAGAAAGCTCCAGCAGCACTTATAGTTTAGAGCAAACATCCCCAAAGTCTAGGTCGGGACTCACGGGTGGGTTGCGTGACATTCTTTTGTGCCCAAAATGGAAAGTGCCAGGTCAAGACCAGACTGAATTTATGCCATCGAAGCTAGCGCTGGCCATTAGCTCAATCAACCAGCTGAGGATGGCGCAGAAGGTACACTTGATAAGCAATAACGAATGGAAAAGGAAGTTGTTGGGTCATGATGGCTTAAACCTCAAGACTTAAACTTCAAACCTCCTTAAACTTCAAGACTTTCTTCAACCTCCATGCACCTTGGAAGTTGGTAAGGTTGTGCCAGAAATACCCTCTACAAATGTATTTATTCTGTCAGACTTCTGTTAGGCCGAGATATACTTCCTTGCATAATGGGACACATCTTGACTGCCATGTCCCATTCATCAGTTGGTGCGATGGCTGTGCATGTCCTCCAAATTAAGGCAATGCAAGATCATAGGAAGACATTTTGTCTCAGATGGTGGAGGCACTGGTAGTGGGGTTGATTCCTAATTTTGGCACTTTTTGGTGCATGTCATCCCCCATTTTCTCTCTTTGTGGTTTTAAAATTTGATGCTTATACCTGTTGAATGATAAAAGTAGGATTGGTGTTTCAGTTCAGTGAGTGACCATGCAAACTGGTGACTCTAAGCTGAGTGACTGTTTATATCTGGTGAGTGTATTTTGACAAAATAACTCAAACTAAAAAGAGACATTTACGAGGACTCACCATTTGTAAATACAGTTGGTTGAAGTCACCAGTAAACGCAGTCACTAATTAAACTGTCACACAAGAAGCGTTAAATCCGTGCAATGGGAAAAATTTGATACACTGGCAGATGGCTACCACTCATCAGTCTGAGCTGATCTGATGTTACTGTTGATTACTGATGTTATTATAATATAAGTTCTGATATCAGAATCCACATTATAGTAACCTCCCCCAGTGTCTCCATCTATGTAGTTTACATCCCACATATCAGGTTGTTGTCTACAGTCTGAGCTTTCTCTATAGCCTCTAGAGATATTCTTCTCCAAGAAGATGTCTTACAAAGGCAAGTATATTTGCTCGTAGGCTCATGATGCATACATAACCCCAAGGTGAATCAGTAAGTATATCTCCAGTCTAACTTTGCAGATAAGTAGCAATCACGACAAGACAACTTCCTGGATTAAATTAAGGTTCTGAAGGAAAAAGCATGATTTTGCAGGATCTTAGCATGCACATTGGGGATTAGTATTTTGTTCAAGTGAAATCCAAAATGTTGGTCAACACTTTGACAATTACTCCTAAGAAGCAGTAAAGGGAAATTTCTTTAACACTTCAGGAAACTGGAGAAGTGCTCTTTCTATTGGAGTGCTCTTTACACAGAGCAGTCTCAGGGGGGCATTTTAAAGTCAAGCTTTGTATGCACTTCGGTTTAACAACCCAAGCTACACTTCTTGGATTGTCCTGAGAGCATTTACACCACCTGCTGAGCTCTGCGACTAACTCTAAAGGTTATTTGCAGATACTGTTTGGCCCTGGTCTGATCTTAAGCCACCTCCATTGATTGAGTGTTCTTCTTCCTTCCTCCTTCACTGTCCTCTCTCCGCAGGTCCCAGCTCTCATCGCTGCCCCAACACTCCAAGTTAGTCTTCTCTCTCACCTGCTGTGTATTTCCCACACATGTAGTCTCTCGTCCTCCCCACTCTCACCCCGATCACATTCCCCTCGATGCAATCCTGACAGACATCACAGGCCTCACAAGTTTGTAGCCTCTGGCGCTCCAAGGATGCAGCAGTGTCCTCCTCTGGCTCCAAACTTCCCACAACACCTTTTTGGTTCAGAAGCAGAGGACTAGATGGGTTCATGGACAGTAGAGTTAAGGTCTTTGCACACTGAGTCTGTTATTTTCAGACGCATTTTTCATCTCATTCACTGTGAAAATTTGTAGAATGACGCAATTAAGATGACTTTATTGCTTTATCACTCCTTTAAAAAACAATTTGGATCATCCACCATAACAAAGATTTTCATTTGGCACAAACCCATGTCACTGTGCCAAGTTGAAGACATGAGGTATGACTTTTCAAATGAGTCTTTGTTGCATAGCTGTGAGTGCAAGTTTTGGCCTTTATCTATGATACTGCATGGTTGATATGCCCATAATATACTGGTAAATCACAGTGTTTGAGTAAACATTCTCTCTAGGATTTTGCTGAGTTTTTAGGTGACTAACAAAGCCTGAAATGTATAATTTTCTTTCACCCATTTTTTGAAAAATTGCAGTAAAGTTACAAAGTTTTTAAGGCTTTTTTCCATTGATATGTCTGGAGAAATGGATTGGCAAATAAAAGCTCCAGGTGTTTTTCGTTTTCCAATTTTGCTTTAAAAAAAAGCCCCATATTCAATTAATGACATTAAAAATCAGTTTTTTCAACTGTAGCATCAGACAACATAACACAATTGAAAAAAAATGAAGGGGGTCCAAATACTTTCTGAATGCACTTTATATACTAAATAGTTATCTCCATCAGACTTGTCTTTATATTAGCCACATAGTTGAATTGTTCAAAAGCTCTGAAAAATCAATAATCCATTTAAAAGACTTCAACAGTTGCAAAAAACTCAAAAATCACACCTGTTGAAAATGACTGATGAAAGCTTCGACATCAGTGTGCAGACATGATTAACACAACATAAAATCTTTTTAATGTGCAGCAATTTCGGATTCAGTGTGCAAATGCCTTTCCTCCTGCTGTAAATCAGCCTTGTTATCTGTGGCTTCACTCTCCATTTACCCAACAACATGTTCATAAAGGAGCTGGCTGGACACATACACACTAATGTCCTTCTGTGTGATAGTATTAAATTAGTGTAATTGGCCAGGTCTCATCTTGTGCAGTGGCCATAGTTACCAGCCATTAGCCGTTAGCATTACAGTAATAATGAGCTAAAAACATGACCCATGACCCTACTGATGCGCTTTGCCAAAGGCACTAATGTTAATATTTATACCTTTTCAAAGTGTCTCTCTGATCTCTGTGTGACTTCCAGGCTATATGTAAGGTTAATGATGCTGCCTGTATAACTTCAGAGCCTCTTCATGCGTCGCATACAGTTAACTTTGAACACATGAGGCAAGTTCCCAACAATCCGTTTAAGCGCAGAGCCTTGCCAAGTTCAGAGGCACAGGGGGAATTTGTGTCGGTAGATTAGCAATAAATCATCCAATAACCCGGCGATGAGAAATCTAGAGAGCGGCAGGGGGGTTGTTTGAAATTAATCCCAGCCCAAGTGCTCCAGGCTGGGCCGAGAGATAGTCCATTGTTGGAGAAGAGATTTTCAAAGAAATGAGTTTTGGCTGGTGACCAGTCAGGTTTTTTTCCCCCTTTCTGAGAAGTGACAGTGTGACTGATTTGTAGAGACTTGTGGGTTCCTTCTCTGATCCCACCTCTGCCACCGATTGAGCGTTGTGGAGTCAGAGAGATGTCTGCCTCCCGCTTCCTTCCAGGAGCATGCTCACCCAGTCACTCATGTGCATTGCCGTGCCAGCCCCACCTCTGTCCTCCTCACTTAGCATGACGACATCACCAAATGTCACCAAATGTCACCAGCCTGTTTCAACTCGTGCGCTCTCTCTCCCTCTCTCCTGTCTTCATGCATTGTTGAACAAAGTGCACAGCCACCTCATGGTCCCACTGGCAGCCTCACTCACCCTGTGGTCCAACCAGTGTTTTGTGTAAGTTCACGTGTACGTCTCATGTAAGAACAGATTGATCTCATTCCTTTCTTTGTGTTTTTTCCCTTCCTTCTTGTTACAGGAATGAGGGAGCACCCACCCATTCCTGTCATTGACCTGGCTGACCACATAGAGCGACTGAAGGCCAATGATGGCCTCCGCTTCTCCCAAGAGTACGAGGTAAGAGCCCCATGCTAATGCAGAATTAGTGTTCCCTTTTTTCAAGCATACAAATGAGTTTCTTTGTTATCATGTCTGCGAGGAAGATTTCTGTTTATGCCTCTTTGATCCCATATGCATGTATCCTAATGGATTATAGAAGACTTCTTTCACAGACATTCTTCAGTCATTTTTACAACTCTATTACCATTCCCACCAGGAAACCAACACTTACATTAAATGCTGTGAGATGCTTTTTCACAAAACTAGCAGGTGGCGGGTTGCTTAAGCAATCTGTGTGCGGCTTGATGTTTCCCCTAAGAATGTTATTTTGCAGGCAGTCTCTCCGATGCAACTCGGTGAGGGATTATCTCTTGTCAGTGTTCTCCCTCAGAAAAGAGTTAGCAAATTTGCATTTAAAGTGCCACATAGTCGGTTTGGGGACAAAACAAGGCCAGACGAAGACGAAAGGCATGCTTGAATACAGAAAGACAAGAGGCATCTTTTATTTAGTTGTCCTGATTGTTCGATCTGTTTTGTCTAATAAGCATTATTCTTCACATTGATGAATACAACGAGGATCTGGGAATGATTGTGGTTCTTTTTTTGTAACTCCTTCTGAAAGGTTATGTGATTGCCTCCGTCTGTTTTTCTGTGCCCGGCATATGTTGCTACAGCATGAAATCTGCTGTTGCAATTTCACACCGCTGAGAAAAACAACAGAATTATTGTGCCGACCTCATAACCTTTCCCCGAGCAACACCACAAGCCAAAACTTTAGCCAACATTTGTTTCTGTTCTGTTGTCTGCCCTGTCCAGTGTTTACTGTGAAAATAATATAACATTTGATAGCTTTATATAACCGATGAATCATCTACCCAGTGGTACTACCCACATGAAAGACTTAATTTGAAGCCATATATGGCGCTTATGAGAACATACAACCTAAGTGTATTTTGTCAGATATCAGTGAGGCTTATTCATTCAGGATTCTTACCGGATCTCTTCTCAATTGTTGTATTCCCAGCTGAAATTAATGTATTCTAATACAACGGCCTCCGTGAGGTTATAGTGTTGTGTTTTTGTTTAAACTGTGGGTGGTGTTGATTAAACATTTTGGAGGATGCTGTCAGTAGTGGAGCTAAATTGTGTTGTGGTATTACTGAGAGGTATTTATTTTAATCTGTTTGCCTTCTGTATACCAATGCAGACAGAGAAAGACTTTTAAAGTAGAGATGCAAATCCTTTAATAACTCGTGATTCAATTCTGATTCTGGGGGTCACAATTTATTTAAGAACCAATTTTCAGTTCAAAGCCATTCCCAACCCACAACACATTTTCTTTTTCTTTATAAATAGGTGCTTACTTCAGCAACTCCTCCAATCTGCTGTGTACTAAAGAGATGTATAATTTTACTTCATCAGGATCACGTAAATACCAGAAAAGAAAGTAACCAATTATATTTACTCACATTACAGTAACTGAGTAGCTTTTTGTGTAGTTTTTAGAAATAAGTGATTTTACTTTTACTTTAGTATCCTTTGAGGAAAGTATTGTAATCATCTACAATTCAAATAAGATCAGTACTGAGTTTGAATAAAAATTAAAAAAAAAAAAGGCGAAACTAGTTACAGCAAGTATGACCCCTGGATTGGCCCAAAACACCCTAATTTTGGCATTTTTTTTTTTAAAAGGCGGATTTCCTGTCAGAGATAGAGACATGGTCCCGCTGGGTTTTTTGTAGATCTCCCCGAGCTGCATCCACACCAAATTTTATAAATCTAGATAAAACTGCCTCTCGACAGTGTCCATAAAAGCATGAAAGGTGGCACCATTGAGGCATTTCCTCAGGGGCATTTTAGAAACCTTTATCAACCCTGCATTTTTTTCAGATTTTAAGGTGTGCCAGTTTTATTGAAAATCGGTGCATGACTAATGCCTCAAAAATGGGCAAGAGTAGGCAAAAAACAAAACTCCTACAATTGCAATAGGGCTCTTTCACCCATTCAATGCTGAGGCCCTTATAACAATAAAGGAGGTCCAAGCTTTCTGTAAACTACATGGCACTGGCCAGTTGTTTATTTTACGGTGTCATATGGTGTTAAAAAGTGCATTGCAAAAATTACTACTCAGTACTCAATCAATCAATCGTTGCTTGTATAGCTCCAATTCATAACCAAAGTTATCTCAAGACTCTTTAAAAAGAGGGCAGGTCTAGACCATACTCTCTGTTGCCTATATAACAGACCAGTGTTAAACATTGATATTATAGCAAAGACTGCACCCTTTTATAATAAAGACCAGAGTTAATTACCAAGGCAATCTAAACATTCCCTATTACAGGGAACAACAAACAACAAATTAAAGACAAATTTATAGCAGTTGTGGCCTTTAACTTATCTCCCATTGTGTAGGAAATTCATTTAGCTTTACTCAGTACTTTGAGCAAACACCAAATTAAATAGTTTTTTACTTTTACTAGAGTGGATGTATAGATTAGTAGTTTAACTTCTATTAAAGTAAGTTCAATCAAAGCATCTGTACTTTTATGTGAGTGTAATATTCTTGTACTCTTCACACGCCCTAGTGAATACACAAAGAAAAACAAAGATAACAATAATCTGTGCGTAAACTAAAAAATAATATAATATGAAAAAATGTGTGGGTCTAAGCAAGAACATAATGTTTCAGAAAGTTGTCAGTGAAAAAATAATAAGAAATCTAAAGCCTTCGCTGCTGACGATGCTGTAAGAAAACTGGTGTTATGGTTTAATAAGTGACCGTGTCAACTGATGTCTGATTGCAGCAGTTAAAAACGTGTTAAAAAAAGAGCACAATTTCCAGTTTATCTGAAATATACTTTGTAGATATGACTCTAATGAAAAACAAACATTAGCTGTATAGTCACCAATTAACATGTTAAACCGTAGCACCAGTCTTTGACAAACTAGATGATAGTTCTTATCATTTTATGGTCCATGTCTGTCAGCGGTTAATGGCCTTTATTCTGCTCATTTTAATTCTGAGTGGTGATGTATGATTTCAACTCAGGCTTTCGACCTGTTCCTGAAGTAGGCTAGGCTATATCACTTTAGTTTAGCACACTTAATGACACTTTAAGTCAGGCTCCTCTTACCTGGGGTATTATAGAATCCTCATTGAGTCTTGGCACTCTTCTTTTGCTAAAACAGGACAGGATGAGTAACTTGCAGCTCCACAGACATTGTAGACAGTATGCCAGTATATCAGACATAGCCATGTAAACATTACTGCCACTGAGAGCTAGCACTGCTGGTGCTTAAAGTGCAACTAACAAGCCACACACATCTCCTGCTGTGCACCAAGAAAAGTGTGGATGGTGTATGAGGAAAGCCTCAGCCCCCTGCTATACTCAAACTTTCTAATGTTGAAAATGTACTTTTGGTGAAACGAAGTATTCTCCATCTTGAATAGAAAGGTGGACACTTAGTATAGAAATTGGTATGACAGCTTATTATGTTGACTCATTCTGTATTTGGAAGCAAATTTGTCCCATTTTCTAAACAAAAATATATTTAAATGTTATTTTAGGGTACCAGCTCAGGGTAAAACTAACTGCTAGCAGGGGATGTAATTAAGCCTTGGTAAAAATCTGCACTCAGTTAAGTTCTTTATAGTGCAGCACAGTCCTCCACCAGTACATCCCGGATGGTTGAGTTCGTGTAAACCAATCCAGCCAGAGAAGTGGCTTGTAGGACTGCAGGCACCCAGCCCGGCCACGTTCCCTTCCTGTACCATTCTAAGCCAGGGAAGACCCCCCTCCATGGCCCGGCAGATGGCCACCCCTCTCTGCGACAGCCAAAGCGCTGTGGCAGAGCTCATGGTGCTTTGTCTCAGTCACGTTCGCCGGCTGCTCCCGTTGTGCCTTCCCCCAAGGCTCGGAATTTGTCTAGGCTTCACCACCTCCTCTCCCTGATGTTTTAGGCGTCCTGACACTTCCTCCACCACCAACGCCAGTCCGCATCACACTGAGCAATGTGCACACTGGGTAATGAGCTGAATTTGTCAATCAGGCATGCTGCGGCTCCCTCTGACAGTCTTTTTACTGCAGGAAGCATTATCACTCTGCAGTCATCGTGCAGTAGCATCATTATGTTCATTTGAAAGTATTTCCAGTGTGTCAGCGAGAATAACTCGCCTGTTTGCTTTTCACCTTTTTCGTTATCTCTAGCTAACTTGTTTGCAAGTTGTCATCAGTCTAGTGGTCTCTCTGTGTTCTCTGAGTACTCAAATAGATGTGGCATGTTTTGACTGCAAATGAAATCTTTTCCTCAAACTGGCCATCATGGACAGAGAAATTGGCAGTGCTGAGCTCATCAGCAGCCATAGACCTACACTCCCAACTACTGCAGAGCTATTTGGAGCTGCAGGGAAAGAGTTTTTGTTTATGAGTGGTTTATATATTTTTTATATTTTTTTCCAAAATTGTATAACACATTTAGAGTGGTTAATAAAAGTGTGCCTCCTGTGGTCACACTCTAGGATAACTTAAGTTTGTTTTCCTACCACCAGCAGCTCTTCAATACTGCAGAAATATTATATATTTATGATGTTTATTCTAGAATATCATACCGTAACGGTATCATATACTATCATAATTCTTACCATGCTAATGCAGATGACAAACAATTGTACATCTCAGTGTCATTATATGACTACAGTCCTTTACACTCACTGAGTAGGTGTACTGAAGGAATCAGTGAGTAAATGTGCCAAAATTTGTGACGGTTAAATAAAGAAAACATTGAAATACTTGTCTCTGGCCAAAAGAAGAGTCCATGACACTAAAACTTACACATTAAGCCAGAAATCTTGTTCTAATCATGGACTCAGACCTAAATTCTAACAGCCACATAAAGACAGTTACAAAATCAGCCTGTTACCGTCTTAGAATAAAGCAAGAGTCAAAGGATGTCCATCCAAAGAAGACAGAGAAACTTGTTCATGCTTTTATATTCAGCAGGCTACATCAGAGGTTACTAATCAATGGACCACGGTCCAGATCCCGACCCAAGTGCTGTCAATCCGCACCTGTGAGCACGTGTAATATCATTCTGACAATCTGTCCTCTCCCAACCCATGCAGATTTTTCTTATATTTACGATGATCTATTTTGACCTGCACAGCTTCTTGTCATAGGTGTAGCTATATGTGATGCTACAGTGGATTTCAGAACCCTGCTGCTAGTATATAACGCTCTAAATGGGTCAGAATTTTGTAGTCCCCTATGAGGCATATAGACCCCTCAGAACCTCTGAGATGCGTCTTGAAACTGTTCCCAGAACCAAGCAGGTGAGGCAGCTTTTACTTAATTTGCTCCTCCCCTGTGGAACAAACTAACAGGTAACACCTCTACATCTATTAGCTGTTTTAAAACAGCAGAGCTTTAAACATTTATTTACTGCTGCATTCCCATTAGCTCTTTTAATTCATTTCATATTTATTTTTTTAATTGCAAGTGATAAACTGAATGTCATCTTCTTTAATTTATATCTTGCACTTTGTTGTCTTGGATTTTAAAATATTTTTGCTGTCTTTTTAGCTGTTTAATGCTATAATTGTCCTGTCTTTAGCTCTTTTAAGCACTATGAATTACTTTTTGAATAAATGGTGCGCTGTGAATAAACTTGCCTAAAAGTACTTTAGAAATGATTATAAGAAAATACAATAAATTGAAACCGAAACACTGATTTTTTTCACAAGGAAATATTTCATTGAAATATCAACAGGAGCTTCCGCTCTTATAGAAAGGGAAAACAACTACATGAAATCTATGAAAGCATTGAAGAGACTGTTACCTTTCTAAAATAACAACAAGGAAAACAAAACAGAATTTTTCTCTGCTAATTCAGTGAACTGCTCTGCATAAACCAACCTCTAGTATTCATTAGGCGATAATGGATGGAGACTTGCGTTAATTTGCATTAATTTGCAAGATTTTATCAAAATTTCCCTGCAATTTGCATTGAGTTTTAATAAAAAAAACATAATTATAATTAGAGCTAGAAAGCAGTTATTGTTGTTACACATTAGGTTTGCTTTCTCTGTTGCAAATTAACTGACTGTATTGTTTGTTTTTATGTGGTGAACATCATTTGCTTTATTTCTAGATCAGCAGAACACCAGGGAGACATTTCTTTAAAGTGCTTTTCCTTTTGTCACCCTTTGCCCCCAGATCCTAATGCAAACTCTCTACAGGCCTCACCTTACACTCTTTATTTGGTCAGTTATTCTATTGTTATCATGTTTGAGCTGTCAATTGGTGACATAAAATAACCTCTAGTAATTTAACATGTGCTAAAGCCATGTTAAGTAAGTAGAGGAATTTGGACAGTGTCACTCTGACTCTTGCTGGATTTGTGAGGCGAAAGGTCTGGGGAATTAGTGGACACGGTTCCGGTGTGAGCTGAGGGGGATCGATACAGAATAACAAGAGACTCTGTGACATTATCGAGCCAAGGGATGGGAGGCCGTCACATATCTCCCCAGATCAATATGTATGCAGTCTACTGTCGTCTTAGCCCAAGAAACAAATGGCACTAGAAGGGAAGGGTTAGAGACAGAGAGAAGCTGAAAGGAAGAGGGTGAAACAAAAGTGCAAGAGAGGAAGAGGCAAAAGAAACAGAAGACGAGAGAAACCATGGTTACCACAAGAAGTCATGCATGTGACTTCTCAGAATTTGGAAATTCAATAGGATGATCCTGAAGGGGACAGGATTTTGACAAAACCTATTCTCATTTCCCAGTTTAAATTTATATTTTCATCCTGTTTGGCTAAGAACTTAGGCAATTACACACATTTGCTCTCTCTCTCTAAAGTAGTATATTCTTTTTCGGGTCAATAAATCACGGAATTCTGCCTCTTTATTTCTTCTCCGTCAGCATTCATTGCATCAAATGTCAACCAAACAATAAATGTGTTTGTGCAACAACAGTAGGAACAGTTTTACCACTGTGGCCCATTGTATGGGGTTTTTCACAATCTGGAAGAAGGATTGCCTTTCTGCACCATCTATTGTTGCTTTTCATGTAGTATGATGTGGATACATGTTCCAGTTAGCTTTGTTGTCTATACCCCTGCTGAATGGGTGGCAGTCAACAGTGGGATGATTTTACCCCATATTCTCTTGTAATGTCCCATTTTATTCTCCAAACATTCAATAGTCATTTGTGCTTCTGTTTCCTTTCAGTCTTTAATGTCTGTATATTTGTGTCCACGGTCTTATAATCTCTCTTCCCTCCATCTTTCTGTTTCTTCTCTCTCTTGCCCTCCTTCGCAGTCCATTGATCCAGGCCAGCAGTTTACCTGGGAGAATTCCAACATGGAGGTCAACAAGCCAAAGAATCGCTATGCAAATGTCATTGCCTATGACCACTCCAGAGTGGTGCTCACCTCTGTGGATGGTAAGAGCTTATGCAGCCACTTAACCTCTTAGAAAGCTTAGAAAGCTGTTGACTGAGGCTTCCATTGATTGAGACCTTTTTCACAAAGACCAAGGATATTTTTAAGCCTGCAGCTGCTGCTTCAGAAGTCTTAGATTTATCCGTAAAGCACCTTTACAATTTTTTTTCACCCTTAAAGAGTGTCCCATCATAACATTTTTGATACTTTTTAAATTGTGAGAAAATCTCTGCATCTGAGCAGCCTTACTGGATCAAATAAACCCTACTGGAAACTATGATAAGGTAACACTCTTCTCACTCCTTGTCATTGTTACAGCTGTTCCAGGCAGTGACTACATCAATGCTAACTACATCGACGGCTACAGGAAGCAGAATGCCTACATTGCTACACAAGGGCCACTGCCGGAGACACTGAGCGACTTCTGGAGGATGGTGTGGGAACAAAGATCCAACACCATTGTCATGATGACCAGGTTGGAGGAGAAGTCACGGGTAAGTGAAGATCTTAACTTGAGCTACTCTTAAACACAGAAAAATTGCCATGACCTTCTACATTTCATTTTAGCGATATTTTCATTCATTTTAGCCCAATTTTCTCTATATTGTGGCGAAAAATCCCATCTATTGTTATAGGTTGTTGAAATGTATTTGTGTGCAGTAGATTATAGTGGCATAGACGGTACAAACTGATGGAATGATTTCAGACCTTTTCAGTTTCCCTGGCTAACAGAAAGGTCGCACCTATGAATGAAAAGACTGCCTTACTAGGAGGAATAGAAGTGACTGCTTTGTAAAGCTTTAAGCCATTGAAGTTTATAGTTCTGTGTTGTACAAGACAGTCAGTATTTAAAGTTGAAATGTGGGCCAAAATAGGCTTTCTTGGCGTATATAGTGTGTATATATTTGTGTGGCTTTAAACCAGAGGAGTAACATTAAACCAAACGGAGCCTGAAGGCATATAGAAGCCTGGTCCTTCTTTAAAGCAGGATTTGTCAGCTTGATCAAAGTCACAAGGACTTCAAAGGATATTTTGGTTGTCTGTGGACAGTATCGCTTCATGTTGCTTCTTTTTTCCCTGAGTCTTCAGCAATCTTTTAAAACTTCTGCATGGATTCCTTCTAAAACTGTTTCCACTCTCCCTCCTGTTGTGTGTGTTTTACTGATGCTGGAGTTACTTTTGACAATTTGCACATGATGGAAAAATGTATTTACCCTCTATTAAAAAAAAGTAACCACGTTCTGTAATTTTACAAGCATGTGCAGGGTGGTCGCACGTATATTTTCATAATAATGCAAATTCATTTCTGTTCGTTATGTAGATACTGCTCACAGAGCTCATCCCTGATTGTTTCATATTTATTTTTGCAACACCGTGCCAAGGTTTCATAGACATAGAGTCTCATTTATGTTTGCTCTTTTTGAATCTGGCTCTCAAAGCTGCAGCACTATAACAAAACTTTGTACTTGGAGTTAAGAGTATTGTCACTCGTGTGCTCCTATAAATATATTCAAGCTAATAAAAGCAAAAAAAGGAGCACATGGGCAACTTGAGATTTAAAATTGGGATAGTTTTTTTTAATTACCATCACAAAATCATGCTCATGAATTCCTCAGAGGAAATAAATCAGCACGAACCCTGCCAGTATGAGCTGCTTTATTAGTGAGAGCAATACGGTGCCCTAATGAAAGAGAGTCCCCAGACAGAAGACTGGAAGTAAAACAGATCGTAAATGAAAGAGTTCATTTCCAAAATCCTTAGCATTGATTTTTAGGAGGTTTGGGAGGTGGATCATTACCTAAAGCTCACTTCATCATTTAGTACCTATAGAGAGCTTATAAAAACATAATCATTTCATCAGGTATAGACACAGAGTATGTGTCAGTCTTTAAAACAAAACATCATCAGTTTTAATTTGGAGCCATCAGTGTAATCAGTCATTTAGTCAAAATGTGGGCGAACCTTCTCTTTCTGCAACAGAGCTCATTAGTTTGTACCTTGGAGATCTTTTGCAGCACAGACATGTTTTTTTAAGATCATTTTTATTACACAGTCAACCTCAGCGAGGGTACACACATCCTCCCAAATAGCCCTCTTTTTATTTAGTGTGTCTGAGTGGCTATTTCAGAGCTCTATGACTGATGACCACACTCTCCAGCTTTGATCTCAGACTCACAGCCACACATACTGTTCACACGCGGGGGACAAAATAAGTGAAACAGCAACCTTAAAGAGAAGTGAAACAGCTCTGGGCCTGTCCCCACCTCCTACACACATTTTTGAATCAATTGGCTCACCAAAACTGTGGAGAAAGATGTAGAAAAGCAAACCCACCCTCAATCAGTGGGGCAAAATGCTGTTCCTGGAGCATCCACTTGAGGGTGGCTGCAACAACAGAAGAATCCCAACGTAGACCCGTATATAAATGCCCATTTTTTACAGCAGAAATAAACATGTTTACAGCCTGAGAAAATTGTAATAGTCTTCATAGCTTATTTATTGATTCCTAAAGATTGAGAGGGATATCTTATTACTTAATTATTTTAAAAATTAAAACAATGATGTCTAAATTTGTTTAATAAGCAGCATAGCTCATTCAACTGACAGGTATGCATGATTTAGCTGCATCTCCTTTTCTACCTGTTTGTAGATTAATCCAAAAGTTACCAAACAAGGTTGTAAAAATGTTTGATACTCTTCAGTACCACCTGCTTTAAGTCACTGGTTCTTAACTGGTAGGTAGACACCAAAAGTGGTCAAAAAACCATTTCAGTGGTCATGCATGTGCATGCATTTTATTGTACTCAATAGTCACATGATAAGGAGTCAATTTAGGCTGATTTCCTGTTTTCTAATGTAACTGTCTTATATGACAAAGCTGAGCTTTCTCAAAATAACAAGGATATTCCTCAAGAAGTTACCAAAAATAATAATAAAATAAATGTATGCATGTTTGTCCTCCCAGGACTTCTGTAATGAAGTGCTCTCTCTTTGACTGCAAATTGTTCATTCAAGAAATTTAAGTGGTTGAAAGATTTTTAAAAATTATTGGTCACAATTGTCATCACTGCTTTAAATAAAACAATATAAAACAATATCAATATCTGTTATTGCATCATTTGGAATTTCCTCTTGTGGGGCTATAAAGGAATATCTAGAGACACAGTGATGTCACCTGGTCCTGCAAAGTTTTACTTTCAGTACCAATCTGTGGATGTTGACTGTGAGCATCACCACTCAGACAATGGCACCACAATATATTGTAAATATGGAGAAGAGAAAGCAAGGACATAGCGCAGAATCATTGCTGCACTCCTTTTGGATTATTCATGTTGTTTCAGAAGAAATTTATATATTTTGTGACTTTTTATTTTTTTATATTTATTTTGCCTTTCATTACTAAAACCAGTTTGTCAAATTTTGATATATTTATTGACCCTTTCACATGTGCAGGTAAAAAACAGCGTTAGGTGCCCTGGAGCAGTGCTTCTCAACTGGTCAAGCCTCAGGACTCACTGGTGTCTTCGATGTCAAATCACAACCCAAAATTCAAAACATGTTGAAGAATAACAGCAGCAAAAAGGGCATGCAGAGTCTTTATCTGCATTCGTAACAGATAGCATGTTAAATTACAATTAGCTTTATTTATGTGATATAAATGTCTGTTGTCATAATGATTTTTTCTAGTGTGGAAGAAGTAAACTAAGACTAACTTGAATTGATGAAATTGTTTCTGCACCAGTACCAAATATACATTATATAATACATGGGACAGTCAAACTGCAGATCAAACAAATGTCTGCAGTGTTGTTAATGAATAGATATTTAATGAGTGAAGTCACCACAAAAAGCTGTCTGTATCCCTGATTAGACACATGGTATTGATACATTTAGAGGGATTATGTTGATTTATGCTTTCCTTTAACATAAACACATCCTGTCTATTTTTCTCTCACGCACTCGCTCAGAAAAACACACATATGTTGAGTGAGTCAACCTCCCACCACCCAGCCAGACTGATGTCTTTGCCAAACAGAGGAGCTTGACAAATATGATGAGATCCGACAGCAGGAAAATTTCAGCTTCCTCCAGCAATATCATTACTAGTTATCGAAAACCTTAAAAGGTCGGGGACTTCAAATGAGGCCAGAGGTATTACTCACTTGTGTGCCTGGATAAGAGGTCTGTGTCCTCTGCGAAAGGCCAGGTGTCGACATGTGAGAAGCCAGCTTCAAAGCAGACGCAAAAGATAGTCAAACCTGCAGGCGGTGTGTGCGTGGATCTGGGGGAGTCTTACTTTTTATGTGTGTGTTTTTAGAGGATAGAATATGCCACCTGACCTCAGACGGCAGGGAGATATTCATTACTGTGGTGACTGCTAATCCATATGTTTGTACTGCGAGTGGTTCCCCATCACTCAATTGAGTTTCTCCTGTGAGCTCTACCTCTGCATCTGAATGGGAGCTGTCACCGGGGGAGGTGAAATGTGAGGGGGTGAATTTTAGCGCATTTTGTCTGTCGATTTGTACCAGCTCCCAGAGACAGCCGAGGTGTCTCCAAATGTCAGCTCTGTACTGCAGTATCAATATAATTAGCTTACCCGCGTCACATCTCTTCCTGCCATGTTGTCCAAATCAATAGCAGCAAGTTCTCGTCCCAGCGCTTCTAACATGAAACACGTTTGGCTTTTGCTATCCCCCATGTAAACAGGCAGTGAGCAGACTCTGTGAAGTTACAAAATGTACCCTCATGCACAAAATGAAATTTCTTACACTCAAGATTCATGTTTATTTGGTTATCGTTTCATTCTCATCCTTGTTTCGTACAGACAGAGGAATCAATCTGCAATACTTAGGACTAGTGTGCTAAGAAGAGAAATAAGTAACATGCCCAAGTGAGACTTCATTTAAAAACCTATTGAAGATGGCCTTTCATTTGTATTTTCTGTCCTTTATGATAACAGTATTATATATACAGTATAAATATAAACTATAGTGCATTTAAATGCATATTCAGTTGCTACAAACTCCCATCCCACCCTAAAACAAGTCACAGAAAAAAAATGTACAAGTCGCTCTGTGTTTAACTCTCAGTAACTGCACCTGTAATTTTAAGTTTCATTTCTCTCCTGCTGAGGTCTGTCAAGCTGCTACTGACAACACCAAATCTACTGACAATAAAGCACAACAAACACTGCAGACGTTTATTATGAGGAAATAGTTGAAACTGGATCTTTCTTGTTGATTTAACTTAGTTTTAGCAGATGTTCCAGTAAGTGTATTGAGCTACCGTGTTTACAGCTGCTTCCGACCTTGTTTATCACCACAGTCTGCTTCTTTGAATCATCTTACAGACTTCAAACAAGACAGTGATGAATTAAAACACCAGATTAGTTAGCAGTTATTTATGTTTGGTGGTGTGGATGTTCTGGGATCCCCCTGCCCTTCCATAAGCCTCTGTGGAAAGCATCAAGCAGGAACAGCACACATTCCTGCTCTTCTTATCAACACATTGCAGTTCACAGCTTGTGTTAAAGCCCCAGCTTCTGCTGTTGCACAGACACTTTGCAAAGTGAGAACACTCACTGGATGTTGCTTTTATTACAGACATCAGACCTGTAGAAGAAAGAACATACATTTTAACTCATTGCTATGCTTCACTGTAGTTTGCCTTGTTACCTGGCTGCTCTCTAGTGTCAGAGTTGATGACTGAACTCAGACTGAGCCATTGTTTTTCACATATCATTCTAGTTTACAAACAATGGCACCAGTTATACCTCATGTGTGCACTTAAACATAATGCAAGCTGTTAAACCAGTGATGATGCTGTTGCAGAACATTCCCAGGTGATGGTATTGATACCAGTTTACCACCCACATAAATGTTTGGAAAATACGATATTTCTTTATTACACCCTTTAAGCCAATCTCACACATACACTCCTTAATTAATCATTTCTATAGAATTTCAAGCAGACTATTACTGAAATCCTCCTGATCTGGCTGTTCATATATGCACCTTACAGCAGGAGACAATCTCTGTCTGACAGGAGAAAAGGTGGAGATATCTGGAGGTGATGTAAAAAGAATGATACAAAAGTGGCCGACAGAGCAACAGAGTCTGCTATGTGATGTTATAATGAGAATATTTTCTTTTATATCAGTGCTCTGAGTAGATCTGCAGAATCCTAAAATCAACCAAAGGAGCACAGAACAACATACTGGCACTAACAAAATATAATGAAACAGTTTCTTTACATGCACGAGGATCGCACCAGTCACGTGTAAACAGTCTGTGGTCATGCTCTGGTAGCAGGGAGTATCCTGCTGTGTTCTCACATCAACTCACTTGGACTTCACTTGGAAATTCTACTAAGGGGCTGGCAGGAAAAACTCTGGATGAAGTCCATGTGAAAAATTTGGCTGTATTCTCACATGCTGTTTATCCACAAAACTTCAGGAGTTTTGTGTAAGTGTGAAAGCAGCTTCAGAAGTGTCATTATGATAATAACCTCGCTGTTTGCTGGAGAAACTGTGGAAACCAACATAGAAGCTGTTACCATATATGCTGGGACTGTTCTGTAAGCAGAAGGATACATACAGTATGACCCAACAAAAACATCTTAAATAAGGATTGTAATTGATTTTAAGGACATATAGCTTGGATGTGGACCTTTTACAGACAAGTCACTTTTATGATGTCACTCACTACAGTGGAAGTGCTGGTGTTGACAATAATGCATATTCGCATAAAAATGAGAGCAAATATAATTAATCAATTTAACATAAATGTCACTGACTCTGTTAAATAAGCTGAGTCCCCTCGAGGGCGCTCACTCCCAGAAAAACTTGTGAACACAGGCAGGGATTTTTACGTATACAGAAGGCCTTGATGCCTACATGGCTGTCCATGTGAAAACCTCTTGGTTTAGTTTTCATAAAAATAAGGGCTGGTGTGATTAAGGTCTCTAGTTAGTGCATTCTCCCATTTTTATTGCATTTATTTATTGAAAATTAGTCCACTGCTCCTTAATGTCTTATTTCAGTTCAAAAACTCTCAGACAGTGCAGTGGACAAGTCTAAAATCATCACCAACTTGTGTTATCAAACATTTACCATTTTACTGTTCTCTTATTTCCTTTTCAGTCCATAACAAGGTAGATTACTCTTAGTTTAAGACTGCACTAAAATCCAAGATGGAGCAAGAAGTTTTAAATATAAAACAAAACTGAAAATGCAACAAAAATGGAGGTTAATTGTAATTAAAACTATAAATCATCTGACAGCCGTAATTTTAATGTTAAAATGTGCTCATTAGACTATCCTAAGAGGCATTTCTGAATATTCTTTCTGTTTTTAACATCCTATCCAGTTGAATGTCACCTTTATACAGGGATGTTTTACACCATAATACTAATGTTCACTGGTGTTAGCCCATTCAGTGCCTCTGTTACAAATGAGCCATTGCTATGGGACAAATGCTGGATTTTATGCTTCATTAGAAGATCTGAAGGCATCTGATACTAACACTTCAACCTTTTAAACTTTCCATGTATAAAATGTGCACTACATAGATCATAGCAGGGTATTTTTTTAGCTTAAGCATCCAGTGAGTAACATCAGACAGAACAGACTTTGACATAAGATTCAAAAGGTCGACATACCTCAGGAATATTAAAATAAAGATAAATAATTAATGATTGTACAGCTGGTGGTATAGCTTTAAATACATGGAGGGTATTCAACAAAATGAGCATCCACAACATAGGAAATAACCACATTTGTCAATCAAATCAGGAACAATTGGCTTGGTTTTTAGAAAAATGGCTGAACTATATAGCTTCCTGTTGTCCTGAATAGCTTCAGGATAAGATAACTTCCTTTTTATGTAAACACCTCTGGTAGATACTTTTTGAATGGCTTGCATACATGTTTTTATACATAAGTGAATGAGACATGGTGAGATAAAGTCAAATAAGCCATATGTTGAACTGAACCTGCCCTTCACATTCAGACAACACGTCACAAGTTTTATTTTAGCTAAATTTTATTCTTCACAACATCCACCAGGCCCTGGAGCTAGAAGCAAGACCAATCAGCAGACTATGCCCAGCGTTTAGATAATGATGTGACTCATCGCAGCTAGAAAACTCACAGAGCCTGTGAACAACTATTAGGTGTTATAAAAATCAAATGGATCATGATTGTGCAACTGCACGACCCATTTTTGACTCCAAATTATTCAGAAGTAGTTTAGGACATATTTCCCCAACGTTTCTAGAACAGATGCCTTATTATTACTGTTTGAAACCCAGAGCCAAACTCCAGAGGAAGCCAATAGTGTCTTTCATCAATCAGACAAGGAAGAGGTCTGTACATGTTTGAGTGAAGAAGTCTAATTTTCAAAGTTGTTTTTGTTCTATTCTAATGACCATTGAGGTTTGCCAAAAGAGGGGGAGTGAAGTGGAAATTAAAACAAAGCCAAGTGTGTCGTTTAAAGAGATAGACAGAGTGAAGCAAAGCCACTTAGTGCCAGTGTTTGGAGGACCTTTAGCCCCATCAGAAGTGAAGTTTGTTCTGTGTACGAATGCACCAAAAGCATACATTACAAAGGGATGAAAAGCACCTGACAATTAGCTAATTGAAAATGATCACAGGCTGCTAAAAGACAAAGTGAGCCTTTTATTGGCCTTTTGAAGCTTGCTTCAAATGCAGACACACATGAATGCACATGCTCAGCTCACTTGTGTTGCTTCTTTAGGAGATACCGGAGCTGACTGTGAGTCTTCAGTTTTTAATTAGGCTCTGGACAGGGCCTTTGATCTGACCTCTCTAATGTTCCCTTCTTGTTAATCAGTGTGATCCTACAAGCCTCTCACTAGTCTCACTGCGGATGTTAGCAGCGGTTCATTCCTGACAGTGTGCCCTTTCTTTTGCTCTGCCAGGTGAAGTGTGACCAGTACTGGCCGTCACGAGGAACAGAGACCTACGGGATGATCCAGGTCACCATGCTAGACACCGTCGAGCTGGCCACTTACAGCGTCCGAACTTTCGCCCTCTACAAGGTACAGTGCTGCTGTTTTCATTTGCAGTTAACCATGCTGGGAGACGTGCTCACAAAGGACATGTTCCCAGCAGGTAATTACAGGTCATCATTACTTGGGTCACAATTTGGAAAGTAATTTCTTATTTTCCTGAAGTCAGATAAAGGCTGTTTCTACAGGAATCTTTCTTTTTCAGAGCTGTAATTGGTTTTTAACATCCAGTATTTGTCTCTTGTTCTCTAACAGGCAGTAAAAGATTTCAGTTTCTCACTTTGATTCATGTACTTCTGTGGCATGATGATGTGTTTGATGTTCCGTCCTTTATTTCTCCTCTTACAGCACTTTTTCCATTACTTGCTAATAATTTCATTATTATATTTTCTAATTAAATGCAAGTCTCCAGCTTACTTGGTTTCAATCAGGAAGAATGATAAAGCTAAAACTGTTTTCAAGTTCAGTTTCAGTATTGCACACGTTATCTACACCTTCAGCTGCAGAATGATCACAGTCGTGAAAGTAGAGCACATTATGTGCTGCTATTAAAGCTAGTCAACTCCAGACCTTTGCTTAAAATAGCAGAGATTTTGACAAGTATATCACTGATGCTTTGCAAGCTTAACTATAGAATATCAGCTCCCTTTCATCAACGACGTGACCTTATACTGTTCAAAACATTTCTGCCAGCCTGACAAGTTTCCCTTTAGAAAGCTGACGATTAAAATTCACCGTGTCAGTGTATTCAATTGAGCTAACACCTTTGTTCTTCCCTCACCTTGATGACCCACCAGAATGGCTCCAGCGAGAAAAGAGAGGTGAGACAGTTCCAGTTCATGGCCTGGCCGGACCATGGCGTGCCAGAGTATCCCACCCCCATCCTGGCCTTCTTACGGCGGGTAAAGGCCTGCAACCCTCCCGATGCAGGACCCATGGTGGTGCACTGCAGGTAGGAACAAGCTCAGTTTATGTGTTTACAGCAGATTTTCGACATCACATTGTGTTTATGGCACGTTTCCTCCTTGAATAAAAGGACTGGTAAGACAGTGGTGTTCTCTTTTATCTGTTCATTAGAGCCAGTACTCTGTAAAGGACAATGTTTGTACCAACCATATGCTGCAGACAGTCTAAATCCTCTCAGGATGCTTCTGCAAATACAAACTTCATGAACAGTCTGCTGCAACAGTTTTTTTTATGGTTCTGTTATTATGCTAGGAAGAGTCAATCGACTTACCTGAAAGGTACATATTATCCTGTTTTCAGCTGCCAAGCTTTGAAAGAGAACATAATCCCATTCTTAATGCACTTTATGCACTCATTCTTTATTTCTATGCCATTTTTACCACATTCCAGTGCTGGAACCCCTCTGAAACCCACAATTATAAGCATTATCAATAAATATGCAGTTTTTTTAATGATTGTTTACTTTATTAAATGCCAGAGTTGTTGTAAACCAGCATTTTTAACAAGAAATGTTTGATATTTGCTTGAAAAATCACTGAAAAGATTCATTATCAACATATGTAGCCACTTATTATCCCATCTATTAATGATTGATGTGTGCAGCTCTGGTACAATTAGACTTCCATAAAGACTGATTTAATGTATGACTGCAGAGCATAAACAGACAAAGTTGGAAAAGGTCTCATAAAAAGAACTTATTTGTATGAGTTGTACCTTTACTCCGACTCATTATATATATACTCAGTACTGCTGTAATTGAATTGTTAAGAATTTTTTGGATGTTTCCAACATGCTAGTACTCACAGATGATGTTGTTATTCAGAGTAAACAGAGATGTGGCATGTTTTTCAGAGAAATATGAAGTTATTTACTCTTTTCTCTCTCCATCTCTCTCCATCAGCGCTGGCGTGGGCAGGACCGGCTGCTTTATTGTGATCGATGCCATGCTGGAGCGCATGAAGCACGAGAAGTCTGTAGACATCTACGGTCACGTGACGTGCATGCGCGCCCAGAGGAACTACATGGTCCAGACCGAGGACCAGTACATCTTCATCCACGAAGCCCTGCTAGAGGCAGCCACCTGCGGCAACACTGAGGTGCCGGCTCGTAACCTGTACGCCCACATCCAGAAGCTCACCCAGCCCCCGCCTGGCGAGACAGTTACTGCCATGGAGCTGGAGTTCAAGGTGAGTAAGAAGCACACACCTCAGACAAGAATGGCTTTAGGCTCTTTTTGATGACTTAGACTGGGTAATGCAGTAACTTCTTATTTTTAACAGAGCTGATTTGTACAGGATGTAATGAAGTATTTCATTTTACAAAACATTGCCTTTCTTTGCTCTCATTGTTCAGGTACGCTCATGTTCTCTGGGGTGACATTGTTTACCTTACAGGTAGATATGTTTGGTTTAGTTATCCTGGACAATGAAATTACCCTAGTGAGGATGTTGGTTCAGTTCAGTCAGAAGACCGGGCGCTGTGCAGAGGAGAACATGTCATTCCTGGCTCTGGCCCTTTGACTCACGTCTACCCCTACTCTCTCCTCTTATCTCTTACAATAAAGGAAAAAAGGCCACAGCATAATCTTAAAAGCGATCTCAGTAGAGGGAATGATAAAATCAATGCCAATATCAATGACATTTTTCTTTTTCATTATTTGACATCAGAAACAGCAAACATACAGCAGTAATAAAAATGTGAAAAGTACCTCAGTCTGTCATTTTTTGACTTGAACCACATAAATTTAAACATTTAAGAAGAGAGTTTTCTTAAATATAAATGACACTTAAAATATCTTTGTTATGGTCTATTAAATATTAAATGATGAGTTTGAATTTCTAGAAATCTGATAACACTCTGGGCTAAAAGCAATGGTAAGTTAGGCTCACAGTCCTTGATGGGTTGCAAAAAAAGTGAAATCCCAGAAATATTGCCTTATTTGGTGTTTTACTGGTTTTAATCACCAGATCCAGTTACGTTAAAGCAAAGATTGATGCAAATGACAGGCAGCCAGTGCTATCCACTAAATAATTGGTTACTTTTTTATTTTCTAAGCTGTTTTGGGGCAGTTTTTGACATTATTTGATAGGGCAGGAGAAAAGACAGGGCAGGAAATGCAGAGAAATGAGAGTTGGGGATGTGTGTAGGCCTGTGGTTCTTAACTGCTCTTGTCTCAGGTCCACCACTACCTCCTCAATCAACTTAAATTTCTAAAATTTCTGAAAAATGTTGACATTTGGACCTCAAAAGGATCAAAATATATGACCAAACAAAGAGAAAAGACGAAGCAGACATCTTTAAAGCACATCATTGTAGATGCCCTGCAATAGTTGCAAATGCATCCATACATTTTACTTTGTACATATTTGGTTGTTTTCTCAAGACCTTGAGGCATTAGCCTGATGTCTTATATATGTATGTATTTGCCTATTTATTTATTTGTTTATTCGTGTTTGCACATGAGATATCACAATTGATATAAGCATAACTTTCACAAGGAAAGTACATAAGTGAGTTTTTTCAGGAGAGGTAAGAAAACCCGAGGCAGGCTTTTAATAAAACCTCACCATGTCATGTATTGATCCCTGCAATACAAGGAACGTCTAACACTATATAAAAACATGTGAAAGCAGCTATCATGTAAAAGCAGCTTTCTTATTCCAAGAAAATTAGAGATAAACTAGTCAAGATCTCAGGAAAACAAGCCAAAATGGCTTGCTATTACAGCAAATCAAGGTGAATTAAAATAAGGCTGCCATATATCCCCAAAGACTGTTTGCAGTTCTTTCTTACAATTCACTGATAACCGCTTCACAACCTACTTTTGGGTCTTGACTCACCAGTCAAGAACCACTGCTTTAGGCAACTGTCTAGAGTCAGATTTGAAGCCAAGAAAGCATCAAGGGCTGTAGCCTCTGAGCTTAACCTGCAGGAAAACCCATTTTAAACATTATGCTGCTGTATCCAGTGTTTGATTTTCCATTCATAGATCAATCTCAAAAACTCTTTAATTGAAAACAGTCAAGATATAAAAAAGATTCTAAAGTTTAATTGATGAACTCTCATGTTTTACATAACTTTTGTCATATTTTTCAAACTGGCAGCATCAAACTGTGTATCTGGAAAGATGTGGGTATTGCTCATTTAGAAAAGCATGGTCTTCGCCCAGCCCTAATTCTGCATGTTTTCTGGTTCCAGTTTGATTTGTGAGCACCAGATTGTCAATTGGGCATCAGGCTGCAGTTGGATCCCTGACCTTCTCTCCACAGTGTCACTATTTCCCGGCTGATTTAATTAATTCACCAAATCATTAATCCACCAAATAAACCAATGCACGGTAATTCATCTAGGTGACATTGTGCTGAGACATTCCAGCAGCTACAGTAGCATCACATGCTACGGGCACAAATGAACCAGAACAAACACAGGAACACAAACTCACCAACACACCATGACCGTCACTTTCACGCACACACAGCTGGTGTTCAAGGTGACTCGCAATCACACGCACACCTTCTGTCAATAGCCATCAACTGTGATGTTATTACACACTTTCCTCCCAGCGCGGCTCTGCCATTAGCCCTCTTATGACCATGATCCATTCTGTTTGAAGTGATAATAGCATCTCCACTCCTGCCAACCACAGAGAATGAAAGAGTGAGAGAATGATTGCGGCGTATGTGGGGGCCACAGCCCTGGTGCCCACACAGTCTGAGCACACGCACACAAATTATCCTGGAGTACTATGACTGTCCACACTCACTCCTGTTCTGTCCATCTGTGCTCTGTCCACTGCCAGCATCGCGCTCGTCACGCCTACAGTCCTCTAAGCCCTGGGACTCTATGACGGACAAGTCCTCTGGCGTTAGCTCCACCTAGCAGCAGAATTTCTTATTTATCCTGACAGGAAACGTAACGTCTAAATAGAGATTGTCAAGTCATTGTCAGATGCTTTCTTGTTTGTTTACTTCAGGTCACAGGTCACTAATTTTTTTTCTCCACATCTCTCTCCCTGTCTGCTTTCTTCACACCTTTCATTAAACAGAGACTGGCAAACTCCAAAGCCCACACGTCACGCTTCATCAGCGCCAACTTGCCCTGCAACAAGTTCAAGAACCGCCTGGTCAACATCATGCCTTTCGAGTCCACCCGCGTCTGCCTGCAGCCCATCCGTGGCGTCGAGGGCTCTGACTACATCAACGCCAGCTGCATTGACGGCTACAGGTCAGCTAAGGCTTCAACTTTGAGATCTGAGCTGAATATAATGACTGTGATGTTTCAGTTCAGTGACGTTTAGCTTTCAGGAACGAGACACAAGTCCGTCTTACAATAGTTCACATTTTTAAATCCCTCTGCTCCATCCTTTCTCTGAATTCTTTCCTTCTAGGGATGCAAATCTTACTAAAAGACAGATTTATGATTTGTGCATAAATTAAACTGATGGGGCTGCTTTCTCACATCCATATGTTTTTTTTTGTAATTATGTTAATTTCATTCAGCATTAAAAATAGCCTACAAATATATACAGTTCATTAAAAGACTGTTTGCAGCATCCATATGTGGCGTGGACTCAAATTGAACTACAGTGTGTCCATGTAAATGAAGCTACACATCTGCCAGTGAAACGCTGGGGCTCATTAAATTGTTTTTGTTGCTTTTGGACAGAAATTAGCTCTTTAGCACAATGAGATGAGATAAAAGAATATACCAGAATTTTATTTAAAGGTTATTTTGTGGTGATGACACCAAACTGCATGTAGGAAGAGGACATTTTTGGTGTGAAGGGTGAAGCTTTGACCTGCTTTTTTTTGTAACAGCCAGCAGGGGGAGACTTCATTAGTTAAAAAAGAGCTGGTCCTATTATGTAGGGGAAAATGACCAGACTTATCATTTTTTAAAGTGTTTTTAATACATAGTCTTTGTTGTGAGGTTATGGTCTAAATCAGCAATAGCAAGATTTCTTGTTGTTAACAGAGTATGTTGGATAATAGATGGAGCTGGATATGAGGGAGAGTGGAGAATCAACAGGTTGTCCACATGTAGGACCATAGCCTCTGTTCATTGGGTGTGACCTAATTTTTGGGCTTTCTGTGCAAATTTTTATTTAATGTGGCATGATGTTTACATAATGAATATTAATTATAATGTGATTTATTTAAAATGCACCCTTCAAAACCAAAGTTGCAAGGTGTAGCACATGCAGACATTAAAAAGCAATGGATAAAGACTAAGCAGGCAGACTAAGACAGTTTTAGGGGATTCTTAGTAGAGATGTAATAGAGATGTATTAAAATATCACAGTGCAATGATACCTGAGTAACAGGTCTACGGGACGGTATTTATTGCTGTATCAACAAATGAAGACTTGGAAAAAACATGACCTCAGCATTCAATAAAAAACAAATGTACTTTGAATATTACAGTATGTGCAAAAAAGTGCCGTAAGATTGCATTTAGCTTGAAATACATACTTTTACTTCAGCTCCAATCCTCTATAACTGTTGTCGTCCATCACTAAAAATAGCTGTAAGTCTTTGGTAGAGTATTAGGCAGGACAACCAGGCCTACATTTTCTTTGTATCTTCAGTCTTTAAACTTGAAGCTATGTTCTAAGGACTGAAGCTTGCTTCTTTTTTTCATCCCTAGGCTTTACCGTGTGTTTTAAACACTTAAGTTTTTGGTTTAAAATAGACATTGCTGGTTTTGGGCATTAACCTCCTATCTCTATTGCTCTTTATGTAATTTTTTCATAAATCAGTTCTGTTGGTCACCGTTTATATCTGTCAGTGTTTTTTTGTTTGTTTGTTTGTTTGTTTGTTTGTTTTTTATTTCAAACCAATTAAAGGCTACAGGAAACTCCCACACAATGTCCAACTTGCATAAAAGGGATATTTAATTTCCTTTGATTTGTTTGTTGGATACGCTTCCCTCCAATTAGTCCATTAGTGGGAGGTTTTGGCCCGATGGTAGCAATATTCAGATAGCAAAAATCAAATATTGTGCATCCCTAATTTCTATTTTTGCTGTGCCAATGAGTACATTTTGTTGTCTTGAGATTTTGATTAATTATCACATTGTTTGGGGGTAACAAAGCTGGTTTTCCCATGTTAATGTATGAAATTACTGAGATCTTTAAAAATACAAAGTTTACTTGTTATCACAAAAGGTATGCATGCACGTCTGTAGAGAGGTGCTTTTAAAACGTGTTTGATGTACTGTCTCTGCTCAACTTAAAGCTAAAAAAATTGAGTGGTTAATTTAAGTAATGGAGGGCCCTGAGACTCCACCAGCTGAGAACCAGTGTTTTAGGGTTTAGTAACCTATGATTGAAAACTCATTCAGATCAGAGATATAACAACACTCATAACCCAGTGTTGAAATAAGGTCACTTATGGCTCCAACATAACAGGATGGAGATGGCTGAAACACCAAACATAAGGCTTCTAAAAGGGGGTCAACATACGGCAGCCAGGCCTGCATCTTTCGTAACGTATTCATATCCATCTGGTGATGACACAGAAGGACCTGCATCCCTTTTTCTCAATGAAATCCTTCAGCTTTAGGTAGAGGCACTGAGTTTTTCCAGATAACATATACACAATGTACAGCAACAACCAACTAGCCAGAGTACACCAACTGTTACAGTTTGACTAGTCTGAAGGCAAAAAGTAAAGATGGCTGCTGTATGTCTGGGAGATCATTTAGGATATGCTAATGTTTATGAGTCATAAACTTTTACTGCACATAGATTTAGCCTGCGAAGAATTTAGGCTTATGTAAACTTTTCCAGTTACTTTCCGTCTCCCACGTGCTTTCCAAGAGTGAATGTAAATCTTAAACCGGATTTTGGAATCTGATTTCTTTTCCTCGTGGGCATTGATTCATTTCAAATCCACTGTCAGTGAGTGTAGAGGCAGCTCAATAAAAATGAAATCACTGTCCAAAATCCTTCCAGGCTGCTCTGAATGTGACAGGTCTGCAGTTGTTTTCTGGCAGCAGTGATTGTCCCAGGTGTGAGAAATACTGTAGATACCCACAGCGGACGAGATAAAAATGTATGGGAGGGGAATGAAGATGAGTCCACAGTGGGCAGTATCCAGTAGCAGGAATAACTGGCGGCTCTGTCACTCGCTGAGCCACTACAGCTTTCATATAGAAGCTGCTGCATGTCCTCGTGTTCACTGTGAGTCCAAATTGCTTCCTGGAGGGAGGAGGATGAAAAGGCAGCTCTGTGTTTTATATCTTTATAAGTATGGGAGGAGACAGACAGAATGGACTCTTCTGTGGTTGAAGTGCTCAGGGAGGGGATGGAATTAGCCGGTTTGAAATGCCACTCAGTCCATACGGAGTTCTGCTTCATACTACACCATGCCAGAGACAACACCTCCACTGCCCCCCCATTGCCCTCCTCCTTCTCCAGCCTTGTTGTTAATGAGACGATGCTCTGCAGAGGCCGACCCTCCATTGTTGTTGTGCAAATAGCATAATTGCAGCGAGAGCATTGTAATGAAGTGTGTTTTCCTCACCCTTCCCTCCCCTTTTTTTAATTCTCTCCTCCATGTTCTCTGCTTTTCTTTCTCCTTCTTAATTTTTACCTCATTCTATCTTTGTCTCTCTCTGGTCCTCCTCCTTAATCTCACCTCTCTCTCCACCGTCTTTCCTCCCACCCTCTGCTCTCTCTCACCATCTTAATTTTCCATCCAAACATCACGGCAGAGACAGACATATCCGGGTGGGGACCTGTTGTGTGCACCAGTGGCACTGTGTGATTAAGCCGCTTTTAAAGCCCGAGCATAAATAAAAACTAAACAGGGGCCTCCAGTGCCCTTCACCCCTGCGTCTTCAAGAAAAGCCAATAATATGCTAAGCTAATGAGAGGCGAACCATTGATTCAAGCTATGCTATCAGGGGCAAGAGCCCTGGATATGCTCCGATGCAGGCTGGAGTTTTAGCATTGTAATGAGGCTGAAATGAAACACTATGTCCTCAAGCACTGCAGTCATGTGGGATGATGCGCAGAGTGCTTTGTGCTGTTTGGCAGCGCGCTCATGAGGACAGTGTGTGCACAGAAGTCAGTATTGTGTGATACGCTTAGAATTGTTTTTGTTTTGGCTAGGGGCTGTATTATGGGGAGGTTAGAGGGGTCCACCCTATCAATTAGAAATTTAGCATTCATACCCTGTTCAGCCTCCCCTCCTTTTCCTTCCTTACTTCCTCCTCTGCTCTTACATTTCCCCCTTTTCTCCATCTCGTCTCCTTCCCTGTTTTATTCTCAGCTCTTCCTCACGTCTCACTCTCTGCTCCTCAGCAGTCACTCCTACTTTACTCTAGGGCTGGGCCAAAATAAGATTTTGATTTCTTTTAGCTGAATGGTGATGCACAATATCTATCTCTATATTATTCTCTTAAAAGAAATAAGAAATGGTCGTCACAATGTCAGAATTAAAAAGTTTGATTTGACTCTAGTAATAATCAAAGAATATTGAAACCTGTTTGATACCACAGCAACAAAAATAAAAATCCAAGACACCCTACATTGGCCAATTTTTGTTTCCTAAGATCCAAATTTGCTGACAAACTCCTACCGGGGCAGAAAGGAACTAATTGCATTAACTGAAATTACTGTAGTTGAGAAATTCTTGTGTAGTGTGGCCCATGGCCCCTAGGGGGGACCTCAAGATATGACAGGAGATCCATGGCAAGACTGAATATAGTCAACATAGGATGTTTAATCTTGCTACAAAAAGCACAGCAAAATCTTGAGCATGCCAAGCTAACTATGAATCTACACCAGACATCACAATTACAAAACAAAGACAAGAAAATTTGCTGAGTTTACCTGTAGTACTAGGATATGAAGTGAGCCAGAGTCTTCCTTTTGCCACAAAGACAGGTTTTTCTGCTGTTGCCCTAATTGGGCAAATTACAGGGGCTCAAAAAATTTTCATCTTTCAAAGACAGGGGCTGACACAAAACATTTTGGGAACCATTGTCTTAGATAATACGGGCAAGTATCTGAAATAAAAAAAATAAAAACACATTCTGCTATAGTGCAAAAAAATAAACTAACTGCAGTTCAGACCTTTAACTGTAGCCCCTAGAGCAGACTTTAAAGTTTAAGGAATTTGGATGAAAAAAGAAAACTTCAGCTCAGGTACAAACTTATCCTCGTTCATACTTCTTTACTTACTAGTGTTATGCTTGTAATACTGTGCATCCCTATTATTTTGATGATCAATGGTATCAAACAGTATGAAAACTTGATGATCTCCAGCCATGTTTTTAACCAAAGAGAGATAATACAGTCTAAGTTGCAGTTGTTAGCATGTAGAGATAACTGAGTGGAGCTTACGAGGAGCGACAGTTCCAGCAACTTTTCCATGCTGCCAAAGTATTTGTACAGTTCAGACAGTGTGTAGGAGTTGTCTGCTATTTTTGATCGTTAAAATGATAAATTACCTAATAATGGCTGTCTAGGACTTTTATTTTTGTTGCCATAGTAACAACTGGCTTCAGTATCATTTAATTTTCTTATTCCAATTAATGATGAACTAAACATATTAGATAGATCATCTTGTGATCAATAAGCATTTTACTGTTAGTAGTTCTTAATGTAAGCATTATTTTTACTGAGCTTTAGGAGGGAAAACTATGCTTCATCTTTAATAAACATTAACTGCATCATTAAAAATAACACTGTTCAACTGTATATTTCCCACCCCTAACTCCTCGTCTTAATTTTTTACTCTCCTCTCCCTCCATCTCTCTCTCTCCTCTTCAACAGTCACTCTGACTTCACACTCTGATGTCCAGCTGGAGAAAGCACTGCTCTTTCTTTTCATCTCCTCCCATTCCCCTCTCAACGTCTCCCTCTACTTTGCACATCCTCTTTCTTTACCTTGCATCTCTCTTTGCCCCTATTCTCATCTTTTTAATTTGATTCTGTACTCGGTTGCCCCCCCCCCCTCATATGCCATCTCCTCTCCTCTCCACCAATCTGTTGTTTCTTTATTTGTGCTAGCGAGGCCCTGAGCATATTCTAATCTCCCAGTTCCACATTAGTGCCTCGCCTGCAGCCCCTTCATTAGTTGTTCAGCCGTGGCTCAGTGTGTGACCGAGTGTGTAGTAGCGTGTCTGAAAATACATGGGAAACTTCAGCAGGCATACATGCGTACACCTGGATGAGAGCTTACATGTGCTGCAGACATGTGAGTGTGGGCTTGCACCATTCTAGGTGCGTTTGTGTTGGTTTCTCTCTCTGTAGATCAGTGCACTGCTGCCACCTGCTGTTTGACAGAAGAACTCCTGAGCTGCACCAAAGTCACGTAGGACAGCAGCACAGCTCTGGCAGCTCAGTGGATGAGCTCATCTTTAGTTTAGGGAGCGTATCGAGTGCTCTCTCTCTTTCTGTGTTGTTACAAAGGGAGGAGAAGAAGCAGAGATTCTTTTCAAACTTTAATAGCTCAGTGATGATGATATTGTAGAGGATTATTTGCTCTGTTTATTAAACGTGGAGGAATTTGACTCGTTGGCATTCTGCTAGAGATATTTGACTAACAGCACAAGGACGACAGGACCTTACTTTCTCCATCATTTTCAGCTGAATGCTTTTAAGCCGCATGCTCTATTGGGTTTTGATTCCCTCTCCTCTAAGTCATGCCACTGTAGATGCATGAGTAACACGGAAAGCTCTTTCCCAGCCTTTGACTTTTATTTGAATAAATTTGTGTCTGAATATATTTGGGCACTTTACAAGACGTCTTATATCATGTCTGCTATTAAATTTTGGGGATTTGGTTGGATAAACAGCTTCTGCTAACTGCTGCACAAAAATATTACTCTGTTATCGTTAAATCCTTGTTGTTGCTTTATATTTCCAGCTTTAAAAACACCATTAAATTTACAATTATGCATAATGTTTCATCTCTCCTTGTCTGTTGTGTTTTCAGACAGCAGAAGGCCTACCTGGCCACGCAGGGCCCACTGGCAGAGACCACCGAGGACTTCTGGAGGATGCTGTGGGAGCACAACTCGACCATCGTGGTCATGCTCACCAAGCTACGGGAGATGGGACGGGTAAAACATAAACAAATATTCTATATCTATGCATGCAGCCCCTATGAGGGTCATTGGACCATTACAGAGAGTGATATGTACACGCTGAGTCGCTGCAGCTGAGCTGCTGAGTCACGCTGCTCAAATATTAATTCACTCCAACCCTAAACAGTTACTTTAGTTGAAAGTTAACTTCCTTATCAACATGGCTGGAATGCATCTGTGCTCAAAGCTGCACGCTTCTCTGCAGGATTTGTCAATAACTGGAAGCACTCCAAGACTACCCATAATTCCCATAGTGCATGAGTGCATCATAATTTATGAAAAAGTGGAACTTTTTTGGACAACTTAGCTAAAGAGTGAGTTTACAGATTTCAGTTTAAAACAGTTTGAAAGTCGATAAAGTTTAGTTTAAAAATTTTAGCAGCAACCTTGCAGAAATCAGGAATTTTGGGGGCCGAAGGGTTCCAAAAAAACATATCCCCAGATTGTGAAATCAACACCACTCTCTTTCTCTCGCCAGGAGAAGTTTGCTGAGTTTAGCAAAAAAGCCCCAACATTTGGATGCTTTTTTGAGCTAATACGAACAGATGCTGACTGCAGCTTCATATTTTAGGAACAGATATGATCGTCTCATTTCAGTCTAAGCTAGGAAGCAGATAAAATGTATCTCAAAAGTCATGAAAATGGAGCATTGATCTATAAGGCGGCTTGATTAAATCCATATCTTTGACTGAGGTGTTACTTTTGATCATCAGTGAGTCTGACAGCACTCGACAGCATTTACCGGCCTCTCATCTGTCATCACAGAAACACTCCTGTACATCATCGCTGTAGCTAAGAACACAAACAAATTATGTAAATGTTTAGCTTCCTATGATGAATCAAGCGATATTCCAAACCACAGATTTGTCTCTCCTTGATTTGCTTTTGTAAGAAGAGACCTGCTCATGACTCAAAATGACTAATAACCTCCCAAACCTGTGTTAATAATATCCTGTGGAAGGAAATCATTCATTCAGTGCTTATGTAAAAATGTTTGGAGAAGGATTCCTGAAATATTGGTGCTAAAATGTCGTCTCTCTTCTCTCTGCAGGAGAAGTGCCATCAGTACTGGCCAGCAGAGCGTTCAGCCAGGTACCAGTACTTTGTGGTGGATCCGATGGCTGAGTACAACATGCCACAGTACATCCTCAGAGAGTTCAAAGTCACAGATGCCAGGGTATGTTGGATTCACTCTGCATGTGAAAATCAGTGTGTGCACTCTCATATTTGTCTGTTTGGTGTGGGACGGGGGTGAAGATTGATTGGCATGTTACACAAATCCAACCACCCAGCCCAAATCCGTGTTAATTTTAGGTTTCCAGACAAATGCAGAAGAGTCACGCTAAGTGTTAAGAATTAGACCAACTGTGATTTCAAGGTAGAGATGATCAGAACACATCCCATGTTATTTCTCCTGACAGGCTGACATCAAGTGAATGCACCATCAAACATGTTTACCTGCATTCAGCAGCTGTATGCTTGCTCTATGGATTGTATGTGTACGACGATGCATGTGTGTATGATTCTAGATGACTGTGGAAACACATGAAAAGCATAGCCTTCAATCCCCAAAGGCCACTGCTGCAGCTCCCTGTGATGCAGTAGTTTCAATGGGCTATAAATATACTTTACTGTCATCAGAAGGCCCACAGCACAGCAGCACTCTAATCCCACATCCACTCCTCCTCTTCTTATAGAGTGTGTAAATTTAAAGCAACATAGACTGGGATGCACTCAGTTTAAAAAATGAATCAAATATTACTAACGTGCAGACACTACAGGTCTGTCAAATATGTATGCAGTTTATTTTTTGTCTGTCGGAGACATGTTGATTTGTATCCTTCAGGGTCGTCGGCTTCATTCATGTTCATCCCAGGTGTAAATGAGCTGATTAGAGGACTGCAGTGAAAACCAGCAGGTTATGGTACTCATAGACCTCTGTTGACATGCTGTGCCTTTGTGAGAAAAGACAGAAGAAAAAAAGGATGTTTAAGTCTGAAGATGAATGAAAACATCAGAGAAAGCCAAACCATGCTCAGCATATATAAACCACTTGTTAGTATGATTTTGCATCTTCTCTTAATGCAATCCTTTGAAATATAACCAGTCCAGTCCAGCATTATAATTGAGTGTCTCTTATTGGTTGCCAGACACAAATGCAATTGAAACATTGACCACCTATCACCACCACACTTCTACTCAATCAGCACCTCTTGTCTTGACTAAAACTCCTAATTGTTTCCCTTCAGGATGGCCAGTCCAGAACAATCCGCCAATTCCAGTTCAATGACTGGCCCGAGCAGGGAGTGCCAAAAACTGGAGAGGGCTTCATCGACTTCATTGGACAAGTGCACAAAACCAAGGAACAGTTTGGACAGGACGGACCAATCACTGTACACTGCAGGTAAAAAGGAAGTGTTTAATCATGCAAATAAAAATCTGTAGGCCAAGGATGGATGCTTCCATGTATCTCTGTATACACATGCAAATTTGTGATTTTACTGTAAGCAGCTGAGTTCTTAGGAATGTCTTCTGAATTTTCAAACAGGGTACAATCTGTAATCAGCATGTACAAAGTGAAGGAAAGATAGCAGCAGTGATGTAGCCCAGATCTTAGATTTTCTCTGATTTCTGTTATTAATATCCCCTAACAGTACAAACTATGCTACACTGTACTGTGTGGGAAAAAAATCTCTAAAAAGTGTTTTGATTTTATAGAGCCTTCTGTAGCTGTTTTCTCTCATGTAAACCTGAAGATGTCCTGAGTTACTTGTTCACACTTGTCCCTCTCAGCTGGAAGTTTTCCAGCAGTTTGCCGATCAGGCAGTAAAGGGGTGGGGGAGGGAAATATACTAGAGGGCTGGTAGGAAAAAATCAGTTGTTTGCATTCTCATGCATCTTATGCAGTTTACAGATGCAGGTGTAGTGGGTCTAGTTGGGGATGATGTGGGAGGGTGGGTGTATGAGAGCCTTCACTGTACATGTGTGTTTGAAATTGCTGTTTTGTGTTCTGTGTTGGAACCCCTGTAAAATGAGATGGTTCATCTCAAAGGTCTATCCAGAAATAAAATTGAAATTACCTGGTAAAATTGAGTGTATAACATTAGTTCAGACAGGCCACAGACTCAAGCACTGTCATGTAATCAAGATCAGCTGATCTCATGCAAGCCCTCATCAGCTGAAGGCCAGCGGTATTGCTCTCAATTATTGGCTAATAGCACTTGTGCTGCCATATTTGAACTGCTCCCTCTGTAAGCTGGTTTTGCAACCCTTCCTCCACCCCAGCTCCTCCTCTATGCTATATCTGACCTAACCAGTGTCATTCTGTTGTCACTGATGCCCACTCTGCTCTGGGTTTTTGGCTGCTTCTCTCCCTGCCTCAGGCTTTCCTTGTAGGCACAGGAAGAGCAGGAACATTTGCTGTTCCTGCATGATGCTTTCCACATAGGCTTGTGGAAGAGCAGGGGAATCCTGGAACAGTCACACTGTCCAATATAAATAACAGCAATAAGAGCAAATAAAAAATGCTAACAAAGAGAAAAATTATAATCACAAATCATGTTGTCCTGACTGAAATGCAGAATTTTGGGGGGTGTTTAGTGCAGGTGTGGATAGGACTTGGCTAGATGTTACACTGAATATCTAACTTTTTAAGCCTAGTAAACCAGGGGGAATGATGGCAAAAGTATAATAAATGCAAAAAAATTGCTACCCTCAGGCAAGTAATACATTGTTTTTGTTTAATCTTTATGCAGCATAATTTTCTCAACTTTGCAGTCATTTATGAGGATGTGGTTTGGCGTTTCGATTTATTGCTTTATATGTAAAGTGCATTTTAAAACATTTAGACCTGGTGCAACATTATTTACCTTTAAGACCTGATGAGAGAATGCTGTCTTTCTACCTTTAAGACGTGATGCTGCGTCTGTGTCGCTAGTTTTAAGACACTGGACTGATGAATTGCAACTGTGCAGTTTCTCAGAAAACCCTCAGGTTTCAGATGGTTGTTTCCAAACAATACTTTTGGTTTGGTTTTAGAGGGCTTTTTATGGCTGCCCTAGGTCTAAACGGGTAAAGGCAAAAAGTCAAAAAATGTAGTCATGATCATGAATTAAAATCAAATAATAAAAGCTGTATCATTTTATTTGGACAAAGGAAGACCAAGCTATATAGTCTCAGACAGGAACTGTGATAAATAGTCTTGTTTGTGTTCTCCTCAGCGCCGGGGTGGGCAGGACCGGAGTCTTCATTACTCTCAGCATCGTGCTGGAGAGGATGAGGTACGAAGGAGTGGTCGACCTCTTCCAGACAGTGAAGACACTTCGCACCCAGCGGCCCGCCATGGTGCAGACCGAGGTAAGAACAGAGATGATATCTCAAAGTGACAGGATGGTACTCCAAAGTCAACACTGTATTTTATTAAAGGTGTAAAATAAACTCTCAGACTGTTTGACGTACTACTGAAAACTTCTTTAGCTTAGGAGGTAGAGGTGCCTCAACCATCTCTCAGCAGTTATCCAGAATTTCACAGAAGACCAGTGTTGAATTCTGCTCAGAGTACAAGTTAAAAACACCTCAAGCATCTAAAAATAAATTAAAGGATCTATTCAGTTAGTCAACCTTTAATTAAGCATGAGGCATGACTGAGAGGTAATCTTCATATACAGTCGTATCAAGTCATTTACAGACGCCATTAAAATACAATAAACACGTGATTGAACCAGAGGGATAAAAGGGCCACTTAATCAACAAACCTGGAGTAAAGACATAAGTTAAAACAGTTACATTTAAGAGTCAAAACAGGACTGTAAGAAACAGCCTTAAATGTACTAATGCGTTGAGATTACTGATTAAAATTTGGGGTAAAAAAAAATCTAAAGCAGACATAAATAGAGACAAAGGCACTGAGACAATTCAGATGATTTCATAAAAACGTCAGGATTTGAGTAGGGGAGAAAATGCTAGATTAAATAACTGAAATTTCTCTGACACAGACTAAACACTTTAAAATGACGTATTTGGCAAAACTTCTTTGAGTGAAATTTATTATTCAAGTACTGAATAATAAATTTCACAGACTAAACACTTTTAAATGACGTATTTGGCAAAACTTCTCTGAGTGAAATTTATTATTCAAGTACTGAACTTAATAGCAGTCCACATCTTGACCGAGCAGATCTGACCCCTAAAGCCCAGTTTGTTTGTCTAGTGTGAGTGCTCCATTATGCTCTCAAATGTACGCTTCCCTGGCCCTGAAAAAAAGGTGGGCTTCGGCCTGGTACGATTGCTCATGGAAGCACACAAGCACTGATGCCCAACAGGGATGTGATATATAATCAATGAGAGACGTGATCAATTCAAACAATGGTGGAATGTTAGCGAGCTGTGTCTGACCAGAACGACCCCATCAGTCATGTTCTCTATGTTGTTCTCCACTCTGAGACCTTGTAAACAAAGCCATGCATGTGTCATATTTTGACGTGATGTGTGATGTGCTCAGGCCAGGATGGGCCTGGAGCAGTGTGAGAGCTGGCCAGCAGGGGACAGAACGATCACATGTCAGCATCATACAGGCCAACTGGACCTAGTGTTTTATCTGTATTAGAAGTTCTGTACTTGAGTATTTCCATTTATAGTTACCTCTACTTCATACTTTTAGCTTTAAAGCTGTGCCTGTCACATGAAACATCATTAAATTCATGCACTTTCTAGCCTCCCAAAATGCAGCATTGATGCAGTCTGATATCCTAAATGTGCCTCCAGCAGCCTTGAAGTAAATACTAAATATAGCAGCTTGAATCCTTCAAAAGAAAGTCTTGATAGAGACCACAGAAAGATCCACAGAGGAGGGATCTGTGTCAGTGATCTAAAATGTTCATAACCTACCTTTTTTTCCATGAAGAAGAAAAGACTAAGACTATCCAAAAGTAGATCTCTGGGAATAAAAAGTGTGATAAAAGTATGTTTAGTTTTGGTTGAGAAGATTCAATTGTTTGAACTTGATTGCTGGACATTGATATCCATCATATTTCTTCACTGTGCATATGTGTCAGCAGAATACAGCTTTGAGCACAGATGCATTCCAGCAGTATACTTTAAAGCTATTCAAGTGTTGCATTGATATGAGTGTCCTGCATGTAATTTTACAATATGGCTGATAAACATAGCCGAAAGAAAATAAATGCCTAGACCTTCAGTGAAGACTAAAATGTTGAGTTATGTCACCTTAAAACTAACTAAATGTTAAAAGGTTCCTGTAAAGGTTAAAATGACATGTGAGTAAACCTTCATCTAGATCTAGATCAGTATAGGCAGGTTTGTTTTTCTAGGATTTTTTAAGAGGATGTTCTTACCGAGGCTTCTTGTTCTCCTCTCCAGGACCAGTACCAGCTGTGCTACAGGGCAGCATTGGAGTACCTGGGGAGCTTTGACCACTATGCAACATAACCACTCCTACCGAGCAGCCTCCCTGGTCAAACCTCTCAGGAGTGTGCCAAGTGTCCCATCTCAGCCACCATCCACTCACTTGACCCCCTTACAACTCTTCAACCCCTCGCAGCCAGCAGAGGGGAGGAGAAAAAAAGGGACGCGCTTGCAGACCCGGCAACGGGTCCAACCAATCACAGAGATCCACACTGATTTAAACACCCAGCGAGATATTTGCTTTAAAAATAATGGCCGAAACATGAAAAAGACTCTGACAAACATGACAACTCTTGTACAGATGCGACAGCGCAGAGCGGCAGCTCGCCTCTCTGCTCCGTCGAAGCCAAACCTCCCTGATTGTCAAAGGCTACTGGTAGCACTAAGAGAGCACTCTCTTTGTTTTGATGTTAATTTTATTGTCAATATTATGATTCATTATGTTATTGTTTAGTATATTTGTTCTTTTTAATAATCATTTAACATCAGACATTTCTTTTGTCTTAAACTGCCCAGCATAGGGCGTGCATTATTTTCATAATCGGTACTTTTTTATTTTTATTTTAGGGTACTTTAGCACAAGGGACATGTATTTTAAACACGTTCCTAGATACTAATACGGGAGGACCACTGTTCTCTGAGCTGCTTTCACATTATTTTCTTTTTTTATTCATATTATGTGTCATAAACGATGTTTTTGGTCTTATTCAGTTCAATAACCCAAAAAATTGCCTTTTTTTCACATGCCGTTCCGCTAAAAGAATCAACTTTGACAAATTGATTTAAGAGCACACAGTAAAGTTTGTCCTCCTGCAAACATGGTAGCTAGTTACAAAAGAAAACAGTGGATTAGCTGACAGGAGAGGAAATCAGAGGTGTACAGAAATGGGAAGCACATGATTTCTACGTGTTTTGTTTTGTTTCATCAGAAGCCTATGGCATTGAGGCCTTCATACTCCACAGCGGAGAACTTACCTGAGGAAAACAGACTTTTATACCCAAAGGGTAGTTGACAGAAAAGAAACTCCCTGATCTCTGAATATTGTTGCTCTTCAAGTCCCTCCCATCTCCTCGCTGCCTATCAGCCTGGTCGCTTTGCTGGAGCTGAAGCACACAGACCTGAAGGAGCCGAGCGCTGGTTCCTGTGGGCTGAGGAGTGGAGCCATTCATGGCACCTGTACAGAATCAACCATTCCTACCAGAGGGAGAGAGACTCAGACCTTTGGACTGAAACCTGATATTATTTTATACAGAAATAGAACTATAAATATATATAAATATATATATAATTATGATTGATTATATATATGTACAATTACACATAGATATATACACAGCTTCAAAGGTATATTGTTAAAAGGATTCATTCTGCTGATCTACCAACCCTAGAGGCGGCAGAGAGCCTGCTGTCCTAGAGTGTGTATTAATGGAAACACCGTTGTATCTACTGTACTACCATAGTAACTTCGACAGTCCGTCTGAACGAGGAAAAACAGCACAACCCCCCCACCCCACCCCACTCATCGAAATGGACGACTCCTCACTCAGAGCGGGGCCATCGCACCACTCAAGCACACATCTTCTCCCACAAAACGCCGCAGGAGGGGGAGCATCCGATCCGAGAGGCCTAAACGGTGTGGTGGCGGTGGTGGAGGCGGTCGTGGGAGGGAGGGGGGACTTGAAAACGCTGGCGAAAAACTAAAATGTTCATTTTTAACTTGTGAATGCTTAGTGCTGTAGGGGTTCGATCTGTTGTACACACAGTCTGTTTTCTATTTGTTATAAAGAACTGGAATTTAAAAACAAACTGTTGATGAAAAAGAAAAAACGTTGATGTTAATAAAGTTAAATAATTGGGTTTTTTTACAAATCTGCCTTGTGATACTTTATCTTTTGATCCTGTTGTTTGCACCGTGTTCTTATCGGATAAACCCATTGTATCTTCTAGTACATTTTGAGGCCCTCAGGGACACCAGGGAGCTGTCTGCTTTATCTGTTTCTAGAAATGCTGCCAGTTAGAAATATTTCCTGATCTCTGACCACTGTGAATAAGTTCATGATCCTTTGTCCTCATCTTCAGGCGTTTTTAGGAGTTTATTTTTCCAGCATTGTAACTTCATGTTCAGTTTCTTAAAGCTTTGTGTTTGCAAGGTTGAAGTTAAGAGCTGTGAACAACATCCACCCCCTCCTTTTTTAATATGCAACAAAAACAACAACTCACAATCAGATTCTTTGTCAAAACCACAGTTGCTTCAGATTATTGAAAGCTGCAGGCTTCCAGGAGTGGAGCTTTTTAATTCGACTCTATTTCTACTTCATGTGAGGAAGGGGAGAAGCTTCAACGCCAGCAGAGCTGTTACACAGCTTTAATCCAGTCGTCTGATCCTCCAGAAGGCCTCATTTCTCTGCTGGATTTGACGGTACCATGAAAGACCTCAGCCATGTCAGCCCACTGTGATGCATTCAGCCTTCAGATGGTTGCAGCCCTTCAGTTGAGTCACAGCTACCAGGGCCCATGATCACATCCAGCACTGGCAGCCCTGGCAGCACTCATTTACAATATAAAACCAATGTCGTCCAGCATTTTCAGCACTCAGCCCCCTGAGCTGTAAAAATGCTGTTGTCCTTGTCAAAGTACTCTCGGGTGAAATCAGTTTTTGAAACGGCGCCACACTTTTCAATGTCACTTCTCACTGACCAGTCAAAATCAAACAGGGCAGGTCTTTGGGTACCAGCATCTAACAGCTATTGCAGGGGAAATATTGATCTGACTCGTCTTTTTGAGGGCTGCTGCTGGTGCCAGGACAGGATTCCTTTATATTTACATGTATTCCTTATTATTTTATTTATTGATCAGGGAAAATTTTAATCTGAGGAAGCAGTTTAAAACAGACCCTAAGGATACTACAAAGAGAAATGGAAGTCAGGGAAAAAGTGCTCTAAACTGGAGGATGTGGGTGCTGCCAGCATAAAAACAACAGCTGTGAATGCAGGCCCTTGTATATGAACGTGGATCGACCAAAATTTAAGTAAACTCACATTAAGCTCCTGTGAGGACCTCTGTTTGATTTTGGCACCCCATGTGAGCAAAGTGGTAGCTCTTAATTCTGTGCGAGGTTCATCCTGCACGTGTGTAAGATGTGTCTTTTGGAAAAATGTCATCCTGCTCTATTTTAGCAAATCTATCGCTCGGACAATCGTTTCAGTGGAAAATGCTTTAAAAGAAGATGTTTCTGCAGCATGTCATAGATCCCCTCTTCCAAAACTTTTCTCCTGCATGGTTCCAGACTTGAGATATTGCATTCACAAGAATGGGCTAGATGGACAGAGCAAAGCAACACAGAACAGGCTCCTATCAGTCTTTTAACAACTTTTCTCCCTACATTACATTTACAAAAAAAAAAAAAACTTGAGGAGCGCTGGTTCTCTTGAGAGGATTCCTGTGTTAAACACAAAACCAGAGCTGGGCAATGCGCACAAGCCTTTTCTTCACATCCTTCAACATTATCTGAGGCTGACAGCTAAACTGCTGTAGCAGTGGCTAGCAGGACTGATACCTAAACATGGTGAAATTCAGATGGTACTAGAAAAAGCTGGACTCTGGCATGATGAAACTCCTTATGCAGGAAGGAAATTTAAAGTAAACTTAGCAATTAGTTGAAAATTTTTAGATTAAATTGCAATATGGCCTGCTGCAATTCCCACATCGCAGAAGGAGCAATATTTCTTTAACCTGAAATGTGTGTCAAAACACAGTTTAAAACTTTCTGCAGTAGTGATGCTCTACACATTTTTTTATCAGTCAAGTGTCATTACTTTAGAATAGTTTCTAAAAAGTCCTCTACGTTACTCATTTTTGTATTTTTCTTAATGAAATTGAGAATAATAAAAAAAGATCACTCCCTTCACAACACAATTCATATCAAAGTTGCAATATGAGTCTAAAAAATTACAGTTGGATATGTTTCAAAATTGCTCAGCGCTTGTTTAAGCTATTTAAAGGCTATTATTAAGGTTTTAATATTGCATGTGTTTGTTGTAAACTGATTAATACATTAATCATTGATCATGGTTAATGTATTAAAACACACAGTCCAAGTCTAAATTAATGTCTCAGGTTTTTTGTGGTTGTCAGGTAAACATGCACAATGAATTAGAAATAAATAAATAAACATCTGCAGCACCACAAAGTGTTTAAAGGTAGAGGCCCCTGTTCTAAGCTTTTATCCCCCACAGGCCTCTCTGCAGTCACATGACTGGAAGCTATGAATAGGTGTTAAACCACCTGTTGCTTTTTAAAAAACAGCTTAAAAAAACAGGAGGAATTTTTCAAAAAAAAAAAAAAAAGAAATCAGGTTTAAATAAACAACATTTATTTTATGAGAAATATAATATATATTGAAGGGGTTTCTGCCATTTGATTTGAATGTGTTACTTGTTGTGAAATCCTTCAACGGTAGGGACTTTTGTAAATGCAACAGCAGAACAAAAACTCAATTACAGTGCATACAGAAAGCATTCAGACCCCGTTCAATGTTTTAATTTTCAGAGCAAAAAAAAAAAAAAACAAGCCATGAGGTCAAAGGAACTGCCTTTAGAGCTCAGAGACAGGATTGTTGTGAAGCACAGATCTCAAAGTTTGCTGATCTGATACGCAGTGTCAGCAGTGAGGCCTTCTATAGAGAGATGTGTGTCTTTCCAAATTACATCCAATCAGTTTATTTTACCACAGGTGGACTCCAACCAAGGTGTGGAAGCATCTCAGCAAAGACTGAGAAAAAGGAGATGCATCTGAGCTACATTTCAAGTGTTTTTGCAAAGGTTTTGTGACATTTCTGTTTTTTTTTTTGTTTTTTTTTCAATTTGCAAAAATTTCTAAAATTCTCATTTCACTTCGTCAGGATGGGTTACTGAGTGTGGAATAATGAGAATTTTTTTTTTTTTTTCGACAGTGGCATCAGGCTGCAGCATAAGAAAAAAGTGAAAATGAAAAAATCCTGATCAAACCACTCTACAAATGTCAGTGATGACACAAAATGATGATTCACGTTCTCCAAACTTTTCTGGCTGTAAAGTGAACTTCTAAATGCTAATGAAACAGTGATTAAAAGGAAGTGACACACATCCTAATAACATTTGGGCTGTTAGCTTACTGTATGCTGTCATGGAAATTAAACAGTCAATAGAATGAATTCACTCACAGAGGTTTAATGAAGCAGAATTGTTGTGTTTTTTAGTTTTAACTGATAAAAATGGTGGATTAAGTAACATAATTTAGCTTTTTAATAGGTACATAATTTGTTCATCTTATAGAGATTTAGCTTTGGTTGTCTCTAATCCTGGTGGTCTGTGTCCACAGAGGGGCTTCATTCTCCCCTGCAGTGTCTTCCTCTGTCCTCCTTCACTATTAGGCCACACAGCATGTTAAAATCACTCCCAGTGATGCCACATAAGAGACACCGCTGGGGGAAAAATGCTATGATCGCGTGTATGGAAAAGCACAGGAAAGTCTTGGTTTGTATGTTTATCCTGTGTGTAATCACTGCAACATATGAGAGGAGTCCAAACCGGGTCTAACATATGTTGGATTGGTTATAGTTTCCAACATTTGGGACTAACACATGCAGAACATGTGAGACTCTCAGAGAGGAATAATTTAAAGAAAAATAACTGCTGCAGTTTTGACTTTGGAGGTGCATTTATTTTTGTTGCTCCTCTGAGTCATGATAGTAATTTAGTACTGACATATTGGTGTTATTTCTGTATTTCAGCAGTGATAATCCTCTTTCTGACAGCTGGTTTGTTGTCATAAACATGTTTGGTTGTTTTTTAACTTGTTTGAAAGATGCAGATATAAAGGTCTATATTGGTAGAGGTGCTGTTGTGTAATCTAGAATTTTTCTTGGAGCATTTTACAAAGTTTTGTTTTGATTCCTGACATCATTGTAGCTGTACAAACCGTGTCCAGGTGTTTTCATTCAGAGACTATCTAGCCCGCTGTGTTTGCTGAAACCTAGCCTTACTAAGAAGAACTCAAACAACAGCTAAGCTCCTGAGTGACCCTGAGTGATACAATGACTAATCTGACTGGGTAAGGAAATTAGAAAACATATGTTTGACTGCTCTACATGTGCAAAATATGATGCTGAGCCATGTGTTCTTGTAGAGATTGTGTGAAATCCTCCCAAGAAGAGGAGCGTGAAGGTGAGTTGCTCTGCCTGAAGATTAGAGCCCAGTTGGAGGATTTGTTCTCCGACAGCCACCTGGCACAGGACGGCTTCCTGCTGAAACATGTGCAAAGGAGAAAGCAGGGCTATGTCAGCTTAAAGCTCCTCACTTGTTTGAAAAAGGTGAAAAAAAGGAAAGATTTGTGCGATTTCTCCGTGTTTACATTCCATCAGCTATACTCAGAAAATGCAAACAATGCTAAGGTTCTCACTGTTTGTCACAGATAAAGGCCCTGACCACAGACTGGCACCAGACTCTGGCTGGAGCTGAGAACTCCAAGCTGCTGGAGGTGAATGATGAACGCACCAAAGTGAGGCGGAAGAAGCCGCTGCCCAAATGGCTGCTATGCTCCCCCACCAGCAGGCTCCTCCTCACCTGGAACATTTCCAAGGAGAAAGCAGAAGAAGACGGCGTGGCCCGAGGCCCTGAGCATCCTTCACTCTCTGATAGGATCTTCCAAAAGTTCAGCTCATACGGCGACATTACTTCAATGTGGATTCTGCATCCTGGCACAGAGCTTCCCAAAGAGCTGCAGACCTATGCCAAACGTCACAAAGAGCTCGGCCAACATTTGTGTGCAGTAGTGAAGTTTGCAGAGTTGGAGGCTGTTCGTCAGGCGTATATTTCTCTTAAAGCAGAAGAGGAGACGTGTGGAGGTGAGGGCATGCATGTGGTTCCTTTGGGATATTATCCAACATACCACCTCACAGAGGAGAAAAACAACCAGGACCAACCTGAGGAGGAAAATCCACTTCAAAGCTCTCTCGAATCAGTCCAGGAGGAACCCTCGGTACAAGTTAAAGTTTCTGTTGAGAACATAAACACGTCTAAACCCCAAGAGACCAAGAGTAAGTCCACGCAAAGAACCTTGGAGCAGCTCTCCACCAGCTTTACTGGCCAGTACTTCAGCGGTGTGAATCAGAGCAGTAGGATGAACCTGTGCGCTGGAGACTGTGATAGGGATAATTCTCAGAGCCCCTGGGTGCTAAGACGCAAACATGCAGCCGCTGCATTAAACCTCGGGTTTTCAGGAGACCTGAAAGAGAGACATTTTTTAAACAGAGTGCTGCGTCAGCCTTTCGGCCCTGATGGAACAAGGGGGTTTCTGTGCAGATTAAAAAAACTGCACATGGAAATCAAGACCCTCATTGAATGAAGTAATACCTACTAACCTGTGGGAAAAAAATCAATAGATAATGAGAAAAATAAAGCATTTTTGAATTAAAGTAGAAGTTCTACTTACGTTTTGTCTCTCTATCAGAGACAAGAGAGAAATTTTGTTTGTTGGGGAGCTTTTTTGCCTTCATTTTGGACAGGACAGCTGAGGAGAGACAGGAAATATGGAGAGAAAGAATGAGGGAAAGCATGCACTAAATAGCACCGAGACCAGGAATTGATCCGTGACCAATGCATTGAGGACTACAGCCTCTGAATATGGGTCCCTGCTCTATCCACTGGGCTAAACCAGCACCAAGAACGATGTTTTTAAAGAAAAAGTTATGTTAATTTTGGAAGCTAATTTAAATTTAATCTTAAGTCTTTAAAGAGTTTTAGTCGATGAAAACTCAAAAACATTTTAGTCCAGTCTGAGTGAAATGTCCTCAGTTTGTTTTTCACCAAAACATTCATGTCTTCGGACTATTTTAATAAGTTAAATTATGACATTAATATAAACCCTCATATCAATTCAATATTAACACTTTAACACGATAAAAAATTCTGACAGGCACTGAAAAAGACTATTATGTGTAGTGTGAAGCGTTCACAACAGGGACAGGATCATTTTTCTGGTATTTGGAGGAAAGCAGAGACATCATCAATCTGTATTTAACAGAACTCATTTATCTGTAATATTGCTGGAAAAAACAGCTTGTCTCTTCTCCACAAAACAGAATTCATCCAAGTTTCCTGGCGAATCCTGAATTCACTTTTCTTGAAGTTACACAGGAAAGGTCCGCTCCATGGAGCCCGCCATCTTGGATATTTGCACCCTGAATGTTTCTACAGTACCACAGAAAAGACCAAACAACAAATCCCTCTGGTTGCTAGGGTTACCATAAGAAGTCTGAAACGCGACCTAGAATCGGACTGTTAGTTGTTGCCAATATTCCCCACTTTTACACACTGAATATTTAAAAAATTGGCAGCAGCTTTTTTACCAGGGAAACCCTATAAACAAGAAAAACCTGCCAAGACAAGAGACACTAATACCTCTCTTACAAGCGTCCCCTTCACTGCTTAGAACATGCTGAATACTCAAAACACAGACCAGACTGGGGTTCAGTGCCACATTTTAACCTTTTCTACCTTTTTAGGTCACAATTGTGTATTTAAAAGAAGCAGGACGTATACTGTAAGTGTAACTAGCTAGCGAATGCACAAACTCCCTATCTGCAAAAACCAAAGAGCAGCACATCCTCACATTGTAAACTTTGCTGAACAAAATGGAAATCATCACAGAGAAGGACAGTTTAAATCCTTTTTCCCTTGGGAGATTTTAAAACCAGACAGCAGCGTATATACTTATATTTAAGAGTTTAAGATACCATTGCTTATTTGTCACTTAATCCAACCTTGAACGTATTATAACACAGCATGTCGCCTCCTTTAGCGCTCTAATTAAGCTTTTCTCCTGCTGATTTCAACACTGGATTCATGTTTTTAACTAGAAAGGGATTGAAGGTTCAGGCATGTGAACCACAACTGCTTTGAGCTAGGATGATGCTACAGCTGCAGCCAATATTAGGATTCTGAATGTTACTACTAGCAGCATGTACAGATGACTTTTTTTACATCAGGTGCTGCTTTTTATAGGCATGCCTGATATTATGAAGACAGTCTGGCTGCAGACCCTTAATTTTTAAACTGCCACTCAGACTGTTCATATGAGACATCGTATATTTCAGAGCAGAAATACATGCTAGAACTTTTGAAATAAAATCAGATTAAACTTCAGTTTTGGTTAAAGTTTAAGGGTTAAAGTAACAGTTTGGATACCAAAAATTAAAAGTGAAAAACCTGACCTGCAAAACCTGATTACAAACCATTAAATAATGCTGAGTTAACAGTCTGTTTAAGGGAAAAAGGTCGTCCTCCATGAAAACATTCCAACGCAGCCAGCGTAGCTTATGAAGCTTCGTTAGCTGCATAAACTACATAAATAACAAAACTATGTAGCAAGTGGAGCTACGTAGCTACTGGAGCTAAAGCTAAGCTCACCAACAGCTAGGTAGCGATGTTATCGGCGTAGCTAAATTAGCTTAAGCTACATTTGCTAAAGCTTACATGGCTAAGGCTAACTTAGCCATAGATAATGGTGCTATGTAGCTAACATAGCTAAAGCTAAGCTCACAAAGCAGCAAATATAAGCTACACAGGTACATTATCTACCTACCAACATTAGCTTTAGCCACGTTTGCTAAAGCTCAAGTTGCTAAAGATAACATAGCTACAATGATGTATGTAGTAACGCTTATAATATAGTTGGCACAGCTATGTTAGCTTTTGCTAAAGTGAACAAAGTTAAAGAAAGACACCATTCATTCATAATTACTTCCAAAACAGATCTATACATAATTTAGGCTAATGCTAAATTTGACCTCTGACTTTTTCTGTTCTATTTATGGAATATTTATTAGTCTGTAATGTTTACCTTCTGGTTATTTCATGAATGTACCTTTTAGACGTTGTTTGAGTTTAATCAAACCATTCTATAACTGGAAATACATTATTACAGCACTTTCTTTCTGAGATATACAATACAGATACAGTGCTTAACAAATTTATTAGACCACCTGTCATAAAAACAAGAAAACATAAATAGTTTAGAAATCTTTCAAAAATCTGTTTAAAACTAAAAACTTCATTGCTATTTATTTTGCAAATAACAAACTGAAACAACTAAATAGTCCTTTATCACATATAATAACCAAAAAACTTCATATTTTGTATGGCCTCCTTTGGCCTTGATAACAGCTTGCATTTTTGCTGGCATTGTTTTTATGTACTTTTCCACAGTCTCTTTTGTTATTGAGTTCCAAATAGTTTCTAGCTGTTCCCACAGACTTGCTTTAGATGAAACTTTAGTGTCATGAATCTTTGAATCTACTAAATCCCAAATTTGTTCAACAGGATTCAAATCTGGACTTTGACTTGGCCAGTCCATCAGTTCCGGTACTCCAGATTCCTTTTTCTTGGTCAAATAGTCTCTGCACAGTTTTGAAGTATGCTTGGGGTCATTGTCTTGTTGGTATATGAACCCATGACCAATCAGATTCAGTCCAGAAGGGATTCCATGATGCACTAAGATGTTGTGGTAGATGTTCTTGTTCATGATACCGTTCATTTTCACTAATTTGCCCACGCCGTATCCACAAATGGAACCCCATACCATAATGGAATCTCCACTGTGTTTCACTGTGGGTGCAATGCATCTGGCATCAAAACGTTCTCCAGCTTTTCTGTGGACATAAACACGACGATGCTGACCGAAGAGTTCAAACTTAGACTGGGCCGTCCAGTGTACCTTCTTGCAGTCATCAACAGTCCAGTGTTTGTGCTCCCAGGAAAATCTGAGGTGTTTCTGGATGTTTGCAGGCCTCAATAATGGCTTCTTAGCAGTTATTCTTCCCTTTAAGCCTTGTTCCGTCAGTCGTCTGTTTATGGTCATTCTGGAGACTTTCTCAGACTCTGATCTAGAAGCATTCATCTCTGCCTGAAGATCAGCAGTGCTCTTCCTTCTGTCTCTAGTATTTCAAATCTTGAGGTATCTGACATCTGCTTCAGTTAACTTTGATTTCCTGCCTCTTCCTTGGCGCATTTTGTAAGTGCCAGTCTCTGCAGCTGACTCCAAAGCATACCTGACCACACTGTGAGAACACTTTATGTCTTTCCCTATTTCTCTCAAAGACCATCCAGCATCATGAAGTGCTTTAATGTGGACTCCTTCATTTTCAGTGAGCTCTCCACGTTTTACCATTTTGAAAAGGAATGAGGAATTTCAAACTGAATTCACCTTTTTATACCCAAATTTGAGCCGGCTCACTGGGCTTCTCTGAGAAGTCAGAAATTAATCAAGCATAACATTCAAGTACTAAAACTAATTTTTCTCTTTAGGAATGCAAGTAAATAACTATAATTTGACATATTAATCAAGAAATATTAATGTGCTTTACTACTTTTTCTGTTTTTTTGTAAATCAGTACATTTGAAAATTCATGGTTAACAATAATAATTCTATTTTAGCATTAAAAATATCATTTGGGTTAAAGAGCTTCTACATATTGGTGTATTAACCATTGCAGAAACATAAAAAATGATTTTGGTAATTACCAATGCTGTTAATTTAGGGCAGCTGTGGCATAAACCTTACTTTGGTTAGGGTAAGGGTGGTCTAATAAATTTGTTAAGCACTGTATATGTGTGTGTGTGTGTGTGTGTGTGTGGGTGTGGGTGTGTGTGTGTGTGTGTTATCAACATGACATCAGTATCAATAAATATTAGTGCTGTTACTGGATTAAAAAAATTAATCAAGGTAATCACATCACTACTCTGAGATTAATCATGATTAATCACAGCACTTAAAAAAATATTTTAAGTATATTTTTTATGTTTATATATATTTTAAGGTTGTTATTGTCAACTGTTTTATTTTTATTCTTTTAATTCTATGTACAGCACATAGAAAGTGCTGATCTGAGAGCTTAAAGATCCCACTATCAATACTTTTATATAGTTTGGTGGAAAGACAAAATAAGGGGCAAATATTTAAACTACAAGTGGTCTTAGCTGAGTAGTGCTTGAGTTAAAAAGCTATGATTCAGTCTGTCACATCTATTGTATATCCCTCAAATAAAAACATATATTCCCACTGTTTATTGAAGTTTCTCATCAGAAACTCCTACATTGGATTAATATTGTTAACAAACAGGACTTGCTCAAAGTTTAGGAGCACTGGTCAGCATTGATCTGAGCAGCTGAAGAAGAAAACTGTCCTGAAGAAGCTGAAGAGAGTGGTATGACCCACGTTGTTGTTAGCACCTTTGCTAACATTAGCAAAGATGTGCTTTGCCTGAAGGTGGTAATTAAGACTCGTTGTGCTTCGGTGTAAAGACAGTTCATTACTGCAGCATGTACCCACAATTTTGGTTTTATCTTAATTAACATTCGCCAGCTTTTTGAAAAGAAAATTGCCATTAACCCTCGCTCCCTTGTAATTTTTAGCTCCATCTGTCCTTGTTTGTCCAGAAAATGGACATGCAGAAAGGTGTTAATTAAATACTCATATTTCAATTTTTTTTTAACTTTCACTGCTTCAGATCTCCTCAACAACTTCAACCCTGACCATTAAAAAAATAAAAAATAAAAAAAATTCAAAGTTACACCCTTTTTATCCCAGTTATTGTACACTATTCCTATGACTTGGATTCAGTGAGATAGCCTCCATGCTAAACAGACGAGTCTATCGGAGCCAAAAACACGCCAGTTTTACCCTCCTTTTCTCGAGCCTCCTCCTCTACCAAATCATATGCGAGCGAATGCATTTGTTCATGTTGGGTTTATTTTATGTACAGGCATAAAAAAATCAGAGGAAATATGTAGGATATGAATCACGAACACACGCATTTCCACCTCTAACCAGAATGTGACCACAAATATGCCAATTATGTGCATATATAAATTTACTGCATATTTGAGATATGATATATTCTTATCTATTGATCGAAAGGACCCGTGCATCCTCATGCATGTCCATCCACTTGCTATTAGGTGAGGGCAAAGTTGAAATTGTCCAAATATCCCCCTTTCTTAGTCCCAGACTGCAGAACTCAGAAGTAACATTTCCGACTGTAAACACTCCACTTACGGCATGTCCGGTTGTAAACATAGACCCAGATTCACACCTGAGCACACACGTAGGAGCACACAAACTTTTCCTTAAACATGTAGCCTACTCTCAGACATCCATATCTAGTTGCATGAATTGGATCATTTAATTCTGATGATGTGTGTGGGTGAAATAGCACTCCAAACAGTCTGAGTCCATGGAAGGGAAACCATGTGTGTGTTGCCAAAGGGGTTAAAATGATGTGCTGGCACTATCTGCTGGGTCACTGTGGAATAGTAAAATTTAGAGCCCTGGTGTTCGAGTGACTGCAGAGAAACAGTTGCTATATGTTGTTTTGGTGCCATAGACACACAGTCAAAAAACATGTTTTTAATGGAAGTCTATTTGTCTGATTTCGGACAAACAAGGATGGATGGAGCTATTTCGCGTCAGTCGAGTTCTATGGGCAACACGTTTTTTTTTGTTTGTTTGTTTTGGGGGTGTTTTGTAATATGAAGAAAAATAATAACTTTGACCAAATTTGATGCCTCAATCTATAAAAATGTGACTATCAACTCAAAAAATGATGATAAAAATGATGAATGTCCTCAAAACGGACATAGTAGGATCCGAGGGTTACGCAGACCTGGGTCTGTCTCCTCACTCATCACTGCTGGCTGTGTCTGACCCTCTCACCTCTTCACCCCCAGGCATGTAAACATCTGCGCTGGAGGGCTATGGGAGCAAGTTGTGGTCAAACTTAGTCATATGATTGAATTGCGTTATTATTTTTCTAACGCGTTAAGGTTTCCAGATTAATCACAAGCGTTAACGAGGTAATGTTAACAGCCCTAATAAATACGAGAAATATCTGCTAAATATTACTATTGATATATCAGTCGCCAGTATTTATGAATATTTTGTGGAATTTTAAGCAAGACCAACAGACCTACATCCGTTGAAGACGTTTGCTTTGTTCATCCTCATTCTTTAAACTTTAAAGTGTTTCAGTGTCTGAACTACATTGAAATATTCGTATTGATTTAAGTATTGTCATAGCAAGTTGGCAAAAATCCAATACCATGCATACCTAATTTTTAGTTAATTTAATGCCAATCCTAACTCTTACATGCACAGATGAGCTACAGATTGAACCAACCTAGCAGCTTGTGCTCTCTCTGTCACACTGCACACAGGGAAGACATGCAAACACATGTGCTTCTCCTGCTCTCTCACTCATAAATATCATAGATTTTGGATTTCTGACAGTCAAGCACTGACATTTTAGTCTTGTTCAGTCTCACTGACAAGAACCTTACTTAATTTTTTGTCACTGTTTCATTATCTAGCTTGTTTTCTTCTTGTCTTCCTTACCAAAAAGTGTTGTCAAACAAACATCATGTTTCAGTTGATCAAAGTAACACTGCTTTTAAAGACATACTGATCTTACTGGACTAATATTTCTTTTTTATTTGTATGTTTCGCAAAGAAGTGCGCTAGATTTCTACATTTGGGAAAAAATGGGAAAAATTGGTTCACGTTTTACAGCCATTTCGCACAAGGCACTCCGGGTAGTAATCTTCTATGGCTGCATTGTTCTTTATGGATTGTCTTCCCTAAAACTTTTTTAATTTTAACTTCAGTACAGTGTTAGTGATGAAGACAATAAAGAAGAAATTACTTTTAAGTACATGCAATCTGAAAGACGTGGGGAAAAAGAAAACGTGACATCAGAACCCAGCATGCATTGCACAAAAAGTGTGAGTCTATTTTTTAATTTCCTCCAAAATCTAGAAAAATAGTGAGGTAATGCACATTATACAAAAAAAGACATAAATGTTAATCACTTAAGTTGATATGTCTAAATATGCATGGTTCCCTATAAGGGGGTGCAGTATTAGATCATAGACAGAAGGGGGCAGTATTCAGCCATGCTTACATTCATGTTATTTTAAACACTTCCTTCTTTTAGAGCTACAGGCTGCAGGAAGTTCATACACCATCATGTATTTAAGCAGAATACAACACATAGTTAAAGCTACAAACATCTTAAACTGTGTTATTTAAGCACTTGAGTCACAGCGTCTCAGAATCAAAAACTCCTTTTTGTCACACAAGCGGCCTCTGCAGTCCTGGGGCCTCAGCTCGTCTGCTCACAACTGCAAATTGCTGTGTATATTTGTTCTTGGGCCAGGATGGATGTACCTTGTTACCGCTTTTTCAGAGGAAAAGGTGTTTTCTTTCAACACCAGACACATTTAGCCAAAGCCCTCATTGTCCCACTGCATCTTTTTTCACTGATGCCTTGTTTAGATTTTGGTTCCTTAAAAAGTAGTTTTCCACTGGCTGAGATGACATTTGGCTGACGGATACTTGTCCAATCATCAAACCACATCTTGTGCAAGACGAGGGTAGAAGTAACAGTTGTGCCTGAGTTCCAGCCTTTCTAATGACACCTCGACTGGAATGGTATGTTTATAGTGTTACTGATTGAGGGCTTCCTTAAAATCTTGCCCGAACCTAAACAAAATGTGTTTCTTCACTCATCCACACCCAGTGGAAAAGCTTCAATCCGAAGTGTACGGGATTCGATCAAATTCAAATTGGAAACATTCTTTGTTGTCTTTTTTCCTCTTGTATATGCTGCGTGTCGACTGTCTACATGACTAATGTAATCTTAGCTGTTGAGTGAGACTTTGCATTGTATACAGATCAAGTGTTTCACTGTTATTGTCCCTGACTTGATTTAGCAATTAACAGCTGTTGCGCTTTTTGTAGGAGGCCGGTCTATGAAAACTTTGCACATCTGTGAGCAATATGGAGGCTATAGTGGAAATGTTCCTGCCCGATGTCAGGAAATGTTTCTGAGCTGATAGTTCCTTTTCAAGGATAGACAAGCACGAAATCCCCTGCTACCTGGAAGTTATTATGTATGTGCGAGGGCTGCCCTGGCCTGTAAGTGAGCCGTATGTCAAACAAGTTAGTAATGATAATTCTCATGTTCTCTTAATTTTTCCTATAGAGGATCAGGATAATTTTGCTGATCTGTTACCCAAATATTCCCACCCTAATGAAGAGTAAGAATCCACCCTTGATTTGTGGCACAGCTTTGTCCTTTAGGAAGACTTGAAGCTGAACTACAGCAGTTTGTGTTGGCTTCTTTTCAAACTAAGGGAAATCTATGCATGAGGTCACTGAGCAATCAACCTCTGGATATTCATCAATACACAAAATTGGTTTGCAACAAAGCTTGGGTAAAGATTTAAGCAGTTCTTTTCTTTTTCTTTCATTCAACACTTGGGGGATTTTAAGTCCTAGAGACTTCACAACGTCTCCACTTTACGAGTGGAATTTTGCAAAGCGTGATTTGTGTATAATTTGGCCAGAGGATGTAGGAATGACTCACAGTGTTAGAATGAGATATTTGTTAGCAAATAATTTGTTTCCTGTTGCGACTTTGACTTTTTTACCCCAGTGCAGAGATAGCTGTCTTGTTTCAACATCCTTGGCCGCAGACACATTTCCAAAACCGCACATTTAGCTCGAATCAACCATGTTCTTAAGGATTTATTTGTCTGGTTTATGGTCTAAAAACAGCCCCTGCAAGACTCTGTGTATCTGCCTTGTCTGTACACTCCAAACTGGCCTTTGTTTATATATGATTGACCTTACACACCTGACGCATTTCCTCCGCGGATGGTGTATTTATTTAGATTGCAGTCTGGAGCGCCTGATACCTTGCAAAAGCATGGCCATCTGCTCCTCGTTTGCTGCTCAAGGCTCAAGTCTAAAATACTGGTTTGTATTGAAGGTGACATGAACGTGAGACTTGGAACAACAACACCCTGGTTTTATCTCCGGCCAAGTGTAGATTGAATCCTCATGAAATACCTCCGCAGTGATAAGTCCATTTAACTGGGGTTAGTGTTGTCTTAGCACCTTTTAAACCTATTGTGAACTTTCTTAATTCCACCTAAAAGATTGAAAAACACTCACTTCAGCAGACCCCACTGATCTGCCCAATTCAGGCTATTACTGGTCACCCACTTAAGATGGCAGACTCTCTTGTGGCAGAAGGTAAATGTAAGCCCTTGCTCAGGCCAAAGCATCCTTTAGTGCTCCTGGAGCTAGAGCCAGGGAGATTATCATGTCAAGAGTAATCCGACTCGGCCCACAAGCACAACTATGGAGGAGGAGGAGCAAGAGTTGAGTGGGGGGGGCAGGCAGAGGCATCAGATGGGCTCTGCTCCGCTTACGGTAACTACGCTCTCCCTCCTCACCCTAACCAATCTTCTCAACCCACAGAGTTCCCCACCTTGGAGCTGGAGAGAGGACCTGCTGCAGGAAAGGGGGTAAGAAGATGAGCATTATCTTTCCAGCCGTGCTGTAGTGTGGAGATAAAATTATCTGAAGTGGAAGGAGTTGCACAACAAATGGAATCAAAGTTTAGACATCTGTAAGAGCTGTTTATTACATGGCTCAGTTCCTCTGTTTTGCTCTGTTTCAGGTTCAGGATCGTGCAAAAGGGAAATCAGAAATTTTCGTATGGAGGGATGATGACAGAAGTTTTCTAAAGTGAACCAGATGCCAGAGTCAGGAGCTTTACTAAACTCATAACTCTCCTCTTGTTGAATGGATCAATGTGAGTGCCATGAAGCGCACTGTAACATTCAGAGGAATGCTGATTCTGATCTTTGCAACCTAAACGAGTTCTATGGAAGTGCAAATATGATAAAAGAATAAAACAGCCTGGACCTGAATCAAGTCAGGACACCTCCCCTACTTGCAGGCGCAGGGAGTTGTGATGATTTTCAGGGGAACAAGCAGGAGTCCTGCCCTCACTCCTCTCCTGTGATGATGATGGACTTACCCAGCCAGCACTTGCCTGTGGAGGTCAGCTGAAGACGACGCCACGCAGCTAAGTCTGGATTAGCCGGCCGAACGGTAAGGACACCACATCTTCTTTTGTTAGTTTAAGCCGGCAGCTTATGGGGAAGGCGTTAGGTGCCGCTGACAGGGATGCTTCACCAAGTGCTTGAGTGGCAGAAAACACACGTTGGATTAGCTGTATCAACAAGCGGCCTTTGCTGGAACCACATGTCAGTAGCGCAGAGCAGCCTGTCACGAAATGTTTGTAGAGTGGTTACGTTTGATTAAAAGGGGTATGTCATAATGTTGGAAAAGGGACAAGAAAGAAATTAGAATTTTTGTCCTCTGGATAAGTTGAACAACACGTCAGCTAGTTTGTTTAGTCAGGGGAATATTTCTTTCACTGTCACTTACTCAACATGGTGGTTTGCCACTTTATCATGCTTACTTTCCCTCCAAATACTCAGTGGGGTTTCATCCTTAAAGTTCCAGCAATGCTTAGAAATCACATTAAATGGTGTGCTAAGATGCTTACTTAGTTTATTACTTAAAGAGATTTTTGCAGAACTATGCCTTTAGTGGTTTAAATGATCAAGCAGAGCTGCAAAAAGCTGTTAATGTCTTCTTAGTTCTCATGGAGGTACTCCAGAGAAGCAAACTCAAAGTTTCTGACTACAGGTATTTTCCTAAAGTGATGATCCCTTCTTACTAAGCCCATATCATATGTAGAGATTATACTGTATCTCACAGAGCCCCCAGAGGCCGGATAGAGGTTAAGCCTAAAGTCAATTGAGCCGTCCAACTTTCATAACCTGGTAAAGCTGGCCATAAGTGGAGAAACTGCAAGGAGAGATGAAGTGATGCATCACTCCTCTTCATCCCATCAGCATTTTCTGTATTGTTCTCACTAAAATACACGCTGTGCATGAAAATGATTAACATGCTCATCTTAGAAAGACAGCGTGGGCTTATAAAGACGTAAAATGTCATCATATTTGAGATGTTTGTACTTGCTTGTGCATGCTCCTGTGGGTCATATTTTAAAATGGTATTCAGCGTGTGCCAGATGGCCGTCATCCCTTTGTAACAGCAACATCAACATGTTTAACATCGGTTTAGAGGCGCTGTGGTTGTGTAAAAAGAGGATCTGGCGTGGACAGATTAGCAGCCAGAAGCCAGAATAGAAGCATCAAGACTCTTCTTTAGAAAGTCAAAGAGACAACATCAATCTTACTCCAAACTCGCTCAAAAAGTATCGAAGCAAGGTGATGTTTGCCTGTCAAGCCTCCTGTAAACCTCTTTGTGTGTTGCAGAAATGCATGTCAGAACTACACCTTGACTCAACTCTTCCTTTAATAGAAAGGCCAGATAAATTGGGACAGGGGTCAAATGTGCACCTATAAGTGTATCCACGCCTCAGATCTCATTAACGGCACCTTAATAGCAACAGGTTTGAGTTGTGACATGTCGTGCTAGGCTGTTGGGTCACTGGATTAATCCGGATAAATCCGTCGGATGTGATAGTAAGGCTCCCAAAATAAAGCAGAGTCTTTCTAAGCACTCACCTACATCCAGGAGATTAACAGACAGTAATGCTTGATATTTATAGAATGAGAGTGAGAATTTACAAAAGTTATCTGGCACTGCTTTGGATGTTTTCCTTTGTTTCCTTCTCAATAATGAACAGCAGCTTTCTAACTAACAAGGACCAGGCTTGTTTTAATTATGCGACGGTAACTGAGTGACAGAGCGAGAGCCAACTGAAGCACTTGCCCAGCAAAATTACAGTCTAACCTAAGCCTTTTTCAGTTGCATTAGAACCAAGGCTGGATTTAGAACAGCCAATCCTGGCTCAGAACATCCACTTTATTTCACAGCCTTTTGGGCCACCATGATGCTGGAAAACTTACAGAGCATGTCACTAGTCTTCATTATTCAGACAGACAGCTTGACAGGTTTCAAGATAACAAGAAGGGGAAGTGCCTGCTGGTGCTTTCTCGGTGGGCTCTGCATGCATGCTGGCCTAACCCTTAAGTTAGAGGTGTCTGATGGATTAACACAGACGCACACATGCAGCAGGGCTCGGGCTCCACCACCAACACTGCAGCCAGGTGTTAACCCACGTGACTACAGATAAAGCTGGGAGGCATTAGTGCTAATCCTGCCCTGATCTTTGGAATATGTCCCTATTACGTCCCAGAGAACTCTCTAGCTGTCCCCAGGCCTCCTGATGCTCACTTAAGAGGGAAAAGACAAGACAGTGCCTCTCTAGGACTCCCTAAAGCACCTTGTTTCCCTGCAACAACCCAGTAGGTACCTTTCCCGCTGTTTGTAGTGCTCCTGTGCTGTCTGTACAGTGCAGGTATTTATGGGGTGTGTTCAAAGTAGCACAGAGACAGCCGATCACATGGGTGGAGCTGAGCTGGAAGGCACAGCGTGGTTATAATGTTCTGTAGGTAAAGGGCCTCAGGTCGTGCAGTAGCAAATAAACAATGGCTCAACCTTGCGACAGCTTCAGAAATCAAGAAGCAGCGGTGTTATGTAAACTGGATTATTCAGTGTAATATGATGGTGCTACTGGAAGTCTGTGTACGCCCTGGGAGTGAAGTGGGTGTCTGGACAACAATGGAAGGTTAGACTTTGTCTCCATTTCTACACGAGCGAGTGTCATATGATTTTAGGGAAAGTGAAACCACACAAGTGTTGCAAGTATGTGTTTATGGTATGTGTGAGTCACAGTGAGGCAGCGATTGAGACAGACCGAACTGTATTTAGGGAATGTATAGGAACAAATTCTACACAGTGGAGAGACATTAAAGTTCGTTTCTGCTTTTTTCTAATACAAAGAATTCATTCATTCGGTTCTGTGATCTTCTTCTGCTGTAATCTTGTCACACAGCTAAAGATCCAAGAGAGCTGACAAGAAGGCACCCCCTGTCTGCTGGCTTCATTCAAAAGTGTTAACCACAGACGCCCCTTATCCACAATTTGACAGATCTTTACTTCATCTTCCATAGGCCGTGGCATTCTTTGAATTGTCTCCCTCTGGCATGGGAGGGAGAGGAGGACACGAGTGCCATGCTGCTGTAATTACATTACCGTCAGCTTAGCAGCGCCTTTGCCACTGACCCAATTATTCCTTGAAAACATCCATTTTATTGTGTCGTTTCATATAATGCAATCTTTGAGTGACAACAAGAGCACAGTTGACGGTTGAGAGCTGGACTCGTGTGTATGATGCACACACTGGAGTATACATACCAGCTCAGGAATGGCTCTGACCGACTGGGGAATTCATTCTTGGCTGAGGAGTTCACTTTCATGGTTTGCCTCAAACAGGTTAATGATCCTCCTGGATTGTTTTCACTCTGTTGGTAGCTTTTTAAGTGACATCTGACTGACAGCGAAACATCAGCAGCTCCTATTCATGCATACCTCATATTCACTTTCAGTCCCACTAGGAACACAAAACAAAAAAAAGAACTTTCATGCATGCAAACAGGATCCTTTCTTCCTGTGATAAGTTTAATTTTCTGCATTTGTTTTGAGCCTCACATCTCTGAATAGCCCTTATCTCCAAACACAGGAGCGTGCATGGGCACATCAGTCCTGATGCTTTGTGAGAGTCAGACATGCAGCGCCTGTGAGAAAGCTTTTTTAGTTGTCTTTAGGACTCATCTGCACTTTTATGTCTCAGTTTGAGGATGGTTTTTCCTTCTGCTCTAGTGTCCTCGGGGATTCCTCTATATCCTCTGTGTTGTTGCTGGAAAACAGCAGCATTTGTCTTCTCAGAGAAGTGGTAAGCTCATTCACGTTTCCACTGCTCACCTAAGAAAACACTGGTGCCTCTTTCTCAATTGATATCTGTATATTTATGTACATGACAGCTGGGGCCAGTGGTAGATATTAAATATCTGTGCTGATTAGTCTCCCATGACCATCTGAACAATCTGCAAAATGTAGGTTGGCATTTTTATTGGCGCCAATCGACTGCAGATGGGACTAATGTGTTTCTGAGTGGGGCAATTATGACAATCAAACTGTCTTCAGGGACATGAGATCAGCGTTTGATGACCAGGCTTTGTCCATCTTCGGTGACCGAGGCATCTGAGAACTCATCTCCTCCTTGCAAGCTAATTGTTTTATCAAGATGAACCATAGATCTAACAAGCCACAGGCAGTGATGTATCACAGCCGTGTGAAACTCCCAACTCCAACGCAGATAAATTGGCCCAAACCGACCTATTAACAACAAAAGAAAACAATGATCTCACCCTATGCCATACATTTTAATAAACTGATCTTTTAAATTTAAAATGTATCATACTTGCGGAGGAGCATAAGGATTCCTTGTGTAAGGTGTCAGTGTTGAACCTACAGAAACAAAATTAGACTTTCCATGGAGGCTTCTATCTATCTATCATGTCTGGTGGATAAATATAACCTCTGAAAATCAGACATACTGTATAGGCGAGTATGAGTAACTCTGAGATGCAGCCGCGGCTCCACATCTGATTTACATCGACTATGTCAAATGAGGTTGTTAGCTGAAATGTTTGACTTTTAAATGAATACCATTCTACCCCTTCATTGTGAAAAGGTTGGTTACCACGTCAAACGCATATGAAATTATGAGCGATGAGTCAAGCTGTGACTGATAGGACTGGTTTTACCTGTTTATATGCTGTTTATTCCACTGCAACTCATGCGTGCAGCGCCTTTGTATTTTCCCTCTGCGGTATCCAAAATTCAGGAGAGCTGTCTGAATTTGCCTATAGTTCCCTTTCTTTGTTTTTCTTAGCTGCAGAAATTCCACCAGAAGCTCAAAATGTTCCAGCTTTTTACAATTTTTCATAAAAAATCCACTTTAATGTGATCTGCAGGAGGAACCCACATGCTTTAAGTGTAAACTTCCAGAACTAATTCATTTCAGATTTTTGTTTTTATAATACTTTAGACAAGAATATGTGCAATGTTGACCCATTGTAAACACTCAAGCAGTCTTTCTATGTACACTACAGAATCCAGTCTGGCAAAACAATTTGTAAGACTGGTCTGGATTTGCTGTTAGTCACTGCCAGTATACCGTTTCCTGCTCTGGGGAAATGTTCTGCTCACCAGTGACATGATATGAAAAAGACAAAAAAGTAAGCTTGTAAAACTTCTCAAATACCTGTGGCATGACAATAAGGAAAGAAATGAGGTTTAATAATTGAGGCATGTGGCAGCAGTGCAGCGTCTATAGAATGGGAGTGGCGGTGTAAGATAAAGGGATGAACAAACACACATACATGTACGTACATAGCATTGAAAATAGGTGTGGTAAGAGATTCCTTTGGAGGAAGAAAAGGATTTACCCCCTTTGAAAGGATATTTCCAAAAACATTTACTTCCGCAAAGAGCAAGTGTTTTCTTCAAAAATGAAAGGACGGAGTTTGTATTCCCATTCCCATCAGGTATTTTTGAAATGATGCACTTTTTAAAAGGATTTTAAGGGGCAGAACTCATTCAAAATGCCTCCAGCTCGAATAAGAAATTGCAGTTATGTTTTTTTCTCTCCAGGCAGCAGCGATTGAACACGCTCTGCATTCTCATTTGTCAGCAAGGGATGTCAAGTTCGTGGATCATGAACCCACTTAAAAGTGAAAATGAGCTGACAGCAGAAACAGAAAAAGTAAACTGACAGTGAAATAAAAGCCCTGTTGAGAGGAGAGGATTTATAGCAAGGTCAAAGAAAAGTGACGGCTCAGACGATAACAATTTTTACATTGTTCTGTGTGCATTAATGTGACAACTTGTGGAGGTTTGCTTTGTTTGCATGATTGAAGGTGTGATTGTTAATACATGTCTGACGTTTGTGTTTGATTTGCCTCTCCCTGCAGAGTTTCAATGCTCCTCCACGTTCTAAGATGAAGTTATGGAAAGGTGCTACTTTTGCCTTCGTGCTCTGTGGTGCAGCCCTGTCCATCCTCCTCGTTAGAAATATGGCCACTCTTGGACAGTTCAAACCTAGAAAAAATTCTCCGTACACATCTTCATCCTCATCAAGACAGTCTTCATCATCAGAGTCAACGTCTGAATCCTCATCATCATCTTCTGCAGAATCGGAAACAGAGATGTCCCAACAGATGGGTGGTCTTCATCGGAGAGCACGCTCAACAGAAGAGATGAACTCTCTCCTCTCAGAGTGTAAGATAAACTGTTATAGTCTCCCTCCTTGTCTGGTTTGAGATAAGGTGTCATGTGAAAGGGCTTTTTGGGATTTGGCCTGAACACTTAGTACCTGGCTGTGTTGTTTATAGAGCAGATTTTGATGTCAGGCAATAACCTGCAGTCAATTAGCACCTCATAGTTCACTGGCTCTCCATAGAACCATTAAAACCTTCATGTGAGGATGGTATACCCACTCTTGTTTTGGTTTCACATGGCATTATTGAAAGGCATTTGTCAGCTAAAATGGGCCTGAGGGAGTTCTAGCACTGTCTGTAATACTGATGGTGAAAGGACTAGTTTGTAGGTGTCAGCATGTCAGATAAAATACACTAATTTCTTCTGTGCGCTCATGGCTTTCATTATCTTACCAAAAGCGCTGCACTATCTCTGCAGACCATCTGTCCTTCTGATGTATCTGATTATTGAGAACTGCAACATTTCTATGGAATCAGATTATCTGTCCCACACCTGTTTACTGATGTTTATTCATCCTCTCCCTGACAGTTTCCAAGATGTTTCAGAGCTTTACAGAGGGTGAGCTTCAGCATGTGGTCGGGACCTTGCTTGACAGAAAAAGAAGAAAGAGCCTACGCTTGGGTGACAGCTTTGCCCGAAGGACTAAAAGAGCCCGCAGGCCTAAGCCTTGCTCCATAAGGGAGCTGGAAGTGACTGTGAGTGAACTGGGTCTCGGCTATGACAGTGACGAGACGGTGCTACTGCGCTACTGCAGCGGCAAATGTGTGGCACACCGGCAGAACTATGACATCACCATGGAGCATATGGTTAGGATAGGATTCAGGAAGAAGGGCCGCAAAGACAGGGTCAGCAGTGGGCCCTGCTGCAGGCCAACCGCTTTTGAAAAGGACTTTTCCTTCCTGGACAACAAGAGTCGCTATCATACAATACAGAATATTTCAGCCAAGCACTGTGGGTGTGTATGACCCAAAGAGTTGAACTTCTCACTTTGTCTTGCTGCTCTCAGCCTCTGTCGGAACTCGGCTGACTATGGATTATAAACTCACAAAGAGGAGAAATAAAAGGAATACATCTATGGCTGCATGGTGGCCTTTGGGACAGGAAAGCTTGACTTTTTGTAATCTGTCAGTACAAATTGGAACCATTTACTATGGACAGCAGGAGCTGCATATGTGTGGATTCTATCAAACGAGATACAGAAAATGACTATTCATACCAAAAAGTCTGTATTATCTTTTCTCACTGTGTAGTAACACTGTAAACTGTGGTGTAACAACAATGTAGCAGCATTATTTTGTGATATTGGAGACGTAGTACCATGCCTTAGATAAGCAATGAGGCTTTGATAGATAAGATGGACTAGATTATTGCTGTTACTACACATAATACCTAGGGATGTCGTCACGGTCCTACTTTTGTACTTTACATGATTATAACAGTGACAGTAATGAAACTTCAGGAAGACAAGATTAGCCCATTTTCATTTCTAAACCCATAAATAAATTCAAGCTAAAGATAGATGACATGCACCAACTCTGTGCTCGACTTAAGACTCTTGGTCTGAATTGTACCAGTGATCTTTCATTGAGATCTGTCTTTTGGAAGTATAGCAAACTAAAGATTTATTGGGTTCCTGTTATCACAGGCTACAACTGTTAGCCTGTTTCCATGCGTGTATGCATTAGTGTTACTGATTGCAGTGTTATTACACAGGTAAAGGAACTCACGTTCTTGAATGCATTCGACAATGAAAGAAAATGCTTTTCTATAGAACCAGGTTTGATACCCATCTTTAATCATTGTGTTTTGTATATTGATAATGTGTAGATTAACAATGAGGACCTGCCTCAAAACACAGAAACACTTTCATGCTTAAGTAATGAAAATTTAATCTGTATGTTCTCTATAGATGAGCTCATCAAACTGATAAATTGTCCAATCAAATTCTTTATATGTTTTTCCAAAAAAAAACCTGGTATTATAATTACCCATAATTTTTGAAATTATTTATCCTCAAAGAATTGCCAAAACACGCCGAGTCAATTCAAATACCCATAAGGAATTCACAAGCTGATACACATAAACATCTAAAGTCTCATGTTCAAGGTGACATAACCGCTGTAATGTCGACTCTGGATGTAATTTGTGAGTGTTTACACTTGAGAGGCTCTCAATAATCCAAAGCTCAAGTGTGAAGGAGATTAACGATTTAAATGAACTGTCTTAGCATGTTTCTTTCTGCTGACAGAAAACAAACAATGAAGTAGAGACAGGATGTGGAAATGTTTTGTACCCATACATGAAACCCTGCTATGATTCAACGCCCAATTTCAGCCTTTTATGGGCCCCTCAAATGCCTCCTCGTTGATTTGCCTGGTAGAGTTTTAGGGAAAATAAGCTAATGGAATTCATTATGAAGCATCTTTTTAACTTTTATCCAATCTTTATTTGGTTTTATGCAACTGTTTGCCTGAAGTATAATAAATTATGTTTTTGTTTTTTGTTTGTTTTCCTGAGGAGGTGCAGTGTGGGGCACTGATGCGGTGCATCTTTATTGTAGTTTATATTGTATTTATTTGGGAAGTAAATTATGGTTTTGCATATTTATTTAGATTACCACACAGAAACGGGACAGCTTATTATCATTAAGCAACTGTGCCAAAAATGTTTTATCTAACATCATATATTGACTGCTGAATAAACATTATTTCAGAGGAATGGATATTCATTATTTCCCCAATATTATCAATCTTTGGGTGTTAAATGCTCTGTTCTCAGACTGTAGTGAAAAAAGTTAATAAATAATAAAAGTCTGATAATGCCGGATGCTGTTAATAATAAAATGAGGATAACAAGGAGATCCCTGTGGGTACAGTTGGCTTTCAGATTATTTTAAATAAGCCATATGGCAGATGAAACACAACACCTTTGTTATGCTAATAAATAAATGTTTCTCAATGATGCTGACACCATCTATTATACAGCAGCTCGGTGCTGCAAGTGCTGAACAGCAGTGAAGACAGAAGCCTGTACGCCAGGGCTTGTGACCAGAGTTTGATCCTTTTACCAGGCAGTAAAAAGCAGCAGAGATGTGACTGACAGCTTTTTATATGAAATAAACTACAAGGAAAAAAAATCAATCCAACCAAGGCTTTTTCTTTTTAACCTTTTTTTTCTTGAAAATACATTTTTGTCTTGGCAACACAAAAATCAACTGTGAATTGATCTTAATGAGAAGTATTGCCCGTGAAGCCAAAGTCTGACACACTCTTTAAAGCTAAACATTACTGTTATCCTGGGTGAAACATTCCTTCATTACAATGAAACCTGTACTGGAGCAATAATTTACTTTGAGTCATCCCCAAATACAGCATTCTGCTGCCAAAAATACATTCTAGAGCCCAAATGTGTATTTATCCGCAGCTGAAAATAGTCCCGTGACAAATGCCTTATTTAGCTCTGTTTAGGAAACAATTCAAGGAAACTGTTATGGACCACATCATTGGTTATCATGAAGCAAGCCTTTTAAAAATGAACAAACAATTGTATTTGTTTATGCACCACATAAAGTTTGAAGTGAATGGGCTTCATGTGTTACAAAGCTCCTAAAGACTAAACTCACTCAGAGTTCTACTTCAGATTGAATCTTAAAGGTTGTGAGTCTCTAATTACTAAAAAAATAATTCCTGACTTACCTCCTTGCACCAAGTTATGTGGAAAGTCTGGGTTTGAGGATTGTTTAGGTTTTCCAATATCTTGCCTGGCCCTGACCGCAGTGGTTTAGGGGTGAATGAAGCGACACTGGAAAACAATCAACGGTAATTAGGTTTTTCTTAAACAGTGGTCTGGATGATCATCAGTTCATTACCCCATTTTGAACCCTATTAGCTCTTTTAAAGTTAAAAGATGGCTAATTTTGCAAGTTTACTGCGCCCCCCCCAGTCCAATACTTACAGTGCAAATAAAGTATGCATACCACGTTTTGCATACAGGCAAATACTCTAAAGCAGTGGTTTTGGTTCTCATCTGGTCTGGCCTCAGGATTCACCACCACCTCCTTAAAGAGAAATACCAAGCCAAATTTCAAAACAATTTCAACCACTCATATTTATTTATCATATTTTTTATGAAAAATGTTGCAGTTTGGAGTAAAACACATGACTGAAGAAAGAGAATGGACAACACAAAGATGTTAAAACAGTGCATCATTATGAAATTCCTAGCAGAACATGCTCGCATATAATTAATTTTACTCCATTTCCCATGATAACATGCACATTTTGGTTGTTTTCAAGGCATCTTGAGAAATGAACACATTGTCATGCGAAAACCAGCTTTGTTATCCCAAGATGACAAGACACATGAGGCAAGATCTTCAACAAACATCCAAAGTTTACTCACTGTCACAGCAAAATGCAGTAAAATCAAATATGTGGGTGTGCAGTGCGTTCAGAAAGGATTCAGACCCCCTTCATGTTTTCAGTTTTGTTATGTTGCACCCTGATGCTCTGGTCAAGAAAAGTCATTATTATCCTCATTAATCTACACAGTACCCAATCATGACAAAGTGAAAATAGAATTTTAACATTTTTGAAAATAATGATCTGATATTCCACATTTACATAAGCATTCAGACTCTTTGCAAAAAAACTTGAAATTCAGCTCAGGTTCTTCCCATTTCTCTGGATCATTGCTGAGATGGTTCTACATCTTGACTGGAGTCCATCTGTGGTAAAATAAACTGATTGGACATCATTTGGAAAGGCACACCTCACTATAGGGGATCTCACAGCTGACAATGTATATCAGAACAAAAACCAATCCATGAGGTCAAAGGAACTGCCTGCTGAGGTGGTTTGCGTCTAGCCATTCTGCTATAAATCCAGGATGGCAAAAGGCTGCAGTGATGGTTGTCCTTCTGGAACCATGTCCCATCTCCACACAGGATCATTGGACCTCAGTCAGAGTGACCATCAGGTTCTTGGTCAGCTCTCTTACCTCCCCCTCCAATTGCCCAGTTTGGCTGGGCGACCAGCTCTTGGAAAAGTCCTGGTTGTGCCAGTTTTCTTCTATTTAAGAATTATGGAGGCCACTGTGCTCTTGGGAACCTCCAGTTCAATTTTCTGTAGCCTTCCGAAGATCTGTGCCTTGCAACAATCCTTCTCTGAACTCTGCAGGCAGTTCCTTTGACCTCATGACTTTATTATAAATTTATTTTATCACAGGTGGACTCCAATCAAGGTGTAGAAACATCTCAACAAAGACTGAGAGAAACAGGAGAAATCTGAGCTAAATTTCAAGCATTTGAGTAGAGCTGAACAATCTAGCAATATTACCTAACTGCAATTTTTTCCCTGATATTGTGATTTAATATGCAATTATTTTTGAGTTTTTCATCTTATGGATATCTCAACAAACAAGCGATGCATCATTCTATATTATAAAAAACACTACCTAAGGCTGAACAATTTTACAAATATATCATTGCTATTTTTTGACTTATTGCAAATTGATATGAATCATATTAAAGGTAATGATAATGTGATGTCTTTCTAATGTTTAATAAGAGAAACATTCACAAAAACAAGTAGGACTTTTGCAAATTATTCTCAAAATAATAAAAAATATTGACGAAGGTTTGCTTGATGTGTAGTGTGTAACGTATCTGCCTCAAAATTGTATTAAACTGGTATTTAAAACACATTTCAGGTTAAAGAAGTGTTGCAGCTTCTGCGATTTGAAAAATGCAGAAAGACAAAATGCAAATGAATCTAATTTAGATTTATTGCCAAACCCCACTTCTAAGGACTGAAGTTTAAGGTCTAATCTATATCTAAATAACAGTATTGATATAGACTAAATTACTCTGTAAATATCTGCATATCTGGAAAAAAAAATTACCTTTCCCTTTAGAATATATAGTATATATGTATATATGTATTCAAAAGTATTAGTTATATTTTCATTAATATTATCACCAAGATGAAGTAATCATTTGGAATCATTATAATAATATAAAGGGCACTAATGATTATTTTAAAGATTTCAAACGAAGAAATTCCAACAGACTTGTTCTATATTTACCTTTTACATAGAGACACTACCTTTTACAATTTCCTGCTCACTTCCTCGTACATACATACAACGTATCATGTTCAGTTGCAGTTGCTCTTGGAAAGAAGTGGTGAAGGTTTTGGTATGGAGAGACAATCAGACAGCCTGACGCATCAGGGCAGGGAAGCTTCCTTTTGTAAGATAAGACTGCTTCAGTTGTGCCAGCAATGACTTCATAATGGCCAAAAGAGTTGTGTAATGTAAACAGAAGTTTCTGTGGGAGTGTTAACTAATGACAGAGGCTCAAGCGGCTAACGTCTTTCAACATGAGCTAAATTAACAAGGTAATTTACAATTCGCACTCAGACTTCACCCACCTTGTAAAATTAAGTGACATATTTTGACTCTCTTTTTTCTCTCTTCCATCTATTTTTCTTTAAATTATATTTCTTTACATTTGACGAGGGAAGCTGTGACATGATGCACCTACGCCAACCTTTCACTTCTTGCTAACAAACAATTACAGTGCGTACGCTCTCGTTTGGGGCCGGGACGGAACCATATGCCGCAAAATGAGAGGGGGAGGTTACAGATTGCCTACCTGTTTGCTTTGCCACCCAAAAAAAATGAAACCAAAAATAAATTGCTGTATTCGTACCTTTAAAATCAAAAGCTGTATTTTATTATAAATCAAAATACATTTGGAATACCTCTTTAAGTAACAGAATCTTGTCGCTGTTACGGATATCCCCTACCTGGACCACTCCATCCGCGCTTCGAATTTAGTAATGTTTTCAGTTCGGGGGCAGGACCGAACCATCATATTTAAGTAGAGGGGTGTGTGCTGATGTTAACTGGATGTTTATTTTCTTCTAAAAAGACTGAAATGTAAGGGAAACTGTTCAATAATTCCTATATGGAATACGTGTTTGAACCGTTGCTTTCCTATGTCATATTTTAGGGTATTTGTCAGTGATAAATCACTGTAATATCAGAGCCCCCTTGGTAACGTGTCATGGCACGGATAGCAACGGTGTAATTGCCACTACTGACTGTTGCTCCATCCTTTGGCATGTTTTTGGCGTACTTGAAAACTGTTATGGAACAAAGCCATAGTAAATTGAATGCCACATTTCAAAAGTACCTGAGGATATTACTGGAAGAGAGCAGAGTAAGCATGTTTAGGGAATGCGGTCTGATCACAAAAGCAATTAACAGCTCTCGTCAAATCCTTTTGCTGTAACTGTAGGCTATGATAATTCTCACCTGTGTTTGAGTATGAAAGCAGGAATTTGCATGTAACCGAGGTAGGACCATTAAGCATGCTAAAACTTTAGTAGAGGTTTTCACATCAATGAAAACCATCTTTTCAGCATATACAATCTTAATATGAAGGGAATTAAATAAGTGCAAGTCATCCTTTTATATAAAGACTTTCAAGGAGTCTAATGACGTACAGCGAAGGCCATATAGGCTACTCATTAATCGTCATGTTGTTTCCTGCCTGAATGCATTAAGATGTTCTAAATATGTTATTCCTGTATTTTTTTCTGTTGTGTATAAGCTGTACAAAGCAGGGAAAGTTCTCCTTAAGTTTACATACATGTAGACTAAAGGATTTGTTATCCCCAGGAGACAAAAATCCCAGAGAAGACCAGACAACCCCACTTACACAACTTCCTGCCCAGTTCTTGAGGTTTATGCCACAAACACAAGCATTTGGAGGTAACACTAAGGTCAGTTTGAGTCAAGACACAATGGAGGAAAAGTCACACAGAGCAATGTGGCTGACGAATGCACGGGGTATCTTCAGTGTATTTGAGAGTGAAAACATAATCTGTTTTCCTTTGGGTTTTGTTTGTCCAAGTGGAGCACATGTTTTAGTTTGACTGTGACTTACTGTATTTACTACAGCTGTGGAAATGACTTCAACAGTTTGTATTTTCAGCTATTTTCAGCATTTAAATTTTAAAGCCAACTGCAGAAGTAGCAGAGGAGGACATGACTCCTTCACATCAAAGGCATGTCACACTCAAACATTTGGATTCAATGAAATTCAATTTATGAAGAATTTGCCCAACAGTGACGGCTTCCCTTGAGTAAAGAGAGAACTTTGGAGACATTTCCCAGCAAGTTGTATTTACAGTTTCCTCATGTAGTTTCCAGCTATTTTTCTTACTAGTATGAGCACCCAAAAATGCAAAAAATGTTTACAACTGCAGTGAAAGTGGAACCACTTTACCTCTGGTATAAACAGATATTTCCGTCTCTTGCCACTGCAGTGACTGCGACCAAAGCATGTACACAGCCGTAGCCCAGATCAGCCGGGTCTGAAGGAATGAAGAGACAAAAGACATTTAATGAGAACAAGGCTGGTGAGAAACTTGAACTTCGTAATAACACATGGCATCCATTTGATCACAGAGGTTGTTTCATGTCAAGGAATGCATACTACACTTGAACTGTGGTTTCTCTGAGAAATAATCATTACAGCAGTTCTGTTTTTCTTGACATAACTCAGTGGGTGGTAATCACACTTTAAACCTTGGGCTGGTTAATAAACCCAAATTTAGGAATAAAGAAATAAATCCCTGACAACTTCTAACATATAATTAACAGAAAAAATACTTATCTAGTCCAAAGTGGTTCTGTTCATCTATAATCATAGGTGGTTTTAACATCAGGTAACGGTTGATTACGCCTGAGGGTATGTGCTGCAAGGCCTTAAGATATAATAATTACAGATGAGCATCAGATATGAGTCTGAAATTAATTTCAATGATTAAGACTTGTATTTTGAATGTAAATAAAGCATCAAAATTGAATAAAATTGCATCAAAATAGATACTGATTTAAAAAAGTCCCATAGAAGGACCCCTAGCCCCATCTGCGCTTGTATTTCTCCATTGTGCATACATACAACCTGTCAAAACACAAGCATAGATGAGGCGAGAGGATAAGGACAGAGTGTGAGACATTAAGTAGGTTGAATTTGTAGCTTCTCTATGTATGTCAGAGGTAGTATATGCGTTAAATTAAGCCAAAAAACAGTACCTGGTCGAAAAAAAATCATCTCTGCATGCCTCTGGTAGCAACATTCAGACTCATAAAATAGGCTGCAGCTGAAGGACATTCCTCTACATCATCCTCGCCCAAGCACACATGGTAAACATCCTGTTAGTCAAAAATATAAATCCAGTGTTGAAACCAGCAGATTTAACCTAATTAGTTAACTAAAGGAGAAGACATGCTACCGTATGTTTTTTTCAGTGGTAGCTCAGTAAAATGAATATAAGACAATGTAGAATTAAAAGTCATCATAATGTGTCCAAATGTTACTTCAATTAGATAAAAATACTGATTTTTGCAAAAGACTTGAATACATCCAGTTTGGAGAAGATATGTGATCGTCTTCTGGGAGTATTAAACAGATCAACAACTTCTGTAAATTAATCAATAAATCAATCAATCTTTGTTTGTATTGCATCAATTTGTATCCCATGTTATCTCAAGACACTACAAAGAGGGCAGGTCGAGACTGTACTCCTTGATGTCTTATTATAAAGACCCAGCGCTAATCAGCATTAGTGTCAGGGAGGAGGGGCAGTGGGACACAAATGCAGAAAATGGGTTTCAAAAAGTTATCCAAAAAAGGATAACCACTAAGATCGCAAACGATCAATAGGGAAAGGGGAAAGAAAACAAAATCTTTATGTTGATTAGAGATAACCCAAAAGCTCCCGTATGAAATATAAGGAAGAAACTAAACCACTGCTGCCAAGCAGCTGACAACAAACAGAAATCACTTGGGAGACTGAGAACACTCAAAAAGGAAATACAAAGGCCACTATCTCAATTAGAAAAGGGAAACCAAAAAAATGGCTGAGTTAAAACTCTTAACCCTGACACAAAGGTCTTCAAGTGAAAGATGAACTGAGGATTTGTTATACAAAGTTTCTGATATGTTTTTTGCAAGCTCTTTCAAGAAACCACCCAAGAAAACACAGAGAGATGCTCTCAAAACCTCTGAAGGTGAGATGATGAGTCAGCACAGAGCACTGCAGCTCAGGTGTTTATATCAGCTTGCCACACCTGGCCCTCATCATGAGCAGTCAGCTCACCCACACCTGGCCCTCATCAGGGCCAGTCACCTCACACACACCTGGTCTAGCGCTGATTGATTTACACTGTGAGTGATCAAGCTGAATTCCCTCACAATTAGCTTAGCAATACATCTAGCTTCGTTACCGTGGACACACTATTACAGCAAGTTCTAAGCCCCATGAAAAAGCCCCAAAATGTATTTACTCTATATCAAGCATATTATAGGTATATAGATACAAAAACATACGGAAGCACTGTACTAGTGGGTAACTGTGTGGTGAAATGGACTACATTAAATAAAATGTTAAAGTTTGTGGCAGAAAAATAAATAAATAATGCCAACCTGAGGTGCCAGAGAGACTGTTTCATAACATGGGATTTCTCAACCATTGGGCTACACCCCATACATGGTGTTCACTGTCACTGGAGCCAGTATGTAAATTAAACTCTTGCTGAAATCAGTCTGAAGGAGGGCAAAAAATCTTTTCCGCCGCACCCAGAAGTACTGCCTCTTACTCCTGATTGGTCCTGTCACTTTCTTACAGGGCCCAATCTTTTTGGATGTAAGCTTCACAAGATGGATTTGCCAGTGAAAAAAATGGAAACAGGTGAATCCATCTGCTTTGCAAGGTTAAGGAACAGGTGTTTCAGCTTTTAGCTTTGCAGGGTTAAAATATGGTTATATGGAGCATATAGCACTTGCAGAATGTTTATGAATGAGTGACACACAGGTGTGTTGACATGTGTCTAGCTTGACTCGGGCTGTCTCCAACCTCTGCTGCCCCTGGATTGTGGCACATTGGGCCCTGTGATGAATGCTTGGTGCCTTACATACCCAAAACGTATGCAAATGATGTTGTTTGACCATGTTGTTTGTTTTTCTATGCACCATCTGGCCTAAAGACATGTAATATTTGAGTACAGTTTGAGATATAAATCTCTGCACAGAGTTGCTACATAGGCACTGTTTCAGATATAGGTATGTCCAGAAGTTCTCTGGCTTTACAAGAAAAAAGATGCCTCAAATATTTTTGTTCAGTTGCTGTGATTGCTTTAAGCTAAATGGAGAAGGGTCTTCGCCTGTTGTCTACAAATTACTGAATTCACTCCTGTCTGAGTGTCAGTAGCTGTGCGGTTATGTCCACATATCACAGCCTCAATAGAGGCTGTTGTCCTTAAAATAGGCCGGGGGGGTTCAAACCCTGCCTGTGGTTCATTCCCGCGTATCATTCCCTACCTTCTGTCTCTCCCACATTTGTGGCTTTATCTGCTGACCTTTCTAAATCAAGGAATAAAAGCCCAAAATAAATCTTTTTAAAAGTCATGTCAATATGATTTTATATTTTATAGCTATATAAATTTTAGATGATACCCAACCGAGAAAAGCCTCTAATTTGCAAGCTGGTTAACACCGGGAAAAAAAATGTAGCTCTTGATGTAATAGTTTTGTGTAGTTATTATTATTTTTATTGTTCTCTATCAAACAGTCTATAAAATATATTAACAGCTTTTGGCCATGATGTTCTGCCTCTCTAGTTTTGCACAATGGCTGTTTTTCTGCATCAAACTGCAGCTTGTAAATAGATGACAGAAGAGTTCTGCTATGCATCGAGTTCTGCTATATCCATCCCTTTTTATTTTTTTATTGCATGTTTCTGGTATATTGTACTCTTGTTGTGTAGTTGCAGCTTCAGCTGCTCTTTCTGTGCATGTTACAATGATTTGAAAGCATTTTTTGCTAAAAGTAATGATTATTTGTGATTGCAGATTTAGAGAGAAATGTTCAGGATAATGGTGTTAGTGTATGCAAGACATCTGTTGTTGCTAACAGTTCTGACAAGATCTATAATAAACATGCCAAAGTTTTACAACCCCCTCCCATGTCCAGCTGCAGTGTGTTGGTGTTTTCGGACATCTTTAGAGAGAGAAATCAGGATGGAGGATGCAGCGCAGACTCTGGAGGACCCGAAAAGCCTGGACAAATGCAGCAAGCAGGTGTTACTCCTCTCCCAGAGCGACCCTGAACCCTCTGGGGGTTAATCAATACAGTACTTTTGGTGATTTTTCCATTAAGACAGGACTCAAGAAGACACTTGGGTGTAGCATTTTTAATTTAAGTAAAGATTTACTCAACATAAGTCTGGGGGAGAAATGAGAGGTCCTGGATTAGTCATTTTATAATGGAGATAGATGTACAAGTGAAAGAAATGTACTTGCTGACTCCTTAAATTCATTCATTATTCATGTGCATTTGGCTATTGCACATCCATAAATATTTAAAAGCTTTAAACCTAAATAAACATTAATAATTCAGTGAATTTATACAAGCCACTAATTGAGAAAAATGACATATCATGTATACAACATGTTCAGTCTTAGACAAGCTTGATTCAAAGATTATTCTAGTCATTATGAGTGCTTATTTTCTGTGACATGTAAACAGTATTAAAACACAGTTTAGAGCTGACTTTCTGACAAGCTGCAGACAGGCTGCTAATGGTGCAGTTTCCTGCTCTCTGATTGGCTGGTTTGAGTTTTAAGGGGTGGGGAATGAGATGCAAAAGGCGGCTTAATTTGGCAGCAGTGTCTCTAAATAGATCTTGGATGGCACCATCTCGCCCATTGAAATGAAAGATGGCCATTCTTTTCACAAGCCTGGCGTGCGTTTGTTTGAACAATGAATCTTCTGTTTGCAGGTTTCTGATATCCTCTAGTTTGACTCTCTGCAAACAGTCTCACTTGGCTCTACTTGGAGCAAATGTAATTGTAGTGATGCTACTAATTGCTGTTTCTCTGGAGAGCTGTTTTGACCGTTGGCAGATAGGATCATTGTTAACAAGCAGCCTTAATGTTATTGATTGTGAGCAGAGATATGTCAGGACTTTGTAGTGCAGCTGACACAGTCATCTTTGACCTGAGGATACTCCTCTCTCACTGATGAGTCATTGTTTACGGCTGCTTGGTCATTGCTTCCCATATGGATCAGGAAAAGCTCCACACCTTGAAACCTTTGAGCGGCTTTCCTCATGTTGGCTTTGTTTATATTACGCCTCTGTATGGGCAGGTCTAGGGCGCTTTAAGTTCAAATGCTTTTGATTTGAGTCAGATATAAAAAGGGCTGTGCGTGTCTTGGTGTTTATTTTTCTCTGTTGGTGGGTGTGAGTGTTTAAAGGGGCTTTGGGGTGGGGCGATGATCAGGGGAGTGGCGGGATTTGATGGAAGAGGGGGATTAGAGGGAAGTGGGGCAAGGTGTAGAGCTGGAAGGCCATAGGAAGTGATCATCCTGCAGATCGATTCACTCACGCCGACATACGGCCGCCACACCTCTCTGCGGTTTGAACATCCTGCCTCAGATTAACTTATTACATGCTCTTATTAGATTTTTATGAGATTACTGTCCACTCTGAAGCATACATTTTTTCACTTTATTTAAGAAGTATTCATTAAGTTGAATGAATTTTCTGGACATTCATATGGTCAGCTTTCAAAGCCAGACCCACAATGAAGTATCAATTGGACATTTTGGACAGCATTAATAAACAAAAATTACTCTGCATTGCCATGTTTTCAACAGATTTCAGACTTTTAAAGCCAAACAAGAAAGGGAAATGGAAAATAGAAGAAAAATGACATTTTCAGGGAAAACATTAAACATTTGGCATAACTGAGTCATGGTTGTAAATCATTTTGTGACTCTCTATTCAACAGTACAATCCGATGAGGATGAGAGCTAACCCTAATTAGGGCACATCATCCTGGCTCTACCTCCCCTCTTCTCTTTGAGCTCTCTTTTCTCTGTCTTCTTTTTACCACATACATTAATGATTGTGTTGTGTTCATAGTGGCTATCAGAGGCCATGCTCAGATAGGCCTGGCATTGTCACTACCTGGAGCTTGTAGGTAGGTTGGGTCTGCCGAAGTCAGTGATGCTGTTTGGCCATGTGGTTGGATAGGTAAGTACAAGAGCGTCTGTGTGTAGAACTAGCATGGAGGGGGATGCCACCTCCATGCTGGAGATCACTAACCTTGCAAAACAGATGGGTTCGCCCATTTCCGTGTTTCTCACTGGCAAATCCATCTCGCAAAGCTCCCGTTAGAAAGTGACAAGATCAATCACCGATGAGGGGATGAGTACTTTTGGGCGCGGCAGAGTCGTGACATATGCAAGCAGTGACAAGAGGCCAGTGCAATTATAGTGGAAGACATTAGCGTAGATGCTGCTAAAGCATACCTTTTATCAGAACTGGATGACATTTCTATGTTAAAAGAAGAACAAAGAACAGCAGTGAGTTGTTTTCTTTTTAAAAATGACCAAAGTCATGTACTGATATGTCTACAGTAGCCATGGTTCACATTATGCTGTTCTCTATGGAGTTTACTCCTCGGTAGCAGCGACGACATCACGTTTTGTTGCTCCTATTGGCCCGTAAAGATGTGACAGACAGAACGTTCATCCAATCACCCTTCGACTTTTTTTTACAGGCTCTGCCCTTTCCCAAACCCCGTCTAAGGACGGTTTACCAGATGGATGTGTTTCACACATCCATGTGGTGTGTCAGGTTAGGAGATCACTGTTTAGCCCTCTGAAGGTGCCAAAGGACTTACTGAACCAACCACCAGTGAAGGGGGGTTCCTTTCTGACAACCCAGGTGAAGGGTTTTCAAGCATGAACAGCCTGTTTAAAGGTATGCTTGTAAGCCTTGGTTTGACTTGGCCACTCTAAAACCTTCATTTTCTTTTCTTTCTTTTTTCTTTTTTTTTTTTTAAGCCATTCAGATGTGTGTTGGATTATTTTCCTGCTGCATAACCCAAATATGCCTGAACTTGAGGTTATGAAACAACTGATGAAATGATGGCTAGACAGTAATGACAAGTGGTTCAGGTCCTGAAGCAACAAAGCAGCCCCAGACCATCACGCTACCACCACCTTGTTCAACCACCATGGGACCACCAGTTTCATGTCAGAGTGGGAATAGAAGTCTTGTTGTAGTTGGAGTCATGCTAAGGTAGGTAGAAGGGGGAGGTAGAGCATCAGCCCAGCCTCGTCTGGCTGGGATGAGTGCCAGCCCCAGTCAGGGCACATCACCCTAGCTCTGCTTCCCCCATGTCTTACTAAGCCTGGGTCTGCTGAAGGTGTCAGTGCTTCTTGGCCATATTGTAGGGTAGGTAAGATAATGTTGTCCAAGTGTTGGCATGGTGGGCAGTGAGAGCTAGCATGAAAGGGGCTGGCTCTGGGACACTGGAGATCACTGCTCAGCAAAGGAGGGTTCCAACTTGACAACCTTGGTGAAGTGCTGGCTTATTGCTGCCCATCAGATGGCAGGGTGGACCTGTTAAGGAAAATAGTAAGGATCTAACTGGGTTTAGGGACTTCTTTGCTTTGCACTTATCTTCTCTGTAGAGTACAAGTACGTTGTGATTGCTACGAATCAAAATTATGTTCTTTTAATGAAATGCTGTGTTAGTTTTTTGTTAGATATAATGGGACACACACCTTCCAAAAAGTTCAACTTTTGTCTTGTCAGTCCACAGAATATTTTCACAAAAGTCTTGGGGATCATAAAGATGTTTCTTGGCAAATGTGAGATGAACCTTTGTGGGGTTTTTTGGTCAGCAGTAGTTTTGACCATGGAACTCTCCCATTGATGCCATTTTTGCCCAGTCTCTGCCTTATTGTTGAATCATGAATACTGACTTTAACTAAGTCAAGTGTGGCCTGCAGGTCTTTAGATGCTATTCTGGGTTCTTTTGTGACCTCCAGGATGAGTCGTTGATGCGCTCTTGGAGTAATTTTGGTAGGCCGGCCACTCTTGAGAAGGTTCACCACTGTCCCAAGTTTTCTCCAGTTGTAGATAATGTTTCTCACTATAGTTAAAAGCCTTAGAAATGGCTTTATAACCCTTTCCAGACTGACAGATGCCAGTGACTTTGTTTTTCATCTGTACTCGAATTTCTTTAGATTGCAGCAATGATGTGTTGCTTTTTGAGTTCTTTTAGCCCACTCTTCATTTTATCAGACAGGTTCTATGTAAGTGATTTCTTGATTTATCAGGCCTGGGTGTGGCTAGTGAAGTCAGCTTTCCAAAAATTGTGGTTAATCACTGTTACTTCCTGATTTAACAAGTGAAATTATCATTCAAAAACTGCATTTTGTATTGACTCTGGTTATCTTAGCCTAATAATAGAATATCTTCTTATCTTATGGGACTACATCAGGCACTTTTAACAATCTACCTTCACACACTGTTGGCAGAGTGTGTCATGAAGAGTGTCCAACAGTTTTAACAATTCACACTGACATTCAAACACAGATGGTAAAGGTTACCAGATAGTGTCCATCAGTTTTAATAAGGCAAAGGCTGCCATGTAGATTGTCCATCAGTTTTAACTCACCCCGTTCAATCACATTCACACACGGCTGATGCAGCAGTAGGAGCAATGTAGGCCAAGCGACTTGTTCAAGGACACATCGACATGTGACAACAGGAGCTGGAGATCAGACCCTTGACCTTCTGGGAGATAACCGACTCTAGCCACAGTCGCTCCCGTCTGCCGACCCTTCTGCAACTTTAGAGCAGCCTTGTCAATTAAATGCACTTGATTTCTCAGAAAAAAAAAAAAACATGTTTTCTACAGGATTGGCACACATGGTGTTTGTTTTGTTTCTGGTGTTTAAGCTCTTAAAGTTGTAACATATGTTGTGTCACAAACAACACTAATTAGCTAGAAAATCCCCATAAGCTTAAGATTTTGTGTTTAATTGTCACTTGTTGCAAAAAGGGGCACTTTATGTAGCAGCAAGGGTGTAAGACAGAACTTAGGTGGGGACTCATGCACTCATTTGATAAAATATATACAGCCATACATGCAGGGAGGGGTCCATAAAAACGCCTCTGTATGGGTGCCCATAATGGTGCATAATGCCCATGTTTAGTGGCAGTATTTGCATCTTTCATGTGCAATGTGATTAAAATAAGAGACAAACTGATGCTTAAAGGACAGAGAGAATAAAGGAGGGTTGAATGAATGATGGGGTTGACTGTTGATGTCTCTGTCCTGTGCTGTCTTATTTGTCCTGTCTGATGGTTAACAGGGGGATTATTTATGGACCCATGACAGACACTGAAAGCTGCAATGTGGCTTAAAGCTTTTTTTAGTCTGAGTTTGACTCATGCAGTGACATATTTACTAAACAAAGATTGTCAGTTAATTTTTTATTCTGTCATTATGGTGATCAAAAGGCAGATGAACGCGCAGGAAGAAGTGTTTAAACTGCCTGAATATGGTTTTCATTTTACCTTAGTCTTTTAGGATCTTAGAGGACACATAATAATGAAAAAAAAATTAATTCACCTTTAATTCTGTTCATTAAAGATAAATCTTGCAGTATTAGAAATATTTATCAGGTTTTGAGAACTATTTTTGACAGCTCCCCCTTGTGGTGTGACCGAAGAATTACAACTGAGGTTTCATTGCTAGTGTGAGTTACACATATGGAAAACACTCTAGATTTAATAAACAATATACAACATTGATATATTTCTATATATATAATGACAAGAAGTTAAAGAATCACTAAATCAATAACATTTGTTATTCCATATCACACGTATAAATTCTGTATAATAATGGTAATACTACTAATGAAAATACTCCATGACTAAGGCCTGCATTCAAAATTATGAATTACACAAACTAACCATGATCAGAAGGATGTGCATTAGTACTTGGCCTGGCAAAAGTATGGCACTGGGACAGTGAAAATGATGCTCTGGCATTTGCACACAATTTTAAAGTTGCAGGTGGTCTCAGTCTGTGGTTAACAACTGGTGGGTCAGGATCCAAAAGTGGCTCACAGAGCCCATTAGAATGGGTCAGTAATGTGTGCTGGGAAAAAAGGCAAAAAAACGGTGTGTTTTTTCCATTTCCTCTGTCTGACATTTTGCACTATGTGAGATCCAAACCGCACTAGTTTTTATTATACTTATCATCATTATTTAGTTGTGAATGATTGCAAAATGTCAGAAATTAAGGTTCTGATTTCTCATTTAAGAGTTGGCAGTGGGTCTCGTGTGTGGTGGCAATATTGTTTGAAAACAAGCAAACTTCATGCAGAAAGACCAGGTCTGATGAGGATTTGAACAAGGAACCTTCTTATGCAAGGAAACAGTGCTAACCAGTGCACCAATGTGCAACAATCACATCAAGTTGAAGTATCAACTCAAGCTTTTTACTCAAGTAAAAGTATAAATGTTCTTGTTTCAAAACTACTTAAAGTATAAAAGTAAAAGTCATGTAAGGGGGAAAAAATGCCATTAAGGACAAAAGTTAACCGTGCCACAGGGGCCTATAGTGCACTACCCCACCTCCCTCCCAAAAAAACATTTTTCCAAAGGCCATAATGATTCTAATGTTATATTAAAATGTTAATGTTGAAAAATTTGGGATGCACCTGTTTTGGCCGCATTCATGCCCATTGAAAATGAACGCATTTTAGTACAATGCAAATACATTCAGGAACCATATATATGTACTACCAACCTCCTCGCTGGTGCTTGTTGAGACATTTCGCTTGAGTTCTCTTGAGTCTCTGCCACGCACATCTTCATACTAGGCTACATACATCTGCTATTTCCTTGCTGGTGTGTGACGTGATTTGTGTCGTGCGCAGGTGCGATGGATCGCGTACAAACCAATAGGGTGTCAGAATGGTATTATGTTTATACTTCTCATCCTACCACAATCAAATTTACTCTATCCGGATGGAGCGATTTATCTGGATAGGTTTTTGGGTTCTTTATTTGTGTTTTTTTGAACAATGACAAGCCGGAATGAAAACAAGCTGAAATGAAATATGAGTGACGAGGTTATTTTTAAAATGTAAGGAGTAGAAGTAAAAAGTAGGCTGAAAAATAATTACTCCGGTAAAGTATGGATAAGTTGAACTGAGACTGTCAGGTTCTACTCACACACACCTGCAGCATTGAGTGTTGATATTCAGCACAGGAATGTGGATTGAAGGCCTGTTAGCGTTAGCCTCATTCTGCAAACCAACTTTGCATCATTAGTTCGACATTGTTATATCATTGCAAAGTGAAGAAGCTTTGCAGAATTAATTTATTTGATTGTAGTCTAGCAAGCTAAACACTGTTATAATTTGCATTTAAAGGGGGCATATTTTATCCTTTTAAGACAAGTTTATATTGCTCTCAGAGGTCCCAAAAACATGCCTGTGAAGTCTGTTGCTGAAAAAACACTCCAGAATTGGATTTTTGCACGTCTAAAAACCCCCCGGTTTTAGCCTTGCTCAGAGCAAACTGTTTCCATGTCTGTGGCTTTAAATGTTAATGAGCTGTGTGACTCCGCCCCTGACCTCCCCCTTCTCAGGAAATAGATGTGGCTTAAATGTAGCTCCCATCCTGAGCTGAGAGGATCAGGATGGGAGGGAGGAATTTTCTTCCAAGCCGGGAGGGTCAACTGAACCTGGGGGCGGGGCTAACTCCCCACATGACATCATGAGGGGAAAATCTGGGAACGGCTTGTTCCAACACACATTTTTCTGAAAGGTGGAGAAAGAGAGGGGGGTGAGGGAATGGATTTTTCTGGTACTTGAGGGGATTGTGGCTCATATTTTTGTTAGAAAAGCCTGAAAAAGTGACTTAAGCATAATATGTCCCCTTTAATCAGATGGTAAATCACACACCTAGGAACATCATTAGCTCTATCTGCAACACTGATTTATCTGTATATTACCTTATGCTGTAGCTGTTTTAACCATTAGAACACCATCGGCTAATGCACAGCGTGTCAGTCACCTCAGCGTGGGGCTGTTGCTTAGCTAGGCCACATTATCATACTGACACAACCTGCTGTGTAATGTCTAGGCTCGCTGTTGTGGCAAAATTGAAATGGGTGTTTACCAAAAAAGAGAGGAACAGCTTCCTTTAAAAGGAAACAGGTAATTGGTGCCAGTTTAGCAACCCCAGTTTAGAACAGGCGCCTGTATACTGAGGCTACAGTCCTTAACTCTCACACATGTTTGGGGCATGTCTTCCCCCACTCTCTCTCCTCATATTTCTTGTCTCTCTTCAGCTATCCAATCAAAATGAAGGCAAAAGTATAATCTTGAAAAAGCTATATAAAAGTGAACATACACAGTGGGCGGAGGCAGAGAGTAGCACTGTTGAGAGCTACTTCAGAGGCAAATGCCAGTCATGTCCAAAGTAATAGGATAAACATGTTACACTAATGCAGTCCTTGTGTTTAGTGTTAACTGCTGTTATGTAATTACATTTTTAAATAAAGCTTTGGTTGATCTTGTGCACTGATGGTGTTGAAAGGAGCACTGATGAAAACCCCAATTGTACAGTGAGATCATACATGTGGGTCTGCAGCAGAATTAACATGTTCCTGATTGGAGGTTGAAAAGAAGGTCACTCTACTTTAAGGTTCAAATCACTTTGCTTATTCCTAGGTACAGTGCCTATTAAAAACCTGTTCATCCCTTTGGATGTTTAACCAGTTTATTGATTTTAGAAATCAATCATGGTCAAGATAATTTGCCTTTTTTACTTTTTCCTTTCCTTTTTTTTTTTTTTTTTTTTTTTTTTTACAAAAAACTCTTTAATTTCAAAGGGGAACCAGATTTCTACAGAGTAATGTCAACTAAATAAATAAATGCAATGTAAAAAAAAGTGACTGAGTAATTATTCACGCCATTCAAGTCAGTATTTAATAGAGGCACCTTTGGTTGCAATCACAGCACTGAGTCTGTGTAGATAAGCGTGAAAAGCCCTTTTCAAGTCCAGCCACATATTCTCTATTGGATTGAGAGCTTGGCTTTGACTCGGCCACCCCAGAACATTCACCTTGTTGTCTTTAAACCATTACTGTGGAGCTTTCACTTAGTGCCTCCTAGATTTTCCTATATTTTGCCACTTTCATTTTACCCTCTTCCTTTACAAGCCTTCCTGGGCCAGCTGCCAAGAAGCATCCCAACAGCATCATGCTGCCACCACCATGCTTCACAGCGGGGATGGTGTGTTTGGTGTCCTCCAAACATAGCGTCTTGTCTGATGGCCAAAGAAGCACCATTTTGGTCCCATCAGACCAAAGAACTTTCTTCCACTTGACCATGGAGTCTCCCACATGACTTTTTGCAAACTCTAGTCCAGATTTAATCTAAGTTTTCTTCAACTATGACTTTCTCTTTACCACAAAGCTGAGCCACAGTTGTTGTATGAACAGTCTCTCCCATCTCAGCTGCTGAAGCTTGTAACTCCTTCAGCATAGTCATACATAGGATTGTTTAAGGTGGCCTGATCAGGGCAGATTTACGCATGTGCCATATTCCTTCAATTTCTTGATAATGGTTTTAACTGAACTCCAGGGGATGTTCAGTGCCTTTGAAATTATTTTGTAACCATCCCCTGACTGATACCTTTCAAAAACTTTTTCTCTTGGAGTGTTCTTTTGTCACCATGGTGTAATGGTAGCCAGGAATACTGATAAACCAGTGACTGAACCTTACAGGCACAGGTGTCTTTATACTACAATCACTTGAGACACATTTACAGCACTCAGGGGATCCCCATTTCACTAATTGTGAGACTACTAGCACCAACTGCCTGGACCTCTGTTCAATTAGGTCAGTCACAAGATGATCATTTGTCAAAAAACGTAAGAATGAAGTGTAGTTTTGCTTCAGTATAAAATAGATGCACAGTGGAAGTAAAGGAAAAGTATTAATCGTTACAATCAGACTTTGTGCAGTGCACTATGACTGTGAAAACCACTAAACCACTTTAATGCAGCAGTTGTGTAACGATAAGCGCTTTTCAAATGCGTCACAAATTGCTCTGTCATGAGTAGTTTCCACCATTTCCCCAGCCATTTGCTTTGCGATAGAAAAATGCAGCTAGAAAACCCATTCCAGTGAATTTCACGTGTTTTTACTGTGGAGTCATCGGACGAATGTTTCCACAATGCCAGTGTGGTTAAAAGACAAAACACTTTCATGTGTCTGTTTGGAGTCTACAACAATGCGCTACTGTAAAACAATGTCTGACTGTTGAGTTTATTTACTCATGTATGATCTGACGTGAAGACCTTTAAAGTTCACGTCATGTTCTTCCTTTTTTCCCTGTTACTAATCTTGCTTTATGCATCATTTCTATTGGTTTCTTGTAAACGCAGAGGAGAGGAAGCAGTTGTTGCAGTGATTCTTATTTTCCCAGCCCTCTGAGGAATGACTTGACTCCTTGTAAGGAAGAATTGAATTAGAGATTTATCTGCGGATACATGGGGGATGATATAAATATTTCTTTGCTTTTGAAGTTAGTTTTTATGTATTACCTGCTGTTTAGCCAAGCTGCTCAGAAGGGCTTTGATTCACGTTCGTTGGCTTATATAAAAACACAACTCCCCACTTTTCAACAGAACATTCTTCAGATTCTTCCTTTAGGTATTTTTGACGCTATCTTTTATCAGGTTCAATTGACTTTGACATGATCTTCCTATAAAATTCCAGAAACTTCCCCTCTGACTTCAAGGGTTGTATGACTCATTTACAGACCTGCCTATGGTAAACAAGCTTCAGTTTGCAGGTGACAACATGCAGCTCTTAAAAATGTGGTGTCTGAAGTGGAAATTTTAATTTTGCATTCCCTTTAAAAGCTCACTGAGTTTTAAGTCCTGAGCCAACTGTGCGGAGAAGAGGAATAGCTCTCGTGTTAGCAGGTGTAATTTGTTCTCTGCGAGGAATTCTTAAGTGGAGCTGTTTGAGTAATGACACACGAGGTTCATTCCACATTTTTTTAACAATGCATATTAGGCGCTTCTCATTCTGACATCATGACATGTATAGGCTTGAAAGTTATCCAAGTCTACTGAAATTCAGGAGCTGCTGCAACTCAAGGATATCACTTTACAACAGCTTCCACCTGGTCTGAAGTCATGCTCTTCTTTGGTGTGCCATTTGCATTTAGAGGGCAGAAAAACACTCAGAATATTCAGTCAGTTTCAAATACAATGCAGATTAATTCTGTGCAGAAACAAAGGAGAAAGTTTATTAGAGCGACTTCAAAGAACATTGTGACCAGTCACAGATCCTCATTAAAGTATCAAGTGGAGTTTATGATTATCGCAGCTCTATAAAGACATGGTTTTTTTTTTCTTTTATCAGGGAAACACTGTGTCAGTTTCTCACTCACAAACCAGGGTAGGACTGGTACAGCTCACATTACACACTTACTTTAACATCCTAAGACCCTGCATCCACATATGAGAGCACTACATTTTGGCTTTCCTACATTATAGCAATCATTTTTGGTATTAGAATTGATGTAATAATTGTTCAAAATGTCCGTTCAAGTTTTAGGTATTTGCTTGAAATGCTGGGATAATTTGCTGTTTGGATATTTTAGGGAATTTGCTTGGAAGCTATTAAAGTATTTTTAATGAAATTAAGAGGACGTGCTTGTATATTTTGGAGGGTTTCATGGATTTAAATTAATTTAAAATTTTTTAATGCATTTTCATGGGAATATGGGGAAATTATTACCACATTTTTGGGGAAATTGGATTGGGAATTTGAGTTTCAGGATTATCCTTTTCATTTTTCAGCATTTTTCTTAGAACAGTTTAGGGGCTTTGGGTTATTATCATCATTTTCATGGAATTTTGGAGAATGTTTCTTGAAAATGTCTAGAATTTGCCAAGAAATTGAAGAGGGAACTTACTTTAATATTTGGGGGATTTGCTTGAAATTTTCAGGAATTTGGGTGGAATTTTTATTTTTGGTCTCTTTATGCCGTCATTGTCAGAGGAGGACAGTGGACAGAATCAGAAACAGGTATGAGAGAACTGGGGGGAGACATGCGGGAAAGTGCCATTGGCCACATCTGAACCCAGGCTGACTGCGGATATTGGGCGGGCCTTAAACCACTAGGCCACCTGCACCCCAATGTCTGATTTTCTATAATCATTATAATGATAATCTTATCTTATCTTGTATAATTATAATGATAATTATCTTATAGTTAACAGAAAATGTGTGCCAGGGTTGGGCAGTGTGTTTCTAGTCATAATTTATCTAGTAGCTCTGCACAGAGGGAAATTCAGGTCAGGTATGGGAGCATATGCCAGTTCAGCTCTTTGCCATGTCAACCTTGGTCCTCCTACTGGGAGCACCCAGTATGAGGTGAGCTGGATTAGGCCTGGGAAAGTGTGCCAGATGCCTGTAGAACCACAGATGCCATTCCATTATCAGGCAGCTGACCTTTCCCATCCCCGCTCTCCTGAGCATGTCAGCGTTAGACACACGGTCTTGCCAATACTATCCAAAGATGTGCCAAAGAGAAGTCGCCACGAAAGAGTCCAGTCAACGCCTCTGGCCATCAGTCAACATCGAGGCACTAAAAGAGTATAGTAAGACCAGGAGAAACAGGGACTGAAAGACTTTTGCCCACATACTCAGATACCATGATGGCCACTGTCTTACTCAGTAAATACATCGTCACATGCTTGAGTCCAAGTCTGCTGTTGTTGTCAGCCTAGCAGCAGATCCATAGATTATGCTGCCAAGGTAGTTGAACTGCTCTACAACTTCCATGCTCTCACCAATCGGCACAGATTCAAGGTAGCCTCCGAGGCATCCCCAGATGCCTGGATCTTGGAGACGTACCAGAAAAAATTCTACAAAGACCAAAAATAGTGGGTGGCAGTAAAGAGTCAATCAGGCCGTAGTGATGTGCCGTTGTGGGATGAGCTAGTCCAAAGAGCTGGCTCTTTCATGTGAATAACAAGATCAGAACAGGTTTACTTTCTTCCACAGCAGACATGCATGCAGTGAAGCCTAATGCTTGATGGTATAGCATTACATTTTTATACTAAGGCTTTTCTGGGAGGTTTGTTGTCTTTGGAAAATTATTATGACTTAATTAATTTAAAAAATAAGCACAATTTCAACAAAATGCATGAACAATTATCAATCATATGTCCAAATAATGCTAAATTTGTCTGATTTAATGAAGCCAAAATGGTACCAAATGAGGAGCCACTTGTCAGCAAAAGAGCTTTCTCTTTTTGTGAGCATAGTCAAAGATCTAAGTCGCTAATCAAAAGCTGGAGTTTCCATCACTAACTGTCCTTGCAGAGCAGATGGATTTCCAGATTCCATGTATGTCATTAGACAGATCCATCTTGCAAAGCTCTCATCTACAATGTACGTGTCAGACCCGAAAACAGTTCTGACCAATCAGCATCATTTAAGGACAATGAGACAGTAGCTATGTGTGGTGTTCAGTTGTGCTAGAAACCAATATCATTGGCTGCCACTGTTGTAGCAGTTAGTTTGAATGTAGCTTTAATATAGCAGCAATTGTATTGAAACTGGACCACATTTTTTTTTTTAAAGAAGAATAAAGAGCCACACTGAAGGCTTTTCATGACAGAAAAGATGTCTTTGCTCTTCTCCTGACCTACTTTGGCATGAGTTTGTGATCTTTATGGATGGGGTTAGCTATACTATAAGCTGGTAATTACAAAGGCTGCTGCAGCTGTAGCAACTAGTTTGGCTGTAGCTGTAGAAAAACAGCAGTTTTATCAGACCACATATCTATATTAAAACAAGAGTAAAGAACCACACTGAAAGCAACCGTGCCTCAGGGGTGGCTGCGTTGAGGGGGCAGCTGGGAGGATACCTGGAGAGATGGGGCATTGGCTTGGCCCAGGTTTTGATGATGGCCATCAGGAGGCCAGAGCAGTACAGGACCAAGGCTGATGCTAAGTGCCAAACCAGCATATTCCCCTTACCTGACCAGACCTTTCAAGTGAGTCAGTACTCAATATTTGTGCTCTGTCCCAGTCCCAGTCCCACTCCCATCCCTACCTACTGTTTCTGAGTGGCCCTTATCCCTCAAAAGAAGTAAAGAGTAACAGGGAAATCTACAGCTAACAACGTGGGACGACTACGGCATTTATGTTATTAGGCACAATGTTACTAAACATTTCCACTACATGCTAATTTTTAAAATGGTTGATATAAAAGGACCATAATGCATTGAAACAATATTAGTTCAAGTATTTAGATGGTTGTTATAGTTTTCAAGTCTTATTTACAAAGAAATTACTGACATTTGAACATTTACTTTCAGTGCATAAGCTGCCTTATTGCCAATGAGGTAGGGTGACGTGGAGGGGGTAAGGGGAGTATTGGAGCTGTATCTTGGTTTCAAGACAGATATAAGTAGCTCCAAGATAATGAAAGCTAAAAAACAATTTTCTCTTTTGTGCAGTTTTTATGTGTTTGTGAAATTCTTCATTTTCTTTATTCTTTAATCCCAACCAGACCCTATCCCTACCCTACACATTCTCTCCAAGCTCTGCCCGTCCCGTCCCATTACCTGTATTTATGGGCCCCAAGCCTTACTTAAGACAGGCATTATTTAATAATTGATTGTTATATGAAAGTTTAAACTATAACAATGAATTGTTTAAATGACATTACTCTGTTCAGATAGATCTTAATAAGAGCAACACAGAAGTATGTAGTACAGATGTGGTTTATTTATTGTTTATGATAAACAGAGCAGAGAGGATGAGGAGCAGATGCACAAACATCATTGTGTACTGATCTTTCTGAGCTTTTTGGAGCACATCAGTCTGTTAACAGACAGCTTAAGTCTGCACTGCTTTTCACTCACTTTACTGGCAAACTGAGTTACATCACAGATAATGATCAATGGATGTATTTGCTTCTTTTTTGTCCAACTGTAAATTATTGCACTCTGCACTCTTTCTCCATCACTTGACCCCAGCTGCTCTACTATACTGTGTGAGTGAAAGCAGGCTGGCAGCACCACTTTCAATAGCTTTGCTCCCTTATTATATCAAAAACATACTTTAAAGAAAAAATAGTAAATTATCCACTTACAGTGTAGTTTTACTGAAAAGACATCTTATTAAAGGGTTGGGTAGTGTGTTTGTGGTCATAATTTGTCCAGTAGGGCTGCACAGAGGGGAGTGAAGGTCAGGTATGGGAGCATATGCTGGCTTGACACTTTGCCATGTCAACCCTGGTCCTGTACTGGCCATCATCCAGGCCTGCACCAGGCCCATGCCCCAACTCTCCCAGCTGACACCTCCGTGTGTATGCGGCCACTCCCAGCGTCTGGACCAGCCCACTGGGTCCTGGGCAGCCAGTATGAGATGAGCTGGATCAGGTCCCGAAAAGTAAATCAGGAGCCTATAAAAGCACAGCTGCCATTCCCTTTTCAAGCAGCTGACCATTCCCATCCCCGCTCTACTGAGCATGTCAGCATTAGATACATGGTCTGTCCAATGACACCCAAAGATGTGCCGAAAAGAGAAGTCGTCACAAAGGAGTCCAGTCAGCACCTCTGGCCATCAGTCAATGTCCAGGCCTCACAGAAGTATAGTAAGACCGGGTGGACCAAGGACTGAAAGACTCTGACTTTCTTCCACATGCTCAGGTACTGGAAAAGCCACACTGTCTTTCCTTCGCCCCATGCGAGAATCCAAGTCTGGTTGATCCCAGCCTTCCAGGCAGCAGATCGATAGATTATGCTGCCAAGGTAGGTGAACTGCTTTACAACCTCGACGCTCTGACCATTGATAAACACAGATTTGAGCTCAGCATTTGAGGCATCCCCAAATGCCTGGATCTTTGTTTTGGCCCAGGGGACATGCATTCCCAACTCTTCAGCTTCCTCACTCAGCAAGTTAAGAGCCCCCACAAGGACATCTATAGGCTCTGCAAGGATCACAGCATCATCAGTGACCTGGACATCATTAAATGACACTTGACAGTTCACTGCCCCTGTTACCCCTTCCATTATCCAGACCATTCAAGTACTGAAGAGCACAGGGGCTGAGACGCACACCTGCCTCACTCTGGAATCGACTGGGAAGAAGTCAGAGGTGGAGCCGCCAAACTTCACAGCACTCTCTGTACCAGAATATAGGACAGGTATTAGCTGGATGAGCAAGCATGGGATCCCGCAGAGCTCCAGAGGACACCCCGGAAGTTATTCTTAAGATATTACAAGAAAAATAGACAAAATTGAAAAATCCAGGGTAAAATATTGCTGCTATAGTAGGACGTCGACTCAAGTCCAGCCCAGCTTGGGCCCAAGGTAAGGGGCAGGGATCCTGCAGGCCACACTGAGCCAGTCTTGGGCTTGGCCAGTAAGTCTAACCTCTACTTCATGATCAAGATTAGTGTGTTGACAGGATGCTTATCTCAGTTTGCTATCATGCTCACAAGTGCATTTATACCAATATTTACCTGGCAAAATAATGCCCATAGATTTTTGTTTGTGCAGAAGGCTACTCCCAGTTTTCTGACATGTGCATTAACCTCACTATCAAGCTTATGTAGGCTCCATGTTATCCCTGTGCAAGTCTAAACAAGACTGCTAAGCTGATGTCAGTTTGCTAACATGCTGACAAAATCATTGTAATAATGCTAATTTTGAGTATATAGAGAAGGGGCTACTGCTCTATAATCAGGCACTCTCACTAGAGACAAGGTTATAGTTTGAATAGCAAACCTTTATTTAACTAAGCATTTGCCTACTTTTATATCATAACACAAGCAGAATAATCACCGGCTGGTTTCGACCTCACAGGGTCTTCTTCATGAAGTGAAATCAATCCATTTTGACTTGATGGTCTTGCTAAATTAAAGGTCTAAGGGTCTTCAAAGGTTACACAATTCATCCTGAGTAAGACATGAATGGCTCCACCAAATGTCACGTTGTGGAGACATTTCTCTCAAAACCTCAAGAAAAATGTCAGGGAATCACAAAAGTATTCAGGATTCATTGTTTGGGAAACATGAATACTTGAACAAAATGTCATGGCAATCCATCAAGTCTAAACTCAATTGTTTTTTTAGAGTGACTGACTATCTGACCCACAGACCAAAAGTTTCATCCTAAGAAGAGCCGTGCCGCTGGAATTGAGGGGTACGGAGGAAAAAAACAAACAAAAGAACCTAAATGGTAAACTCCTGTCTTAGTCACGGGAGTCTCCCTTTCCCCTGTGATGCACAAAGATTTCCCCTTTTGATAAAACGTGTTAACTACCACCATAAACCACAAATATTTACCATACAGTGCTGCTTCTGACAACACGTGGCAGTTACTGCGGTGATAGTTATCCCTATATGACCCTGACGCCTCGGGCACACAGAAAAGGAACGCTATGATTCAGAAAAACAGCCAGGTTACTACGCAACACGCTACCACTTACAGGTAAGAACACCTTTGAATATTCAACTAACTGTTTTCTCTTTTCTCCAGGATCAGTGTTTGTTTATTTTGTGCCGAGTTTCCTACGTGACAACTTTTTGAGGAGAGAAAGCTGTAGGCCTTATAAATCAACAAAGACTACAAGAGGAGTGGAGGAAAGTGTTTGAGGGTTTCTTTTTTACTGCTGGGCGAACTTCCTCCTGTGAGGAGAGAACAATCTTTATTTGATCCCAATATAACAGAGGAAAAACATTAGTGCGACACCATCTGTGTTTCATTGCAAACTGTTGTGACAACCTTACCTCGGGACAGATGTGGCTCTGAAAACACTGGAAATAAGAAAAGGAATACAAATCATGGTGTGAAGATTTTACAGTATGAAGAAAAGAGAGGGGAATGAAGATGGCGATGGGTTTATGGAGATCTGCAGAGATTACCAATAAATAACAGCATTATTGTATATTATATGTAATACAGTGTGTCATCAGTGGTGGGCTCAGGATGTTTGAGGGTCAGGGGCAAAAACAAAAGAGGGCACCTGCTGAGACCAAAGGGGCACCATTTTTCAAAAAGTTTTTAAGCATTTATTGTGAAATAGTTTAAAACCTTGATTAAGATATAATGTTTTTCACGATTATACCCACTAAACTTCTCGGATGGAGTGCAGGTGGCCTAGTGTAAGGCGCACCACATGTATGCAGGCGGCCTGGGTTCAAATCGGCCCTGTGGCACTTTCCTGCGTGTGTCTCCCCACTCTGTTGTGCCTGTTTCTGACTCTATCCACTGTTCTTCTCTATCATTAGAGGCACAAAATGCTGAAAAATTAATCATACAAGGGATTACTAAATGTTGATTTAAGAAAAAATACACAAGGGAGGCTGTCAGTGAAAATGAAAACTTTACACCAAGGAGCTCAGAGCACTTCATTGCATTTTCTCCACTTTTGGATGTGGTTTTGTCCACTCAGGACACCCTGCCCACTTAAAGACAACCCTTGAGGCCACTTTATCGCTTATTGTCCACTGGAATGCAGCATGGAGGGCAATTTATCATACATTGTCTCAAGGCTGCCTTGGCATATATCCATTTAGAGGGCACTAAGCTAAATTTAGTGCATTTAAGAGGGCAATTTGTAGTATTTAGATGGCACCAGTGAGGGCTCTTTGTCAAATTTTGTCCGCTCAGAGAGCACAAAGCCAATTCAGGCAGGACCATTTTGTCATTTTGTCATGATTTGCACTGATACATTTTCCTCTTCATTAGCAGTTTTTAATTTCGCTCTCACTGCTGTTATTTATATTTGGCGCTGTGGCTGTTCTGAGATCCCCCTTCCCTTCCACAAGTCTAGCATCAAACAGGAACAGCACACATTCCTGCTGTCCGATGCCTACAAGGAGAGCCTGAGGCAAGGAGAGAAGCAGCAATAAACCCAGAGCAGACAGGCATCAGTGACAACAGAACAACATGGATTAAGTCAGATATAGCATAGAGGAGGAGCTGGGGTGGAGAAAGGATTGCAGAGGGAGCAGAGCAGCTTAGATATGGCAGCATGAGTGCAAATAGCCAATAGCGTGCTTAGAGCGAATCAGCTGGCCATCAGCTGATGAGGCCTTGCATGAGATCAGCTGATCTCATATATATATATATATATATATATATATATATCAGCAGTTGACTGTGACCTGCATGAACTAATACTATACACTCAATATTTTGTACACTTGGAGAGCACAAAGCCAAATTTTGTCCACTTAGAAGTCACTTCAGAGGGCAATTTGTAAAATCTTGTCTATTTAGAGGACACCAAAGAGGGCTATTTGTCAATTATGTACACTTAAAAAGCACAAAGCCTGATGTTTGTCCACAGAGAAGGCACCAAAGAGGGAATTTTATTGTGCTTATCTACAAGAGGGCCTTTTTTGTACCCATATTTTCAAACATTGGGCACAAAGAGGGGAGATAATCCCCCCGCCCTCCCTCTGAGTACACCAGTGTCTGTCATTAAAGTGTCTGTCATTAAAGTGTAAGTAAACCTCCAGCTAAATCCCACTTCTGTAATTTGGAAACTGAAAAAAGTGGCAGTCTAGTACTGAGAGGTGGGAGGGTGATATTCTATCGTATATATAAAGTTTGTGACGTAGAGTGTTACCATCTGTAGGTTTCTGTGTCACTTTGGCCGCGCCTTTTCAGAAACGTGTTAACAAAGCAGATCCAATTGAGCTACTTTAAATCCATAAAATGCTAATTATAATCGGTTGCAAATGTCAGCAATGACACCAGCATTGATGTGTTTCATTAAAGAACAGTCAGATAGGCTACTTCAGTCTACAGCTGAAAAAATGTTTTAAGTGTTTACTTCTTTTTTAGGGTGTCTTGGTTCTTAAAACTTGTGGCAGGCACGTGTTGTTTATCGCCGCCGTGGATATCACAAGAAAAACTGCTATACAATGCAGAAGGGACTGTGACTGGAAACCGCTGTTTTGTTGCTGTATCTCTTTCATGTGTCCAACCTGACGCGTCAGATAGACTGTCTCAAGTATTCATGGAAGAAGATATATTCCATATCCATCCAGGCAACACCCCATAACTAGAGCTTGGCAAGGGCAGAGGGAGGGTGACTGGAGTAACATTCTGTCCTTTACATTCATTATGGGCCAATCAGAGCAACAAAACATTAACATGGTAGGCACTAACCACCATAGAGGAGTAAACTACACAATCCTAGCACACACGTTTAGAAGCTGTTGTTTTAAAGGAGGTGACCTCAGTTCAAATCTGACCTGTGGCTCCCTCCCTGCATGTCTTTCCTCCCTCGTCTCACCCTAATTTCTGACTCTATCCAACGTCCTAAATAAACAATGATTAGATGACCATGTGTCTGTACAACTACTGTCCCTCCATCATAAGAAGTCATGAGTATGTTTTAAAGGGTGTCAGCTACATACTGTACAGCCACTTGTAAAAAAGAAATTACAGTCATGTCTTCAAGGTGTTTACCCTCCTATACATGGTCTAAAAAAGGGTGCAGCTTTGTCCTGTTTGTTTACAGAATCTCTAAGAAACTGCCCAAAAATGTGAGTAATGTCAGTTTAACCTGAGTTACTGCATGCACTAGGAATGAGACAAAATGTCAACATGGTGTTATATTTTTGTCCTGACATGTTATGCAATTACTGAATTATTGGTGCCAAATGTCAGTATTTTATTGTAAGAAAATTATGGCACTCTAAAGAAATTTCTCTGCCAATTTGACAAACGGCATCGTTACGTCATGGCTCTTAATGGTGATGCTGATGACAGGAAGGAGGGTAATGGAAGTTCAGTGGCCTAAGGAGAGGTTGGGATAAAGATGAAAGAAATACAAAAAGATGGCAGTAGGAGAGAAATAGGTAAAAGGACAACATCTGAGAAGAAGAGGTGAAAGTCACATCAAACTGTAGTGAATTACCCTATGTAGTTAGTATTATAAATTTGTCTTCCAGTATTACAAAGTTTGAGGATCATTGCTTTAAGATCATTGTTGCAAGTTAATTTTTAAGCATTGTATCATACCATACTGCACCATTCAACAGTCATTAAACTGCCTATAAAAGGTATTCACCCCCTTGAATGTTTTACCCTTTAATTGTTGTTATAAATCAGTCCTGGTTAATATAATTTGACTTTAAGACAAAAAAAGTGATAGTAGTATAAAGAAACCTGTGTCTGGAAGGTCCAGCCACTGGTCAACCAGTATTCCTAGCTACCATCACACCAGGAAGACAAAAGAACACTCCAAGCAACTCAGACAGAGAAAAAGGTTACTGAAAAGTATTGGTTGAGGGATGGATACAAAAAGTTTACACGACACTGAACATCCCCAGGAGTACACTTAAATTCATCATCAAGAAATGGAAGGAACATAGCACGTGGGTAAATCTACCTATATCACGCCGTCCTCACAAACTGAGTGACCATGCAAGAAGTCTAGTAAGAGATGCCACCAAGACAACTATGACTACTTTGAAGGAGTTACAAGCTTCAGCGGCTAAGATGAGAGAGACTCTGCATATGACACCTGTTTCCAGAGTTCCTCACCAGTCAACGCTTTATGGAAGAGTGGCAGAGGATGCACCTGATGAAGAAAACTCAAAGTGGACTAGAGTTCACCAAAAGGCATGTGGGAGACTCCATGGTCAAGCGGAAGAAAGCTTAGGTCTGATGAGACCAAAATGGTGCTTTTTGGCCATCAAATAAGACTTTATGTTTGGCTAACATCAACACAAACACACCATCCCTACTGTGAAGCACAGTGGTGGCAGCACCATGCTGTGGGGATGCTTCTCAGTAGCTAGCCCTGGAAGGCTTGTAAAGGTAAAATAATGTAAAATAAATGCGGCAAAATATGGCAAGATCCTGGAAGACAATCTTATTCAGTCTGTAAGCAACACAGAAATGGTTCAAAGAGAGCATGAATGTTTTGGAGTGGTCGAGTCAAAGCCCAGACCTCAATCAAATAGAGAATTTAAGGCTGCACTTAAAAATGGTTGTTCATGCCCAAACCCTGTGCAACCTGACTGAGCTTGAGCAGTTCTGCAAAGAATGGAGTTATTTTTACTTATGCAATTACTTGTTTTACATATTTTTAATTATTTGACATTGTAGAAATCTGTTTCATGAAAATAAAAAAAAAGGGTAAAACATCCAAGGGAGTGAATACTTTCTATATGTACAGTACATCTGCAACACTGCTCATTGTAGGAAACAAGTCACTTTTGAGCTTGAAACAAAATGCATTGACCTTTTTCTGTGTGGAACCACTAAAATCACATCATGATCAGCCTCATAATTGGTTTTAAAATGTCTAATTTCTCATAAAAAGCATTAGACTTGGTCAGTACCTGGAGGAGTTTGTGGCCACTCTGTGCAGTGGAGGAAAACTTCCTAACAGAAACCTTGGGTTGTTCAAGGTTGAAAATTAAATATGATTTTACTTCTGCTATTGTTTCTCCTCCATCCTGAAACCAAGTGTTGACATATTTATTTTTCTTTGGCTTTGTCTTTTTTTTTTTCCTCCTTGAATATTGTAGGTTGTACACCTCAATGCTTTTCTCCTCTCTTCCACTGTTTCTGTTCCCGTAAAGCACTTAGGGAGTTTTGTTTATAAAAGTCCTGTATAAATAAAGTTTACTTGCTTGTTTGCAGACCTCTCTGGTAGAGGCTTAAAAAATTCAGTCAAGGAGAAAAGTGTATGGAAGATTTCAAGGCTGCAGGAGAAAAAACAATGTAAAGTATGTAGATTGATTTATATTTTAGCCAGAATGTGCTATTTTGTGACTGTTAAATCGCTGCTGTCACTTTTAGGGGACATGGCAGAAAGCACTTTCCTGAGTCACCATTCAAAGTCAGACAGGAGAGAGCAGAGGCAGCAGATATGCTGCTTGTTTGGATGTATAACATTGCATCAGGTTGTTGTGATAGGTGCAAGCATCAAATATTCATGAACTAGTGTGTGATGCAGACTGTGTATAAGCAAGTTCTGGTCTGATTCCTGCCCTACGCAGTCAGAGCACAGCATACATCAACCTGCAGCCCAGATATGACACATGAATACAAAACAGATGAACCACTCCACATTTTTGGAGGTGTTTTTGATTAAAAACATCCTCACTGTCAAAGGATAACAAACTCTGGTGAAGTTTTACTCTGAAATTTGGATTAGGCAAAGACACTTAGCGTTCAGAAGGAAAAAAGTCCCAGATGTCAGTCCAAAATGGTTTATTTTGTAAAGGGGGCAGTTGGAGGAGATGAGAAAACATGGTGCGCTACTAAATGATATAGTCAAATGTACATGACATTCAAAAAGGTATTACAGTTATCACTCAAATTTTCCACACATGAAATTAAATCTTAATTCCAATATGTCTTCCAAATGAAAATGAATAAAAAGTTTGTATATCTTCAAAATAAAAAATATGTATCAACACAGTAAACTCTTGGGATGCTTAAAAGAAAAAAGAAACAAGTTTCATGCAGAATGGAGACTGATGTGTTAATTTTCTTTTATAAAAAAAACACAAGGTGAATGACAAACAAATCTTATTAATTTTTGAGAAACGTTTGATGCGACTCCTTCTGCTCCTTTGTCCTCATATTATGAACTCACATAAGCAGAAACTGCCTTGTTTCAGTCTTTTATTCAGTATAATATAGGTCAATAGGAAATATAAGAAACTGCTATTAATGACAACTCGAGTGGTCTTGGCTAGCCATTACAAACAGCACGTGTCGAGATACCTCATGAAAATGACGATCCAAAATAAATTACATTTGCCAAAACCTAACGCACGGACTGGTTGGGATGGAGGTGGGTAGGAGGGTTGGAATCGATGTAGTAACAACTGACTGATGACTAGTCAAATACAATGTGAATGAAGCTCCTCTGGATGTGTGGCGTCCAGAGGTACGGCTGTAGAGTGAGTAAAAAGGTCCCAAAGTAGAAACTGCAGTCTTAACATGTGCCATACTTTAAAATGTAGAGGAAAACACCCTTACACTCATCAATATGATGAGCAGAAAAGTCCCAAACCAAAGCTTTGAAGTCTTTATTTTTGCTATCGGGGAGAGGAAAAAATACTCGAAAACAAAAATAAAACACAAAACAGGAGAGGGAGGGAAGAAACGACTCCAGATATTACGCTGAATGCAGAGAAGATGAACTGCACAAGTTGGGTGAGACACTCCGGCACAAGGGGTTATTTCCTGGAGCTAGACTTCTAATATCCAAAAGTACTGGTCTGGAGGACCCATGTTGGTCAAGGGGTGTCCATGGAGATGCCTACAGCAAAATGCCTCAACAACAGCATTTAAGCAGGCTGTCCAAGAGTGACGCTATGTGCTCCCTGCTGCCTGGCTCTCTCCTCCCTCTGAATTACCTGCAGGGGAACAAAGTGACAAGAGTTATGTAGGAGGGGGGTGTGGATTTATATCACCAGACAAACTGCTGATGTGGTACCAACAAGCAAAAAACAGCAATAAAGCGACACACTAACAATAAAAATCACTGACTCGTAGCAGGAGTGGAGGCTGAAGCTGGGGCAGAGGCATTGTCTTCCTCGTCGCTGTCGTCCTCGTTGGACTGCGGTACCTCAGCATCGGGGATGGTTGTTGCCGGTGCCTCGGATTCCTGCTCTGCCCTGCTCTTCAGGGCTAAGATACGGTGATGTAATGCTGCAGCCAGCTGACCTACATCCTTTGAGCTACCCTGAGGACAACAGACACAAAGGTAGAGAGCTGTGAGCCGTAATAAATGTAGGAAAAAAACACATTCCTGCAATCAACACTTGCATTAACATGGTACCTTAAATCCAGTGTATAGGCTGCACTTTTAATTAGGGATGCACCGAAATGAAAATTCTTGTCCGAAACTGAAAACTGAAAATGAGGAAACCAAGGCCAAAAACCGAAACACCGAAAGAAATTATTATGCCAATTATTAGTAGCATTGCATTTATGGCTATGACTGTGTATTAACCTCACTAAAATCAACTGCAATTGCAAAAATTATTATTAATGCTTCAAAGAATAAATGAATTACAAAATTATGTAAATATTTATTAGGCACTTCAATCCAACAACGCACAATGTAAAATAAAATAAAATACAAAATAAAATGTCTAACTTGACCGCACTCATGTATACATTAAATCAGTAGTTCTCAACCTTTTTTTCAGTCATGTACCCCCTAAACAGCACAAAGCTTTTTGGCCAAAAAGAAAGACATTAAAGAGTGCTGTGACAGCCGTCTGATTTATCAAACTTTGTAACTGATAAACACTTTCAAATTACAAATATTAGATTTTTTTTTCATACATTTTAAATATTAAAAATGCCTGACTAAAGTCATGGCACATCTTCTCATCTCTAAATGTGGGAATTCAAATTAATGTAGCTATTGAAAACAGTGACTAGAAAGGCTTTAAACCCAGAAGTGTGCAAAACTCTGCTCGGCTGCAGTGGTCTCTCTGTTTTTATTTCCAAATTGTTCCAGAGTTAGAAAGAACTAAAAACCTGTAAATAATTTTTACAAAAAAGACTTCTCTCTTCTCAAACTGAAATCAGGAACTTAGTTACAGATCAGCATTTCTTCACAAAAAATAAAAATAAATCATAAACCTTTTTATGAATGAAGTGATTGTGAATACAGTGACTTACAGGCATGTTCCAGAGCGGGTCAAACCATTCTGCCATGGGAGAGACTCGGGGTTTTAGGGTGATTAAATTTAAGAGGCTACAAAATATTAAATCCAGTTTATAAACTTAAGGTCCTTACACTCTATACGCAATTTTTTCATGCAAATTATTTACATAAAATATTTACATTTCGAACCTGTAACGAGTCAAAGCAAGCTTCCTCACCTGCAACATCATTTCGCAGCACGACATTGCTGCGGATATTTAAGTAGCGCATTTGCGCTCATATGGACATGTCGGGCTGCCTGTTGCCTGTCTCCCTCTCTACCAGGCTAAAAAAAGAGGCAAAAACACAAGCACTGATACAGACAGATATGAGGAGATATCAAACATCAGGTGGTGTTGGAGAGGAGGACGTTTTTGTTCCTCTGTCTGCCTTAAAAATCGGCATCACCACCACCACTATGTGCGCTCGTTGGAGCGAAACTGACAGCTGGAGCTGTTTCTAAACTTATGGGACTTTAGTGAAATATTTACCAACACAGTCTCCTCTGACCTCAGACAAACGACTTATAAATGCTCCGGATCAACCAGCTAAATGACTCCTCTGAACAGTCTGGAACTCAAACAGGTGAGCCAGTCTGTGCGCTGTGGAGAGAGTTAACTCCACTCACCATGAGCCTCAGCTGTGCAATATTATAACTCTTATTGATCATATTTGACATAGAATGAATGAAAAGTCAGTCCCTCCTCTTACAAACTTGGCTGGCACAGTGAATGAAACTGTGAAACAAAATGGCACCGACGTCCTGGCTGTGTGTAAAAGTGCTGCGTTACACACGGAGTGAAGGACAGAGAGGGAGAAACATCCTTTTATCTTCCACTCCAATAAATATCACTGTTTATCAGAGGATAGAGAAAACACACCGCAGACGTTCGCAGCACGAATGTGATTTTAGAATGCAATATACTCGCAAAATCGTGTTGCTCCTGACTTGCAAAGAAAGGAGCTATTTTTCTTAAATAGTCGGCATGTATTTTAAAATCTTGCGTACCCCCTTGAGTGCCTTCACGTATACATACCCCTATTTGAGAACCACTAATCTAAGCGTGTGCTGGCCGCGATTTTTGCTTGCGTCATCACAACATCGTGTTTCGGCCTTGTTGTTTCGGTGATAAAAGTCTTTCGACTGAAAACCGAAAATGCACTTTTGAGCCATTTTTGGCCGAAAATCTTTGGTGGCCAAATTTTCGGTGCATCCCTACTTTTAAAACCCACTTTTTTATTCAAAAAGTTGTCTGCAGCTTAATACTGATGCAATCAATATACCAGTATAAAGTTCTGAGATATGAAATGCCATTACTGCAGGTGTTTGCAGCTGCCCAATCACACGCTGTACAATACCTAACACAAATGAAAATTCACACCTTTCACTGTATTGTAGCAGCCACTGCAACCTTCAGATTGAGCTGGAATTTGTGGGGTTTAGTGCCAACTTTTAACCGCTTTTCTGTGACAACAATCAACTCAGGCCAAAAGCTCAGCTACCAAAGTATGGCTAGTAGATGAGCAAACTCAATACGGCCAAAACAGGGGGTACAAAAAGAGTGACACATCTGCACAGATATTGTGCACTGCCTGATGAAATGAAGATCATTACACAGGACAACTTCATTTCCTCTGAGAGATTCCAAAACAGACTGCAGCTACAACCAGGGTGACTCCAGATTTTACATTAAGTGCAATAATAATAATAATAAATTAATTAATTGACAGCACTATGAACCTTGTCTTTTCAAAGACAGATTGTCATCTGAACACAAACTGAAATCAGAAGTGCATCATCAACAGTGTTTCCCACACATAGATGACACTTGAGTTGGCCATCCAGGTATATAAGCCATCAAATATATTTGCCAACCATTTTTTCTACATGTTTCATAAAGAAAGACCTTATATAACCACCATCCATGCAGGAGAGAAATGCCACTTGCACATAAATACACTATTAAAAATTTCAGCTTTATTTGTGGCTGCCTGTTGCCCATACTATTCTTAACTCCTTCACCCTAGAACAGAGGTCAGTAACTGGCGGACCGTAGTCCGGGTCCGGACCCAGACACCATCCGACATTGACCTGGACCCGGACCTACAACCATTAGAAAGAAAAAGAAAGTAGACAAAAAGACAAGTGAGCTGAGACAAGGAGTCCAGGGCCCTATGACTTCCGTGTTACCAGAATCGCAGAATTGGCCAATAATACTGTGATTTACTATTACTATGCAATTTACTATTTACAACGGAAATTGCAGAAATTTGATGAACTTGACTGAAATGCTGTGTTTTTTAGTGAGACGAACGTAAATCTGGGGGAACACTAAACTGTGGCACAACGTGTGCCTCACTTCACAAACACTCACCCCACCCCGTCCTAAACAGCACAAAGCATGTCAGAGCAGCTGCATGGAACACTGGCAAACATCACGTAGCTCAACACGGAGCAGTACCATGCGACATAATGTTACACCTTCAAGAAAACTCATTCGTGCTTTGAGTTATTTTACCTCACCACACCAGAGAGTCACGCAGAAAGAGAGAGGTGTGTCTGTGCGCAAGGTACACAGCTGAAGTCACAACTTGAGGACCTGCTCACCCCTCGGAGGCTTCAAACTCAAGCTGGATGGACTTGAAGTCCCGCAGTCTAAATGATGTTACATTTGAGTATCAATTAGCTCAATAATTCCTCCTGTAGATACTCCCTTTGGTTGCTGAACGAGCCAATACATGTCTGCATTAATGCAGTGGTCTGAAATGAGGCAGACGAACAGACCGGTGCAATTATGGCGGAAGAGATTAGCGTGGATGCTGCAAAAGAACCAGTTCTATTACAACTTGACGAAATTTCTTCATTAAAAGAAGAACAAAGAACAGCATTGAGTTGTTTTCTTTTCAAAAATGACAAAAGTCGTGTACTGACATGTCTATAGTTGCCATGGTTCGCGTTATTCCTCGGTAGCTGCGCACGCACACCTCGGTCGCGGCTATGTCACGTGTTTTGTTGCTCTGATTGGCCCGTAAAGATGTGACAGACAGAACGTTCATCCAATCACACTGCGAATTTTTTTCAAATCCTCTGTCCTTTCCCAAACGCTTGGTATTGAAGGTTTTCCAGATGGATGTGTGAAACAAATCCATCTGGTGTGTCAGGTTACTAGTTTAAAGGTTTACTTCTCTTTTGCTAAGGTGTAGCAAGCTGCTAGTAAAATCACCATATTTCTTGATGTGGGCATTCAAAATAAAAGCACTCAGGGCCACAACAACTACAGACTTTTATTGTGAAGGATTTGTGGTCTGTACCATGCGTATCAATGATTTAAGCAATGGTACCAGTGAGTTTAAGCTACTGTGGTGTCTACAGCTGCTCCTCTGACCTCGTTTACCACCACAGCAGGCGATAACAGGTAAATCATCTGTTTAATTACACTTTGAAACAGTTCTCAAACTGGTCGAAATAAACATTAAAGTATTGCCATGTCATTCAAAATCAAATAAATACATATGGGGACCACAGTGCTATAAAACAATCATACTAAACTAATGACTCCCACACAAGTCAGCTTCGGGCCAATAAAAACTCAAATATGATTGTGAGATATCACGTAAATCTGTCAGTCACGCATCAGCCACTTTGGTGTGCAGGTCCAGCTAGCAACAATGAATAAATATTTAAGTGCATTCACTTCATCAAGTGATGCTAGGCCCAAACCAGCTAAACTGAGAAAATATGATGACAGCTATCTCGAGTTTGGTTTTATTGAGAACAGTAATGGAAAACCAAAATGTGTTGTGTGTCTTCATGTGAAGCCATGAAGCCTGCCAAACTGAAGCGTCATCTGATAACAAAGCATGCAGAGGTTAAGGACAAAACAAGAGATTTTTCCCAATGAAAGGGTGAGGAATACATCCATTAGAAAACACGAATGGTGAACCTGACCACAACCTCAGAAAAAGCACTGGAGCTTCTCATTTAGCTGCTCAAAGGGTCGCAAAAAGTAAAAAGCCACACTCAACAGTCTTGAGCCCAGCTCATACTAAAGCCCCACACTGGCCAACAGAATCACTGTGCAAAGTCAACACTTGCTTCATAGTGCTGTTATTACAGATATCAAACTTTGAGAGGAGAGAATACAACTTTTACCTTATTATTGTGATTCACATTGATCATACAGATACAGACGGCTGCTCTTAAGTGTCAGAGTGAGACTTGCTGATGACAGGTCTCAGAGTGAGCAACTGTCTCTCACATATCACTCTGTTATGCATCGTTGATGCCTTATGTGAGCAACACAACACAACATCAGCATTTAAACCGGTGATGGTGTTGCAAAAATCAATATGGTGGCTGAAATTTTAACGGTGAAACTTGACAGTCTCAAATCTTTATTTTTAACATTTTTATCCTGTAAGTTCAAAACAGAGCGGTAACAAAGCGTGATCGCATCAGTACACCTCTGTACTTTAAAACACAAACTGTGTGACATCAACAGTCCCTGTGTGATTTTCATGGCTCCACAGAGCACCAAAGGCACACAGTGTGAACATACAAACAGACATCAACACTTGCAGGGCTGTTCCACCTCACCAGCTCATGTTTAACAGTGATCCCACCTTGCCACAATTATGTCTCTATTACAGCCTCTGATGGTAGATCAGCGGTGGGACGATTAGCTTCCAGCATTACACTTTAATGATGTTGACGGTATAAATGCTACAGGGGGGAAAATATTCTGTCTTGAACTGGCGATAATAAAGGGGCAATGGTTGAAACCCTTAGAATAGACTGATTTATGTGCAGATTCTACTTAATGAACCAATCACTTCACAGAGCTGTTCAGTTTGTTTAACTTTTCAACTGCCATCAGATGCAAAGCCACTGATGTCTTGTCTCAACAGCGAAAGACTGTGAAATACAAGAAAAGCTTCCAGTTTCTGCAGCAACTACAATATCATATCAAGAGTCCCTGCGTAAATTCACTGAAGTGCATGCCATTTTTAAGGGCATGATATTTACAGTCCACAGCTATAAAGACTAACCTTTCCTGTGCTTAGAAAACAAGCCCTTATAAAAAGGTTTGGTAATGCATACCGATATTAGGAAGACCTTGACCCCCTGGTCCTCTGTGTCCATGGCAGTGATTCGTACGCTCTTCTCGCTGGCCTTGTCCACCTGCATCTGGGGCCAAAGTTTAGTGTTGAGGATCAACCGGAGGCTGCCCTGGGTCCTCATCACTGCAAAGGTTTAGACATAAACACAATATTATTATTGGCCTTAGAGTTGTTCTCATAAAAGATAAAATATGTAGCGATCAAATAGTAGCAAGCATTTTATATATTCACTTCAGATGTTTGATGATGTTGTGTGTCCTTAAATGTAGTCTTGTATTTATGTATTTCAGTGTTTTCTTTGTGGTTGAGTTTGTAAGACTGTTATGTTGTTTTTTTTTACCTGGCTGCAAGGTAATTTTCCTTCAGGGGTCAAAAAAGATACCATCATCAAAGTAATAGCAATTTCCTACAAAATGGGAGGTTTATGGCCATTAATTTGTCTTTCATTTGGTGTTCTGTTGTTTCTCTTGTCCCTCGCCTCTTCCTCCCACTCTCACCCCTCCTTCTAACCTTTTATGACCCCTGCACAGCTTCGGCAGAGGGCTGTCAGCATGAGTCTAGCCTGCTCGACAGTCCTGCCCCCTAAGGGAAGGTTTTTGTTGCCACTCTAACTGGCTAAATACTGCTAGTGCTGTGCTCATGGTGATTAACGCTGGTCTTTATCATGACAGGGTATAGTCTTTATCATAAAATTAATGATTGCCTCAACAGAGAGTGCGGTCTTGGCCTGCTCTTTGTAAAGTATCTTGAGATTACTTCCGTTATGAATTGGCGCTAAACAAACAGAGACTGACTGACTGCTTGAAAGCTGAAGCTGAAGTTAAAATAACTAACGAATTTCCCTGTAATCTCAGCTCATCCATTCCAGGGTTACTGTAACAGATGTGTTTGCCAAGATTTCAAGTATTAACAGAACATCCACCATCATAAATGCAGTGATAACAGATGGCATTTTCAGTGAACCTTAGGTCTGAGATACAGGTTTTATTGTGCAACGTCACAAAATGAATACATTTAAACAATTTCCTTTTAAGGGAAAAATGTGCCATCTTTTATCCTGATACTACCTTTTAAAACAATATAAAACACCATGTTTGACCTTTGTACATGTAGTATTTTTATCAGCCTGCACTTACTCATCCACATAAGGAAACAGAAAAGGAAAGAGCTCCCCCTTGTGTTCAAAGCATGTACTAATAAATCTACCTCATGGAATCATCTGTATTTCTCTTACTGAGATACACTATGCTGCCAAAATTATTCACTCACCCATCCAAATAATTGAAATCAGGTGTCCCAATCACTTCCATGGCCACAGGTGTATAAAATCAAGCACCTAGGCATGCAGACTGTTCTAAAAACATTTGTGAAAGAATGAGTCGCTCTCAGGAGTTCAGTGAATTCCAGCATGGTACTGTGATAGGATGCCACCTGTGCAACAAGTCCAGCGGTGAAATTTCCTCGCTCCTAAATATTCCACAGTCAACTGTCAGTGGTATTATAACAAACTGGAAGCCATTGGGAATCACAACAACTCAGCCACAAAGTGGTAGGCCATGTAAAATGACAGAGCGGGGTCAGCAGATGCTGAGGCGCATAGTGCGCAGAGGTCGTCAACTTTCTGCAGAGTCAATCGCTACAGACCTCCAAACATCACGTGACTTTCAGATTAGCTCAAGAACAGTGCGTAGAGATCTTCATGGAATGGGTTTCCATGGCCGAGCAGCTGCATCCAAGCCATACAGCACCAAGTGCAATGCAAAGCGTTGGATACAGTGGTGTAAAGCACACCACCACTGGACTCTAGAGCAGTGGAGACGCGTTCTCTGGAGTGGTGAATTGCACTTCTCCATCTGGCAATCTGATGGATGAGTCTGGGTTTGGCGGTTTCCAGGAGAACGGTACTTGTCTGACTGCATTGTGCCAAGTGTAAAGTTTGGTGGAGGGGGGATTATGATGTTGGGTTGTTTTTCAGGAGCTGGGCTTGGCCCCTTAGTTCCAATGAAAGGAACTCTGAATGCTTCAGCATACCAAGAGATTTTGGACAATTCCATGCACCAAACTTTGTGGGAACAGTTTGGGGATGGCCCCTTCCTGTTCCAACATGGCTGTGCACCAGTGCACAAAGCAAGGTCCATAAAGACATGGATGAGAGAGTTTGGTGTGGATGAACTTGACTGGCCTGCACAGAGTCCTGACCTCAACCTGACGGAACACCTTTGGGATGAATTAGAGCATGGACTGAGAGCCAGGCCTTCTCATCCAACATCAGTGTGTGACCTCACAAATGTGCTTCCGGAAGAATGGTCAAAAATTCCCATAAACACACTCCTAAACCTTGTAGAGAGCCTTCCCAGAAGCGTTAAAGCTGTTGTAGCTGCAAAGGATGGGCAGACGTCATATTAAACCCTACAGATTAAGAATTGGATGTCACTTAAGTTCATATGCGAGTCAAGGCAGGTGAGTGAATACTTTTGGCAGTATAGTGTATCTGCAATCCTTCCTTATCAGTTGTCAATCCGAGAAGGATTTCCACGTTCTCATCAGTAACTTGTTTATTTACTTGTTCCAGCCTCCAGGTTTATTCTGCAGGTGTGTTTACCTAGACGGGACTGTAGCGTGCCATCGTCTGTCGACGCCATGTCATTGAGCCTCAGCAAACCTCTACCTCTCTCTATCCACGACTGAGCAGTCTTCTCAAAGACGTATAACTTGCACTGCATCTGAAATGTGAGAGACAATATACAATCAGTGTGATGCTTTCCGTCTCTTTTATTTAGAGTAAGTGTTAAACGGACAGAGCCAGCCTCTACCTGTAAAACGTTGCTTTCTGATTCCTCTCCAGTTTTGACGTCCACTTTCTCTAAGATGCACTTCTTGGCTGTGGCTTTGGTGTAAGCTGCTGCAGACTCCTCCAAAGACTCTGACACGCTGTTCACTAAGGAGGTGAAATAGAGTAATAAAAAATCTAGAGCAAGCCGGAGACTTTTATCCAAAAGTGACATGCCTGTTTGAAGACACAGCCCCTCAGTATCATTAAAAAAGCCTCCATGCATTCTCCATGCTGCTCTCTGCAAAATTTTGGGATTATCCTGTGCTGAAGGTGATCATGCAGGACTCTGGCTGGCACTCCATCATTTAACATATGAGCTGTTCAGGCTGCTGCTGATCTTAAGCATTTCGGCTCTAAGCCTGCATTAATAAAAGCTGTGCTGGAGCAGCTATGAAAGGATGATTTTTTTATTCTTATTGTACAGAGAGAGAAGACAGTCTAACCTAAAAATACAGATACAGTTCTTCTTACTATAGATGGACTTAAAGGTTTTCGCAGACAAAATATCAGACTTCCGTTGACTGTATTCACAAGACTGCTTGGCTTTAAATTTGGAGTTTGTGATTGAAACCAAACAAAGGAAATGCCATTCTCTAGAACCAAAAAACAAAAATCTGTGTAATTATAGCCTCCATTGTTTCAATGATAATCATCAAACCAATGGTATGAGTTTTGCATCTTAAACTACACATGTAGTATTTGTTCCATGCAAAGATCTTCTCGTAAACACGCCATACCACGTTTAAAACAATACTCAAAGATTTTGCATATCTTATTGGATAAAAAGACAGACTGAAGTGACTGCCTGTAAGGATCATAAGGCTATTCTTGCATTTCTGTTCAACTGTTAGTTTCTTATTTTTCTTCTAATTTTGCCCATTACTCTCTACAGAGTATAGATCCATTACCACAACTCAAATCAAAATAAACACTTTGGTAAAATTATTCTTACCCTTCTCTGGGGTGTTTTCCTGCGATGAGGGCTCTGAAGTAGGGGCAGCTGTAACTTCTTTATTTTCCTCATTTGAGGACTCACCTTTTGGAGGGCTCTGAAAACACATTATAATTATCAGAACTTGTTTACAGCTCAGTCACTGGCAGATTACACAGCTCACAACTGCACAGCCTGCATCAACTCACCAGAACCCGCTCTGACATGTTCTGCCCAAAAACAAACTTTGCCCCACTGTCTGTACTGTTTGTGGCATTTTTTGAACTGAAAGGAAAGGCGCATTAGTGGGTTGATAGAATCAGATCATGGATGCTATTAATTAAACGAGGCAAACACAATTTGATTACCTTGGGGTAGAGATGTATTGTAAGAAATAATTAGTGCCCTCTGATTGAGAATCCAGTGGCACACTATCCTTTGACTTGTCTTCTGTACTGTTCTCTTCCAACTAGAGAGAAACACATGTCGTTAATATTTTTTCATGCTTTAAAAAAAAGCAAAACATCATGATGGACCAAAAGAACGACATGCTCTGCAGACAGTGAGCAAGCAGCAGGTTCATATTGTTGAAATACTGCCCAAACAGCCCTTCCAAATCATACACAAAACTGCAGTAAACAAATATGGCCAGGGAAAGGAGTTATTGGGCATTAGAAATTCATTACTGAAGGGAAGCGAGACCCTTAATGTAATTTAAGTCTGGAAATACAATAAATCGCAAATTAAATATACACTCACCTACCACACCATTTGGAAATACCTGTTCAACTGCATAATAACACAATATCTAATCAGTAGGAATGCGCAATATTGGATTTTTGACGGTATCTGATAAGCAAATATTTCTAAACTTATCTCAACTGAGACTGAGACACACCCCTTTTTCACTGTAACAAACACTATTAAGACATTTTAACCAAGCGGGCCAGCCAAGTTTGGCACAGTAAGGTACACGTTCATTTGCGTTTCCATTGTCAAAAGTTGGACAGGATCTCAAATAGCTGACCCGTACCATCCCACTTTTTGGCACTCTTTCGTAGGAGTGCCAAGCTCACAATTGCGTCCCACAACGGTGGAGCTACACACGATAGAGGGTATGCACTGATGTCACTTTAAGCGCCCAATACGACTGCTCAGCCAGGCTGCAAAATGCGGCTGTCTGCTCTATGAGGAAACAGGTGCAAGACTGACTAATATCCGCTTAAACTAGGGATATGTGGACTCGACTGAGATCCATACAGCATTCTGTGCCATGGATATTGATGTGTGGTCATAAATCATCCTGTTTGTGTGAACCTGATTCAAGTATACAATGCAGAGTCTGTCGGCAAAAACAGCCAGATTCATCAATGATGGATGTGACACTGAATTAACATCTAAAAAGCTTTAGACCAATTGATTCTCTGTATTTCAGTGATTCATTCACTTCTTTTTACTCTAGGTATTCTGTGAAAAAAACACTCTGATTGTTTAATCTTTTAATCTGTTGTTAAATTAAAAATTTGATTGATGTCCCTGGGATTTCATGCTTAATGCAATTCAATTTTAACACCAGTGAATCCTTCATTTTATTTTTAATGTGACAAATCTACACGGTACAATTCTTTACTTTTACATTATGTCATAGAAACCATTCTAGCCTCAGACAGGCTTCTTTCACTTCATGAAGCATTCACTTCAGCATTTAAGGAAGTAGAAATCATGTTACTTTACAAAGGCTGCTTTTAATTTATAAAACCGCGTTTATCAGACATCGCGGGACTAAATGTACAGCTATAAAAACATTATCTATTGTCATTAGATGCCTTTCACCTTAGTTATTTTACCGTCTGGCTGATTTGCTGAAATTAAAGGCCTTAATTTTCCTTTAAGGTAAGAGGGAGGAGAATGGAGAAGGGTTTGTATTAAATTCATCACTAACTGAATGCTTGTTAGCCCAGCTTCATCTTTGTCGTTACTAAAAGTGCTGTTACAACTCCAAAAATTTAACATGTCTTTAGCTGAGGATCTATACTGACTTTACTGAACATCACTGAAAAGTACTTTTTAAAAACACAACACTTTACACTCATTTCTGACACAAGTTCAAACTTTCTGCCACTTAGCAGCTGAAGCAGCGAGGCTCGCACTGCCTGTGACATCCCATGCATATCCCCTACAGTCAACCCATCAAGTGAGGGTACGTGTGTCCGTGGAAAACGCAAACTGTTTTGGGGCTTGCTGTATTGAACTACACCAAACTGTATCCAATCAAACATGACCACCTGATTGAATCGTAACTCATGTGTCTCCTGTTCAAAGAGAGGCTGAGTCAAGCGGAGCTGAGAGAGCAGCAGGGAAGTAGACAGTCTTGTAGCCATTATTTTATTTGGGGCTTCATTTAAAAAGTCTACAAGCCTCCTTGAGTGTGTGACACCCCAGGCAACCACCTATACCTGATGGTACATTTGTATATTTTACCAATATCTAAGGCCGATATTTGATTATGCTGCAGATATGCAAAGCCAATATCTTGGCAGAAATGTCATACCTACTGATTCGATGTTCAACTTTTCAAGCTAATATCCTGCATACCTACTAATCAGCTAATCACATGAACGTAGCTAATGCATTCAGGCATGTAGACATGATCATGACATACGTGCTAAAGTTTAAACCAAGCATCAGAAAAGAGATTAAAGGGGATTTAAGTGACTTTAAATGTGCTGTGGTTCACTGGCTTTCACGTTGTTTACTCCAAATTCTAACTCCACCATTTGAACATCCCACCAAAAGTCAAGACTCATCAATCCAGGTAACATTTTTTCAGTCTTCTATTGTCCAGTTTTAGTGAGCCTGTGTGTACTGTAGCCACAGTTTCCTGTTCTTAGCTGACAGAAGTGGCACCTTATGTGGTCTTCTAGTTCTCTAGCCTAAGGTTAGATAGGCTGTACATTAAAGAGATGCTCTTCAGCATACCTTAGATTTAATGATTGGTTATGTGAGTAACTGTTGCCTTTCTACCAGCTCAAACCAGTCTGCACATTCCCCACTGACCTCTGCCATCAACGAGGCATTTTGGCCCAGAGAACTGCCTCTCACTGGATATTCTCTCCTTCTCTGTAAACACTAGAGATGGTTGTGTGTGAACATCCCAGTAGATCAGCAGTTTGTGAAATACTCAGACCAGCCTGTTTGGCACCAACAACCATGGCACATTTCAAAGACACTTAAACCACCTTTTTTCTCATTCTGCAGCTCAGTTTGATTTTCAGCAGATCATCTTGGCCATGTCTACCCGCCTGTAATGTACTGCCGTGTTATTGGCTGATTAGGTATTTGAGATGAACACTTGAAAAGATATAATAAAGTGGTGGAGAATGTATAAATAATAAAATTAATTTTTAATCAGAGGTTTATCCTATATGTTTAAAAACTCATCTGTTTTATCTCATCAGAACATTGTGTACATCTGTTTCTGTTTGTCACACATTCTTGCCTTAGTTTGCATGCTTGCTAAAAGCCAGGGGAGGTGTCAGACAAGTGGAAAACTACCCACCTTTGCTCTGTCTCTGATATTCTGACCAAATACAAAAGATATTGCTACATCTGCATCCTTCTTCTCTCTTCCACCTCCGTCTTTATCACTTGCATCATTGTCCTCATTTTCATGTTTCTGAAAAAATAAGAGCAAAAAAATGCTCCAGGTCAACTTGATATTTCTGTTCTGTTCAATATAACCCAAGTCTGCTGCACAGAAACGCAGCCGTTACTCACAGATAGATGAATACTTCCGTGTTTCAGTAGCCATGACTCTTAAGACCCTTTGCAAATCTCCACATTTTAGAACAGCCTGTACTGATCTAACTGGTTTTCTTTTCAACCCCAAGCCCTGGATTATCACAAGCAAAGATTGAACAACTCCTCACCTGTGACTTTGCCTGGTCGGCTGAGTGCTCTGTGTTGTTCAGGAAGATGGACGGGGTTGCAAGCGCCCCGTCTGATGACTTTTTCACACCGTTGGTTCCACAACTGGAATCTTCATTAAGAGAGAGAAAAGACAAATGTGGTTCAATGTTTTTGTCACCGTCCAAAAGAAATCTACCGGGTTAGTTACATGTAGATGACTCCAAGGGCAAACACTATCCATGGTCGTGGCATGCAAAATTAAATCGGTTGTGTATTATTTTAGGGATTTCTTTTGGGACCTTGTTTGCATGGGGGACTCAAAGTTGCACTCACTGGATTCTATATGTGATTTTGAGGGCGGCGCCTGAAGAACTGCAGGGCGGAGGACACTGCGTTGCTGTTCCTTGGGTTTTTGACTTGGGACCCCTGCAACAGAGCAAACTTCTCTCATACTTTTTCAACATAATGAGATAATCAGGGTCCGCATGTTAAGCTAAGTACCATTTCAGAGAAAACTAGAAAAGGTAAAAATCTCCTTTTAAGTTTTTTATTGAAGTGGGAGTGAGAAAACATCTCAAGAGGGATTAAACCACAAACGCAAACCTGAACTTGGTGCCTGCCCATGTATGAGAGTTGGAGGCTTTAAACGGAATCCCACAGGTTTCTCCTCTGATGAGATAAAGCACAAGAGAAGGCAGACATTCAATAAGATTCAGAAGTCACACAGCAACTTACAAAGGGTTCATTCCCTCTGTCTTTGCACCTTTCCAACCAAAGGGCCGTTACCACAGCAACGCTTGTAGAGCTTTAAGAGTCGTGTTGTGATCCAACTCCTGCACACTAACACTGCAGGGCCTCTGATCTTCGTCTGGCTCTCACTCTCCATCTCAGTGGCTTTATTAGCCTGATATGACCTTCTCTTGATCAATGAGCCAAATATCAGCCTTAAGTTTTTTTTAATCAAAACGTGATTGAACGTTAGTTTCCTGTGAACATAAACACTGCAAGAAAATTTTTCATCTGATTCTAGCAGCTTTGCTATCTCTTCCATTTGAGTGCTTTATATAAAAAGCTTTTTAATTATGGCCCGTTTATTTGCTCTAGTGGACACAGCTGTGTCTTTTGGAGACACCATGCCAGCTAGTTCTAAACAAATGAGCTGATTTCAGTGTAGTTCTCATCTTGCCTATAAAAATCATGCCATCCTTTTTTCAGTTTTACACATGTACAGCTAAATTCATTCAACAGCCACTTCATTAGGTATACCCATTCTACTGCTCATTAACATAAATATCCAATCAGCCAATCACATGACAGAAACCAATGCGCTGAGGCATGTAGACATAGTCAAGACAATCTCCTGAAGTTCAAAACAAGCATCAGAATGAAGAAAAAAGCTGATTGAACTAAATATGAATGTGCCATTGTTGCTGGTGGTGTGGTAGGCTTTCATTTTCTTCACTCGTCAGACTAGCCTTGTATCTTGAAAAGTTCAAATACATAACATTTTAGAAGAATAAAAAAACAGTTCAGATGAATCAGCGTCATTTGAGAACAAGGCAGTACCTACGGGCGGGTTTAGTTGTACTGCGAGTTGATAGCCATGGCTACTCTCAGTGTGCTGATTAGCGTGGATGTAGCCAAGTGTAGTGGCAGTTTTATCAGAACTGGACCACAATTCTGAACGAAATCAAGAGCAACAACAATAATGAAAACTTTAAATGACCGACAAGATGTTTTAGCTTTTCTCCCAGCCTGCTTCAGCACAAGATTGTGATCGATATAGGTGGGATTTCCCGGTGTACACGGTGGTTACTGCTGTGGTAGCTATTAGCTCAGATGTAGCTTTAGTATAGTGGCAGTTAAATGTGAAATGGCCATTTCTTTATTAAAACAAGCCAGAACAGCCACATTAAAAACTTGTCTTGGCAGAAATGTGTTTGCATGTCTCCCAACCGGCTTCAGCATAAAGCTCTCTTTCTCCAAGTTTCACCAAGAAACTCTGCTGTTCATATATGGCAGCAGCGCCAACTTGTAGAGCTCAGGTTTCAATCACAGCTGCGCATGCCAGACTACCTTGTTTTGTCCTGTCACTACAAATGGCTCATATCAAATTTGACAGACAGACCATTCGCCCAATCACTTTTGAGTATTTTTTGATAAGTCCTGTCCTTCCCAAATGCTTTGTATGGGAGGTTTAAAGAGTTCAAAGGCACACACATCCCAAAGGGTTAAGTACTGGGTGCTGAACCAGGAATAATCACAAGCAAAACAGAAAAATAAGTCAGCACACCAGAGACTACTCCAAAGCTTTTTTAAATGAAGATTATCACCACATATGTGATGTCACATTGTATGGGAGGTTTCCCAGATGAATGTGAAATGTATCCTATGCAATAAATATACAAAATATTCTATCTGGTGTGTCAGGTAATCATCAGACCAGGTAACAGTTTCCTGCTCTTTTTTGTCCTGTTTTGGTAAGAAGGCACATTAAAATTGCTTTAAAAAGTAGCTGAACAGATGTGCTTATTGAAGTGGCCTTTAAGTGTACATGTAAGTATGAATGAAATGCCTACTTGGTAAGTCACGCAGTTTCACATTTCTCCCTTTGAATACCAACTTGATACATATTCAAATATACCAGATGGTGTATGGCATGCAGTCTGCTGTGGTATCACTAATACCTCATGTCTAACACACAGATGATCAAACCTCAGCAAAGACTCAAGGTTAACATGTAAAAAAAAGACCCCATCCAATCTTATATTAGCTATTTAACTCAAGTACAGCACACAGATATATTTTTACTTAAAAAAGAAGGCTCCAGAAATTAAAATAAGCAGAGCAGCCATTATACACCCTGTGACTCTGACACTGACACTTTATAGGTGGACCAGTACATTGTCACCTACACTCATACAACTCTGACAAAAAAGGCTCTTAAAGAAGATTTTCACTGTCATTAGAAATATTAATTCTTCTTCATTTTCTAAGGTCAGGGTGGGTGGTGTGGTACTGGGATGCATTATGCTGCATAGAATTATTCATATTTTACATTTACTGGACAGTGTTATAAAGTCTTTGCTTCTGTTAGGTATTTAAATGGGGTGATTTTGAAAAAAAATTGATTAAGACAATGCAGTCTGGTTCAATTTCATTGTAAAACATAAGACTCATTTCCTGATTAGTCTGTGCTGCTGCCTGTCTTGGCCAGGACACTGTTGAGCTTCTTAATCTCAATGAGGTTTTCCTGGTTAAGTACATCTGAAGAAATAAATAAAGCTGGACATAATTTTTAGGCAGATTTGCTGTACTGGATTAACTTTAACTGTGCAGATATGCCCATGAAATTACAGGTGCGTTCATTTTTGAGGCTGATACAGAATAAGACAGCTGTCCACAAGCACAAACTATGACTGGGTTACTACACTCCTCATTGTTCATTGATGCTTCACAAACAACAGCCAAATGCCAGCTCATCACTCGTCATTAACAAATATCTATAAGACAGACAAGTAAACTCAGAGTTTGTTTCCAAGATGAACTTTGCACGTAAAATAGTCCTAATCTAGAGGGAAAATCTCTTGCGTACAGGCTTGATTACAGGTAACAATAGGAAGCAACAACAGGTGTCACCCAGGCCTATCTTTTGTCAGCTTGTTAAAACACAGGAACCTAACACAGGTCATTGATGAGAATCTTCTATAATGTCTACACACAGATTAGGGCTTAACGATAGTTCTTCAATTGCAATTGCACATGAGCAAGACTCTCATTAAAGGACATGTGATGTTAGTCACATTACTTGAAAGCATGTCATGCTGCCACTTCTGTGCTGTCTGATGGACACCAAAAGCACAAGTTCTCGTTTCCTTGACTTACCTACAGTAAAAGTCTGTCAGTGTTCGGAGGACTGATCCCTGTATACACAGACCCTGTATGTCCCCTACATGTCTGAATGTAGGTGAGGCTGCTGCCATCACAGATACACTGGCCTGATGTTTGAGGCAGACGCAGAACTAAGCAAGGTGGCTCTTAAACAGATGTATGCCACTATCAACAACACCTGGTCCCAGTGCTCATTAATGCTGTGGTCACATAAACAGTTGTTAAATGGCACGGACATGCCGCTGATAGTTTACATTGCAAGTGCAGGTGTGTGTTGGAATGTTTGAGTCCCAGGTAGCCCGACTGCTTGATTGCAGAAAAAATCATAATCATGGTTATTTTTTTTATATTGGCTTTACAATTATTAACTTGATTAATCAGTGATTTTGGAACACTTTCATTTGTGTGAATGTCCAATGCTCACAACATTCGTTGTTTAACTTTGGAGGGCAGCCACAACCACATAACAAGTTCTGCAAGTTAGTGTCTTCTATTCTGTCACTTCCAGGAATGACTCCTCAAAACCAGGTTAAATAGGATTGCGGTTTTTATGCCTCTTTTTTAACCAACAGCCATCTTTTCTTATCTTCTACAGCTCTTTGACAAGGTATGGGGCACAGTGATCATTCAATCTCAATCTTCGTTTCATGATTGTTGGATGCTAAAATTGTAATTGAAATTGAAACTAGATTAATGCCCAGCACTAACTTTCAGGGCTGCTGATGAATTTACATAACCTTGAACATCATAAATGATTGAAGTGGTTGATGATGTTCCAGTAACACAATAGCAAGTGACAAGTTTTTTTGTAAAGTTAACAAAGAATCAGATCATTCCACCTGTTCTTCCTCCACCTCCTTTTAAATGTGCATTTATGCAACAGCACAGCAATGAAGCTCTGAGAATAAGATGACGCGTTCACATCTGTCAATTCACACACTGTTTCGTTACTGCGGGAGAGAGACTGGGAGAGAGAGCAGGATCTCACATACACATACAATCAGACCTGCACACACACAGTGCTGCGCTCCTACACTGATCTTGTTCTCACCACTGTTACTACCTCTGAAGATATCATTCAACCCTAGCAGGAATATTACATCACTCCTGAAGAATCCACACATGCCTGTGGAATTCAGCAGTCTGTCAAGTTGTGTTTCTATTTTGTAACTTTATTTTCCTCCATTCATGAGTAACATCCAACCTTCAGGGTAGATCTTTGAGGGCTTGCTCAACAATAAAACTACCTCTAAAACTGACTAGATTTGGTTAGAGTGAAAGGATGACTTTAGAAACATGTTAAATTTTTCAAACGTGCAATCCCTTTGCTCTAAAGACATTGTTTATTAGTAAAAGTCCACTCTTTTCTGTTGCCTCCAAACAGCTTAATAAAATCACATGTTTGACCTTTACAAGACTATCACTGGAAGGGGCCTTTAAGCTGTTCAAAGACACTAATAGTGGTTTTGATGCCTCACCTGGCTCAGAGTCAGAGTTCCCAGTCGGGGACTGGCAGAAACTTGAGGGCATGAATACATTGTTCTTGGGAACTGCAAAGTAGCAAACAGGCATCACACTCAGCATACAAATCAATGTGTACACCACAAGCAAGAACCAAGAAAAAACACAAACGCTCTGCTTAGTCACAACGTGCCCTTACCAGAATGTGGGGGTGGGAACGATGAGGTCCTTTCCCTTTTCACTGGGGGGCAATAGCTTCCCTCGTCTTTATCTGAATCTACAATGGAAGAACAAAATTAAATTTAAGTCTAAGGGCCAAATATGATTGGCAAATAGTGTGGTTGGTTTTATTGTTAGATTTACCTTCTCCATCTTCTGCACTTGAGCCCTCCGCAGATCGCTGCAAGAGAATATGGTTAGCTATTATTTTTCTCCCAAACTAGTATTCCTTAATGTGAGGTCATAAACAAAACAACGCAGCATCTGGCTCCACATCTGTGGCACTCACTTTAAAGCCATTTAAGAAAGACCTTCTTAGGACAAAGAAGAATTAGCCTGACAGTTTTTAAACTCTATTTTTTCTGTTAACAGTGAGAGATGTGAGCTCAAAAACTCTGCTGCAATACATGATTCTCAAAATATGTAGGCCAGACTGAACATCATTAAAAAAGACAGTGATAAAAAGAGTCTTACCTTCTGTGCTTTATCTTTTTGGAAAACAAACACAGGAGGCGCTATGGCAGGCTTGTCTGTTAAGAGAAGTAAAGGCTAGTCATTGATGCACATACTAAGTGTACAATAGTCCTGTTTTGTTTAAATCTTTCATTTGATTTACAGTGATTAAATTTTCATCTTAATCAGGCAGTGGCAGCAAAAGTGTTGATAAACCTCAAGGGTTTTTTTTGCATTTGAAGTTAACAGATTTAGCAATAAACTGCATGAGAAATATCAGTAAACAGTGATAAAACGGAGACTATACACTTAAGTTTGCTATATAATTTTACAGAGAGTATGGGAGATAAAATTCTTGGTCAGACATGTATTGCCAACTTTCATAAAATGCTGATAATAGAGCTCAAAAAAGGGGGTAAACAAACATGTAAACAAGGGAAGAGTGGAATGTCTGATTAATGTGACACAAGAAAATAGATTTCTTTAAGGATGAATATTACCCAACTTTAGTTTAAAGTAAAGTTAAGACCTTTTGTGAGGAGATGCATGAGGTACTATCATCAGCAAGTCGAAGACGGGGCATAGTTAAAGGTTCTCTGAAAACTTTCAGGGTTTTTTTTTAGTATTTAAGCCACCCCTGTGGTCAAAGAGGTAGTAATCTCGTTGCCGATGTAGTCCTGCACATGTGTAAATAGACCTCTTTCTGCAGTCTTTAAAAAGCCAACTTTATCACTCTTTGAGAATCTAAGAAATAAACATTAGATTATATATCACTCTGTCAATGCAGTGTGCTTTATAATCACTTCATCTGACACCTACCATGTGACAGCAGTCACAGGCGTTAAAAATACATATAGAGAAATAATCAGTCTTGACACAAATGGTCTTTCTTGCTTTCATAGTTCATACACAGGCCTCAGATTAATACCCTCTTATATAACAAGTCAAAAACTCCTAGGTGTTTTGGACAACTATTCCTCTTTTTTTTTTGTTTTTTAAAGATTCTTTTAGGCAGCTTTTTGTACATTTTAGTGAAGCTAGTCTGCAATGAACATGGCTTAGCTCTAAGGTTGTCAAGCTTTCAATGCTTAGACACCCTTAAAACCACATATTTCAAAATAATACAATCTTTTATTTTAATAATTGATATGATAGAAAAGTACTGCTGCATCCTTTTAAAAAGTCATTGTTCTAACCAAACCTGGCAGAAGGGGAAAAAGACACAGAGGTACTAAACAATTTAGTCAGTGTGCATGACTTTGCCTGCAAATTATGTAAATAAGAAGCAAAGAAAAAACCTGCCCAATGTCTCATATTTTTGTTGCCAATGTGTCAGTATCATTATGTATGCATTTCATATACATTATATGACCAACATTATATGCAAGTAATATGTGCCTTTACTTTTTACTGACAGCCATCGCTTGTTGGTAATAAACTGTGCAAAGACAAGTACCCTCACACAAGCACTTAATTGATTCCAGTCTCTCCCCCTCATGTAATGCTTAAAAGAAAAATAAACTAATAAAACTATACTTAATTTAATCATGTAATCCTATTATTGCCAGGAAGAATGAGATGATGACATGAGAAAAGCATTAATCTAAACCAAACAGTGTGACCAAAACACAGCATTTCTCTGGATAGCAAATAAATCAGCAGGGTCTTTTCTAAAGACCATTTTCCAGGACTTTTCTATGACATTCCAGCTGATATGACAGAAACACATTGTGCCCATACATCAACACTTTTTCCTGTGGAAGTCTGATTCAAAAGATTTGCATCCAATGGCTATAGTAAAATCTGACATGCCCATGCATGATGGTGGATTGATCATAGAGTAATCTAAACACACCTGCAGATGGATAATATCTGACTTTATTAACATAAGTATGTTATAATAATTCTTTACGATTAGTAGCCTTCTTCCCCTTGTATTTGCTCTAAAATTGTCTGTTACTTTATGTGCCTTGTCTTGTTTTAATATTCTATTTTCTACATAGTATTGAATTGCTTCTCTTTTGATAGGAATGCATGATATTGAATTTTTGACGATATCAAACATGCCAACATTAACAAATCATTTGACCTTATACAGATATTTTCACTGATAATCATACATGTAGTCCAAACTTAGAACTTCGGTTCTTATAACAAAGTTTGAAGTTTAATGAATGAAGATGAACAAAGAAAAAACTTCAGGTGACGCTGGTCTTAAAAAGCCACAAATGTGTTAATACACATGGCCTTTATTTACAGCAGATATAGGCTAATATTTATAGGCAATTTAAATATCAGCAGCAATTTTCATATCTGCCAAACCCGATAGTTAGCTTTTCAAGTCAATACCTCCTGATATCGATATCAATATCATGCATCCCCTTTTTTGGGGAGCAATTTGGTTTCCAAGACTTTAAGCATTTTTACTGTTTTGTAACCCAGGCTGGGCCAATGTGCCAATGCAAAATACATTCAGTCAAAACAGATCTAAATATTTAAATGAAGTTCAGATCTGAAAAACACAATTTAAAGCTTTAGGATGAACAATTTAACCCATTTTGGTCTTTTAAACAGACTTTAAAGTGTAAGGATGAATGATGAAAAAAGAAAAAGACTAACTAAAGCAGGTCTGCTGGTTGAGCCTTAAACTCCACTATCTTATTTCTTTAAACAGCCAATATTTACAGCTGATACAAGCAGATCTTTAGAGTCAAAGTATTAGTTGTAAGTGTTGGTAGAAATGTCCATGTCTGTCAATATTGATAATTCACTTTTTAAGCCAGTAAATGCAATACTAATATGCTGATAATAACCTGCATCCCTATCTTTTACTTTTGTTGTTGTGTGTGGTCATGTTTTAATATTCTGTATTTCATGCAGGATAGAGATGCACGATATTTGATTTTTGCAGATATCCAATAGAAAGAAAAATATTTTGGCTGATGTCGGTTCGTTTGTCCTACCTAAAACTCCACAAATTGATTCATACATATGGCCTTTATTTACAGCAGATATAGGCAGACATTTATAGCCAATATGACAGATGTACGTATCAGCAGAGGTTTCACACATCTTCCAAAACAAATAGTTCGCTCTCTGAGTCAATATCATGCATCACCCATTTTTCTTTTTTTGAGGAGTTAGGGTTCTAAGACTTCAAGCATTCTGCCGTATTGTCATCCAGGCTGTAGATGCTACTGTGTACTGTAACTTGGTGGTGTTTACAGAGTGTAACCTTTTTTGTAATACTATAGTCCATAAACTGCCGGAACTATTTATTATGATCTTTTACATAATGAAGCGCTTTCAGATGACAATGTTGTCTGTCTGGAAGAACTCAGATATGAAATAGTTCTCTCACATTTTCCATGTGTTTTTCATGCCTGGAAAACTGATCAGCTGCTTTGCAGGACGCCTGGGAAACCTGAAAGCTATCAAAGTTTCAATTTTTGTGCATGGTTAAACACTAGCTGCAGCTTCCTTTGTGACCAAAAAAGAGGAATTTGTTCAGATGTCCTTGCCCCGTTGTGAAAACCAATGAAGGGTAGAAAATGCCAGGTAAATAATATGATGTCACCTCTTCCCAGTTAAAGCGTCTACCTCTGCACGGTAACCTCTGTAATCCTATAATGTAGCAGACAAAGGTTTTCCTCTGTCTGGGTTGGGCCTGTTAGACTGAGCAGGTGTAGCATCGTTGTCGTTGTGAGCCGTGCCGGGGCATTAATGCATGCGCTGACATCAAAATAGCCGGCAGCACATGCCTAGATTGTTTACTGCAGCGACATTAAGCATCTTTTAACACAACCTCTGACTGCTAATGCTAGTTGTTTATATATGAATCGATTTAATGGCAGAAAACATGATAATGTTCTGTGACCTATATTTAACACCTAGCTTCGTGTTTCTGTCGGGCTTATATTCAGCTATCTTAACTAATATATGTAAGGATTCAAGCATGCACCACTGATACTCCGTGCCGAAATTCAAGCAGCCTCAAACGTTCCCGGCTTATGTTCACTAGCTAGCATTTACACCATCTGAACCGTTCCAGCAAATAGTCAGCACCACCGGTTGTTTCCCCTTATGCCCCCGAATGCAGCTTAGCTTACGGGCTATAGTTAGCTTGCTAATGCGCTCCATCCTGCATGAGTCATCTCGCTGGTCAAGCAGTGACACAAAGATCCCCACCGAATTCAACCACAACACTTAAACATCATATTAACAAGCATGTTTTATCACAGAGAAAGTGCTGAACAACAGAAGCTGAGTAGAGACCAAAGCGAAGTCTGGTACTTGACGTGTTTCTGTCTACGCGCCTAAATGAACATCAAGCAATGTTGCAACTAAATGCTAGCTAAGTTACACTACACACGGGGGAATTAATGTTTAATCTGTGAACTGTCGGTAAAACCCACACAGACTAAGCACTGCATTCTTATTTAAATGCTGGAAAGAGAAATTTTACTGTTGATAGGCCTGTTTTGCATCCACATCTGATATTTAGCTCACCACAAATGGCAAAACATACTGCCCTAAAAATAGCCGGGTGCTAGCGTTAGGAGCTAGCTAAGCCAGCTAGTGAAAAGCAACATTCGAGGGCGTTCCGACATATTCCAAGTATTAGCCATGTCCCAGCCGTTAGCATTGTTAGCCTGCACGCTAACGTCGCAGTCTTATGAACGCCGCGGAGCTCTAATTCACCTGAACTGACTACTAACACGCGGCCAAACGGCTTCATTTCATATATCTAATATGCAGACAATGTTTAGGTAACGTCTCTGACGGGTTAGTATCTGTATTGTTTTTCTCTTACTGCCACTTACTCACCTTCGTTTGCCAAGTCCGCCATTTTACTTCGACGCTCACACACCCACAACCCACCGCGCAGATAATACAAGTTGAGGCAGAAATGTTTTCACTGGCAGGGAACCACGCTGCCACCGTTTACTAATGCAGTTTGGGACCCTCTGTGCATCTGTACAAGCCCACAGTCATACCACCGGACCGCTTGTAACATTATGTTTTTGGTTGTGGTTTTAGATTTGTTTCAAACTGTTCTATGGGACTGTTCAACACTAGCTGGGATAGCTTTTCCCACCAGAACTCCACAGGCCTCTGAAGGAAGGTATCTTTTTTTAAACGTGTTTTCAAGCATTTGTTACTAACACCAAATGACACAACAGATATGACCATAAAAGTGGGGTTTATGACTTTCAAAGGGGTTTTACAACACGTTGGCACGGGGGGCCTTGAACCAAATATCAGCATCTCACTCAAGCAAGGTCGCTCATAAGGGGGGTAAGGGAAGAGCTTTTAGGGGTCCCAGCCGAACTGGGGTCTTTAAAGGTCAGACAAATCATGATCCATTATGATGTTAAACTGTGATTACTGTATTTCTTATTTTGACCTTATATGTTTAATATAATCATGCTGTAGTTTAAAGCCTTCAAAATGTAAAGCCCTTTTCTGAAAACAGAATAAATTGAATTAAAAGTGACAAAAAATGGTCAACAGAGGTGAAAAGTAGGCCCAAAGTGGCAATAATAAGCAGGAAAAAGTGGTGAAAAAAAAATATAAAAATGGCAAAAACGGGCATTAAAAAGTGTCCAAAAGGGGTTACTAGTGGCAAAGTTGGTTCACAGTGTGAACAATAGGTGGAATGTGGCCATAATTGGCAAACAGCTGCAAAAATGGGTTAAAAGTGGCGATAAAGGGGTGACTGGGGTTAATGTTAATGGGGAAATGTTTATTTACCTTGACATGTTTCGGCTGTCATCTGCAGTCTTCCTCAGAAGCATTCTATTAGACAAATATAATTGGCAAAAGGAGGCAAAAATAGGTTAATAGTGGCAAAATTGGCAAGAAGCAGCAAACTGGGTTAATTAAGAAGCTGCGACATGGGTCCACAGCATAAAAAAACATTGTGAAAAGGAGCAAAAATTGGTTAAAAGTGGCAAAAAGGATTGGCAAATGACAAAAAAAAATTGCAAAAAGCAGCAAAAATTGGCAAAAAGAAGCAACGTAAGGGTTAAAAGTGGCATTAAGGGCGCGCCGGTGGTTGAGTGATTGGGGCGTGCACTGTGTGCACGGACGACCCGGGTTCGAATCTGGCCCGTGGCACTATTTCCTGCACGTCTCTCACCGCTCTCTTCCCTGTTTCCGACTCTGTCCACTGTCCTATCTAATAAAGGCCAAAAATAAATCTTAAAAAAAAAAAAAAAAAAAAAAAGTGGCATTAAAAAGTTCTAAAATGGAGGAACAGCAGCAAAATTAAATTAAGTTAAAGTGGCAAATGAGGACAAAAAGCAGCAAACGGGTTGAGCTCAGAATATTTTCTCAAAAGCTCTGAGTCTTTTGGGTTGGTAATGATGTTACTGTTGAATTTAATGATAAATGCATAAAGAAAACAGATGATGATAAACAAATGGACTCTCTAGAGTCACTGCGTAAATGTGCTTTACAAAATAATATTTTTACACTGTACTGCATGTAGAAAGTCTTAGAAGTAATACATGGTTTTATTGTGTCAGTTTGGCGATAAGAATCAGGTTTCAATGTGGCCATATTTGGTTTTACCATCAGGAGATCACCTTGGGCCCCATGCTCAAAGGGGCCTCAAGATACAGTCATTATGGGGGTGTGTCAAATATTAAGTACATGTTTAAAACCAGAGGTGCTCCCATATTGCTAGTTTTGTTTAGTTTTGCATTCCTGTTTTTACTTTAATTTTCCTTTAGATTTAACTTTACACATCTGGGCTATTTTTATCTGTTGTTGCTGCAGCTTAATATCCATATCCTCTCAATGGCTCATTGTGTCATTTCATATAAACTATAATTAGCCCATATCTTTTCATAAATAGTCTCTCTTCAAAACCCACTTCCTAACTCCAGGGTTGTTTGTGGTGGTGATATTTAGCGGGACAGCCAAAAATGTGAAGGTAAACAAACAAAACTCACATTTTATGGATTATAATTTGCTCCTCATGGCTTTGTCAAACAAACCCTTACAGAACTCTTCCAAACAGTTTTAGGAGACATTTAAAATAGTCCACTGACTATATTTGTGCGTGCATTCTTGTATTCCTACAAACATGTGGAATACATTTTCCTCCTAATGAAAAAAAAATCCTAAACCCTTTTTAATGTTCTGAAATAACCATTGTTTACTCCAGTTTAGCTCAGTCCTTCAGCTCTGTTTCTGGTACAGTGACTTTATAGAAGCCACATTTGCAGTATGAAGCAAACATGAAAGCACTGGGGACCATTTTGCTCTCCTGATCGGTTCCCACATCTGCACACAGGCCACCCTGCTCTGATCAAACCCAGGACTGCCACATGTTTAGAAATTTTGGGTCAAAATGATGCACAGCTCCAGATTTTGGCCCATTTGAGTTCATAATCAAAATATTTGTCAACTGTTTGAATTTGGATATTTTTTACAACTTTGTGGGGGTGACAGGCAGCCCCAGATCTGATCTGCTGCTTCACTTTGCTGCTTCTTTAGTGAAAGTTCATGTACTTCACCATAACTGCCTCAAGAGGGCAGACTACCATTTGAAGCTCAGGCCTGCTAGAGTCATCAGATACCAAACACTACATTCTCTATTACAGCTTGTTCAGAAACCTCAGTCAACTTACATGATGGTGAGGTCTTAATCTTCTCTTCTTCTTTTGAACATTTTAATAAATTAAACTGCTGAATCAATTTTTTTGTCATCATTTTCCCTGCATTAGTAGTTACTAGCTTGTGTGAAGACCGTTCACAGAGGTTCACCTGTGATTAGTAATATTATGAATGAAGCATTTTTTCCATGGCTGTGTCAAACAACTATATGCTGCATGTCATGTATAAAATTAACATAATGTTCTCCGAATTTTAAAGTTGCCTTTTTGCAGATTGTTTACTTAGGTCCTAATATTGTGCTGTTTTTACTTAATTTATGTTATTACGTTTATGTATTTGTAAGTTTAACTTAAATTAAATAAGCTCTTAGTGCAATCAATAATAATAATTATAATAATAATAATAATAATAATAACAGCAATGATAATATTAAACAATAGCAGTACCAATAATAATGATGATAATAATAACTATAATTATTACTATTATTGTTGTTTTTATTATTAAATAAAAATATAACATTAAATTTATTCTTTTATTATTATTATTTTTATCATTATTATTATGACTATTGTTGTTGTTGTTGTTGTTGTTCTTAAATAGGAATGATAACAACAACAAAAATAATAATCACAATCAATCATATTTTGTTATTATTATTATTATTATTATTATTATTTTATATTATAATTATTATGATTATTATTGAGTTTAAGTTTGTGAAATACATTTATGCATAAAAAAAACCTGCTTACAAACAATTCTGATCCAAACAAACAGCAGATACTAAAACAGCGACACATTTATGGAAGAAAAAAGAATAACTCATATTTTTTTGTTTGTTTTATGAAATGCAACAATAGGATATATATAAGACATGATACAAACTGCCACATACAATACGATGCAGTGGTACAATATGATAGAATTACACTTGATTTGATTATATTCACTTCCCTTCAACACCGTCTGATACAAACCCCAAAACGCAGTTCAGTATGATACAAAATCACATGATACAAAGTTTACTATACAGCCCAATACAAAGCAAAATACCAAAAATAGAATATCTTAAGAAATTATGTGATATAATACAAGATGATACAGTTAATACAATACAATACCAAATCACTATTTTATATGAAAGGATGTCATATAATAGAATGTGGTAAGATATGATTGATACAAGATAATGATTTGGCACACTATGATACAATACCAAATATATATTACAGAATGACTTAGAACAATAAGATACAACTTGATTCCATGTAATGTGAATTGATATGACAAGGCATGATAGGATACTGTTGATGAAATACAATATATGGACTTAAGCTTGTGCAGTGCTTTTTTCTAGTTATCTGACTATTTAACCTCCTGAGCTTTTGTCTGGAATGCATTCTTGCTTTCACCCTCTTCTTTGGGATAAGTAGGACCTCATAAGTTCAAACATTAGTCTTGTCTTTTTGAAAAGGAATTTCTTGGAAAGTTTCTTCTTCAAAATCCACACAAATTCTAAAATTTTCACAGAATTGCTTACATTTTGTGTAAAAATTCTTAAATATATTTTAAAGTATTTTTCCAGAAAAAGCACCCCAACATTTGTACAAGTAGTCCTCAAATGTTTCAGTGAAACTTTATCATAAAGCTTCAACATTTCAGAACTTTCTCCCAAATATTCCATGTAAATTCCTAAAAAAAAAAAAAAAAAAAAAAATCCATAAAATAACAGAAACATCCAAACAGTTCTCAGGAACGTCCATGAAAATTCTTGAAAAATTCAAAGGACCACCCTTCCATTTCCATCAAAATTACCCAAATTTTACAAATAAGAGTCTTGAAATTTTAATGACAGTGCCCAAAATTTCCAAACAAATTACTACAAACACCCAAAGCAAATTTCCCCAAAACTTCCAACAAAACTCTAAATATACAAACATATCATATAAATTACGTGAGGATTTTCAAACTGATTCCCTGAAATATTCAAACAGCCAGTTCTCCCAGCATCTCATGCAAATTACTTAAACTTCAGTGAGCATTCTGGACAATTATCGAGTAGAAATCTGTTGTAGGAAAGCCACTGTTGGCGACTCCTGCCAATTCAAACCACACTCACACACCGATGCTGAAGGCTAGTATGGAGAATTGGACATCAGTAGCCCAGTCATATCTTTATATATAGATATGCTAGACATGTATTGTTTTGCATCATATTTATATGGAATATAATTTTCCTTTTGTGTTCACACAACTATGTCGTGTGATATGATGCAATATTATATATGATATGTTGGGATTTGAGTGTGATTTGGTGTTTTATAATATAATAGGGTAGATAAATGATGCCAAAGGATAGGTCACCATACAGTATGTTACAATACCAGTGTGAATTCATTGGTTAAAACCAAGCTATGTGTTTTGGATTGTATTTTTTAGTTTGTATCTATTGCTTCTCTGAATGTCTTTATGGGTTAGAGTTATAATAATTACTGTTCATGTTGCTTGCATTTTATTCTAAATGAAACACATTAATAGTCATGGTTGTTCTCTTTGGCTTCCTCTTGCTCTCCTATAAACTGAATTAGAGTCAAACCAACAAGAACATGTCCTAAAGGTTTCTACCAGAAAGTGACCAGAAATCAGATATAGCCAAATTTTTTAAAAAAGAACAAAAGTAGAGTGAATACAGCATGAATGTAAACAGGAAACGCTTGTTTGTGTTGTTCCTTCAATTATGGCGAAGAAACACAGAACAGAGCCCGTTTCACAAGCGTCTGAATTGCACAATGCCGACTGAGGTTTCAGAAAGAATCATTCTTCAAATTTCCCCTCAGGCTGAACTCAACAAGCCTCTGCCTGTGTTTGTGCTGTTTGCCACAGAATCTATCAGGAGAGCTTGGCTTGTTCTTTAAACCAAAACAGTTTCACTTCTGCTCGTATTCGTCACGTCCATCGTCCAGGGCTGAATCAGTGAGTCAACACTTCTTCTGGTAGCGAGCCAGGAATGCTCAACTCTCACCAAAACAAAGCTACTCTGGAATAATGTTTGAGCAGATTTGTTATTCTTGACAGTGTTTCTATTCATAAATGTCACATAGAAAATTTCCAAACAAGCCCTGTATCATTGTTAAAGGAGTAACAGCTGAATTCATATCCTTCTATTGTATGAAATATGAAAATATTTTTGTGTAAGCTATGAAGACCACCTCAAACACTCTGTTACATAACACATTCATTTTTTTTCACATGATTGCAACTGAAAACTGAGATATAACCCAGGAGGAGTAAAACTGGAAGAAACAAAGACTATTATGGTGCAAACATTCTTTCACAAAACCCATAACAGTCTTATTTATTGAACGGTTTCAGATCCGATCGTATCTCCTGAGCAGTGCCATGAAGAGCGTAGCTTCTGGGTAGTGTAAATAAAAGCGAATGATGGATAACTTTAAAGAAATTCAATATTTCCAACTTGAAAACGTTGTTTCAATCACTAGACCGTTTCACCAGGTTTGTATCAGAGCCAGGCATCCATTTGGTAATCAGTTAATTGGTAATTATTTTTGTTAAGTTCTTATTTCATTTATTTACAATTTAATTTGAAAAACAATTACTGGGAAATGTAACTCCCATTTAATTCAGTTTCCGTTAATGTCATTTTCCAGGCAAGAACAGCCTCCAGCACTTGGAAAGTGCCAGGTGCCTTTAATGTGAAATGCCTCTTTGCCCACATGAAGTTATGTACTTCTTCAGCTCTGCTAGAGTATAGAAAAAGTTTCTGTTAGTTCTGTTAGTTTCTGTGGATTTGGAGCAATCCATTAATCTTTATGGATGGAATTTGACTAGATTAAATCTGATTGTGGGCGTCCTACCTGATGCAGCAGGTGGTTATTTATCTACTTATTTATTTTTTGTGGGCGTATTAGGATCAGGAGAGTACAGTAGAGCTTTGAATATAGCATGGTTAATCTGGACAGAAAGGCATGGCAACGCAAACATGAACTGGTGACAGCTCATGTGTGATTTGGGGGCAGATTTAGGAGAAATGGTAGACCATAGTAAACAGGCAAGGCCAAATGAACCATTAGGGCAACTGGACAAAGAGCCAAGGGCCCAAGATCTGTAGAGAGCCCAGGGAAGTAGATGCATAACCACAGGGGTGTGGCTAAGGATTTTGGGCCACCAGAAATCACACAGGGGCCCCCTTAACTGGCTTGCCAAGCAACAAATGTTGCATAATTTTTACAAATATATATGCATTTTAATGTATTTTTAAACCATCCTTTTGCCATTTATGAGCAGTATTTTTACTATGGTTAAACTGGATTTACTTCCATTATTTCACAGCACTGGACTACACCATTTGGACATTTTCAAAGGAGAAGCAGAGGCCCCCCAGTATTTTACTTTACTCTATTTGATACAAATTTCAGTCTTTGGACCAATTTATTCAGTCACTCTTGATTCAATAATGGGACTTATTACTGAGAAAAAATAAATTAAAACCCTCTTTTCATTGCAGGCTTCTCAAGCCCCCCCCCCCGTAGGCCCGGGTAATCAGTTAACTTTTTGCCCCAGTGCTACACCCATGCATAACCACTAAATCAGACTGAATCTTGCTTCTATTAGATAATGTGACTGTAACTTTTCTCAAAGTGCCTGAGACAGTCTGAGCATGAGGTGGTCTGAGTCCAAAAATATTGTACATTGCTGGTGTGAAAGCTAGCACTGATTTGCTACAGGCTGGAAAAAATAATAAGTGCAAATTTACACCAAAAAAATAACTTCTGGTGTGCAAGGATCTTAACTCTGTGACTGCTGAGTGGTCATCAGAGTAACTCTGTGACTGTTGAGTGGTCATCAGAGAAACTCTGTGACTGTTGAGTGGTCATCACAGTGACTCTGTGACTGCTGAGTGGTCATCAGAGTTACTCTGTGACTGTTGAGTGGTCATCACAGTAACTCTGTGACTGCTGAGTGGTCATCAGAGTTACTCTGTGACTGTTGAGTGGTCATCAGAGAAACTCTGTGACTGTTGAGTGGTCATCAGAGTGACTCTGTGACTGTTGAGTGGTCATCACAGTAACTCTGTGACTGCTGAGTGGTCATCAGAGTTACTCTGTGACTGTTGAGTGGCCATCAGAGTAACTCTGTGACTGTTGAGTGGTCACCAGAGTGACTGTGTGACTGTTGAGTGGCCATCAGAGCAACTCTGTGACTGTTGAGTGGTCATCAGAGTGACTCTGTGACTGTTGAGTGGTCATCACAGTAACTCTGTGACTGCTGAGTGGTCATCAGAGCAACTCTGTGACTGTTGAGTGGTCATCAGAGTGACTCTCTGACTGTTGAGTGGTCATCACAGTAACTCTGTGACTGCTGAGTGGTCATCACAGTAACTCTGTGACTGCTGAGTGGTCATCAGAGTAACTCTGTGACTGTTGAGTGGTCATCAGAGTGACTCTGTGACTGCTGAGTGGTCTCCAGGGTCACCATGACTCAGTGGTTCTCATCCTTTTGTTCCCTGGAGTCCCCCCAGTTGAATCAAAGAAAACTTAAGCCCCCCCAGGATCGACACAAAAAACATATTGATACTTTGTGGTAAAAATTAACATATTTTCAAATTATTTTTTTGTGTAAATCCAAACAAATTAGCCTGAAACACAAATTCTTTTACCCAACAACCATTGTATGATTTATTTACCCTTAAGGGGGTCCTGGACCCCAGGTTGGAAACCAAGGATGTGACCATGAGTGTTCGTCAGAGTAACTCTGTGACTGTTGAGTGGTCATTTGAGTCAGTTTGAGTCAGTACCATGGATTTTTTTCAAATCATGGACAAAAGTCTTGATAAAGAGGTATGAAAATGGCTTCTACTATTAAAGCTCAATAATAGGTCAGGAAATTCCCCTTTCTGTACAAAGTCAGATGTCCCCCACACACCAGTACTCTGTCCAAACTCCAACTCCCTCATTTATCATCTCCCCAAGGTTACAACACCTGAATTTCCATAGGCAATAAATCTTTATACTGAATGGAGATCAACACTCCTGTGTGAAGCTGTTAACAGGAAAGAGATAAATAGAAATGAACTGTGATTTCTCTACAAAAAAGATCTTAAGTCACAAGACTGATTCTTTCTAAATGTTTATTTTGTATGCATGTCTCCCCTGTTACAGGGTAGGTGCATTTTTTTTACATTACTAGCTTCTTTAAGTGTCATATGGGACATTTGAAACAAATGTCCAGAAAGAATACTTTCACATTTACAGGAAAATATCAGCAAAGATAAACTCATCCAGTTTTTCCACAGGGGGTCCTATAATTCACGAAACCCCAAACTACCTTTGAAGACTTCTTGCCATTTTGCTTTAGTGAGTTTGTTAAAATGATGAATGGGCTTGAGCTTGCATTTTCCAATCTGACAACTCAAAGCATGATCACACCACAGGTCACACTACCCATTCATGCTACATTCACACACTGATGGCGAAGGCTGGTTTGTAAGGTGTCCATCAGTATCAACTTATCTTATTCATACGTATTAAGAAGCCACTGATGCAACACCGGCACCAATATTGGGTTCAGAGTTCACCTTGCAAAGCTAATGGATTGGCCAGATTCCGTGTCTGTCATCAGGCAGATCCTTCATAAATATTCACAACCTTCCAGTCAGTATTTAGTAGGTGCTCCTTTGGCAGCAATCACAGCACTGAGTCTGTGTGGACAGGTCTCAATCAGGCTTGCACATCTGGACTCTGTAATTTTACTCAGTTCTTCTTTGAAAAACTGATCAAGCTCTGTCAGATTGCATAGGAATTGGGATTGAACAGCTTTTCTCAAGTCCAGCCACAAATTCTCTATTGGATTGAGATCTGAGCTCTGAACCCGCTATTCCAGAACATTCACTCTGTTGTCTTTGAACTCATTTCTGTGTAGCCTTCACTGTATGCTTCAGGTCATTGTCTTGCTAGAAAATAAATCTTCGTAGTGCTCCTGCAGACTGAATAAGATTATCCTCTAGAATTATCCAACATTTTGCTGCATTTATTTTCCCCTCTCCCTTTACAAGCCTCCCAGGGCCAGCTGCTAAAAAGCACCCCCACGGCATGATGCTGCTTCCCCCGTGCTTCACAGTGGGGATGGTGTGTTTGTGGTGATGTGCAGTGTTTGGTTTCAAACATAGCCCCAAGAAAGATGTAACATAGAGTTTTTCACGTGTTCTCTCTCATTGAAAAAGGCCTTATTGTGGTTATTTATGTCTAAGTGGTACTCTCATGAGAAGTTGAGTTTTAATTTACTACATAATGCTACTGAAAGGGTTAATATCGCAAGACTGACAGATGAGTGGATCAACTGTCTCCTTAAGGGCTGACCTGTTTACACCTAAAATTGTTTTTTTCCTTCTGTCTATACCATGGTTTTTCTTTCTTTGTCAGAAGTCACAAACCATGGTATACACAGTCTATTTTGTGTTTTTTTTCCTTGTGTGTGCTTTCATTTGTCTACTCCAGGTACATGTGGTTTGTAAATGGATGGTTGCATTAAAGGTAAAAGTCAAATCAGTGTCATTTTTCAGTCTGCAGGGTGTGAGACTACTCTATCTTTTTATCTACTGCAGCTTTTTTAATACTGTATGCCAAAATAAACATTAACATTCTGATTATTGGAGATGTCTTCTTTTATATGCATGCAAAGTAACAACAAAGATGAGGGTATTAAAAAAAACGCATCACATTGTCGGAAAGGTATGAAAAAGACAACACAGTGTATCATCACACGGCTAGGGTCCAAGAGCCATTGGCACTGGACCATCATCTTCTGACTGCCATTAATCCATCAAGATATTTTAATGTAGAGTCAAAACCAGGAATAGAGATTACACCTGCCAACTTTATCGCTTTCTTTTCAGGTTGTACTTCCAAGGAGCTATCTGATCTCTTTCATGTTGAGCTGTCATTAAAACCCAACTGTCAGCAGTGAGCAAGACCAGAATTGCTCAAAAAGTCTGAGGCAGTTTGTTAATAAATCACACCACAGCAAATTTTTATGAACTCTAAAAATGCCTGGGTGGCATAGAGCAATAAATTTGGAGATTCTTTATGGAGGATGTAATTCCTTTAGGATAAGAGCTCTGCATTTAACATAGTGATCCCCCTCCAGCAGGGAGGGAACCAAACTGCTCAACCCAGGTGTCAATGAATAATTATGTACATGAAAACCTTTTAACATACTAAAAAACATGGCACATTTACATGATGCTAACCCAGCTTTGTGTTCTGGCTCCCCCTAAAATCAAGGATAGAATTTAAATTTATTTTTCTCACTTACAAAGTTCTTCATGTTTAGACATCAACATAAAGTACCTATAAAACACTCAATCACTTGGATGTTTTACTCGTTAATTGATTTTGTAAATCTATCATGTTCTTTGTAAATTGGCTTTACCGACAAAAAAAAAAAAAAAAAAAACTATTATATGTCAAAGTGAAAACTGATTTCTACTAAGTAATGCATATTGAGTAAAAATATGTAATGCCTGCTCTTCTCAAGTCCAGCCACAAATTCTCTACTGGATTGAGTCTGGGCTTTGACTCAGCCACTCCAGAACATTCATCTTGAAGTCTTTAAACCATTTCTGTGTAGCCTCTGCTGTATGCTTCGGGTCATTGTCTTGCTGGAAAATGAATCTTCTTCGTAGTGCTCTTGCAGGCTTAATAAGACAGTCCTCCAGGATTTTCCTATATTTTATCACATTCATCTCCCCCTCTCCCTTTACAAGCCTTCCAGGGTCGGCTGCTGAGATGCGCCCCCACAGCATGATGCTGCCACCACCGTGCTTCACAGTGGGGATGGTGTGTTTCTGGTGATGTGCAGTGTTTGGTGTCAAACCATTTTCCCTCCTTTCTTGAAGATGGATTTATCTGAACTCCTGGCTGGACCTTCCAGACACATGTCTTTAAACTACAATTACTTGAGACACATTCTCTGTACTCAGATGATCCCTACTTCACAAGTTGTGAGACTAGTAGCAACAACTGGCTGGACTGCTGTTGAATTAGGACAGTCATTTTGAAGGAGGAGAATATTTCTGTATAGTTTATGTATATTTATAATATTTATTAAATGGGTTAAAGGATAAAACATCCAAGGGAGTGAATACATTTTATAGACACTGTAATTCACATATTGTTGCCATTATCTCTGACATTGTAGCCATATTGAAGAAATTAAGTTTAAGATGGATTTATGGCCAGGACAGCTGTTGTTGCTGTTCCATTTGTTCGCCTCTATCCATCTCTCTCTTTTAGCATTTTCCTCTATCCACTTGCATCCAACAAAGATTCTGCAGATGAACGTTCAGGATGAGTCTGGTTCTACTTGATGTTTCTACCAAGTAAGGGGAAATTTTTCCTTGCCACTGCTGCCAAATGTTGCTGAAAGTGCTGAGCTAACGGTGGATTCATAAGTAATGTGACAGACAGTCTGGTCTAGACCTGTAGGATAACACTGGTTATGACGTGGCGCTAAGTTTTGGCCTAGTTCTGTCAGTTTAGGATTTAATTTTCCATCTGTGGTTCCTTTGTAAAACGCTTTTGGCTACATGGATTAAAGGTGCTCTGAAATAATGCTGAGTTGACTGTCATACTGTTCTACTAACTAGATGTAAACCAGCACAGTGGACTGATGGCATCTTGTAGCATATGGTAGTTTGGCATGTGGAGCCAGATCAAAAAGAGGTAAAGTTAAATGTAAGCAGCAATGTAGGCTAATGTCTGATGATGCTGTTGCTACTTGACATGAGCCATGCTCAGTGAACCAACTGACAGCATTTACCCACAGACGCTGTGATTCTCTGTAGTCATGAGTGTTTACTCAGCCTTTAGATCAGTTGACTAGACTAAGTATAAATTTGCACTAAGTCTACATTAAAATAAGGTGCTCAGCAACATCCCTTTGTATGTATATCTAACTTACAGTTGTGTTATTGTGCAGCTGTGCAATAACAGTAAAGGCCTTTGATGGGACTGAGTGAGAACGAGCAGAGTGCAGGCAGAGGAAATGGAAAGGGAAGGTGCATGAAACGCTTCATTGGGCTTTAGCGTGCTGTTTGGATCTGTGTTCTGCTCACAGTACAAACAGTGAACAGTGCTATCAGATGTCCACTCAGGCGCCCAGGGCTCATTAAGACCTGTCAAAGCTTCAACAAAAGACTCCATGAAAAAGCCCAGAGGCTTATTCTCAAGAATCAAAAAGTGAAACCTTCACTGGTGGATATGCGATATGGCAACGCTGACATGTGTTTTTAATGCAGAATCTCTCAGCTGTCAGATTTCTGTGTGAGTGAAGGAAGGATGCTTCATATCTGATTCTGTAAAGCTCACGTTTCCTGCATCACAGAGTCTGAAAGCTGATTCTCAAAGCTGTGATATTTACAGCTACGTGACCTTTCACCTTCACTGTGAAAGTCACAGAGGCATAAAGGGGGGACAAAGGGATTCTCATGAGATACTGCTCCAACTTCGGAGGTAGCAACAGAGACAGAGACTGTGTTTTTATCTACACCTCCTGCTTTGCCCTGCTCTCTTGCACTCCTGCGACAATGTAACGCAATGTGGATTGACAGATGGGGAAACACAAATATCACCCCTTTTTGGAATCAGTATGGATGTTACAAGGTGTGATAATGGTGACCTTTTCTGCAAACAAACAAGCATAACAGAAAAGGCCCACGGGTTTGAAAGAATAGCGAGGCATTCCCATACCTGCACAATTTCTGTTTCAAGGATGGACCACTGCCAGCTATCCCAACCTTCAGCAAACTGACCGATCATGTTGGCACAAACAGGTCATTAAGTTTATATCCACAGCATGTACATAAGTGACTTTTAAATGGTCGAGATTACTGCCTGTTATTTCCTCTTCTCGTCAGCGGTCAAACATTCTTATCATTAAATTCAATTCATTTCTGAGATAAAACTTTTATGGCTTAATAAAAGTCTCTGTGTGCCATCTGGGGATTTCCATTCCTACACAACTAAAAGTAAATCAACAACAGGAGACATTCCCCTTTATAAGCATGTCAACTTAACACCTCTTTATGACACAACGGGTTTAAGTTTCAGTCTTAAAAACCAACCAGACAACACAGCTGGTCAAGGTTAAAAGTAACTGTTGAGCTTAATGGAAGAACAATGAAATAAGGACCAAAATTAGAGGGATTAATGCTTTACTGAGCATGGTTGTAATGCTTCATTTATCCAGATGAAACCTAGGAATGATGTGACTGACGCCGCCAAAGGTGACATTTTTCATTCATTAATAAAATACCAATTTTGTATCCACTTTGGAATAAAAAGACATGCTTGGAAATTATTCTTATTTGTGAATAAAAGATCTTGTAAAAAATGGATTTCCAGTTTCTTGAATGAGAGATTAACAGGGTTGGTTTCAGACTTTCTTGCTGAGCCCTATTTCTAAATTTTACTTCTGTCCTTTGATTTTGAGTGTCTCCTTGCCCCTTAAACAGAGCTACAGGTGGAGGCAGGGAGATCTTCCTATGTGAATAGGGACCACCCGTCATGCTCCCAGTATGTCATCAGCAGCCGCTGAAAAAATTACATTAACAGATATGACAACACCGGATATTTCTACAACCAGTGATTTTTAAAAATTCCTTGTTTGAAATAAAAGGAAGTGTCAGACCCTCCACAAGAGCACACCAAAGGCTGCTATACACTGTGTGATTCTGGGCTGTCCCAGACAAAAGATGACCAACTGTGGCGATACCTTTGGTCGTGGCTCTAAAATGTAGGCCTTACATTGCACTGAAAGGTTGACAGACAGCTGTTGCACTAATTATGTTTATTTATTGCATATTGGCGTGCATCGTAGCCTGTGGTTCAGCAGCATTTAGAGGGATTTGCCATCATAGAGTCTGCACACATCATACTTGATGTCGTATTAGATTCATGTCTCACAGTGTAGCATGCCAGAAACTTACACGTTTTTGAAAAAATGCACAAAATGTAGGAGGCATAACAGAGTTAGATATTGTAGGAATAGGATGTCAGGAGCAGGTCCATGTAGCCCTTTGTACTTCACCCTATCCCTCCATTCCAACAATAACTGACACCCTGCCCCAGATGTGAATGAGCAAAATGTAGGGGTAGGGCCATGGACGAAATTTTGATTTCAGAGGTGGGGGGGACACAACTGGTTTGAGTACGGGGGGTATGGTCAATAGACCTCATTTACATAAAATTATACCTAATTTTTGAGTAAAAATAAGCTATAATAAGCTATAATAAGATATAAAAATAAGATTATCATCACTCTAACATTTGTCACAATGATCAGTCTCATGACTAACATATCTTTATTCTTTCAACCTCACCTGTGAGCCTCCAGTCTCTCCTCCTCTACCTCCTCCTGTATCTCCTCCTCTACCTCCTCCATCTCCTCCAGCCTCTCTTGCTCTACCTCCTCCTGTATCTTCTTCTGGATTTCTATTATCTGTCACCTGACAAAAATTTTTTGATGGATGACATATGAACAGTGGGACAATTTGGGATGCAACAATCATTGATTTTGATGGTATAGTCTGAAGAAAAAACTCAGTTTCTCAATTATTATGTCTAATTTATTCACAAACAATATGGATGTATAAAATCACATTTATAATCCAAGGTTTTATCTTATTTTTCCCACAAACTTTCATTGTTAGTGTTTTTAAACAGTGGCTGCCTTTCGAAACACAAATAATACATGAAAAAAAAATCAAAACGTGTATCTCTTTAGCTTTAAATATACGCTTTTTTAAAATCTCTGTGTTGTTGAGGCTCTACAGTAATAATAATAATAATAATAATATTTTATTTGTCAGCTCTTTCAATAAAACTCAAAGACACTTTACAAGAATAAAACAATTACATAATATGAACATATAAATTGCAATACATAAGTTTATCATAAAGTTAAATAATAGAATATTAAAAAAGAAATCAAGTAATACTATTACTACTACTACTACTACTACTAATAATAATAATAGTAATAGGAGGGGAGAGAGCCTGAGTTTCTGATGGATGAGGGGAAGGAGTTTGTGGTGTAATGTGTTCCTCTGAGTAACTTACACTTTCACTTCTAAAGAAGTCTCTTATATCCAGTTTTCTTTTTTTCGACATCTTGCCACCTGGCTGCGCCTAATTAGCAAACACACATTCACATGCACTCACACACACAGACACACATTCAATGTTAATGTAAACGAAACCTCTGATATCAAAATCCGTCTAGCTGACGTGACACAGGCAGAACAAATGCCCAACATGTTAACAACTTACAGTGGCAGATGAACGTGGACTCATTGCCAACTAGCTAAACACCGGTGCGCTCATGTGCTATAGTCCAGGCGCTGTTTACAACCAGATGGAGTGACAGCAGGGACGGCCAATCACACGTTAGCAAGAAACGGCAAAGCCAATCGATGAGCTTGTGGGCCAGTGGGCGGTCTAAAGAGAAACATGCTTCAGCTTGAGCAGCCGTTTTCCGCTTGGTCCTAGTGCTCAACCTGTCTCCATTTAATATAGCGTAATATTGTTTTTGGATGGTAAAAACTGCAGGGGACCAAAACTACCTTTTTAAAAAGTGCAGGGGACATGTCCCCCCTGTCCCCCCCCAAATTACGTCCCTGGGTAGGGCCAGGCTGGGCTCCTGATGAACCCAGAGAATGGACCTTCCCCAGTTGTGGTCTATTGATGATATCAATGCATGTGAGTTGAATCGGTGCCCCCCCCCCCCTTTTTTTTTTTTAGCCATTTTAAACCTGTTTACTCCTTTCACCACTTTTTCTGTCCATTTTGCCACTGTTCAGCCTTTTTTTTTTAACCACCTTTGCCAATGTTCTTTCTATGTTAGCCCATTTTTGCCACTTAATCCTATTTCACCACTTTTTGGGTCAATTTTTGCTCCTTTTGACCAATTTTTGCCTCTCTTAACCAATTTTTTTCTCACTTTCAATCTGATTCTCCATCCTTTCTGCCTATTTTGCCACTTTTAAAACCCTTTCAACCCCCTTTTCTGCCTGTTTTTGCTGCAACAAGCCTATTCAACTGGACCTCTGTGTTTACCTGTGGCTGTTGTTGAAAATCAAGCTTTAACTGCAAAGTAGATGCTGGCAGTTATCCTGAGCTCTGTAATGTTGAATATGAGAAGAACCATAAACACCAATAAACTCCATCTTTTATTAAATCGACACATTCTGATGCTTTAAAGGGTTCAGGAACTTGCTGGATTTATTAAGTATATTGGTTGCAAGACTTTCAGTTTATGTTTTATATGGAATTTGTACGCATTTTGCATTTACATGACACCTCATCTTTAATTTGCAGATGCAAATATCTGATCTTTTGTTTCAGCAACCTTTCAGGGTTATGTAAGGCCAACGATTTCTGCAGAATAAACTCCAACAGCCACAGATGTTTCATTGTCTAAATCTTTCTTGGATCTTTCTGTTCAATGCCTCGCTAAAGTGATCATTATGTACCCACATAAACTTTTTAGACAACAGATAAGAACCTGCACTGAAAGATGGATGGCACTACACTAACCCTTCATTCAACAGTGATTACTGCAGGCTTAGTGTTTCTCAATATGTAACTGTCAGTGTGAAGGGATGTCACACTTTTAAGAGTTAAACGGGTCAGACTCCAAAAACATCAGCTTGGGGCCATGTGAGAGTATTTCCAAAGAGATCTGTTTCCTATTTCATTAGTCATTTACTAAGAAGATAGACATATACGATTGAATATACGCTGCTTTTAACTGCTTCTTAAAAGTACTTAGGCACATTTTAAAGTTGGCATGAAGACATAGTTCCAGGAAAATTGTATTCAAATTACCTGATCTGTCTCTGACTTTTTACAAGATGCCAACATTTATGGCTCAAGACATCATACAGAGTCGTGAGCATCTTCTTCATGCTGAATTTGAGCTCCTGCCCTCTGACAGGAGAATCAGATTAATAAGACTAAGTCTGACAGTGTCTCTTAACAATGGTTTTGCCTCCAGTTGTCCTTCAATGTATTTTGGCATAGGGTCCTTGCAGATAACATCATTCAGCATCAGAGAACTCCCCTTGGGGGGCAGGTAGTGATTTCTGCATGGAGATAGGCTACCAAAATGCCCCTTTTGGAGCTATTTATGACAATGCCAAGCATTCAAAGTGTGAAAATAAAAACATTCTTTATTTTTGAGCTACTTTTGTGTCCCAAAATCAGTGAGATATTCAGGAAAAAAAAAGTTTTTAAAAACTCACAGTGAAACTGCAGCAGGCGAGAATTTTAAAAAGGCCTCCATCCAATGCTGGATCAGTGGTTATCACGCTCTGATCATGTATGGTCCGTTTCCACAGAGTGGTCCAGTTTGGTCCTATACAGTTTTGCCATAATTTTGCATGTTAAGCTCTGATCTTTCCCATGTTTCCTCAGCTGAAGTCCATCTCTTTTACGAGATACAGGTCATTTGAATCAGCTCAGTAGAGCTGGTTGTTTGGCTTCCAAACATCTCTTAATCTGGTACCACTTTGGCTTTTTAAATGTGGATTAAATAAGACAAATGATGGAGGAAAGGAAATTGGCACTAGAACAGTAGCTAACTATCTTGGTTCACATTAAAGAGTCGTTTCGTAGAATAGCCTTGCTAGTGATCCACACATCATCACACGTTGCTTACCCCACGAGGTTTATTTAGGTGATAGTATCACCGTTTCAATTAAAAGCATGTTTTTCCTAAAGAATTATTTATTTTTAATATGTGTGAAAGGAGCACAGCTAGCCTCTTAGCTCAGTTTAAGACTCTTAAAGACTCTCATCCCTCTTCATCTGGCTAGATGATACTAATATTGATTGCCTCCAGGCCAGATAAATTTGTTAAACTGTAGGGGAAAAAAATCACTGTTTTGTAGGATTCATACTCAGTGTGTGCAGAACTTTTCTGATGATAGCTGCAGCATATGTGCCCATTTAGAGCTTTAAAGTACTAACTTTCCTCTGTTCCCATTCCCTCCACATGCCTGACCCCCAAAGAACATTTGGGATTATATTATTGCACACAACCGATTCATCCATGTCAGTGTTGTGTCTGAGTTGCTGTGTTTTCCATGTTTCATGTTTTTACCTGACTGAAAAGCAAATCACCCTCAGGGGACAATAAAGATCAAGTTGAAGGCTGACTTTGAAGAGACTTTGAGAAACTAAATTTCCATGGCCAATTGTTGTCTGTATTTCCACTCTAGGCTGAAGTCCTGCAAAGATTATTGAAATCATGCCAATGATGTACTGAGAAGCATTTAAGTAAATGCAATACACTGCCAGTCAAGTAAGTGGCAGTAAAGAAGACGAAATACCTTCAAAGAGTTAGCCTGTTAGTAAGGAAGAGATTCAACGGCATTGAAGAAAGAATGAAAAATAGGATAAGACACCAGAACTACTGCCTGGCGGTTATTAGCCTCTGAGAGGTACACAGCTGCCAGGTAAGGAGAGTATAGTGGTGATCAAAAAGAGTGTTTCTGTGGTGGTGTGATTTGTGGAAATGTTTAAAGCAAGGGCTGACTATGGGGCCTTATGACCTTGACCTTTGACCTCTTAAATCTAGTCAGTTCATCCTTAAGTCAGGGTAGACATTTGTGCAAGCCTGGAAGAAAAACTCAAAATGTTCTTGGGGTATCACATTCACAAGAATGAACTTCATGGATGATGTACGTACGTACGAACATTTGGACAACCTGAACAAGTAACGGCGTCTGTCTCAGCCTCAAAGACAAAGAGTCTGCAGCTGAAGTCTGGCCCTGCCACCAAAGTTCCCAAACTTCTGGAGAGCAGTTAGTGAGCAAGGGATTTTCAGTGGGTAGATCAGTCACAGCAGAGCTAAATTTAGACCCTGATTCCTGCAATTTAAACATGGAGCTCTTCAGAAGGTCCTTTGTTCCTGGAGAAATTTCCTGCTGCCTAAAAGCACTTAAAGAGGCACCATTCTCTTGCTGACTCTTCCACAATGCACTTGCCGCCTCCTAAGGCCTGGTCCAGCAGTGTCAATTTTATCATGTAAAATATGGGAAAAAATGTTTTTCCACTGCCTTTTTACATGAGGAAGATGAGGCTAAGACTAGCCGGGAATACATATTTAAAAAATCTCTGATGAAATGTTAGTTTAGTTTTAATCAAAGAAACTAAAGTGACTAAAATGTTAGTGCTGGACATTCAAATTCATATTTCTTTACTGTGCATACAAGGTATGTCAGGATTATCGTCAGTATACTGTAAAGTAATTAAAGTATTTATAGTGCATTGATATGGCTGTTTTGCATTTATATTATTTCTACAAATATGTCTTGTAAAACTAGTTAAAAGAAAATAGTATTTTTTACTAAAAGTTAAAACTAAAATGTTAAGAATTTTCATTGACTAAAACTGGACTAAAATGTTTTGTGAGCTGGTTTAGGCAGGTAGAAGCTCAGCTGCCATGTGAAGGTCAGATCAGACTACACTAAGTTAGACACATGTTCTTGCCAATGATACCCAAAATGATGCTATTGCAGTTAAATAAATAATCTAAGACTAAATTTGCTTATTGTACTTCGATCAGAAGCATCTCTCTTTTTCACACAAACCCATGTGGATTGTTGAGCGAAGAGTCATTAAAGTTATATTTGGATTCAACAACAGACAACAATCACCAGACAGACTCTGGTGAAGAATGCTGCTGAAAGTCCCACATCAGTATAGGTTAACATAAAAAAGAAAAAGAAAGAAGGCTGCAAAGGTGCAAAGGTGAGCACGTTTATTGAAATATGATCCCTGTCAAAGTGCTCCTGAGTGCTTATAAGAGCGCCTCACCTCACCAGAACAGACACAAACAGAGAACAGAGAGGGAGGTGAAATACACGTGCAGCACTCCAGGTGAGTTTCCATCAATCCTAAAACTTACGCTGTTTCCTCTCAACATTTTCAACAAATTCACAGCACTTTTGTTGGGGCTATTCCTTTCTTTTCTTCACCTCAACTTTTTTAAAATGTACTTTTTTTTATACTGTACATTACTTTTATAACCTTTGGTTGTTGTGATTAAGTCAGATTTACCTAAAAAGCACATTTTATATGCAATCACTGTTTATTTTTGATGATTCATTTGAATTTAAAGATTTAGCTAAGAATCTTTTATCAGCAGATTGTGGCTAAAATACTGCATGCTTTTTCACTACTTTCCTCATCAGCCAATCAAAACAATATTTCAGTAGTTATTTTATTACATTCATCTGACCTTCATGGTCTTTAAGACTGGTTAATATCTTTGTTCTACAGCTTTATCTATCTAACACTAAAATGCATTGTAATTCAGAAAGCCCAGATGAACATTTACTGAATTTTAAGTGTTGGTTTTAGTGCTGAAAAATTAGTCACAGAAAAATCAAGATGGAAAAAAAAAACGTATGCAGATTAATTGCACTGACACCTAAAAAATCACAACACTCTTACTTTTTATTATTTTATACATCATAAAATGTCATAAAAAAAGTCATAAAATACACATAGATGTGCTGGGGTACATCCAGACTACCACTTGTCCCATTAAGGGTCGCAGGGACCAGGCCAATCCCAGCTGTCATCGGATGATCAGTCAATTACAGGCTGTCATATAGATAACAACCTGGCACATTCACACTGACACCCACGGGTGACTTCAAGTCACCTGCCAATCTAACCAGCATGTTTTTGCTCAATGAGAGGAAGTACCCAGACCCAGCACTGATCAAGCATAAGCAAAGCATTTTTGGCAAAGTAGCAGTGGCAGGAAAAATTTGACTTTAAAAGAAAGAACCTCAAGCAAGCTCTCGGCTGAGACTGTAAAGGGTTCAGAGAGCAAACCCATGCTACTAAATGTGTTACAGCTACTCCACTTTTAGTGAATCAAGCACTTTATCACCACTTATGTGTGTTGTGTGTTTAAAGTACCGAACAGGCTAACTGACTAGTCAAACAGAAACTGGCTAAATTGTTTTTTTCTTGGTAAGATGTAGATACAAGATACTGCAGAACAGATGACAAGTACAGACTACAAACAGGGTGCCCATCACAGAAAATAGGATTTTTGACTGTTCTATTCTTTAATCACAGATTAATGAGCATCAAAACTGGTTTCATGTTACAATTTAAAACTGCAATAATTTATTTAAAAGCCTTTAAGTGCTATACATTGGTTGCTGACTGTATCAGTGCAAAATCAAACAGGAGAGAGCTCACACATGCACAGGGGAAACATGCAAACTCTGCAAAGGAGGACCCTGTCTGACTGATAATAACACTCACCACTACACCACCATGTAGCCCTGAATACATCTGTTGATGGGCAATGTTTTCAGTTTGATAAAAATCTGTCACAGTTGAAAAGCTTGCTAAAAAGGCCATTCAGAGGCACACTCAAGCTTGTAATGAATTAGATTCTCCTTTTATAATTGGTTAATTGCCCTACATATCCGTGTAGTAAGTTTATGTTTTTATACACATGGATTGGGATATGTGCAAGGTCCAAAGTTTAACATTTCAGCCTCTATGATAACACCGTCTCCACATAAATGTCTCACCATCCTGATGCTTGTTTTCAGACCTGATCCTGTCAAACTCTGCACCATGAGGCTCATCACGCTCTTCTTCCTGGTGATCGGATCCTGCGTCTGTCTCACTCTGGCACAAGGTGAGACAGTGTTACAGAACAGCTGGTATCAGGAGGAAATGTTGCAACAACAGATCGATAAAACAGATAAAATACAGGTCAAAGCCGGTTCATTGCATCATCCAGTACCAGTGTGGGCTGACAGCTCGATTGTGTGCCTCTTTGTTCAGCATGTTTATTGTCCTTTGATTGTTACAGTCACCTCTTTATTGATTACATTGATTTAGTGAACTTTGTACAAATAAAGTTGTATAATAGATCAAAAGTTCAAGGTGTTTATTGTCCAAATTAAAAGGTGAGAAGTTCTTTTTAAGAGAGGCTCCATTGAAAAATGTTTGCATTCACATATGCGGCTAAAGTTGAAAGGTTTTTTTTCAAGATTTATTTTGGGCATTTTTGTGCCTTTATTTGATAGAGGAGGACAGTGGATAGAGTCATAAACAGGGACGAGAGCGGGGGAGAGACATATGGTAAAGGGCCTCAGGTCAGATTCGAACCCGGGCTAGCCGTGTACATGGGGTGTGCCTTAAACCACTAGGCCACCTGTGCCCAAACTGTGTATAATATTCTAACTACATAGTGGGATTTAACTGGACTTGTCTGTGTTTCGAACCCTTTAGGCATCTATGAAGACTGCTGTTTGAGGTATGTGAGGCATCTTAGCAAAGGCATTCAGAGACATGCAGTGAAGTACAGATTTCAGGTGCCGGATGGAGACTGCAACCTCTCAGCTGTGATGTGAGTAAAAAACATCTGGACCTGAAAACAAATTCTCTACGTTTAAGATTTCTCCTCACTGATTCCATGATTTATCCTCCAGCTTCAAGATGAGAAGGGGCCGGGAATTTTGCACAGACCCCCGAGAGACATGGGTCCTTGATCTGATGAAAAAGGTGGATAACAAAAAGCTACACAGGGAGGACAAAAAGAGGGTGAGTGATGCCTGTAAATAATCCATCTTAAGCCCGGATAAGACTACACTAATTTAGCCAGAGTTAGTTCGGATTGCACTGTCACAGCCCTTCATCAAATGTCTGGTCCAAAAGAAAGACTAAGCTTTTGTTGTGTGAAAATGGCTGTAGATACACTTGCTGTTGACCACTAATACGTACACGGATGCATCATGGCGTCCACATGCTCCTCGCATCAGTGTGATGCACCAGCTAGACTGTTTCATGCATCCATTGTGTGGATATTTCACTGTCATCTGGGAAAGCTCCTATAGGAAGCAATTGGGAAGGGCAGGACTTTTCATAAAGTTCTCAGAAGGTGATTGGACGAATTGTCACATTCATTACGGGCCAATCAGAGTGGTGAGACAATATGAGGTAGTCAGGCATGTGCAGCTCCGGTGGTAAGCTGATCTTGGCATGTAGTTGCTTCTGCAGTTTACATCTTCTGGTGTACTGATCACCCGGGCCCACAGTAGGGAGGGGCCCTTGAGAAGAAAAGTGTGTTTTTATTTATTTTTTCTTAGTAAATAGTGTCATTATTGAATCGAAAACAAATAAATGAATCAGTCAACAGACTGAAATTTATATCAAACAGTGTAAAATAGATTAGTGGGAGCCCTGTTGCTCCCTTAAAAATGTCCAAAAGTCCAGCACAGCAAAATGATGCTCATAAATCTAATTTACCCATAGTTAAATATTGCTCATAAATGGGGAAATCATGGTTCAAAAATACATGAGAATGAAGAGATATTTGTGAAAATGACACATTTGTTGCTTGGCAATCCGGTTAAAGGGGGCCCTGTGTAATATTCTTTCTGGGGGCCCAAAATCCCTAGCTACACCCCTGCCTCTGTATATATTAGTTTACAGAACAACTGATTGCACCTATAACTATTGCAAACTACTGCAGGTCCAAAATCTTCTAATTCATTCAGTACATTCAACTGACATAAATCCTTGATGAACTGCTTTTTAAATGGATGTCTTTACTCTCTACAGCGCCACGCAGATCGACTCAGTGGCTGAGCGAGGCTCGCTACAGTGCCCGCCATTCTTCTCACCCTCATCACTCTCATCTGAGCTGGTCTTACCGTAAAGCAACAAACAGTTTTATGGCGTCTTACGGGAAGGCTGGTCAAGGAGTTCACCAGCGTTACTTTTGCTTTTACTCTGGCTGAAGCAAAGTTCACTTAGGGTTGGACTGCTGAACTGTAAAGCTCGTATCAATGTTTATAACACCATGGCTGCTTTACTCTGAAAACTTGTGGTTGTTTTCCTGCCTTTGGAGGCCTTGGATATTCAATAAGCTGCTTAATTTACGGTGATGGAGTGTAAATTAGTAATTATTACGATAGAGTTTGTTTATTGCATGTGTTCATATTTTAATGGTAAACCAAAATTGTCAAATGTAAACTTAAGATTTTTCTGTTTTTATTATGTATTCTTTTATATTCTATCGAATATATTCTGAACGTGTCCGGACTCACCATCACGTCCCGGATGAGAAAATACAGCCCAAATGTCATTAAAGTACTCACTCAAGTGTATTATATAAAAATGGTGCTGTTTGAGCCTTAGATAGAACAAAACATATGATTGAACTAAGAGCCAGAAAAAAACAGCATGTCTGAAGGGGCATGCATGCATTTTATTGCCTTCCTTCCATTTGATAGCATGCAAATTGTGACTATTTTGTAGAGATTTTAAGTAATCAAACAGAAACAAAGAGTGAAATAAAATAACCACGGTTGTATTCCCTCTTAGTGCTCACATAAAACATATATTTTTTGCCAGATTATAATTTTTTTTCTGGGCAAACATTCATGATCCACTGAAAGCAGCTCCACCACCCACTTTTTGGTCCTTACTCACTACTAAAGAACCACTGCTAGAAGCAGTTTGAATCTCTGGAAGCCCCAAGTGGACATACGTATGTGCATAAATTAACCTTATAACTACAGTCCTGGGTTTTCTGACTGATTTATGTCATCTTGCTGTTTCCCTATGACATAATATCTTAAATTATTTGGGGGGAAAAGGACTGAAATGAACTCATTATGACTGGAATACTAGCATTGCTGTCTGAATATAACAGGATAAGTCCAGAACAAGTGAAATAATTTGTTAATACTGGAAAACAAGGTAAAATAAATGTAAGGATGTAATTCTCATATTTTCATACATTTAAAATGCAGATTTTATTTGAGTGTATATTCCTTTGAGAGATTCTAAACAATAAACTTGCTTATGAATGTTGTGAGTGCGTGTTTTTGTGCAGTATTTTTCCTTGTTGGCTCACTCAAAGCTTGTTTTTGTTCTTTAAATTTGAATTCAACTGTTGATAGTTCTGTTGATAGCCATATTTTTGTGCATTTTTGCTGCACTTTTATTTTACATAGAGCTTGAGCTCTCTAAAATATCTGCACATAAAAGCATCCCTATGAGGCTGACAAAAAGTCAGATTTACTTGGATCATCTGATGTTGTCATAAATGTAATTCTGACTAGACAAAACTCTACTTTACAACTAAGTTTATGTGTATCTTTTCGCTCATGTTTAAAGGGATGAGTGGTTTACATTGCTGACTGGGATATGGGAGATTGGGGGTACAAATCCCAGGGCAAGGTCCTCAACGTCAAAAACACCTGTCCCGGATGTAAGTCACTTTGGATAAAAGCGTCTGCTAAATGACACTGTAACATTGTAAAGGGAAATTCCTCCCACAGAGGACTGCAATAAAAAGAAAGCAGCACAATAAAGACAATAAACAGAATCAAATAAACATTAAACTTTTTTATCAGCTGAGAAGTGAACACCTGATTTTCTGTCAGACTTTCATCTCCACTACTGGAGACATACTGGTATGTAAACCACCAGAGCTGGGTTCTGGTTGGAAGTTTTCTTATTTTAGTGATTTAAATAGTGTCCCAAACACTTAGCTTCTCATCTGTTCTTGAATGTCTTTGGATTGGTGAGGAGGTTTAACTTTTGGCTCATTAGTCCACAGAAATTTCCCAGAAGTGTGATAATCAGGGTGTTTTTTGGCAGATGTGAGACAAGCCTTTGTGTTTTTTGGTCAGCAGTGGTTTTGGCATTGGAACTCTCCCATGGATGCCATTTTTGCCCAGTGTTTTTCTTATTACAGAATCATGACCTCGACCCTGACTGAATCAAGTAAGGCCTGTAGGTCTTCTTTTGTGACCTCCTATATTAGATGTCCATGCCCTCTGAGTAATTTTGATAGACCAGTCACTCCTAGGAAAGTTCACCACTATTCCAAGTTCTCTCCATTTGTGGATAATGGCTCTCACTGTGGTTTGCTGAAGTTCCAAAGCCTTAGAACTGGCTTTGTTATCCTTTCCAGACTGTTGGATGTCAGTGAATTTGTTTCTCATCTGGTCTTGAATATCTTTAGATGGCAGTTTGATGCGTTTTCACATAGGGCCCGGTAGGTCTGGATTTTTTTTAATTGAGTAAAATAATAGCGGGCCTACCCTACCTATCTATCTACCTACCTACCTACCTACCTACCTACCTACCTTCCTACCTACTTACCTACCTACCTATCTATCTAGTGATAACTTGGCAATTCCTTAAAACATTAGCAATTCTCCGGTAATTAGTTGGTATTTTACCCTTACCCTCTAACCTAACCCTAACTCTGCTATGACCCTAAAAATATTGGGGTAATTCCCTGGTAATTAGTTAGTACTCTACCCTAACCCTCTGACCTAACCCCAACACTTTAACCATAGAGTTATTGTGGCAATTCTCCTTTAATTAGTTGGTAATTTACCCTAACCCTCTAACCTAAGCCTAAGCCTAGAAATATTGGGGCAATTCTCCTTTAATTAGTTGGTATTTTACCCTAACCCTCTAACCTTGCCCTAAGCCTTTAACCCTAGAAGTATTGTGGCAGTTCTCGTAATTGTGTGGATTTTTTTATTACTTGAATTAATGCATTACTACTAGGTAAATAAATAAATCCTCAATATAACCATATTTCCAAGTTATTACTTAGAATGCCAACTTCTTTGAGGTAATAACCACCTTATCGTTGAGTAATTACACTCATTAATATAAAAATAATAAGGGTCCACTAACATAAAGTCTTATCTTATTTTCTTCTGTCTTGTCACATGACTTGAAATTTCATAGTCATTACAAAGTTTTTAAAGATTAATTTTGGCCTTTATTTATAGAGAAGGACAGTGGATAGAGTTGGAGACAGGGATGACAGAGCGGGGAACAACATGCTGCTAACATAGGGTGCTATCTTACCACCAAGCCATCTGCACCACTGCAGGTAACATCACAATGTTACCTGCACTCAATTTGTACTGTACAAGATGCGCGGTAAAACAATCTGTTGTAAACAAGGTCAGTAAATCCCAAGTTTTCAAAGTTCTGATTGCCCTTGTAGTGCAAATTATGAGCAGGAGCAGAGATGGTACATGTGCAGCCTCAATCAGTCTTAAATGTTCTGTGCTGATTTACGGGAAACACACTCTGATTTGAGTGGAGCTGGATTGACTTTTTCCATTGATCTATTTGCTTCCCTCTCTCATCATTATAAGGATTCATGAAGGGACACGCAGCTGATAAAATCTTATGGTGAGTAATGCTGAGTGTTTGACGGGGCTGTCTGTGGAGATTAATGACTCACATGAACTGGTGCTTGCAGAAGCTTGGTCTTTTACTCTGTGTGCTGATTAAAATATGCATCAATGGCAGCACTTTCAGACAATGTGATGATGTTTTTGAATAGTTTTAAAGTAGGGCAATCAGTATTAGAAGAAGAGAATACTGCATGCACACAGTTGAATGATTGGTTTGAATGGGTTTCCAATGTGGCCTGAAGGCAGAGGTGATTGATAACCTGGAAAATACATAATAATTACAGAGACAGTGATAGCATAAACAGCGTTGATGGACATCCGTAATTGCACACAGGTAGACAAATAGGTGCACCTTTAAAGTGAAAAGTATTGGGTTGCAACTTTAAAAGGATTTTGGTGTGGAGGCTTCTACTTTTCTTGTTTAGATCAAAACATACCAGAAAACACGTGCAGCGTTCTTTGATTTGGCATGTTAGGGCAGAGATGCACGGCTCATTGGAAGTCAAATCAGAAATGTAAGACTTCTTTAGTCGAAAGAAAAAACCAGTGAAAGATAAGAATGAGCGGGAAAACAATGTGTGGAAAAAATTGCTTAAGGCTGAAACAAATGTGATTGCTTTCAGGAAAAGGATGGTTGAGCACATTCAAAAGTGGGACTGCAGGCAATGAAAGCATTAAAATATCTATGCAGTGTTCTTGTTTTCCATTTACTGTAGCTTTGCCAAATTCCTACCTTTAAAACTCTGGGATTCATGTTAACAGAGGTCTGTGCAAGTGTGGTTTCCTCAGAAGTAATGACCTATATTTGCTAATAACTGGGATGTATTATGGTGATAAAATAGAAACATTGCCATTGGCTGTTGGTTGCTCTTAAAGGTCAGTGTTATCTTCACCACATGCAGGTTTCAGGAAATGGAAAGAAATAATAACCTTTACGGTTACATGGACAGGAAATCTTCCTGGGCTTTATGGTGGTCAGTTATAGCCTAAGTGAAAGCCATAAAAACAATGCCAGTGACTAAGAACCAACTTTGTTACGGAAGGCTGGGGTTCAAATCCCAGTCAGGGCCAGGTCAGAGTCCAGTGTCAGCCCTTAGGCAAGGTCCTTAACACTCAACGAAGACAAAGACAGATGAAAATAACACACTTATGTTTGAGAAACTAGATGAATGTTCGCATTCAGTTGTCTATTGATGAGAAACCGTACAACTGTTCGTTTTCCTTAGCATTGTATCATGTTTATGGATTATAACTCTTGATGTTTGTATAATTTTGGTTATTAGATGGGGACCTAAAAAGGGCACTGTATACCCATATTATTCTTTAGCTCTTTTATACACTCTTGTAAAGATTCTTTGCAGATGACATCATGCAGCAGTGGAGAACTCCACTGGGGGGCAGGAAGGGATTTCTGCATAGAGAAACATGACTAAAAGGCCATGTTTTCCGCTTTTTATGACTATGGCAAGCGTTCAAAGTGCAAAAGTAAAAGCATTCTTAATTCTTAAGCTAATTCTGAGTCTCGAAGTAGAGAAGTGTGCTAGAATTTAAGGCCCTGTTTATACAACAACGTTTTCAGGTGAAAACGCAAAAGTTTTGTAGCGTTGTGGCTGTCTGTTTACACGGCAACAGCGTTTTGGTGCCTGAAAACGAAACTTTCTGGAAACAGGCTCCAGAGTGGAAGTTTTCCAAAACGCCCCTGTCTCCGTGTAAACAGTAAAAAACGACAGTTTCTGAAAACGCACATGCGAACTACGGCTGAAATCAGCTGTCAAGCACGAGTGTTGCAGCACTTTGTAGCTCGAGCCCAGCCGTCTGATTTTGCTGCTTGTCATGTCACAGACAGCTGGATTTAGAAAAGGGGACGCATTATTCTCGTTTGGAGGGCTATCAGTGCCAGTTTCTTTAGATAAAGTCATGCTATTAATTTTGGAAATGATTACTTTTACCTTTTTATATCAATCATCATCACCGTCATCATCATCGTAGTGAGGCAGATATTTCATGGCTCATATTAACACAAAAAATGCTTTGCTAGATCAGTCTTGTTATAACGTAGATATCCACTGAGAATAGTTAATTCCCCACGGACAAATTCAGCTCCTACAGCCTTTAACTTCTCGTGGATTTTCTCACAAAGCGCGGCTCTGCACACGAGCGCAGCTGGAGGCCTTTTTTCAGGACGATATTTATATTTCCTATGTATCTGCTTCTCGGAAATGATTTAGACTTTATCTTTTTTTCTTTAAGTTTTAACAACTAACCCGTAGACTCCCCTGTCTTCTCCCCCACCGGCTACATATCAGTGCGCAGCTGATGGAGGAGACAGGATTTAAGCTTCCGTGTTAAGGTTAAAAAAGATTGTTAATCACTGCCAAGAAGCAGATAAAATTGAAAAAGGGGAAGTAGAATTATTGTTCTGAAAAGGCTATAATTCTTTTGCTGCACTAAACGCAGGAAGCGAAGGTGTATATCATGCAGACAGTGGAGTACTTTGATCCCATGCTGATTTTGAGTGAACTGATCACATGACCTTGAAGCTAATGAGCTAAAATGCAAGTATTTACGTATTAAAATGATTAAAAATTATGAATAGATTAAAAGTGTAAAAACAATAGGCGTATATCATGCAGCCAGTGGATCTCAGCCTTATTTGAGTCAATTGATCACATGACCTGGCTGCTATTGAGCTAAAATCAACGTGAGATCGAAGTACTCTGCTGGCTGCATGAGATACACCTCTTGTTTTTACATTTCAAATCTCTAATATTATTTATTATTTTTTCTATATAATTATTATCATTTTAGCTCCACTGGTTGCATTAAATATGCCTCGTTTTTATTACAATTTCAAATCATTCATTATTTTATTTATGCATTTAAGCTGAATATATTAGGTCATGTGATTTTATACATCAAAATCAATGTCCGAAATTATTGATACGTCTTTTTTTTATTGCCTTTGGATGCAGAATCTCTGCTTTAAATATCTCAGATTTGTGTTTTGAAACAGGAAGTCGGTACACGCTGTAGCCGTACACTGTGAGTGTACTGTAAAGTCTGCAATACAGGTGCACTCGAAATGTTGGAGGGGCTAGCTCGGAGTCGGACTGGTTGGTACAGAAACGTTTCCCCCGGAGCAAATGTCTGTCAAATATCCAACTTAAAACTAACTTCATGCACACATGTAACCTAAAAATGTAACATATTCTCAAAAACACATCAAAAACACTGTCCTTGTTGTAGAGACAGTTTTATTGTGCAATAAATCACCCCACTAAGGCGTTTTTCCGTTTCCTGTGTTCCGTGTAGATGGAGATTGTTTTCAAAACGTTGCCGTGTAAACGTGGAACTTCTGGGAAACCAAAACAGAAAATGAAGCAAAACGTTGTCGTATAAACAAGGCCTAAGCATCATTAAAAATTGTCAGATGTTATATACTTCATTTCGAACATGCACATCTGCAAAATACTGTCTTGACATTTCACCCATTTAATGAGAAAAAACCCTACTTCTGATTAGTTTTGATAGTTGAGCATTTCTGTTGTATTAGTCACACTCAGCCCTCATGAAATTTCCGTCATGCTCTGTGGCTTTAAGAGCATTTACACTGTTAAAACTCTGGATGTTTTTCAGGGGACATAAGAGTGCAAAGAATGGTCATAGAGAGTGCTGCTGGGTCTACTTTCATTCTCACTAACTTGCATAAGCACGATATGGGAGTAAATACCTGTCATCAATGTACTTGAATGGAACGAGAAACTCTTTTCAAATCACGACATCTTCAAATACCACAGGACTGAGGACTTCCTGGACCCCAGATATCAACCTTAATCAGAAATCTTTGTGCCACACCAACAATAACCAATTTGACCCAGTGTTTTCTGTTAGAATCTTAAGTAATTTTATTCATACACATTTCAACTTCCTCATGTTTAAATGCTGCACTTTGAAATTAACCATAAAAAAAACATAAAATCAGTTCTAAAACATACAGGAAGCCAGTGTAAAGACACTACAATGGGAGTGATGTGCTCATGAGTCCTGGTTGAAGCCTAGGATCTTGATCTATAGGTTTTTGGCTCAGGCTGAAAAGGACTTCAGACTTGATTGATATAGTTATAATATGCAGTCAAGTGCATAAGTGCTGGGCATGTAAGGCGGTAAGGATTCATCACGGGGCCCGATGTGCCTCAACCTGGGTTCAGGCGGGTGGGTGGGTGAAGCAGAGTCAAGCTCTACACATGTCGACACGTGTTGCTTGGCAGTCACGGTCAACCTCTCTCCTTGGTCGAGAACTTTTCAACCCTGGAGACTGCCGGCAGTTTTCAGGCCATTGTGGCATCCACAGCACGACCAGGGGCTTGTGGAGACCATAGGCTGTCCTTACTCACCACCTCCCCCCTAAAGGTGTGGGTTTTGTTTTATTTTTGACAGATTATTTTCCCATGTCCCTGGTATGATGTGAGGACATCCTGAGCATGAACGGGATTGTGTCAATCCTTCTTCCTGTCAGATGGTGCCCTCAGGCAGCTTCCTCACCACATCTACACCTTACTTTTTTACCTCTCCTTTTCTGCCCAGTTTGAATTTATCTATCAGTATAAATATCGGTCTCGGTCAAATTTATTTTAAATACTGGCATATCAGATGTCTGAAAAAATCCATTATCATGCATACTATCCTTGACATGCAAAAAATAATTTCCTGTCTGAACTCAAACAGGGTTAATGGAATTGTCCAAAAAGTGAATTTTTAGTCACCTTAAACATCTTTTGTGTTTGTCCGAAAGGCCAAAATTCACAGAAAAACCTTCATAGCCAAAATTACCCTCCTACCATGTGGACTAAGCTTAAAAAAAATCTAAAACTGTCAGTGGATTTTTTTTTCTGCCATTGCTGTTGTTAAAACAAAGTTCAAACCAGGATCTGGCTCATTTCAACTATCATGAGCAAATACCTAACAGTCAAATTAGTCCAATGAGTAAAATGGCTGAATAAGATGTTTATTTGAACTCTGTTTTCTTATAGTTTTATGCTAGACTCTTTATTCTAAAAACATTCCTAGCAGCTTTAAAGCACATTTTTACATAGGACTGTTATGTCTTATTCTCTTGGAAAATAAAAAGGCAGTTTTTAGTACATTTTCAACTATAGAACGTTATTGTGATAATAAATGAAACTACATGATGCTACAGACCACAGATTTGTGTTTGTTTAACCTTCCCTCTGAGCCTGCTCTCCACCTGAGTCTGTTATGTGACTCTTTAGCACTCGTCCGACTATAGCCCAAGGCCTCAACAGATCTCCTCTTCTGGATGCGGTGAAGCAGAATCCTGTAAGTTCCTGTAACGGGGCTTCTCAAGTCTAGGTTGTTGTTCAGGAGCTGAGCCTTAGTGATTCCAAGATCCTCCAGCGCTGCCTTCGCCTTCACTTGATCTGAGCTGAGGCTGTGAGAGGGATCGACCAGCTGGGAGGGTGTTTTTGGACAGACGGGGTACGGCTGAGGGTATTCAATACCTGTCATCCAATGACTATCCATGATTTCTGCCATAGTGAGGCGATCTAAAGGAACCAGCCTCAGCAGACCTTTAATGATCTCCTGACATGATGTAGGAACATATGTAGGTATGACGTAGGAGCCCTGCAGGATACAACACCTCAGCATGTTTGTGTTTGCAGCTTTGAAAGGCAGAGAAGCCGTCACCATGAAGTAAAGCAGCACGCCAAGCGCCCACATATCAGCACACTGACCGATGTAGCCTCTCTCTGTGAACAGCTCAGGGGCTGTGTATGGTGGAGAGCCACAGAATGTGTGAAGGATGCCGTTGGGACAGCAGGATGTGCTGAAACCAAAGTCACCCACTTTGATGCAGTAGGTGCTGGTGTAGAAGACATTCTCCGCCTTCAGGTCCCTGTGCACAATTTTATTATCATGCTGGGAAGAAAGACAACAGTGTGAGAATTTTGTTTTATAATAGGAAAATGAAAAAAAGTTTATTAGATCTCTTGCGCATTTGGTTTATGGCTTGAGAACCTTTAAACATTAAGCTATAATAAAAGCTGTAATCTCAGCTATTATAAATGCACAGTTTCAAGACTCAGCAGGTCAAAAATCAATCAGAACTTCTATCAAGGTTGTTAAAGTTCAGATACTTAAACATGTGTTGATACCACATTTTAAAGTTTTACCTTTTTCCTATTTTAATGAGAGTTAGTATCAAATAGTGCTAAGCTTAAAAACTGCATTTTCAAGTTTACAAGCAGCAACATTTACATGTTTGCTAGCAGTTGTTCATCATTGAGAGACAAAAATGCCTATTAAAGGGTGCCTAGAACTTCTATTTTTGTTGTAGCAATATCAAAATAAGTTTTGATATACAAACCCAATATTCAAAAAAGTTGGGACATTATGTAAAATGTGAATTCAAAACCGATACACTGATTTGCAAAGTCTTTTCAACCTATATTGAATTAAATTCAGCACTAACACAAAATAACTAACGTTCAAACTAATAAACTCAGATTTTTTTTCCTTAAAATTTACACATATTTTGAATTTGGTGCATGAAATACATTCAGAAAAGTTAGAACAGGGACAAGAAAAGACTGGGAAGTTGTGGGATACTCGGAAAAACCTGACTCCTGCCACAGGTAAGTAGGATAATTTATAACAGGTGAAAGCACCATGACTGGATAAATATGGAGCAACCCTATAAGTCACAAACAATGATGTTGTGGTTTTCCACTTTTTATAAACAATGTTCACCATGTGCATTTGCTACTACTTTGACTATTAGTGTCTTCAGCCCCTAGAGACTTGCAGAATGCTGTTAAAAGAAAATATGAGTAAACACAGTAGTAATCATGTCCTTGTCCCAGCTTTTTTTAGGATGTACCTCAAACATCAAGTTAGGAATGTGTGTATATTTTCAAAAACCAATAAGGATCATCATTTTAACATTAAATGTTTGGTCTTTGTCCTGTATTCAACTGAATATAGATTGAAAAGGATATGAAAATCAATCTTTTCTGATTTTTAATCACATTTTACAAACTGTCCCAACTTTTTTGGAATTGGAGTTTGTAGTATGGTTTTCTACTGGTATCATAATGTAGTCTAAACTTCTGCTATCATGACTAGCTTAGCTAATATAAAAGTATTTAAAAAGAATTTAGATGTCTAAATAATGGATCGTGGATGCTTGTCTCTCCTTTAAGAACAGCTTTTACTCTCACTGAACTCCCCAGTGCCTGATGTTGACTCACCATGTGTTTGACTGCAGAAATGATCTGTGAGAACACAAGCTTGCTCTCCAGGTCTGACAGGCGCCCCCTGGTGCTGATACGAGAGAACAGTTCTCCGCCGCTGGCGTACTCCATCACCAGGTAGAGCCTCTTGAACGTCTCCAACACCTCATACAGCTGCACTATGTTTGGGTGAGCCAGCTTCAGCATGCAGCAGATTTCTGAATCAAAGAGTGTTTGTGTTTGATCGTCCAGATGAATCTTGTCCAGGATTTTAACTGCAACTCTCTCTGTCAGGTGAAGACATGAGCACAGGAAGTGAAGAAACAAGGAATTGACACACTTTATCTCTTTATATAATCTTCTGTTTGTAAAAAAGGTTTGCTCTTCAGGAAGTTGCCATGTTACTGAAGCTTTTGTGATCAGATGATGGCAAGGTTGATAAGATAAGCAAAAACATTCAACTCTGCAGAGACCATAATGAGACAAGCTGTGAAATATGTTGCTTTAAATTGACCTTGGTATCTGAAATGAAATGTAGGTGGATGACTGTGTGTGCTTTTTAAACTGAGAGTTTCAAACCAGCATTTATATCTGGTAACACTTTATTTTCTCTCCCTAACATCCTTTTTACTTCAAAGACATAATTTCCCTTGCATAGACGATGACAAAGAAACCTTTGGAAATATATTGCATCTATGTTGTGAACACATAGATATAATAGAAAAAACCTTGATACAATATAATATGATAGGTTAGAACAGGATAAGATAGGATAGGATAGGATAGGATAGGACAGGACAGGACAGGATACTAAAGGTAAAGATGGGATGGGACGGGACAGGATAGGATAGGACAGGACAGGACAGGATACTAAAGGTTAGGATGGGATGGGACAGGATAGGATAGGATAGGATAGGATACTAAAGGTTAGGATGGGATGGGATGGGACAGGCTAGGGTAGGATAGGATAGGATAGGACAGGACAGGACAGGACAGGATACTAAAGGTTAGGATGGGATAGGACGGGACAGAATAGGATAGGATAGGACAGGACAGGATAGGACAGGATACTAAAGGTTAGGATGGGATGGGATGGAATGGGATGGGATGGGACGGGCTAGGATAGGATAGGATAGGATAGGACAGGACAGGATGAACAGGACAGGGTAAGGATGGGATGGGACAGGATAGGATAGGATAGGATACTAAAGGTTTGGATGGGATGGGATGGGACAGGCTAGGATAGGATAGGACAGAACAGGACAGGATAGGATAGAATAGGATAGGATAGGATAGGATAGGATAATAAAGGTTAGGATGGGATGGGGCAGGATTGGCAGGATATGATGGGATGGGATGGGACAGGACAGGATAGGATGGGATAGGATACTAAAGGTTAGGATGGGATGGGATGGGATGGGATGGGACAGGCTAGGAAAGGATAGGACATGATAGGATAGGATAGGATAGGATAGGAGAGGAGAGGAGAGGAAAGGATAGGAAAGGAAAGGAAAGGATACTAAAGGTCAGGATGGGGTGGGACAAGAGTGGCAGGATAGGATGGGATGGGATGGGACAGGACAGGACAGATCAGGACAGGACAGGATAGGATAGGACAGGACAGGATAGGATAGGACAGGATAGGATAGGATACTAAAGGATAGAATGGGACAGGATATGGTATGATATATGGTATGGTACGGTATGATATGATATGATATGATATGATATGATATAAGATGATATGATATGATATGATATGACAGGACAGGACATGACACTTGGTCATTATATCAAGTTTGGCAGCATAAATAAATAAGACAAAACATTAAAAAAATTTATTTATATAAATACAACAGCAACTAAATTTACTTTATAGGCTTTTAAAGCCACTTAATTTCATATTTTTGATGTAATTACACCAAGATTGTATCTCTTTCTGTTTTCTCTGTTATTTGAATGAGAAGTCAAAACAGCTGCTGGGTTTCACCCCATTTCATATCACCTATCTTGTATTCTAGTGGTTTTCATACTCCCATATTCCCACACCCCCCTACTTAAATCCAGGAGAAGCTTAACTGTTTTCATTAATAAAATCCCAACATTATGGAACTCCAGGATGCTTCCTCTCACCAAAACACCTTTGAGTTAACCATTAAGTCAGTTTGTTTTGTTTGTTCTAGTTAACGATATCAGCTCAGTCCACAAATCTGATATTGACAGCCTCAGGAAAGAGCTTAGATTGGGCCGAAAATTCCATCCCGACCCTACTCAACCCATGCACTTTCTCTCTGAGCCTGGCCTGACTGTCTGTTCAGTGTTCAATGTTCAAGATGCTTTATTGCTATGAATGGTAACAGCTGTAGTTGTCAAAGCAAAATCAAACAAACTATAACTAAATGCTTACATACAAAGCCAAAAGGCCTGTCAAAGACCAGTGATTTCAATCTCACATAACTTGATTTATGTTGTTGCACAATTTTACAACATACTTTTTTAAGTTTTAGAATTCCAAATGAAATGGTTTGACAAAAATACAATTCTCTGATTAAGTAATATGACAATTTCTGAACATTAAGAAACATTAACATTAAAAAAATGTTTGAAATGTTGCATTATGAAAGCCACAACATGACAGTTATAGGATAGATAACACCACAACAGTCTTCAGTGTAGGAAAGCTAGTATGACCCACTTTTCTTTGGTCTGTTGTTTTCAACAGAAGGAAAGGTGCAGTCTTTATGACCATCTTATCATTACTTATCAATACTGCAACAGCTCTGGCACATGTGCATATTATTGCATCATTAGCAGTTAGAGATCTTCAACAAAATAACCTCATTCAAAATATTCAAGTAACTTTGGATTGGTTTTCCAGACTTGAATAATCAAGAGAAAATAAACCCAATGCGAAAACATGTTCTCTGTGACAGAAAAAAATGAGTTCAGCTCAATGCTCACCTGCTCACTGAAACTATACAAATAAAACAACAAAAGCACCCATCCTCTCACCTTTGGTCAGGTCATGTATCCCCAATCTAACCTGGGAGAAGTTTCCAGAGCCAATCTCTCCCTTCAGCTCGTAAAGCCCCACCCGGCGTCCAAACGTCAGATCATTCATCACCCTCTCAGAGTGGCTCAGATCATAAATCGCTTTTCCGAACGCAGTGTGCTGCATCACCTCCAGCTCCTCTCCCAGGCCCGTCTTCATCTCCAAGTTTTTCCCCGCTTTTTGGGGCGTCAGTGTGAGGATCTCCTCTTGACATGGAGTCAACTTTAAGTGAGCCCCTGAGAAGGAAAACATTAGGATGCAACATCCTGGTTAAATGGTTAAAATTTCAGCATGCTGGATTAAAAAATAAAAGTATTATGTTTGTACTCACATGTTTTGCCTTTTTTATTCTTTCTGCTCCACTCTGTCCTAACGTTGTTATTCCTGTCATTCAAATACATGATTGTCCATCCAAAACAGCAGAAGAAACTCTGCCTTCCTTTAAAATCTGACTTTCTCCAAGAAAAGGTAGTAAATTACCAGGCAGATTAATTGCCCCTAAGACAAACTTGGTTAAAAATTATTACAGTTAATGCAAAGAGCATTGAAATCAAATGTGTCCATGCATCAGGAGCAAAGCTCTAGGATGTGCTCTGACAGTCTCGCTGCTCTCTCTCCCAGAGATGCACTATTGTCTCCTGGTGTATAATCTAGAACTACAGCATGACGCCATTTAATCCCACAGCGTAGGACACCTCCCACGCAGACAGACAATAGCCAGGCTTTACAGCGGCTTCTTTAAACCCTACACATGAACATATACCACCTGTAAGTGCTCAGACAGCATGTTAAAGGGATTATCTCCACATGTAAGTACTACACATGCCCATCACTACTGTTAGGGGTCAACTGCGAGAGAAAGTTCTGTGAAAGAGTTCAGAATACTGTAGTAGCAGCATTCACAGAAGACATCAACGTTTTATTTTACAGGGGTATCTTTGATTTCTTGTGTTTGTTTTACTATGCTCCCAATGTTTTACTGAAATCCTTGCACATAAAAACTAACATTCCTCTGCTTTTCCAGCAAACGCAATCAAAAAGTGCCATTTTTATCCTCTACAATGTGTACCAAAAGCAAAAGCAAATGGACTTACAGTGAGTCTGTGACCTTCAGAGCAGACTACACAGTGACCCAGACACCGACCCTGACACCAGACGGACACAAGGCTCTGCAAACATGCTGATGAACTGTCTGTTCACCGCTAACCTCTGCTACACGATCTGGACAGCGGGAATGTCCAACAGTCATCCTTGTTCATAAGCTGTGTGGTTATGTTGAGAGTGCTTTTCTATAATCCAATCACTGATCAGTAATCATCTCAGCACGTGTAACGGTGAATTAATGTGTTGGATTAGAAATGAAATGTGGGCTGTTTTCAAACAGGTATGTTTATTAGAAAGGAGGGCACTTTAATTCTATTTTCAGGACTGAAACAACCATCTCTTTTTAAAAACACAATTTCAAAAAGGTTGGGATGTGGACAAAAAACGAATACAGTGATTTGAAAATCCTTTACAACCTACAACAATATTTAACTGAACGCAGCATGGATTTACTGATTCTAAGTTATACACTTTGTTTCAAATATATAATGTTTAATTTGTGTTAAATATACACACATTCAGAATCTTATGCCTGCAAACTGTCCAAAAAAGCTGGGACAGCATGTGTACAACTGTGTTACATCACTTTTTCCCCTAACAACACTCGGCAAGCAGCTGGTGCCTGAAGAAACTAATTGTCGAAATATTAAAGTGTCATTTTTTCCCATTCTTGCTGGATGTACATCTTAATGCTCTTGACAGAGCAAAGTTTATGGTGTATTTTACTCTTTATAATGCACCATTCATTTAAAATGCAAGAAAGATCTGAACTGCATACAGTCAAGTCTAGTACCCACACTCTTTTATTGTGAAGCCATGCCATTGTAACTCATGCAGTATGTGGTTTGGCATTGTCTTTTTAATCAGGGACATCCCTGAGAAAGATGTGGTCTGTATAGAAGCATGTGTTGCTCGAAAACCTGTATCTAACTCTCAGTATTAATGTTGCCTCCACAGATGTGCATGTGACCCATGACATGAGCACGAATGTTAATGATCATCAACATCCTTTTTTCCACAAGGAAAATAAAAGCAAGGATAAAAAGTCAGTTTAGTTTTCATCAAGAAGAATAAAATATTTGTGCTGGACATCTAAAATCCATGCTATTTCATCAATGAGTGTATAATTCGTCAAAACAGAAGCAGAGATAAGGAGAAGTGTGACAGAAGGGCATGGACAGATTTGCTTCAAATGATTGAAATAACACAAAAAAACCTATAAATATATGCTTTGTAATGTGTAGAAGACTTTTTTGCTCTACCTCACTCCTCACTCACAAGCATACACTTTAATATCATGCTGATGAAAATAGCCTATCGATATCCTCTGAATGAGGAACAGGCATTTACACAGGTATGCAAGAGAGAAGGTTTATGGATTTTGAATGTCTAACAGCCTGACATTATCATTTTAACCCAGTCAGGTCTCAGAACTCAAAACAAAACTCCAGCAGCATCAGTGTTTTTACTAAATAGATCTATTTTAAGGTTGCCACAACTCATCTTCATAATTTCCGTTTATACTACATGATTGGCACGATAATTGCAGGATAAAAGAGTCCAAAATAAATGTGTTGCAAACAATTTTACAGATTAATTATGAATCGAATTGATTTGTTTGCAGCCCTACATATCACACATATGGGCTGGGCAATTAATCTAAATTCAGATTAAATTGCAATATGGCCTACTGCAATTTCCAAGTTGCAGAAGGTGCAATATTTCTTTCTTCTTTTCTTTTTTTTAAGAGTAGTTTATGGACTTAACAGCAGCAACTAATATGGGATTTGCAATAAGAGTCAAAATAATCCCAATCACATAATTTTTCAAATTCTTCTGCCCTAGTTTAATCCATCAAACATTGTGTTGGTTATAATATAGAATGTTTTTTGCTTGTGTTTGTTGAAAAAAACATTAAATGACAATTTAAGAAATAATCACAGGCTACATCGCAATAGCAAAATTTTTAAAATACAACGCAGTTTGATTATTGTCTGGAATTGTTCAGCCCTAGTTAAACAATTTCCTTCCTTTGAACTGTTATAAACATGCATCCTAGAAATAAATAATAATAATTTTGAAATAAACAGAAGAAGACAGGCGTAATAAGAACGTAAGACTGGAGTCTGATGTGGGAAAAATACCTCCAATATATCCAAAGATGCCCAATGCTGATATGTTATTTTATAGAACAAGCTCTTACCACAGAGTCTAATGTAAGACAACTGTCATATCTAATTCATCCAACAATAAGAGGATTTATATCCTACCATCATCATTTGAAAGTGTTGAACATCTTTAGGTATTTTATATGTTTGTCTTTCTATAACATTTAAATATTGCCCTTATAATCTAAATAATTAAATCAACAAATTAACAAGTAATTCAGGTATTACTGGGATTAAAACAGAGTTTCAATAGGATTTGTTGTTTCTTTAATAAAAGGAAACAGCAATAGATACTGTTGTAGGCGTCACCTTAATCAAGGTGTCTGGGTGCTGATGGCTCTCTGAACGATGATCCGCTGATCCCGGGGAAAATGAGGGCATCAGATCAACACTTCAAAGACGGACTAACACCTTATTAAGCCAGCGTTCAAAGAGCAAAAATACAAACAGATAAACTTATTTTACTTAAATGAAGGAAGATATTTTAGTATGTTATGTAGTGTGTCTGAATAAGGGACAAATCAGTGTTGAAGTTGTCTCCTTCAGATGCATAAACAGACTGATCATGAGCAGCATTTGGGGTCTTTTTGCATCTTTGCTGCCTTTTTTAGTATCAATTTACCTAAAAAAATGTCATACAAAAACTAAGATCAACATCTGAGATCATGTTACTTGTACAGACCACATTATTAATATTCTTTATCTTGCCTTTTTGCTGTTAATAGAAGAAAGAGTTGAGTTTTTCAGGGCTGCTCTGAGAGGTCTGGCCATTTGGTGTCATGTTGAATAAACACAAAGGTGCTGGCGTTTGGTGAAGGGGAGGCTCAGGGCCCCCATGCTGATCCTGTTTGTGTGTTTGGGCCTGGTTTTGTTTTAAGTCAGAGGTGCTAAACACCTTCCCCCTGAGATAAAAGATGATTAATGCCTTTGAATGAGCGACGCTTTAATGGCTCAAGGCTACTTAAGCCCTTCATTAGGCTGAGCTCGGGCCGGTCGACACACTCGAGCCTCTTGGTGACTCGCAGCAGAAACAGAAAAGCTGCAGAGGTTTCCTTTGAAGTGCTTGGAAGAGCTCCATCCAACAAAGCTTTCAGCATGGAAATTTGATTAGCTCTCACTTTTTCACTAGGAGAGCTTGTTTTCAGGTCACATCTAGGGCTGAAGTTCGATCCCGTATAAATATCAGAGGCAGCAGAGAGCAGGGGGACACTCAGGATTTGGCAGCTGAAGAGGAGTATCAGACCTAAAACATGGATTTACCACAACTGCTCCTTCTCCTCTTGTGTGCCATCCATCTCACCTGTAAGTACTGATTTTATGATTATTTTCTACAGCTGATGTGACATTTTTACTCCATTATCTTGGTCTGACCTAACCCTTATCTACTCAAACTGAAGCGTTTTATTAGCATGGATGATTTTATAACCAGGATTAAGGATTGTCTGATAAGTGTATGTTCATGTCTTACTGATTAACACTGCACATTTGTTGTCTGCTGCAATTTCTGCTTGTTACAGTATGTTGTATGTCCTCTTTGTGAAATGTAAATGCTGCTGTCTTTGATAGAACTGTCTTTTTAAAAAATCTTGAATATTATTTGTACATTTGCAGGTAAAAATTAGGTTAAAACAGTGGCTAAGGCAGTGTATACATGGACTATAACCACTTATTTTTGAGTGTCCATGGAGTACAATCACTCCAAATCCCCCATTTGTAGGGTGGCAAAGGCAAAAAAGTAATAAGTAAACTAGTGAACTTTTTTAACATATACTGAGGAAAACAGTCTTGTCAGAATACATAATCATGTAGATGTCTCAGCTTAATTTCTGTGGGCCAGAGGTGATCAAAAAATCTGCTCTTCTTTGGCTATCAATTTCATCATGATCCTTCCTCCATTAAGCAGCTGAAGTTAATGTGACATCGCCAAACACTACAGGCCCCTTTTTAGGCAAGCTAAATAGGCAACATATTCCTTGTCTATAACAAAGGACGGTCAACCTTTGCTGGATTACCTGCTTAAAAATGTGGGGGATAAATTTAGAGTTCTTCAGGTACCATGATACCACTGGGATGAATGAAGAAGAAAAGTTATGATCTGGGTAGAAGAAGCTTTTGACACTTATCTAAGCTTAAATACTTGATTGTCATATTAATGAGCTGTAGATGTGATGCTGGAAACTGCATGGGATGAGGTCATGTAGGTTACTTTCCATGCACAGCCGGGGAGGATATATTTACATCCATTTAGCTACATAATCAATGGGAATCTGCATGTAAAATACTGTTTTTAGATAGTATTTTGATCTAATTTATGCTTATCATAATACATGTCAAGGACATCTACATGTGAAATACTGTATTTGGATAGAATTGTGCTCTTTGCACTCTCAAGAGGCAACAACAGGCTATATGCAGTCAAAACTGTAAACAGTGAAAACTAATGTGACGTATGTTGTGTTTTCTAGTGACTGGAGTGCTGAGCAAACACATAGATCACAGAAACCTGTTTACACAGAGAATGTGCTGCAAGAGACAGAGCCACTTTGTCTACATTGGACAAGGTAAAGTGCCTTTAACAGTCACTGCACGTCTGAATCTACTTTCTAAAGTTCAGTCATTGTTTTTCAGACTGATTAAGATAATTAAAAGCAGCTAGATTGGCACATTTCTTGCAGTTATTACAGATAATACTTACAATCCTCTTGCTCTTTGACATTAAATCAGTTGTGTTTTTGTGTCTCTCTCACCTCAGACATCTCTGGGAGTCCTGTCAGTGTGGATGTGGGGATGTGCAGGTCTCACTGTGGGGGGGCGGTGAGACCTTCACATGAAACAGGACAGCAGGAGTACTCCAAACACTCCTCAATGCTGGAATTCCTCAGGAGCAAAAAAGTGAGTGCAGTTCAGTAACATGGCCACATGGTGGCGCTGTGATGTAGAAAGATAAGGTGTACTGACAGATAAACTTGATGAAGTTAATGCTGAAGCACGTGGAAAATAACATTTCAATTATTAAACAGCACCCATGTTGACTGGAAATTATGTTAATAAATAATAAATCATTAAATAATATGGCAGATTACCTGAGCTAACATGAGTTAAAACACCTGCACACATTTAAATGAAGTATTTACATGTTGTAAACATGTTTCGACATGTCTCATACTATATTGTCTCTTACCTTATAAAGGTGAAAACGCGCCGACCCTCACCTCCAGAGAGCCCGGGACCCTTGAACCAGCTTCCCTCCTGCGGGATGAACCAGGTGTGTGAGCCGACCGGCATGCGCGTGGACCGGGTGCTGCTGTTCGAGGGGCCCCGGGAGGTGGAGGTCATCCAGGAGTGCCACTGCGAGGTCAGGCTGAGCCAGTGCCTCCGTGTGCCCGCACTGAAGACGTACAACTCCGATACACCGTATGAGACTGTTATAGATGTGGGAGGATGCTCCAAGTCCAAGGGCTCACCGGGTGAGTAAGGTTATCATTTATCACCGAATACACTGGTCTTATCTAAATGCTTAACTGAAAATTGAAATTTAAGAAAACGCTTTCTTGAATAACTTCAGTTAACACTTTGTTGTTACAAGTGCTTTTTTGTGACAGGGCATATTTTATCTCTCATACAACTTTAAATACAACCTTGTGGAAAAGGCAGTGTCACTGGGTCAATACTTTGGTTCTAGTAACATATTAATAGCATTAACTACAGTTCAATGTTGCTGCAATGTTCTACACTTCAATATTTTACCCATAATATGTGCTTTAAAACATAATGTTCTTTATTTGAATGAGAGAAAGCATGGATATTAAGTTAAGCATTATAGTAATCACAGACCTCCAAACACATTTCAAAATAAGCTACTGTAAGTGACAGAAAGAACACTGTCTAAATTGTGTAAATAGCAGTGTATTAATGCAGTTTAGACCCCGTAAAGGACTTTGCTTGCAACCCCTAGGACTTAAAAAAAACACAGAAATTACCAAATATTTGTACAGAGGTCTTCTATCTCTGCCATCAAATCCAAACCAATGTTCTCAACTAGTCTGACATCAGTCCCCACCACCTCCTTAACAACAAACCATGAGCCAAATGTCTCCCATTTTCAATCATAACCAATCATTTTTAATGCATTATGGGATCGTTTTGACTTGAGGTGGATCTAAAGGTGTGAAAGAACAAAGAGATGGAGACATATGCTTCAAAATAAAAGCACATATCTTTGACATTTTGCCAACTTTTGGCTTCAACACGCCAGCAGAGAATCAAAGATCTAAACAGTTATTGATGTTGTTTGATACTCTCAACTATTGTATAAGAGTTTAAAAGTCAAGCACTGCCACAACTTTACTGTAAATAGCTGAGAACAAAAGAGCAGAAGTGCTGCTAGGTCTCTGCAGTGTCATATACTGGTTCATTTTAGGTTTTCTTGTGCTCATTCATCGATTCATCTTTTGTTTTTAGTGCATCCCACAGCATGCTTTGGATTGCATTTTACTTTTTTGCACTTGTGCAATCACCCCTTCACAAGAATAATTAATTTAGTAGTATTGAAATATACTAAAGTAGCTCCGCACTGCAAGCTTCCTGTTCACTAAGATTAATAATAGTTATAGCACTACAAATAAAGTAACTTTTCAAGCAATTCAAGGTTGTATATCTGAGAGAATAAAGACTTAAAAGAAAAAACGATTGAGGAAATTAATCATAACCTTGCTGTAGATAAAAGTTTCCTTTGCAAACATGCTTTTTATGCACAACTCTTAAACACAAAGACACCCTATGCAGCTATTTTTAGTGGTAAAAGACCATTTTTTTAGTTTTTGAGTTATTAAAATGATACACTTTGTGTTTCTATGATGTTTTGTAACTTTGTGATTATTAAATTGTGACCGTCAGATGAAAAGTACCTTTAAGCTAACAGTAATCCATTGAATTAAATGGCAATATTTACAGTCAATATGTTCCTTGGCCCTTTTACAAATACATATGTAATTAAATTTATTAGCATGACTTAATTTATGTTTTGAATCTTAAGCTTAAATGGTCTGGCAATGAAATATTTTTTGAATCCATCAATTACAGAGGGATTCTCCTGCGTCCCCACTAAGTTCGACTCAGCCTTGGTGAAGACCCCCAACAAAGTGGACCTCATCCAGACGGTGGCAGCCTGTGACCTGAAGGAGAGCTGCTACAGGGTCCCTTATGTGGAGTATTACTATGAAATAGTGCAACATTCAGATGGAGTCAAAGAAGAAAGGCTTAAAGTGAGTTATAATAACACTGTCTCTTATTTTTCCACATCAAACATTCAAAATTAGTTTCATTTCCTCTGTGATAAACATGGCGCACTTAACACTAGCACAGTGATTCATTTGTGATGCAGCTTTCACACTGTCTTCTGTAATCAACTTTAGAGGAAACGGGCCCCCGAGTCGGGTGCCAGACAGTAATGAAGTATCTTTATTCATCAGACACATGTGTAGAAGACGGCACTTAATCAGGCTAATCCACCGGCTGCACTGCCAGACTGCAGGATGTGTTACATGCTTATTCAGACAAACCTGATATAAATACACACGAGGGAATAGAAAGTTTTAGCCCCGCCTCAGCTTTATTCTTGGAAATATGTAAAAAACCATATTATAATTGTGGTACTGACTTTGAAGACTATATAAGCTTACCAAATTCTCTTATTCAGCAAATATTACCAATTTCAAGCCACCATCCTGAAATCTAACACACAAATAATTCTAAATTGTTATGTTTTAAGCTTCAGAATATGTGAGGTAAACTCGATAAAGTTTCTGCATAAAGATTTATGTTGAAACCCTGGACACAGTTTGTCCCCTCCAGAGGTGTGAGTGCAGCGCAAACACAAATGGCCCCCACAGGTGTCGACTGGAAGCAGTTAACATGCTAAACGGCATCTGGCCCCCGACTCAACTGTGTCAATATTTGTGACAAGCTGTGAGCTGACGGTCGTCTCTCTGTGTTGCTAATTTTCCACAGGAAATAGATGTGGGCAGATGTTTGGGGGGCTGCACTACAGGAAAACGATGCCTTCTCAGGTAAGTACGAACACAGCTGCTACACACACAAACACCTCCCCAGCCACACTCGTAACAATTGCCTGTGAACTCTGATGCTTTCTGCCCACAGCATGCTGGCCTTTTAGTTTAAATCCTACAGCAAACGTAGAATGCTTTATGTTAAAGTCAGAAAGTTAAGAAATAAGAATTAAGCTCATAGTTCCCCATCATATCCTTTGAGGTTGGTTTGCTTTCTGCAGAAACAAGTACAAAAGTATGTCTTCTGATTGAATTTAGCCCTTTCCCTTTTGTCACTTGTCTCAGCACTTACTTGAACCTACATTCAATTTTCTCCAAGTGAAAAATTTTAACCAAAGACCCCATGCTTCTGTAGCAACTTGATCCTATGTTGTAATACAAGAGAGGCCATCAGAATCAGCTTTTTTGGTCAAGTTTGTTGACACATGCAAGAGTACTTACAGGTAAACAAAGTGCAGACCCACGTGCACAGAAAGGAAATAGTGCACTGATAAAATAAGTGCAAATGATAAGAGGATAAACCATTGCTGTGTAGCCTTGTTCAATGTATAAGCAGTACATACAGGCACATCAGATTGCATGCTTATGCAGTTGTAGTATTTAAGTGTGCAGGGGTAACTACATGCTGTATATTATACTCTAATCTTAATTATAATCTTATAATACTATACCACAAGATGCCTTACTAGGGATGGGCAACTTTGGTTACTAAAGGGCCACATCATTTTTTTTTCTCACTGTCAGAGAGCCAAATTTTGTTTTACAACAGTTTCCATTTAACAATTAAAATTACCTTTCATTCTATATAACAGACAAATACACAGCTTTTATCACAGTAAATCAAACAAACACTTTAAATGAAATGCAAATAGTTGTACCTAACTGAATCAGCTCAAAAATGAACCTAAGCCAGGTTAAACTGTGTTTGAATGCTTTAAACATTATACTGGGTATTTTGGTATACTATACTTTATCCTGTATTTAGTGATGGTTGTTAAAGATCTTTACAGCACTAATTACAACCAACTGTATCTCCAGTTTCTTGTAAAGTGCCTAACGTATACAATAATCAAAGATGATTATAGAAATGTTTCTATTTTCATGTATTCATGGCAGATTATAGGGTTCTTTCATAATTACAATTTCTTGATATTTGAAATAAACTTGTGGGCCACATTGAGTGAGGGGGAGGTCCATATTTAGTCCCTGGGCCACCAGTTGCCCACCACTGTTCTATACTAAATTATACCATACTAAAATAGGGATTCTGCACCAAAAAGGTATTTGGGAAGTTGTGAAAACTATGAGGAGAAATGCAGAAGAATGGAAAACAAAGCAAAAAAACCTAGTAGTACATTATTTTTACCAAAAGTCTTTAGAAGATATTAACTTATCACTTCATATTGAAAACCACGTCTTCTTTTGCAATGCCAGTGAAAACTAAAGGACATTTGTAATGAATTCATATCAAGAAAGATAAAAAAGGTGTCTTTTGTTACTGTTGATTCTCTGTAAGACAAAATTATTTAAGACATTGATTGAATAGAGATTATTAATCATAAATGAAAATAAGGACATTTGTTAAGAAGTTATGTGATATTTGCCATAATAATAATAATTGTATCAGAGAAGTCTTTTGGCTCCTACATTTTATTTCAAAATGAATCTATTTTTCTTTTTTTTTTTTCTTCTTTTTTTACTTTTCAATGATTTTGCAGGGAAAGAGTTTTTTCCCACTTTTCCAAAGACTGGGTTAATGTTTAAAAAACAGCATATCTTTAATTGTATGGTGTGATTTCAGTTATCTTTAATATTGTGTAAAATTAGACATGCAAAGTTGTGTTATAAACCTTGATCTGAATTATAATAGTCTTTCAAGAGTTTTCATATGGACTCTCCGTGTGAAACATGCCTATTGAAACCTAATAGAGACGAGTTAAAGGCATAATGCAACACAAAATAGCCTCATATAAAGCTCAATTACAATTACAGATCTCACCAAACAGCTACATGTGGATTCTTAAATTTCAGTTTTAATTAAATGCCCTTATTAGTTTCACATATTCAGGGGGCTTTCATGTTCTGCAAGCAGTATTAAATATTAAATGTGTTTTCTGTGTCCTGCTGCAGGAGTCCATCTGATCCAGAAATCTGCCACTTATGGGCTGAAAGAGAGTCGAGCTCCTGCGTTCCGAAGGGCTTTGAGAGCCACAGCTTCCTAAACCAACACGGACAGATACGGACTGTTCACTCCATCACCTCCTGTCTGTGCCAAAACTGAACCCAGTGCCCCCTACTGGATAATGCCGTCCAGTTCTTACTGGCAGAGACTGGTCCAGTGTCGACCCAAACAAATACTGAGACTTTAAGAACTTGCTACCCTAAAGTATTATTGTATTATATGTAATATATGTAAAAATGATAATTTTGTAAATAAATTTAATACAACAAACTTTGAAGAGTTATCTGATCACATGTGTTCATACAAGTGTAAATTCTTTCTTTAATGGAAAGGTATCAGGGGTGTTAAAAACAAACTCATTATTCTGAAGGTGATACACCACAGGTTGTAGGTTGTATATTCCATCTGAAGGAATGACAAATGTAAACCAATTTTATGCACAAACTTCCCTTTTAAAATTAATTTGAAAGAAATGCCAGAAAGGCAGAGGAAAGGTATTTTAGTCTTAAAGATTTTCTATACAATTACATCGATCATTTCTGCTTAATAAAACCAAATTAATGTGAATTAGTATCAAAGACAAAAAAAGAGTCTTTGAAGAAGTACTTGAAAGGAGTCGATTTTGCAGTAGTTCGTTTGAAAAAACACACGTGCAGGCTGTTTTATTTTGATATCAAAGTGTGAAAAAAAACCTTTGTTTTTCTTCTGTCATCCTAACAGACGTGGTTTTATGACTTGTTTGCAAGGTGTCATCTAAAAGAAAGCTTTGATCTCTTAAATGTTTATTTCAGTCGGGGACAACAAAGTTTTTTAGTGTCCACCTGTCTGTTTCTCCTGCGTAATCGTGCGTAAAGATCAAAAAAAACAAATGGCCCAGTGCACGAGAGAGCTACTTCTGAAATCTCAGTAGAAAGATAAAATAGTTGCTCTTGAAGAATAAATGAAGAACAATAAACATTTTCAAAGGTGTTGTGAATGAATTTAACTTGAAAGTGAGTTTTTTCGTGCGTAAAGATCAAATTAAAATGGCACTGAAGGTTAGCCATTTCTGAACCTGTTATACATCAGAGGAGTTAGCACTAAAAAAAACGACCAATTGAATTAAAAACTCTTTATTTTGTTGCCTATTTTTCTTTTGAAATGAAGAGTTTCTCGAGTTATTGTGCGTTAAGATCAAACTAACCAAATGGCCAGGGGAGATAAAAGTTACTTCTGAACTTGCTGTGAAATAGAAATGCACTGATCTTGGAAAAAAATAAATGTGAGACTATTCAAGACAGCGATTTTTGTATGATTTTTGTGTAAACATAAGAGTTTCTCGTGCGTAAATATAAAACTGACCAAAAGGCCCGTAAGTGAGCCATTTCTGAAAATTTCTCTCGGAAAGGTAGGAATTAGTCTTGAAATATACATTAAAATGGTGTGAAGTTCGTGGGACCTTTGATGGAGGAATTTGAGTTTCTCTTGCGTAATTGTTCGTAAAGATCACATATAACCACATGGTGAGGTGAATTTCTGTGCTTGATATACGAAATTACCAGGTAACTTATGTTTGATTTTATCATAAAACACAGTAATCTGGTATATAAAGAGATTAAAGATAGGCTATTCACTCAATGAGTGGTACAAAGTGTAAGCAGAATACTCTGCAACGTTATCTTTAGTTTACTTATACTACATTTTGTTTTGGAAAAGACGTATAGCTATGTATTTTACAAATTAAGTGGTCTTTAAGTGAAGAGGAATGAAAAATCAGCATGCTGGACGTCAGTCACTTGTGCAGCCCAGTATCAACCTTTATCGAGGCAGGATATCTGAATTCATGTAAAAACAGACCTGCAAATTCACTGATTATCCAGCTGGGACTGGATAAGGAGTTATGCAAATCTGGCGACGTGAAGGAAACGACACCCTTCTCTTTATCGAAGTAATTGGTTTCCACCTAAGACACTGCTCCCCATTATTCTAATTTAATGGATTCATTTAAGCGCAGATGGCCTCCCATGGAGAGAACACTTCCTAAAGAGATCAGCTGCAGCTTGCTCTGTTCTCAATCTTCAATATAAAATGGGTTATCGGAGAAAAATACATCCCACAATGTCTTAAACATCACAAGGGTGAGATGGAAGCGTTTTCAAAGGCTGTATTTAGTTTATTTGAACCTTTATTGCCAGACGTGAGGACAATGGGCTCGAATAAAATCTACAATCGGGTTCACACCTTGTTAGCACCGCCATTAGTCTCCCTTTACATTCGCTGATTGGTGATTTACATTTGCGACCAAATAGCATCTTTACTGCTGTTTGCGAAGAGTTTGGGGGCACTTAGGAGTGAACAGGAGCATTTGATATAAAAAGTCGACCTCCGGGAGCCTTCAGTCACTCCAACTCCCAAGTTGCTGACTGGTTGTGTGGTTCAGGACACAGATGCACCGGGAATCTACTCAAACCTCAGACATGTTCACCTTTGTGATCTTCGCTCTGGTGTGCACCGCCGCTGCACGGCCTTCACTCAACAACCTGGAGAATCATTTCACCGCCGAAAACGAGCCGGAGGAAGTCCGATCAGCTGCCATCAAGAGGCTTTTGGAAGTTTTTGGGATGGAGGATCCTCCGGCTATCCATGGACACAAGCAGCCGCCTCAGTACATGCTTGATCTGTACAATACGGTGGCTGATGTGGACGGTGTGACCAAGGATCCCAACCTGCTGGAGGGGAATACTGTGCGCAGCTTCTTTGACAAACGTAAGAGCTAACGTTGAGCTTGCATGAGTTTACTCCTGACAGCAGTTAAAATGTTAGTTCAGGTTTCTGATGATTAGATTTCTATTGCAGTGCGCAGTGAACAGGTGGAGTACAGGTTCAATTTGTCCACGGTTGCCAGAACTGAGAAGATTCTCACTGCAGAGCTCCATCTCTTCAAGCTGAGACCCCAGGCAACAATGGCATTTCAAAGGCATCACTTCTGCCAGGTTTGTGCTTTCAAAACAACTCAAAGTAACTGGAAAAATAACCAAATTCTCCTGGGTGCATCGCTCCATTTGCATTAGACATTTATGTTACTCCTCCATCTCTTCTGTTTCCTCCAGGTTAGTGTCTACCAGCTGCTCGACCCCAGCAGAAGCAACAACACCCAGGAGAAGAAGCTGCTGTCTTCTCGGCTCATCCCAGTCCATTCTACTGGTTGGGAGGTGTTCACCATCACACAAGCAGTAAGTTTCCAATTTCCATGAAGCCTCTTTTAACTCTTTCAGGTTAAATCTTGAATTCTGTGTTTTAACTGACTGTTGTAAACTTCTTTTTGAAGGTTCGGTCCTGGACAATGGATGAAGGCAGTAACCTCGGTCTCCATGTAGTGGTTCGAACTCTGGGAGGAAGCCAGATGGACATGAAACTGATCCGCTTTGCTTCAGGACGCAACCACCACCAGAGCAAGCAGCCCATGCTGGTGCTCTTCACTGATGACGGACGCCGTTCCACTACTATTGAAAGCCTTGGTGAGTCATCATTCAAATTTGACATGATAGGATTTGAAAGCTCGGTAACAGTATCATTGCACAGTTCCACAGTATTATGAGCAGGGTTGTAGAGAAGTATTTCGGGGCTTTGGGCAAACCCAGGCCCCCTAAACCCCCAAAATTTTCTTTCAACGCTATTTTTTTAAACTAGGACAAGAAGTTTCAAGTTGCATGATTATCAGAAAACGTTTGTCAAATTTACCCATCGCACATTACTCAAAGCATGAATGAGGAACTTCACATTTGCGTCAACATTGGTGCCATCTGTGGATAAAGTAGTACCTTATGTCTCAGTCATGTTCGGTACATGTCTAATGGTGTTTATGAAAAAATCTCATCCTGCTCACTTGACTGCTGACAGTCAATTGCGTCCTTCACTATGAAAATAAGTCTCTAAAAATTGCATGAAAGGCTATAACTGTATACTGTATCCCAATTTGCTGACACCTGCATGGTGGTATTGGCTACAAGGGTTTAAGAAAATAATATATCATTTATAAATCTTGTTGCTAAGGTTACAGATGAAGCAGCACTGATTTCGGCTTTAACCTGTAATTTGGGAAGAATAAAAATAAAACTAAACAGAAATTACAAGTCCAAAATGATTCTTTAATTTGAGATATCCTAATGTTACCCTATAATGTAACGCCTTACAGACCTGCCGTAAACCTTCTTTTCAAAATAATCTAACAAACTCTCTCCTTTCCTCCTCCAGACCCAAATGACTCCACACCCACTTCCACCCTTCCCCAGGCCCCTATGTCAGGCCCACCCTCCCGCAGCGCCCGTTCTCTCGACTACACCGATGAAGAAGGTGTGTCCTCTCCCTGCCAGCGCCTGCCTCTCTACGTCGACTTCGAGGAGATCGGCTGGTCAGGTTGGATCGTTTCCCCCCGAGGATACAACGCCTACCACTGCAAAGGCTCCTGCCCCTTCCCTCTGGGCCAGAACATGAGGCCGACCAACCATGCCACCGTCCAGTCAATCATCAACGCCCTAAAGCTGATGAAAGGCATCGAGACGCCGTGCTGCGTGCCAGACAAACTCTTCTCCATCAACCTGCTGTACTTCGATGACGATGAAAACGTGGTGCTCAAACAGTATAACGACATGGTGGCTGGAAGCTGCGGCTGCCACTGACAAGACTGTTATGGTAGTTTGGCTGCACAGATATTCATCATAACAGGATGTAAATATTAGTGTTGGTACTTCAACAGTCCTTAAAACTTAAATGCAACTAGTGAGTAATGTGCATAGTCCAATATGTGCCAATGTAATATATGTAAATATCCATAAATTATAATATATGGCAGTGATGAAGTGATATCATGAAAGGTGTAAATGTGTATATTTTATGTTTTTGTGATTTATAACAAATAGAATAAAATATAAAAAGAAAAAAGACTAGATTGAGTTTCTTTGAAACAAACTTCTCTGTCATGAATGTGGTTCAGTCTTAAAGAGACAGACCAACAGAGTATTTACAGACATAATACTGTGTAAATTTGTTATCATGCAACTGCAGTGGTTTACAAACCACCAAAATGAACACAAAATGTATTTAATGCCAGATCCAGGTAGTTTTAATCTGAAAAGGCATGATGGAAGAAGGCAAGAAGATCCAGATTTAAATCTCAGATATTTAACTCTATTAAAGAACAGTTATTAAAGTTTATGTCTAAATGTGGTGGGGTGCCACTGCTGTGCCTCTAATGCTTTAAAGCCTTGGCTCCAAGCTAGTGGATGTATACCTGTGGAAAAAGTGACAAAATTGTCTATGATGTGCTTTTATTTTGAAATGTCTCCATCTCTTTGTTTTGTTAAATTTTTTGTTCCATCTCAAGTCCAAAATGTCCCATTTTTTATTAAAATACTTGGTTAGGGTGCTGGTTTAGCCCAGCTAGTATAGCAGGTGCCCATACTCAGAGGCTGTAGGCCTCAACTCTCTGGTCACAGGATCAAATCCTGATTCTGGTGCAGGTTTGGTGTAAATCTTCCCCCACCCTGACTCACTGTATTTCCTGTACCCCTCAACTGTCCTGTCCATTTAAGGTAGAAAGGCCAAAAAATCTTTACAAAAAATTCAGCCATAGTTAAAAAAAATGTAAAGTCTTCATTATGGTTTGTCATTAAAGAGGTAGTGGTGGGTCTTAATGCTAAACCAGCTGAGAGCCACTGCTTTTAATGGCCGCCATACGGAGCCAGTTAAGGGACATGGGCTAAAAAGATGCAAAACTTTCTCATGCTCACCAAAAACCATCTCATGCTCCCAGGAAACAGTCTCATGCTCAATGGAAACTATCCTGGGTGCACCAGAACCTACCTTGTGTTCACAGGAACATTTCTGGTGAGCATGAGAAAATTTCTCGGGAGCAAAACTATCTCTTACGCTCCAGAAGCTATCTCATGAGAATGAAAAGGTTTTGCATGTGCACCACAAGCTATTTTTTCTGCCAATGTCCCTTTAGGGGCTCCGAAACCCCAAAGAACTTTTTTGTTATTTGAAGTTTTCTATCAAAGTTTTAATTGGTGACAGGTAGGGTAGCAGAACTGGCAATAGTTTGTTTAGTTGGTATCTTTTCTTGGGGTTTCTTAAGATGGATAAATCCCAAGTGTTTTAAAACTATATAAAAAGGGTGGTTTTATATATGTGGAGGTTTCAGAGAAAGACCAACTTGAAAAACTTCCTCAGCTAAATGAAATCATAGCGAGCAATGTTAGTTTGGCAGCTATTTTTAATTTTAGTCTTAGTCTTTTGATTACATGTCTTTTAGTTCTAGTCACATTTTAGTCATTTCTATCCTTTTTAGTTTTAGTCTAGTTTTAGTCCATAAAAAGTCCTCACATATTAGTCTTTACTTTTAGTCCAAGCATTTATTCTCTTGCCTTAATCTGGTACCAAATCATGGTGGTGTGTTCTAAGCACATCGCCAAACCTGGGGTCCCTGCTCTCAGCTGAGAGACAGAAGAGTTACAGATGCATTGTTTTTTGACAGATTTACTCACAGTGGAGAAATATCATGGGTTTTTATTGTCCGACAAAAACTGAGTTACATTTTTGTCAAGTTTTAGTCATCTTGACAAAAACTAAACTTACTTTTTGTCAGTTTTAGTCATCACAGATCTATTTTATTAGTCTTAGTCTAGATTTCGTCATGGAAAAAAAGGCTGTCAGCGAACATTTTTAGTCATAGTTTTAGTCAACAAAATGATAAAATGATGACTGATAGCAAGTGAATAAAACATAACAAGCATCTCATTTAGGAAACAAACAAGATATACCCAAATCTGAAATATGCATACCCAGCAGTGCCTGTTCATCAGCTCTTAAAAGATCAAAGATCAAATCAAACTCACCATATCTAATTACTTTTTGGTTTATCACCATTTTGTCCATTTTAGTCATTTTTAGCCCTTTATTTACATTCAGAATATGCATCTTCGTCATTGAGAGTAATTTTTGACATCCTTTGCTGTATGGTAAAACAGCCAATGACTAAAAAAACAATGTTGGAAGTGTGGCTTACCTGGATGCTAGATGAGAGCCAGTGACAGTGGTGACAGATCTTAAACCCCCAAAGTATTCTCAGTGTGGCGATGAAGAAGACGAGGGATATTGATAACAGCAAAAGTACACAAGGCAAGTTGGAGCTCTTCAACCCTGATGTCTCCAGCCTCAAAAAATGTTCTCTTGACAAGAAAAGGAACAAAGTTTAGACACATCTTGGTTTGAAGTCATGATTTAAAATGTGAGTCTTTTGCTCCTGGATCGACCTGATCCATACAAAACAGAAAAGGCTCAAAATAGCTGACAAGTACGAGATTAAAAAGATTCATGACAGCTGTAACACTTGCATTGCAGCAGCAAGTTTCCACTAGATGCTGGGAAAGCATTAATGTGCAGGGAGAGAGTCTGAAGAGCCTTCCTCTCACCACCAGAGGGCGCTGACATACTCCTTTATGTTTTTACTGGATGAATTAGAACAACTAGGTCAGTGGTTTAACATTGTCATGTAGGGAATCCAAACTCAGACGTCTTCTTGCATGGCAGGGTGTTCTGGATTTTTATAGTGTCTGCTGAACCCAGTTAGTCAGAAAATCAAAGCTTAGTGACCTTAATTTCATGTTCGTCATCTGCATCCAATGCAGACCAAAGAGCAGAAAGAACAGGGGGAGATGTAATGCTTGGGCATAGTATTATAATAAATTATGTTTATGACCACTTTCCAAATTTGTGCAACAACTGGATAAGGAAAGCAACAGCTTTGTGTACATTTGGTCAAAAAGGATACAATACAGTATATACATTAAAAATGGAGGCAATTATATAGGAGTCAGTTTTGAGTTATGTTTCTTGCATATGAAGATATAATCAAGCTGCACTATTATCCCTAATTCCAACATACTCTTGATACAGTATTAGAAACAAAGACATCACAAAGTCTGAATGTGTTGCAACAAATAAAAAAAGTAATTCAGAGGAACAAGCAATGCTTTTTATTCAGCATTATTTCACTGAACCTCACTGATAGAGACCTTCATAACGGCCATGCTTTCATACTACTGATGATGAGTAAAACTGCTTATTAAGGCCTGCTGGCATTAATACTAATAGTAGTACAAAGATGTGTCTATATTTTGGGCAAACTAAAAAACTAAATTGACATGTTTGCTGCCACTGTTGTGAAATAGACTCTGGGTGAAGATGTCATATGGTTTCATTGCACTCTTCTATGCCATCTTAAAAGCCTTTGAAATTCAACCTGAGTGCAGTTTAAGTGAAGATTGCAATAAGGAAGAAGGGACTGCAATACTGACTGAGGCGAGGACAATTGGAAAGATGTTGGAAGAATGACACAACTATTTAATATCACAACCTAAAGTGCATTTTAAAGCTATGGCAGCCTACTATTCAGTCTATCTATCATGCCTCTACACAGGCAATAGCCGAGGCCAGAGGCACTCTTTTTTTTTTGATTATTTGTCCATACATTCATCCATAGACACCATTCTTATGAACGTGTTCTCTCAAGAATGCATTGACGGATTTTCATTAGACTTTGCTCAACGTTAAACCCTGACCGAAGGATGAATGGATTAGATCCAGACATTAACTGACAATACCTTATAGTTATCTTTTGCATTCCAGGTGCATCTTGAAAACTTGACATCTTTGTAATTTTTTGTAGTGTTTCCTTGTTTAAATCTGTTAAATTATTATAGTTTTTATTTCAGACGTCATTGATATTTTGGTCTTTTATTAATTCTTGACCTTTTGCTGCTGTTGATGTCGATTATTGACAGATTTTCTTCAAGCTTTGCTTAAATGTTTGTCCTGACTCAAGGATACACTGATTACATCTTGTAGGTCACAGGTCAAAGTTTGAGGTCATGATGCTTGTGCACATCCCTGACCTGTAAAGTGATATCTTAGAATGTTTTGAGGGAATATCTCCAAGCTCTACACGGATGTCCACTAAGACTCAGTATCTTCACATCATCCTCTGAACGCTTCGAGTGATTCACTTCAAACTTTGCACACACGTTCGCTCTCACTCAAGGATGAACTGATTTGATTTTGGAGGCCAAAACTAACAGGGCTCATGGTCATTCATTGTTTTCCAGGCCATTATTGTGAACACAGTATCTTTAGAATGGATTCAGAGATTTTCCTAAAACGTTGCAGAAATGCCCACTGTGACTCAAGGATGACCTTGTTACATTTTTGAGATCATAGGTCAAAGTTCAAGGTCATGGGGCTCATGTGCATGCACCATTCATAAATATGATATCTCAAGAATGCTTTGAGGGATTTTCTGCAAACTTTGCACGTGTTTATTCTGACGTAGATTCCTACTCGTTAGATTTTGGTGGCCAAAGGTCTAAGGTAAAGGCCTCATGGTCAGCCCTTGTTTATAACATTATTACCACAGAAACATCCAAATCCATCTTGACTACCACTCTGCTTTCACTGTCCCACAATTGAAAAGTCCACAGATGCATACAACCACCAGGAGAATTTTTTTTTTAAATTTATTTCCCAAAATGTAGAACTCCAGCATGCTTGTAAACCATACATATCAAAGTGACTAATTAGGTCAATGTGTCTTACTATGCAGAATTGCCTTTAACCTAGCTGCAGCCAATTGATCATGTAAAAAGTTTTTGCATATATATTTGCTTCCAAAATTTTGCAAACACAGGTAATGTGAAAGACATAAAGAACAACAAATAGCATAGCATGTATTTTTCCTAGTGAAAATAAGGTATGGATTACTTGTGACCTCTCACTGCTGAATGTACAAAGACAAGTTTAGAGTTACTACCAGCTTGGCCGGTATCACAGGTGTATACACATATCAAGGTAAAGTTTAGGGGTTAAGATAATTTTCTGTGCTGAATTCAGCTCAATATTTGTTCATAAGGTGAGGAGATAAGTCAGGAGATAAGTTCTTGAGATCTGAAGGAACACTTTTCTATTCAAAATCTTGTCTGTTAATTTTACTGCCTTTTCTTGATTTTTGTGTAAAATCTTTATGTTTTAAAGGTTGAATTTGGGGTCTAAAAAGTCAAATATTCCTCTTTGATAAATATCCACTAGTCATGTTCTCGTCTCCGTGCCCCTCTACAAAACCCTGTCTGTACAGAGTGTAACCTGAGCAGTGACCGAGGCGTTGGCCATACAGTGGCACTAAAGGGGGTTGATACCACTTGGCATGATGCTGGACGACAGCCCTTATTCATTGTCAGAGGGGCTGCTATTCACAATGGAGAAAACGATGAAATGCTGCCATTATAACAGGGACCAAAGGGCCCACGGCAGCCTGACACCCGATCCTCTCTTTGGCTCTGGCTTCCTTTTGTCCCAGTATTTCATATCTGGCATATCCTCACAGCATAAAAAAGCAGAGATGGTGGAGCAGCGATGGACGTGAGGATCTGTGTCTGCAGGCTTAGACATGGGGAATAAACAAACCATCTTTACAGCACAGCAGCTAGATGCCTATCAGGTAGGTGTCACCTCAGGGTCTTTAGGCTCATTCACTGTAAACTAGACTTCTCTTATCAAAGTTACATATGCAGCAGCAACTGTGAACAAAATTAATGCACTTATAAGATGATTAAGTTTGTTTTTGAACAAAAAATAAAGAGATAACGGTCATAAGGTGCACTATTGATATGGAGAGTTGGAATTAGTATCATTATTTGCAGTCATTCCTGTTTTATTCCTCTATTTAACTTTATTACTTTGGGAAATTAGACTTTTTAAATGTCTGTATGAATTCCAGTATAAAGCCCCATTATTGCAACTTTAAATATTTTATTTTCTCCAAAACAAGATTTTTACTATTTTTAATCCTAGCCTAATAATACACCAAAATAAGCAAAGAAACACTGCAATTAACATCGTCCATGGTAACGACTTGATGCTGAAATGTGTTGAAGTGCAGTTAGAGGTCTACATGACTATGCCTTGAAAATAAAGGTATTCTAATTGTTACAGAAAGTTTTTCTTATTAACATAAATCCCATTCCCATAGTCAAACATAATAACACATTGGATCATGCTACGAAGTTCTTACAATATTCAACTCACTACTGGTTGTGAATGCTTCAGTACATAAAGTAGTAATAGTAACGTTTTAAGAAGAACCGCTTCTATTATCAAAGTAAATATCTGACTGCTTTTCAAAATAAAATACTTTGACAGACAGCTTTATCAGGAGAGCTGCATCATGATGTAAATTTGCAGTACTGTCTAACATAGCCTTCTGTTTTTCCTGCAGGACTGCACATATTTCACAAGGAAAGAAATTCTCAGGTGAGCCAAATAGTTCAGTCATGATTCTAAATCTTAAAACAACTTTAAGCAAACTGTACACTGTGTAACTTGCAAACCTTGTTTAAGCAAAAGTAGCATATGTAAATAGTGCCAATAATGTGTTTCAGAGTGTGAGAATTGGACATTTGAGTGGACACATTACTCTCCTCTGCATCTGTCTTCAGGAAAGATGTGCAAAATATTTTTATTTTGATTTAATATGCCTGTCAAAAGCTTTTTCAGCTCTGCACAATCACACACACTAACTATAAACAACTGTATAAGGAGCACTGTGCTACAGAGGGGCAGCCTTTAATTGAGACTATTGTAAAGAAACTTAACTTTTTTCTTTCTTCTCTGTTACTAAAATTATTACAGAGTAAAACAGAAATTTCAGCTGTACTGCTGATACCCATAACTTAATTTTAATTATCTGTAATAAAACCTGTAAAATCAAAAATAAATATTTTCTGCTGCTATATGGAAGATGTTTCAGGATCAAAAAAACCATCACATCAAGAAATCCTGAAGCCCTCACACATCAGGGTTTGTCGTTTGAACCTGTGGGATGGTCTTTGTCTACACTTGGGCATAAACACTGGCGTATCCTCATCTATGAGGTCTGCTTCCTCTATATGCTCTGATCTACATCACTCTGGAAAGCACAGGATCTTAAACTCTAATCCAAATTCATTACTTATAAGTAAACTGGGGAAAAAGACTTCTAGATTTTCTTAGAATTAATCACAAAAACCCCTGAAACTTAATGATCTACTCTCATTGGTTGCTTTTAAGAGGATGTTAAATAAGTCAGAGAGACACATCTGGTTACAGATCCTTTGATTAATTTAAAAATGTGGACAATTTGCTGTTGAAATTTGTTATAGTGTGTTTGTGCATTTTGAGTCTGTATTGTGTAGTATGTTTTCTGAGTATGGCTGCTCATTGTTTGTATGAAACTCTATTAACTGCTGCTGTTTCACTTGCCCAGGAGACTCTTGGAAGAGTGTTTTTTAATCTCAATTAACTACCATACTGGTTAAACAAATTACATTAAAAAGGTTTAAGGGTTTCTACACAGAGCCATGATCATCTTGGCAGGAATACTGACCCAAAACACAACACCCCAGCACACCAAAAACCGTTCATACTAATTAATTTCAATGGTACGAGGATGGTGTTTAATAGCAAATGTGCATATCATTTATGGTTTGCTAACATAAAGTTTATTAAGATTTAATGTGCAATGAAGTTCATGGTGCATGGGATTCAGTGTTTGAGAGCTTGGTTTGTACAAGCTAAAGTTGGGGTATGTTAGATCACTAGTTCTCAGTTGTCTGGTCGGGACCCAAAAGGAGGTTTTTGAGCAGTTTTCAGTGAGATGCCAATAAGTGGCTTAAAAAATGTGGAAGATTGAGTGACATATGGAATCTCTGAGTGAGTTTACAGCTCTATTTTTATTTCACTTAGTTTTGTTGTTATAACATGTACATTTTGGTTGCTTTCTTGAAATCCCTACTTCATTATCTTGATATTCTGGTTTTCCCATGATGATGTCTCAACCCCTAAAAATCAACAAAAAATGACATACTGTCACTAAACAGAGAGAAATAAAACATAAGAATGCATTTTTATCCCATGTGTCTTTGTTAGGTTGGACTTTTTTGGTGGTGGGCACCAAGGCTAGACTAGTACTGAATGTGCAATATAAATCATGTGCAGCAACACTGAGTAAGAATCATGGTGCAGTAGCATGGAATAATGATCATGATGCAGTAACATGGAATAATAATCACAGTACAATAACATGGAATAATAATCAGTGTGGGGTAACGTGGAATAATAATCAGTAGGTAGTAACATGCAATAATAATCATGGTGCAGTAACACAGAATAATAATCATGGTGTAGTAACATGGAATAATAATCACGGTGTAGTAACATGGAATAATAAACTGTGGGGTAACATGGAATAATAATCATAATGCAATAACATAGATTAATATTCATGTTGCAGTAACATGGAATAATTATGATGGTGCAGTAACATGGAAAAAAATCCTAATGCAATAATACAAATCAATTATCATGGTTCATTAACATAACATAATTAACATAATAATCATGGTGTAGTTACAGGGAATAATAAACAGTGTGGGATTACATGGAATAATAATCATGGAGTACTAACATAGAATAATTAACAGTATGGGGTAACATGGAATAATAATCATGGTTCAGTAACATGGAATGATAATCATGGAGTAGTAACATGAAATAATAAACAGTGTGGAGTAATATGGAATAATAATCATGGTGCAATAACATGGAATAATAATCATGGTGTAGTAACATAGAATAATCAACCGTGTTGGGTAACATGGAATAATAATCATGGTTTAATAACATGGAACAATAATCATGGAGTAGTAACATGGAATAATAAACAGTGTGGGGTAATATGGAATAATAATCCTGGTGAAATAACATGGAATAATAATCACGGTGTAGTAACATGGAATAATCAACAGTGTTGGGTAACATGGAATAATAATCATGGTTTAATAACATGGAATAATAATCATGGAGTAGTAACATGGAATAATAAACAGTGTGGGGTAATATGGAATAATAATCCTGGTGAAATAACATGGAATAATAATCATGGTGTAGTAACATGGAATAATCAACAGTGTGGGGTAACAGAATAATAATCACTGTGCAGTAACATGGAATAATTATCATGGTGCAGTAACATAGATTAATAATCATAGTGCTGTAACATGGATCAATAATCAGTGTCTGTTAACATGGAATAATAATCATGGTGCGGTAACATGGAATTATAATCATGGTGCAGTAACATGGATCAATTATCATGGTGCAGTAACATGGATTAATAATCCTGGTGGAGTAACATGGAATAACAATTATGGTGCCGTGACATTCAGTGTGCTACTAAAATCTTGCTGCACGATCACAGAAAGGGCAACACATTTCTTATATGTTGCAGCTATATCTGACGGTCCAAAGCATGTAAAACTGCACTGAATGAACTTGAATATTTTCCAACCACCTAATTTCATAACTATTTTGGATAATCTTATGATAAAATGAATGTTTGCAGAATTGATAGTGTTGGAAAAAAAATGTTAATAGCAAAGCATTATGTCCTATTTTGTTCTTTTAATGTTGTAATATAATGATAAAGGTCTTTTATTTTTTACCCTTTCCCAGGCTTTTCTACCGTTATCGGGATTTGGCACCGCAGCTCGTTCCCCTTGACTACACCAACCACCCAGATGTGAAGCTACCATATGAGCTGATTGGCGCCATGCCAGAGCTGAAGGTAGACCCACTGGTCCACACACACCCTGCAGACCCGCTCTCTCCCTGTGTTCTCGATCCATAATTAATGGCCTAACTAATCGGCAGAATTCTTTGAAAGGTTATACGTTACCTGACTCCTTTAAACTTGAAGAAAGCTGGTGAGTCCCTCAGGGCACTCTTGTTGGAAATGGGTCAATTATATGCCTCTTTACACAATGACAGCAAGGTAAACAGGAGTGCTAACACGTCAGCGTTCACTGACATGACCTTAGAAAGAAAGAGTTCAAATGTGGAGGTATTATTTATCACAGGGATTCATAAGTCCAAATAATTATAAAATGATTTAATAATAATGGAGGACAGGAAACCCATTAAATACAGAAAAGTGCATGTTCATAGTTCTGTATGAATGATTGAATTATTTACACAAGTTTCATGTTTTAACTGTAGGTCTGCTGCTGTCCTTTCAATTGCAGGACAACCCATTCCGTCAGAGGATCGCTGAGGTTTTCTCAGAGGATGGAGAGGGAAACATGACCCTGGACGACTTTCTGGACATGTTTTCTGTCCTCAGTGAGATGGCTCCACGTGACCTCAAGGCTTACTATGCTTTCAAAATTTATGGTAAGTACTCTGGTCTCCACAGTTTATATCCTTCTCTATTTTGTTTTACAATAAACCTAATGAGTATATTGTTGTTATTTTTTGACCAAATCTGCTGTGTAAGAGCCCCAATTAGGGATAATTGGATTTCCAGTTAAACCAAAACAATGGATAATTTTCTGGAAAATGTGCACACACTTTTCTGATTCTGATTGTATTTAATCTGGCGAACCCTTAACTCCTTTGTACCAGCGAAACTTCTCCCCTCCATAACATTTTCATTCAGAATAAACCACAGGTACGTTGGAAAGTTGAACTTTTGCTGTGGATTTCGGAGAGACAGTACGGCAGTGTACTAGCTTAGCGAACAAGCTGATAACCAGCCAACAGGCTACATACAGTATGTTTTAACAGAGGAGTCATATATTTATCAGCTTTACACCATGATCCACATTATTATGCAAACTGGGTTCAAGTGTCATAAACACTCATTTTTTTGTTTTTCAATTAAACTCATGGATGGTATTGTGTCTCAGGGCTCTTTGGATCACTGAAATCAATCTCAGACACCTGCGATCATTAGTTTGCCAGGTGAGCTCAATTTAAGGAAAACTACTTTATAAGAACGTTCCACATTATTAAGCAGGCCACAGGTTTCAAACAATATGGGAAAGCAAAAGGATCTCTCTGCTGCCGAAAAGTGTCGAAGAGTGCAATGCCTTGGACAGATATGAAAACATTAGATATTTCATGAAAACTTGAACCTGATCATTGCACTGTGAAGAAATGTGTGGCTGATTCAGAGCACATATGGGTTCATGCAGATAAAGGCATAATGAGGAAGGTTTCTGACAGGCAAAGTAATCATATTAAGAGAGCAGCTGCTAAAATGCCATTACACAGCAGAAAACTGAAGCTTCTGATGCCTCTGGAGTCCCACAAACCTCAAGGTGTAGGATCCTCCACAGGCTTGCTCTCGTGCATAAACCTACTATTCAGCCACCCCTAACCAGTGCTCACAAGCAGAAATGGTTGCAGAAATGCACGAAGACTCATTTTCAAACAGTCTTGTTTACAGATGAGTGCTCTGCAACCCTAGATGGTCCAGATGGAGGAGTAATGGATGGTTGGTGGATGGCCACCATGTCCCAGCAAGGCTGTGACGTCAGCAAGGAGGTGGCAGGGTGATGAATCATGGGGAGAGAGCTGGTAGGCCCCTTTAGGGTCCCAGAGGGTGTGAAAATGACCTCGGCAAAGTATATAGAGTTTCTGACCAACCACTTTCTTCCATGGTACAAAAAGAAGAATGGTGCCTTCCATAGCAAAATTATCCACATACATGACAATGCACCATGTCATGCTGCAAAGAATACCTCTGTGTCATTGGCTGCTACGGGCATAAAAAGAGAGAAATTCATGGTGTGGCCCCCATCCTCCCCTGACCTCAACCCTGTTGAGAACCTCTGGAGCATCCTCTTGCAAAGAGAGAAAAGAAATTCCAGCAGAAACTCTCCAAAAACTCACAAGTTCAATGGATGCAAGAATTGTGGAGGTGGTACCAAAGATTGAGTCCTATATTAACATGTAACTTAGCCTGTTAAGATGTTTTTGAAATAGCTTTTGATTTCAGTAAATCAAAATTAGACCTCCTAATGCTGCAAATTCAACAAATGACCATTTTCAGTTCTTTACGACCTATAAAATGTTTTGAAACTCTTTTGTGCGTAATGGTTAGGAACAGTGCATTTTTAGTTTCTTATTTTTTTAAAAAGTCGTTATCATTGGGAGGTTTGTTTAATAAAATTTGAGTTATGCTCTAACTGTTGATGACTTGAAAATTATACTGTCATTTGCATCGAATATTTAGGAAAATCAGAGAAAAGTATAATATGCATAATAATAATCTGGAACACAGTGTATATGAAATACTTTATGAAATACTTTATGAATTATCAGTCAATATGAGGTGCTGCCAGATTGTCATGGCAGTTTAAAATGCATTTATTTGCATAGTCAAAATTAATGGCAATTAGTCAAGGTCCACAATTAGTGCAGTAATTTCTAAAATCACAATTAATGTCATGCTTTATTTGGCCTGGCTTAAGCACACCCTGGTTAAGCCATGTCAGTGTCACCCTGCAGCAACAGAGATGTAAAACCATGTCCATGCCACAGTTCTCTCTGTGCACCCATGGGTTCTCTCTGGCAAACTCCAGCTTCATCCCGCAGACCAAAAACATTCATTGTTGACGCTAAATTGCCCGTAGTTGTGAGTGTAAGTGTTAGCTTCCTGATTGAACAACGGGGAGGCGTTCACCACCACGCAGGTGATCCAGAAACACCACTGCCTCTGTGGACTCAAACTCATTTAAGAGACCATCCTGAGGTCTGAGGAGTCTAAATTAACTCTGGGGTTTCAGAGTCACACAAACCATCACACTGTGTTATGATTTTCATTAACACAGCATCCTAACTTGTTGTAAGAAGGACTGTGTTTCCCTAGTGAGTTTATCAGCAGTAGGTAATTCATGGAAATCTACAATTGTAGAATTACATGTGAAGGGGGTGTGATGAGGGCTCTGGAGCTGTAACCATGGCGGATGGTGCATGGAATGTTATTAATGATTAACCAGCCCCATTATGGAGGCAAAGAGCTTTTCAAAGCTCACTATGTGCTCAGGATGAGGGTCGCCCCTAATTAACAAACAGCAACAGATGAGGTTATATAAACTTCAGCGTGAGTCGTGGGTCAGGGAAACTGCCCATCCATTATTCAGAGCTATAGAGGAGGTAGACTAGCTGATGTCTGGCCCCTTATGTTGGGGGGCTTCGCTTGGAGGAACAAGGCATGCTAAGGGGACCTACGGGTCAAGTCCAGCCCTGACCAGTTGTAACCAAGATTAAACCAGTGTATATGAACAGCTGTATATAAAGATGGGATCCCATCTCAAGTCTTTGAGTTTCAAGAGTGAAGCCAAATTCCCCCCATGACAGGCACAGACATATCTAACTGGTGATATGAAGCCAGAGACAGTACAGCAGTTTCTGCTGATCAAAACCACGCTAAAACTGTGTTAAAAAATGCAATTCTGAATACAGTCACTCACACTTGTAATTAAGGTTGTAATGAATTCAGTCATAATCAGTTTTTGACAGCAATGTATCACACTATCATGTGTGTCCTGGAGAGGTTCAGCTTATTTCAAAGTGTGTGTGTGTGTGTGTGGGGCTGGGATACTGAGTTGTTTACCCCCTGTCACCAAGTCCCATGTTTGTTTTCTTCAAGATTTCAACAATGATGACTTCATCTGTAAGTCTGACCTGGAGAAGACCCTGAACAAACTGACCCGTAACGAGCTGACGGAGGACGAGGTGAGGATGGTGTGTGAGAAAGTGATCGATGAGGCTGATCTGGACAACGATGGACGACTGTCTCTGGAGGACTTCCAGCACATGATTGTTCGAGCACCGGACTTTCTCAGGTAGGCCAGCAGACTGTCTCTAAACATATCCACTTTCATACAGTAAGATGGATGAAGACACAACTGTTAGGTTAGGTATAAGCGACTGTAACACAATGTGAATTTACCTACCTTTGTTTTCCCGACTGTTGATTTTACCTGGACTCTTATTTCTGTTCCCAGCACCTTCCACATAAGGATATGAAGAAATTAAGTCAAAATGTGAACTTCTTGACCCAATGAAAGAGAATTCCTTCTAAAAAAGCAGATTATTTCTCCTTGTGAATCCAGACATAATTGTTGTTCAAGGGTATTTTGTATAAAAACTGTAAGATAAAGTATTAACATAAAGTGTTTTTACCTTTATCAGAGTTTAATTATATATATATATATTAACACTGAGAATAAAAACTTTGTCTACCTATGAATTGTCTCTATTTTAATCAGAGCATTACTGTAAATGTCCATATCTTCTTTAACACTCTGAGGCCCTGCATGTACATATGAGGATATTATATTTTGACTTTCCCACAACATACTAATAAATTCTATTTGAAATATGTCTCGCATTTCCATAGAAGTTTGAATAATTTGCTTGAAGTGTTGGGGAATTGGCTTCAGAATTATCAGGAATTTTCATTAATTTTCTGGAAATACGTTTGTATATTTTGGAGTGTTTCATGGCTTAGAAATTTTTAGGTACATCCATGAAAATTTTGGGATTTTTTTTGTTGTTAAAAAATCATGACATTTCATGGAAATTTTAAGGAATAGGTTTTGATGTTTGGGGGAATATGTAAATTTTCAGTATTTTGGGGGGACTGATTTGAAATTTTAGCAGAAAATTGGCTTTTAAATAATGGCGAATTTTGCTTGATTTTTCAAAAGGAATTTTCTTGGAATTTTGGGAATATCTTTATTTAATTCTTAAAGCTTTCCGGAGAGTTCTGCTGAATAATTTGGTAAATGTTTAGGGAAATTTTGTTCTTTTCCATAATTTTTCTATTGATGATGAGCTTTTGGGGGGATTTGATCAAAAATTTTGGGTGAGAATTTGCTTTTATATTTTGGGGAATTTACTTTATTACTTTTTCAGGACTTGTAGAAGAAATTTTGGGAAAATTTGTTTTTAAATCTTTAGGCTTTTTTAAAAGTTTTGCTGAAATGTGGGACATATTTAAGGAAATTTTGATAATTAAATTAGATTTTTAAAAAGGTGTTTTAAGAGTTTTCCCAAAAATTTTTTTGAAAAGTCTTGGAAATTTTACAGTCATTTTTGTGTTTGGAAAATCAAACTATTTTTTAAAGAAACTTTCCAAGCCCTCAAGCACTGGAGAAAAAACATTCAATTTCATAATTACTTCATACAACCTTTTAAATATTCTTTAAATTTGATTGGAAAATTTGCAGGGAATTTCGGGCAAACTTTTTCTTGAAATGTCATGGAGATTTTTAGGATTTCTTTCTTGGAATTTTTGTTGAATTTAAGAATTGTCCCAGAAATTTTTCATGGGATTTTTTTTCCCAAATGATTTCTTATGCAGTAAGCAGGGTCTATTGTCCTCATATGCAGACATAATTTTGGGTTTGTTCAAAGACAGGGCTCAGGTTTTATACTGAACAGGTCACACTTGTCACAAAAAAAAAAAAAAAATCTAAAAATACACTCCAAAAAGCTCAGGTTTCAGGTGGTTAACAGTTGCAGCAGCAAAAATATAAATAGTGATGGTGTGACAGCAGCTTTATCATCTGTTGGTAGCACACCCAGTCCATCATGACACCCCTCATTAGCTATGAGCATCAACAGTAATTTGCGTTTTGTATCTAAAGGGATAAAGTTACAGCAGACTATAAAAGAAATGCATGCCAGAATGTTCCAGCAGGCCATAGCGAGCCAAAAAAGGAGATGAAAGCTGCATTGTGGGAGCACAGGGTCAACTGACAGTGTTGTTTCCTCTGAAATGAAGCCAATAAAGACAATGAAGTGGAGTCAGTTTTATCATCTTATTTTATTAAATCAAAAGTACACATATCTACAAATTGTAGATAAATTATCATATGGGTTTAGAAAGTACAGTACATTTTAAGTAGATCTCTTTTTTCAATGTGATATTTACAATGTTTTTCTTTTTTTTCAAAATGTATTGTATTAATCTCCCTGTGTACTTCACAATCAATGGAATGAAAATATGGCTGTAAAAAGGGATGTACAGTATAATATAACGTGTGAAAGAGGATATGCTTTAAAAACAAAATCAAAGAGGGAGTATCATATCAGCTGAAAATGGTACAGCTTTGAGTCCCACTAAAGTCTCCTCCCTATGTTTCTGTTTATGACTTAAAGCTACAGCATCACTCGAACGAGACAGCGGCCCTACCTCCACATTTCAACATCAACACTCCTACTACTCATCCTTCCATCGTGCTAAATTTCACCCACGTTGATGCAGCAGTGCCTTTTTGTCCTGTTTGAGGCTCAGTGAATGATGCAAAACAAAATAAAGCCCATACATTCAACTGTACAGGACTACAAGTATGTCTGAAAATACTTCACACGTATATGCACAGGTCCAAGATTCACAATGCATAGCTCACCTATGACAGAACTGAGTATTAGCAGTTAAGACAAATGGCCATGGTAGTCATGAGGTCCCAAATTACTTGATATTAAAATAAAATAAAAAAGTGCAGGCAAGCAAAAGCTGATCCTCCCTCGATATTGTGCATACAGGAGTTTGATTTTCAGACAAGGAAGAAATGCAGGAACAAAACATGAGGAATATTGGGGAAAAAAATGATATAAATGTTGAAAAGAGGGAAAATGTTTGGATTATGCACACCTATTTCACTGTGGCTCAAGTTTTTGACAAAATACTGCAATTATTGGAGTTCAGGTGCTCATCTGTAATGCCTACCTTGCCTGAAGAGCCACCTAGCTGTCAAATTAGAATCAAACACAGCAGAAAATGTACAACACCAGGGGACCATCTTTCAGTGTACATGTAGATGAAATAAGCCAGAATAGTTCACTTTTTAAACTACAGTTTGGCAGGGCAGTAGCATAGAAACAGAGGCTTGCAAATTATGACTTTTATATAAATATATATTAAAGTATGATAGGGCTTTTTTCAGTGAACTAATACCAAGACAGTGCCTCACAAGCAATGAAATGGTAAAGGGAGATCAAGTCACTTTAAGTAGGTGTGGTAAAATTTAGGAAATAAGCCCATTATACTACCAAGACTCAACAGGTCAACACTTTCTTTTTTAACTAAGTCATTGCTGTTTTGCAAAACTATCACTTGGCACATACTACACACAAAACACGAGTTACTGGTAAAGTGCAAGGAGAGCTGCGTGGATAGCAGGAGGAGAAGATGGAGGGGGCTTACAGTGCTAGACTTTGATTTGTTAATCAGGTAAAACCAGGACGTCATTTAGCTTTACTGTGAATCAGAGCTGCTACCAAAGTCTCCAGTCAAATTAAAAGGCGGCATTTTAATGTCATCTTATTAAGAGCTGAAGCTGTTTTTATCTAGAACAGGGGAGTCCACGTTTCTTTGACCATGGGCCACATTCAGAAAAACACCAAGATGACTGGGCCACTTTAATATACCTCATATTTGATGTATTTAAATTACCAAGTTTGGTCCTACCAATTTTAAAAATTGGTTATACTGATGACAAAATTGGCTTAGACAGCCTTTTTCAACAGGGTAGCCATGGCATCATTAGGGCTGCCTTCAAAATGGTTTAAATTCAACAAAGAATTAACAAGAATATGCAAATCACGATCAATCAATCTGAAATCACGTCTGTTAGAGTTAGAGAATGAACTGGGTTATGTCAGTATGCAGTAAACAAAAATCACGCATTTGCAGTTTCACAGGCGTTTGTGATGTTTAAAAATGCATCAGAGTGTGTTCTGAAGTCTTAAAAAGGTATTTTAATTGTTTGGAGAGAGGTGCTTTATGGATTTATCTTGTTAGTTCTGTTGCATGAATCCCTTGGACATCATTAGGGTGTAAATTCTCCCATGTTTTTACTTGTACTTTTTGACTGGGGTGACTTTAGATTTTTGGGAAATTTTAAAGCAGGAAAAAAGGTTTAGAAATGCTGGGCTAGGATATGCTTAGTAACTAAGTTACAAAACAGCCTACATCCCAGCTTTTCATTAATAGTTGACAATGCAACAGCTGATAGCACATTTCCATTTCCAGACACAAAACATGATCAAAGATTGAGCAGGCAGCAGAGCAAATGAGCGCCATTCACCATATTTGATGATAGCATACTTGTCAAAATGTTTGTTTACATCACAAATACAGCAGCACTGTGTCAAAGATAAGTTGTGGGGTCGTCAAGCAAAAGCTTCATGTTCTGATGCGGGCCCCATTTAATTTGATTTTTAGAATCTACTGAAGTCCAATTAAAATGAACTACAAGCTGCATCTGGACCCCAGGCCACAGTTTGGACACCCCTGGTCTAGAACATATACTGCCTTGTGCTAATTTGATATTCAAAGTCTCATTTCAACTTCATGCACAAGTATCACAATTGGTTGCTTCACATATGTGAGGATTTTCTTTTTTACTTTATCTTAAATGATAATAAACTGAATGTTTCAAGTCATTTGGACTTTTCTTGACAAAACAAGACATGTAAAGATCTATAGGATTTATAAAACTCTTCAAGGCATTTTAAATATTTTTGGTCATTTTTTGGAACAAATATTACACTGACTACTTTTAAGAATAAGTTGTTGAATAATTATAAAATTCTTGTCAAATATAGGCTGTAATTACATAGAACTTGGATGATTATACATTAAAAGTGTGAATGCTGTGATATTTCTGTCAGTATAATTGTAGAACAAAGTTTTGAAGTATTTTCCTGTGAACAATTATGTAACAAGCAATTTCAATTGACAGTAATTTCTTGCAGCTTTTTTAACCTCACAAAGCTTGAGCACAAACATGTTATGTCAACACCACTCTGATAATCATCTGACAGCAGTACTTTATCTAAACAGTCAGAAATCTGGATTGTATTTCTTGATAGTGTATTGCCAAACTGCTTTCCGGCACCTGGAAGCTATTGCAGAGAGGTTAAACAAAGTTGGAGGCAGTGTGTAATGATTGGGACAAGATGAAACACATCGACTGATTGCTAAAGATGACACGCAAGCCAAAGAAAATCTTTCAATCTAATTCTTCTCTGATCTGTGACCACTTTCTGTGTGATATGATTCTGAGTAGCTGAAATAAAATGAAAGCATGTGCAACTCTGTTTCACTACAGTTCAAGCCTTTCGGTCTCTGGTTCAAATTTATAGCATAAAAAGGTAAAGAGCACTAGTAAAAAATAGATCTAGATATTACTTCTTGTATTTGCAATCCCAGAACTTTGACATTAATTTAACGATTTGTCATCCTTGGTTGTGCTACTGGCTGTGTGAAGTATGACTGTGTGTGTAGTACAAAGAGACTAACATCAGGAGTAAGAGCTTGTTTTTTCTGTGAAAAGGAACATGTGGAGAATGCCCCTGGCTGAGTCCTCGACCAGTCAAGCACTCTGACCCATGAAGACAAAAAATCTCCTCAAAATGGAAGAGATGCGCCACTGGAAGCTTTCAGAAGAGGAAGAGAGGAGGGAGCTCCTCTGCTTACTTGGAATTTAATGGTTTGTGCGTGGACTGGGAGGACGGGCCATGGAAGGGGGAAGACAGGGAAGGGTAAGGAAGTGCTAAAAGCAAGCACAGTCCGTTTGTCCAGCCAGCTGGCAGCCAGTCGTTGAAGGCTTCAGTCCTCAGAGTAAGCTACAGCGGAAGAAGCTGGTCTTTTTCTGGGGCTCTGAGATCTTGACTCCGTGGCTGGTCCCCTGTGGCGTGTTGCCCTCCTGCAAATGTGACACAAATACAGGTCACCAATATGTTCTAGTATGGGGTGCTTATGCCAAATTAAGTGCTCTCATATATCGACAAATTTCTACTAAGATTTTCCAAATGCAGAATCTTGTTGCATGGAAATTACAAGTTTGAAACTCGGTTTCTTGAAAGGCACTATATAAATTCAAGATATTATTATTAAAAAATGGTACAAGTAACATTAATGTAATTCAACCATGTAAGGATAAGGTATTGATCATCATTGTAATAATTATTCAGATAATCAGACGCAGCTTACCAATTTTGTGTCCATTTTTGATTTGATGTCTCTTGCAAGCGTCAGAAATGCCTGTGATAAAACAACAATGTTATACTGATGACAAAGAACATTCAAGCTATTCTGCAACTCTCGCTAGATTGACTCCTACATTCTCCACGTTGATGTTGGCCTTTGCGCTGGTCTCCATGAACTTTATTCCATACTCCAGTGCAAGCTAAAAAAAAAAAGTAGGAGAAAAATTACATGAACTTAAGTCTGTTAATGCCACTGAATATTATAGAGCCATTATCATACTGATACTTATTCTGTTATTTCTGATCAAAATTAACTCAGCAAAACATCCCACCTTCTCCCCCCTTTCTTTGGACACCTGTCGCTTGTCATTGATGTCACACTTGTTGCCAAGGACCATCTTCTCAACATCAGCTGATGCATGCTGGATCAAGAAAACAAACATTTAATTAACAAAAATAGTTGTGGTGGTTATTAAATGCTAATAACCAGGTCAAGGATAGTCTGTTTATGGCATCACCCACCTCCTCTATGTTTCTAATCCAATTCTTGATGTTGTCAAAAGACTTCTCGTTGGTGATGTCGTAGACAAGCATGATGCCCTGTAAAGAAAATGGGATAAAATGTGAGAATGAACACATCAATGAGAATATGGCTTTCCAAAAAAGGTGCATTTGTCTTTTGAGACACCCACCATTGCTCCTCTGTAATAGGCTGTTGTGATTGTCCGGAAGCGCTCCTGGCCAGCCGTGTCCCTAAAAAACAAAACAAACAAACAAACAAACAAACAAAAATCAGCATTAATATATCAGTGAAGTACATATGGTATTAATGAAAAGTATTTTTGCCTCATAATAAGAGGATATCACACAACTACCAGACAATAAACACGGAGACCTTGGTGAAACTGACCCAGGGAGTGTCCGACATCACTTCCTGTTTCCTGCCGTTACTGTGTTGCTCAGAACTGTTTTTCATGTTGACAAAGCTAGTGCTAAATAGTAGGGCTGACAGCTTCAATTCGATTGGTCGATTGTTTGGTCGAAAAGCTTTTGTCCAACCAAGATCGCTCTGGTCGGTGAGTCGCCCACCCCCCTCCCCCAAGACGCTGGTAGAGGGGGGGCAGATGTGTAGTGTGCAGCTGGCTGGTAGAGAAATGTGCTGCGGGGGACGAGGAGCAATGCAGCTCTAGGAATTACATAGGGGTGGGTAAAAATTAATCGATGCATCGCAATATTTCACCCCCCAATTCAATATCCATTCAGTAAATCCTCTGAATCGATTCACCTCCTGGCCAGTGATTGGCGTTGTATGGACGGAGGCTGCACTCAAACAGACAACAGCCAACCATAACCATGTTATGTGAGGTTTATCACAATTTCCAAGAGGACAGAAATATTATTTAAGTTTACATGCACTTTACTCTTCCAGTGTTTATACAGAACTGTCATGTTTTTTACTTTTGTAATCCATATGCACAAATAAGTTATTGTGCAAATTTTTATTTTCGGATGTTTAATTGCTCAAAAATGTGAGGTGACTTACCAAATATGTTCACATGGGCATGAAAATAATTATAAAAAAATTGTCAACAGGTTATTTGTGTATTTCTACTTCTTACTGAATCGACATTGAAGCATTTAAATCAATATTGAATCGAATCAAATCGCAACCTAAAGAATTGAAATCGAATTGAATCGTGAGGTTCTTAACAATGCCCAGCCCTAGAATTACAGGAAAAGAAGCACACAAAGCTAGCAGGGCGGGTTATTTTCTTATAATTTACAGCACTAACGCTCAGAAACAACACATCAACTCATCACAAAGATGCAGGCTGTTTGTATTGAAGTGTCGCTCCCTCACTGCATCAACTCCTGTCTCCCGCGGTCAGTTTAATTCACCTGTCAGTAAATAGGCTGCGTAGAATCATCTCCTTTTATATTCTCCTCAAAGTGTTCATGTTAGTGTTAGCTTCTCTTACAGACAGGCAGGAAGCAGAGGACATAAAAGGCAATGTCTTCTGGTCATTAAGTCCCGACAAGCGAACTTCTTTCCTCTCACCTCTGTAAATAAATGCTGCATGCTGTCTGCTTTCTGTTCATAAATGACACAGCGCAGGCTGGATCAAGTGATCCTGTTACCAGTTACCGTTATAAATGAATTAGAAACAATGATCTGAGGTTATTTTGTAGGCTGTATGAGTTTGGAGAGATACTGTGCCGGGATCACAGAAATCAAAAGCAGGAGTGTGCTGATCATCTCTCAATTAATAATTTTTTTAGTACGACGTGATGAGCCTAAAAGATATATTAATGCTTCAAAAGGCTTGTTATGCTCATTTAAGGATCATTAAGAGTACCAAGCAGGTGCAGTGAGAAACCTGTATGGATTAAACAGGTCCCAAATGTGGTGATTTTTAAAATTTATATTTCTTGTATTTTTTTTCCTGAACGACCAGTCGATTGGTTGCTGCCTGGGTGTGATTTTGGTCGACCAAGTTTTTCTTTGGTTGACTACAGCCCTACTAAATAGCTTATTTTCCTTCATTTTTTTGGACATTCAGTTTTACTTTTGCCTGTTTAAATACATTTTGTTTGTAATAAATAATGCATATCTATTCCAAATACCATTTATTGGCTGTACTACTAATAACCAGTATTGATATCAACTCTGGAAAAAAAAAAAAACACAATATTGGTCAACCCTTGGTTCAGGCGTAAACTTTAGTCCTGAAAACATATTTTAAAGTTCAAGGATGGAAAAAGAAACAAACTTCATTCCTTAAAAGACACTTAAGGAATGAGGATGAACAAAGAAAGGGCTACAGCTGATATAGGTCTGTTGGTTCTGCCTAAAATCCAGTTGATAGTTACAGTCAGTATATTGGTTTTAAAAATCTACGTAAATTTTTATCTTGGCCATATAATTAACTCTTCGAATTGATACATGCTGATACCAATATATGCTTAAAATATCACTTCATCAGTAATATCTAACTGAAAGCAAAAGCAAATCAAAGAGCGAGAAAGAGCATTGCCTAAATTGCACAAATACATTGCCAACTTGTTTGTGGGATTTAGCCTTGATAGTTTGCAGGAGTTTTCCTATACTTTGGGGGAATTAAAAAACATTCTAGTAATGCTGACTGGCTGTAATATGTATTTTTGCTGATGTGGCATCAGAAAAAAGTAATGTTATCAGATCTTTTACAAGAATCATATCAGTATATAAAATTCTGATATTGTCACAACAAACTGTTGGACTGAACATACAGAACAAAAGGTCATTCATTCTGCTTCAGAGGGGCATTCATCCCACTGTACATTTAGTCAAAAAGCACTTACACCAATTCAAATACTGACTATATATTTAAGGAGTGCTAAAGGTTTGTAGACATCCTTCACTTGGGAGAAAGCTTGCTTCCGAAGAGGTACATTCATACATATTAGCTCCTCATTAATAAAACACTAACATCTTTCCACACCACTGAATAAAAGGTAACAGTATAAACTTACCATATCTGCAACTTTATCTTCTTGCCGTCGAGCTCTATTGTCCTAATCTTGAAATCAATTCCTTGAGAGACAGAGAGAAACCATGCATGTCAATTATACAGTTAGCTTGCTAGCTTAGATATCTGTCAAACATTGGTTGTCTCTACCGGAACACAACAAGGAAACAAAATAACTAAGAACAAACGAGTCTCAGCTGCATGCCTTCGAAGCTAAAGGTAACGGGACTTTAAAACATCAGCAACCCTTATAAATTGGTAAAATGTGAAAGCTAGGGCGGGCTGATAAAACAGGCTTTCCGGTGTCTTTCCAGAATCTAGACGGCGCCCGACGACTGATGTTTGTATGTCCGCTAACGTTAGGGATACACCCGGCATGGGTTCAATATGTATCGGACATAGCTGAACTCCTACGTGGTAGTTGGGTCACACAAATGCTTGCTAATGCTTCGTCTTATCATCACTTAAGTGTGAGTCAGTTATATCAATAGTATATGTAAAAATTAAACACTTTAATGCGAAACTACTTCAAGCTATCGAACAGCATAGCTAACATCCCAGGGAGTAGACCGAGCCCCAGTGGCAGCCCAGCAGCCTACTGTAAACAGAGAGAAAGACTTATGTTTATAAAACTAAAACCTTACCTATAGTGGAGATAAACGTTGAGTTGAAGGCGTCTTCTGAAAACCTGAACAGGACACAGGTCTTCCCGACACCAGAGTCGCCGATTAACAGTAATTTAAACAAATAGTCGTACGTCTTCGCCATACTTGATATTATTGCGGAAATCCCGCCCGGCGAAGCTGACTGTGATGTTAATGTGTCGAAACGACGCCACCTGCTGGCCCGGAATACAGCTGCAGCTTTAAGAGGATGTTCATTGGGCGTTGCTGTCCAGGATGTTCCAAGTAAGCACGTGTATTCATAAAAGCAGTTTTGTCTCTCTCTGACCATATTTGAACAATGATTGCATATTTGTTTTGATTAAACAGGTAGTATTACATAGTTCTTAATATTAAGTCCAACATAGACGTACAACAAAGATGTAGCTCTTTCAATGGCAAAAAGCATACATCCCCACCCAAAAGGAAATAAAACTGTTTTCTGATGACTTTAATTTTCTGTATACCATGCTGCATTTTTGTGTATTTTATATATATTGTTTGTTTTTCAAAATCTAAAGTTCACTTTAAGCTCTGTGAAGCTACTAAGGAGTTGTACAGCAAAATTGAATCTTTCCTTATTGGCAAAAACAACAAAAGAATAGATCTCAAACTAGGTTGTTCACACCTCTAAAATTTAATGTAATACACAGCAAAATTGAAAGTATTAATTAAATTCATGTAGAGTGAAATTCAACACTTTTAAAGTGTCTATATTGGTCCACACTACATATAGTTAAACTACATGTATTAAATATTTAATTTACAATATGACAGGGCTGCACTAACTCTTAAAATTTGTGGCAAGGTGAGTCTCCTCTGGCAAGAACAAAGCTGAGCCACCGTCATCGCAAGGCAATGCAGATGGATGAAGATGTGCTCTATGTCCTTTGGGACATACAGGTGGGAACTCTAACTCATGGTGCAAATCTGTAACACATTTAAAACAATAATAACCCTGCAGAAACATGACCAAAGGAACCCCAGCAGACATCACTGTACAACAGGAAACATCTAAACACAACTAAACACATACACATCCCCTCAGATTTCAGGTCCCGATGGGCAGAGCTTAGATCAATTAACTCTTAACACTTAAGACCATTTGACTCAGAATGGAGCTAAAATGACACATTTGGAGTTAAAATCAACTCCAAAATGTTAAACCCTGAGATATCAACTCTCCAGTTTTTGATGTGTACAACAGCTGTTCCAGTTCTGCATTATACTGTCCCTGTGCATCTTTGGAGCTTATTACTACAACAGTGGCATAATGGAGAATAAATACACTGATGATGCCGGGGGGGGGGGGGGGATTCATTGCCTTGGTCATCACACATTGTAAGAGGGAGCACACAACTGCTACAGTTATAGGCCAGGAATACAAACAAAAAGGATCCTATGGACATGCACCAGTGGAGAAAAATCCCAGTGAAGGGCAATCACATGAATGAAAAAGCCCCCCTGCTCAAGCCCCCCAACATCTCACCAGCAACCAGTCCCATTGTCCATACTTTGGTCCATACTGGAATTAAAACTGGTAATACTCGTGCCCAACCCCATTTTAGAGAAGTATGCTCAAAGTACCTTGAATAATTTAACTAAATGTAGTCATACTCTTGTGCTGTTTCTAATCCCTTAACAAAACCCCTAAAAGCATGTGTTAAAATGATGGAGAAGTTTATTAGAGGTCCCCAAAACATGTGAAGTTTGTTGTTGAAAAAAAGAACTCCAGTATTGGATTATGCTGTCTAAAAACCCCTCTGTTTCAGCCCTGCTCAGATCAAGCTGTTTCTGTGTCTGTGGCTTTAAAATGTTAATAGGCTGCCTGACTCCACCCTTGACTACAGCCCTTTCTGGAAATGGACGTGGCTCCCCTGATCCTCCTCTCAGCTGGCAGCTGGAAGCAGAGAGGAGGATCAGGAGAGAAGGGCAGAAGTTTCTTCCAAGCTGAAGGGCCTACCAAACCCAGGGGCAGTGCTTACTCCCCACATGACATAATGAGGGGAAAATCTGAGAACTGCTTGTTTCTGCACACATTTTCTGAAAGGTGGAGAAAGAGAGGTGGGAAGAGAATGGATTTTTCTGATACTTGGGGAGATTGTGGACAGGCCAGTGGCACATATTTTTGCTAGAAAAGCCTGAAAAAGTGATTTTTTTCATAAAATGTGACCTTTAAATTCTTCACATGTGAGGAGTATGTTTGTAAAACAAATAATCAAAACAAATTATACGAGTACTTTTATTTTCAATATGCATATTTCCCCAATACAAATCATTTACTTCTCTGGTGTCAACATCTTAAACCCAGTACTTTATGCTAAGGCATGGACCTTTACGAGCAAATACACATTCCAGTAAAATATCTGCCTTCAGATCAGCCAGACACATAAGATGCCGTTGATTTCTGGCAGTCGTTCAAATGGCCACAATTAGAATATTTAGTTACTTTGCCTTTAACTTTGAGGACTAAGCACCAAAACCTCAGTTCTCAATTCTCTGTCCATGTTCATAATTCCTACTGACTCAGCTGAGTCTCTTGACCGATGGTCAAAAAATGTAGTTTGTGTAGATAGGCATGAGGCTAATCATGTTCACCCTGTCAACTTACTGTGAATGATTTCTGATTTCTTGACATATGTTCACCCTGATCTAAGGATGGCATAATTTGATTTTGGAGGTCATAGGTCATGGGGTTTTTGTGCATCTCTTGCTTATGAATGCGATATCTCAAGAATGCTTTGACGGCTTTTTTTCAAACTTTGCACTTATACTCACTCGAGGATGAATTCATAATTTTTTGGGTTAAAGATCATTAGACTTAAAGGTCGTCCTTTAGAAAACACCCCTGCTCTTCTTGACTCACATCATCTCCTTTATTTTAGCAATATGAAACTTTGTGGAGGTATATAACCACAGGGTAAGAAGTTCTAGCCATCTTTCTCATCATCTCTGCTCTGCTTTACTGATGTGAAGCACTTTGAGACCTTTGTTAGAAGTGCTATATAAATAAAGCTTACTCACTTATTTATTCCCTAGTATTGGAGGAATCAAACCAAGTTAGAAAGCAGGTGAATGATCTCATTATGCTCAGTAATTCTCTAAATAAAGCTTGATTTAGAACATTTTTGTATGTAATGGTTCAGTTGTCGGCGTTTGATTCCTGTGGTTACTACTCTAGATTAATTTTCACATTAGTAGAGTAAATCAGCTCATTCAGACTCAGTTATTGTGTGGGACTAACAGCTTGACTCCGTTTCTCATGTTATGTTTGAGGAATTCACTGTGCAAGTAGAGCAGAGCAGAGAGCACCAAACATGTTAGCACTTGTAAATTGATGGGTGAGCTCTCGCTGCTGCTCCCACTTTATGGCGATGTTGAAACAGCCTGAAGGACACACACTCAAAACAACAGCCAACATTACTCATACGATCATCATCAGAATCATCGTCACTTTTATTTGTGCTCAGAGTTTGGTCTAAAACACAATTTTCAGCATGAAAACTGAATATCATATGGACCCAAAAACCATTTTAAAAAAGGTAAAGAAACAAAAGAACCATAAATATATAAAAAGGGATACATGTGTTTTAGCTACCAGGAATAAGGGTGAAATTACAGACAATGGATGGCATGTAGAAAATATCTTTTACAAAAAAAAGGTTGCTTTTTTATTTATTGATGTTCTTCTTGGCATTTTACAAGCTACTCAGCTCCTGCAGTGTTTGGTCCAGGACTTGTTGCATTCCTAAGTTTTCCTCTTTTGCTTTACATAGGCTGTCTGCAACAAGAAGTAACAGCAGATAAAACAAAATGGCAATATAAGTTGACAGATTAATCATGACTATAGGGCAATGGCTGATAAAATGTGGTAAATTCTGAAGGAGGGAGGGAGTAAAAAGTACACAGTCAAGGCTGAAAAGAAACAGAAGAAGCCAGGGTAAAAGAGAAAAATATCCTTTATTGATCTAATGCAAAAAGGAGAAGTTTAAGCAAAGGGAAGAGTAAGACATGAAGTGCTTCTGATCAGGCAAGAAGAGGCCAAGAGAAAGTGAAAACATCATGAGCTTAATGCGAGGTTTACAAGGTGTTCATATCATTGAGGGCATGATCCAGCTCCTCGCTGATAGCCTTGTACTTCAGCTTCTGACTGTACAGTTCGTCTGCAGGTCACAGAGCAGACAGAAGAGCAGATGGAGAAGGTTTGGAGGAAAATCAAGACCAAGGAAGGAAAAAAGAGAAATAGGATTGTAGATTAAGAATAAGAAATTAGAAGCAATGAAGTTTTAAAGCAAAGAAAGGAGTGAAAAGAAGGATAACAAAGAGGCGTACCTTCTAGGTCATCTATGGTCTTTTCCAGCTTGGCCACTGATCTTTCTGCAAACTCTGCACGGGTTTCAGCCTTTAAAAAGAAAAAATAAACCGTGTTGATTGTCCAGTCACAGCTCCCTCCAGAGGATACAGCCTTGGCAGGAATCAACTTACCTCCTTAAGTCTGTCATTCAGGATTTTGATCTCCTCCTCGTATTTGTCCTCTTTCTGAGAGTACTAGAGAGACAAAGAGTAATGTGAATATTTAAAATAACATTCACTGAAAATTGCATTTTTCTTCCTGAATACAGGCTCCTTTTGCCTTTTAATGCTATATTAGGGCTGTCATAATACTGGAATTTTAAATTTAGATATGATACTAGTAAATATCAAAACAATACTCATACCCTTTTTTCATACCAACAAAAATTAAAACTGTTTTGCACCAGATATTGGTTAGTTTCTTTTCATTTTCAGAAACTGCAGGAATACTTCTGCACAGGTCTAAATTGCATTAACATGTTGGTGAAATATATATTCCTAAATCTTGCACATGGATTTGTTCCATTTTTTAACCTTTATATTCATAGCACTTGCAAAAACCAAGTTAAGACGTGACTTCCAAGGACGGTAAAATGAAAAAAGAAAACAGGTCATAAAACCACAAGCAAAGGCATTGATTAAGAAATAACTATTTTACAAGACATAAAATTAATTTGAAAGTATTTTTGATGGCTGGGGCACTGGTAGCCTGGTGGTTTTGTCTATAGTTGTTTTCCTGAAAACAAGAAGCCCATATTCAAATCCTTCCGGTGGCTTCTTTTCTGCATGTCATTCCTTACCCTCTCTCTCTCCTCAGTTTTTGACTCTATCGAATGTCCTGCCTTTCTTATGAGGTCATCACAGCAAGGGTGTCCAAACCATGACCTGGGGGGCCAAATGCAGCCTGTAGTCCAGTTTTGATTAGCCCTGAGCAAATTCTTGATATAAAATGAAATACAGCCCACATCTGAACATTAATATTGTGCTTGACTGTATTGAACTTTGTAATGTCAGCACAAGGCCGTATTTTTGTGTTTTTTTGTGACTAAATTTGGACAACACTGTAAATAGTGAACACATTTTCAAAAAAATAATAACAATATCTTAATTTTTAACTAGTTGATGGATTACATCAACAAATAGCACAACCAGTAACATTTCAGGGGCGGAGCTAGTGGTACCCGAGCAGGGCCCTGTGAAATCTGATTGGCCTCCCCAAAATCCTAAAAATGATTGTCCATTTGCCTTGTCAGCAGTTAACTAGCCATTCAGGCACACTCAGAAACTTTCCATATCTTGACCTACATTAGATTGGATTTAAATGTCCTCAAGGTGAGGAACATGAAAGTGGCCCCACCAGCCTTATATATTTCTGTATGTGGCCCTCAGTGGAAAAAGTTTGGACACCCCTGCATTCGAGCAAAAAAAAAAGCACTCTTGAAGACTTTAAAAATAAAAATGTTGTCAATTTAGGAAAGGCTCAGCAAAGGAATGCATGCTTTAGTATAGCCTTTGGATACTACACGTCATTAAAATAATCCAGACAGTATCGTTTCAAAATAGGAGGGACTGAAGAGTTTTGCAAATTTTGATTGTATTTCTGCATAAACTAGGGATGCACAATATTGGATTTTTGTAGATATGCCGATATTTACTCATTCATTAAAGCTGATACCAATGTTTAAATAAGTTTTACGTTTCTAAAAATTCAGTCCTTTGAACACATTTTAAGGTTTGAGGATGAAAAAAGAAACACTTTTTTCTTCAAACACACTTTAAAGTTTAAAGAACGAGGATGAATAAAGAAGAAGATCTCAACTTACATAGGTCAGTTTGTCCAGCCTAGAACTTCACTCATTTATTAGTATATATGGACAAATTTTACAGTCGATATATGCTGATATTCACAGCCAAAATACTGGATGTAAATATTGGCAGAAATTTTGATATCTGCTGATACCAATATCAGGCTGATAATATTGTGCATCCCTAACATAAACCCTAATGTTACACATTATTTCTTTGGGAAAGATATTTTCTTTCAAAGCTCGTCTTGGACAGAATAGTAGCATATCAGTAGATCAATTAATTGGCAACACTTAAAATCAGCAAAACTAATTAACAGCACTCACCTTGTCAGACTGAGCCTCTAGAGACTTCAAGTTGTTGGTGACATTCTTCAGCTCTTCTTCCAGGTCGCAACACTTACTGCAAAAAGAAGGACATTCATATACTTATATAGATACTCAGTTATATTCCCTCAACAAGTCCAAATGAACATCTAACGCCAAGACAACAAGAGCAAAAGGGGCCTGAGTTTCTGGTTATCAGTAAAAATAGCAGCCAGTGCAGCAAGAAAAATTCACATTTCTTCACTTAAATAAGATGTTCATCAGGACCTGTCAAATGAACCTGCCTTTAATTAAGTGTAATTTGATATTTTGATCAGAAATTAGAAACTGGCACTTGATTAGATCTGAGCTTTTGCCATGTAAATACAGCAAGTCAGACTGAAATCTGGGGTTAAAGCCTCAATGATATGAAGTCATTTCTTGGGACTGGTAAACATTTTTACTTGTGTTTTATAATAATTGTTCTAAATTAATACATTTTCTAATCATTTAATCTTTGCTAATTGTATTATCTTAATTGTTCTATCACCAGCCTTTTTCTTCATTAAATCTGTTTTATTTCCATCTCTTGCTCCCTCTTTCTTTTTCATGGTCCCTCTGTTGTATCATTTTGAGGCACTTTTTGCAGCATGCTTGTATGCATAAACGGTGCTGATTAAATAAAGTTAGCTGACTGATGCACATACATTTCCTTCTTAAGTGTATTTGTACTCACAGCTCTGCAATTTCTGCCCTCTCTTCTGATCTCTCCAGCTCACCCTCCTGGATCACCAGTTTACGGTTAACCTGATATAAAACAGACAAAAACAATCACTGGTGAGCACATACAGAATGAAACCAGATCCTTGTAAAGACTGCAAGTTAACTGTAACATCCTAAAACTGTACCTCTTCACATTTGCGGTCCGCCTCTTCAGCGATGTGTTTGGCTTCTTTGAGCTGTATCTCCTGGATCTCCATCTTTTCCTCGTCTTTCATGGCTCTGTTCTCAATCACCTTCATGCCTCTGAGGATCACAAAGATGGAGAATCTTTGACTAAACAACAAAAAACACAACAGCTTACACAGTTTTATTGCATTATTCTGAAAACACACACTTTTAACTCTCTGTGAATGTTTGTCTCCATAAGTCAGTTATTTAAAGCACTGATAATGCTTTTGATTAGACAATACGCTGGCAATTCTATTTTATTTTACTATTCTAAGAAACCAGACGCCCCCTGATTGCTGTCATGTCATCACACATTGCTGATGAATAGCTGTGTCATCAGAGGTGACAAGAGTTCACATAAACAAGATGCCATCGTCAAATGTGGTTGGTCAATAAAATCTGGACTGTGTCATTCATACTATGGATTGCTGTGTTGATCTTCTCCTCATATTTATACAGTTAACAGCCCTTGTTTACATGTGTACATACTGAAAAAAACACAATAAACTCCAATCCCAATGACTAAAGACTGAGTATATGAGAAAACACAGCTGTTGAATATTCTATAATCAATTATAAATGCTGAAAATATGTACATTTATGCACCTCCTTTCATCATCATAACCCTCAGTTTCAAATCCTAAAAAATCTTTGTTTGAAGGGCTATGTATCCCTTGGCCCTTGATTCAAAAGAGAATTGGGATACCCCTTCACTTATGAATGTGCAAAACAGAGGAAAAGGGCTAAGAGGTAGAAATGGCACTGGGCCTTAATCCAATGCCAGGGGAATCCAAGCAAGATAAGCCATATAGATAATGAATTTATGTATGGATGGATGAAAGGAGGGATGTATGGTACACAAGTTCTTGGACTCTCTCCTTGCTTCTATTGCAGTCTCCAAAAAAAAAAACATTAAAAAAAAACTATAAAACAGCATATCAAAGATGCATCTTTACATCTCTTTTAGATTTGTAAAGAATTTTTGGACTAAACTAATGATAGCTGATGATTTACAAATGGCAAGTTTGGACATTGACTTTATGCCCTCACTTTGTTTATTTTATTTGTGTACTTCAATGATGCTTGAACTAAATATCAAGATAAACTTTAATTTCAAATATATTCTGAAAATAAAACTACCCTGTTTCTTACACTGCCTCTTTGACACCGTCTGCATATTTAATTGACCTTGGCATTTTTTTTACTTCGCCTCCCTTTAGTGACTTTTTAATCATGTATATGCTTCCCCTTTTTAGCATGTCCCTCACTGATCTCTCTTATGCCACTTTTAAACACCTTTGGGCAAAGATTAAACATCCAATTTCCCTCCTGATCTTAACTTTAGTCAGCATATTTCCAGGACTACCTGGCTCATATTCAACAACAGATGTAGCTTTTTCTACTTTACTACTCCCAAACTGTTAAATTTGGGCATTTGGGTCATGGGGACTTTATGTATTCAAAATGGTCTTTTCTTTAAAGTAAACTGTGTTGCTCTGTTCGGTTCTCGCCAGAAATAAAGAGCTTTAATATGCAGATCATGTGCCGTCATTTGCCATATTTTGCTCTTATTAACAACTTAAAATTTTGCAAATACTGTTTATAATGTTTTATTATGAGTTTCCACTGGGACTTGTGCAACATGAGCGCCCTCTGCTGACGCCCTGCAGACTGAAGCGACATGGTTTCTAGACTGTTGCCAGTCTGCACTATGCTGTCCCATATTAAGTTAATCTGTAATAAGTTCTAGTAAAATATATCAAAATAAGCCCCCTTTTCCTGGTAAAACAATATCTATCCACATGATATATTTGTGTGTCTCCAAAATCAATATCAAACCTTTGTGTGACCTTATTGACTTGCTGATGAGTGATTTAGACTCGTCATGTTGTTGTGCTTTGTCTCAATATTGATCTCTGTAAGCTAAACTACTTAAATCTGTGTTTTAGAAATTTTGGAGCTTACTGCTATATGTTTCTGTTGTTATCAGGTGCATTTATCATTTTATTTCACATCTCAGATATCTTTACCAGTCTGCTGTCCCTGTGCAGTCCTGGGGCTTATTACTACCAGAGCCGCTGTGAGAGCTCCAATATGTTTCTGCTTTCATGAGAAAAAAAAATGTCAGGCTTGTGCCAAAAATGAAAATCTATAGGTGGTTCGTCACACAGCTCAAGAAAAAGTACACAACCACCACACATGGCATGTGTGAGATTTGTGGCTGATGAGGTCAGTGATGACCCTCACCTTTCGCTCTCATCTGCAGCCTTCTCCGCCTCCTCCAGTTTCTGCAGCGCTGTGGCCAGTCTCTCTTGAGCGCGGTCCAGCTCCTCCTCCACCAGCTGGATCCTGCGGTTTAGGGATGCCACCTCACCCTCTGCCTGCAGGGACACAGAGAGGAAGAGAGATCAGAGGTCAGCCAGGAAACATGTGTAGCCCTGGGAGGAAGGATACTGTTTAGGATGTTCCAAAAGCAGCTAGATGCTGTCAAATCATTGACTCTTAATGTGTGTGGGCAATTTGGGCAATAGTTTTGAATGGAAGCTCTCAGAAAATAAAGTGTCATGGTAAAGTCAGCTTAGTGAAACATGTTTCTTGCACTGCTGAATAAGTTTATTGTGGTAAAATATTATTTTCTGTTTATCAGAACTTATGTAATCATGAGGCATCAGTGATCTTGATTCTTTCTCCCATTTAAATCCCTATAAACACCTTACTACACTACTTTCTGCCACCCATTTGATTTTCCTTTGCATATATATATATATATATATCAGTTATCTTCGTTTTTATAGGCCAGATCTTTCACAAGTAATCCGTTTCATACTTAACAACCATGATGACTTCTGGACTTTGCAGCTTGATATACTCAGAAAACTGCTGATGCAGTCTGAAAGAGTGACATATCTACAGTTTTACAGCTCAGTTACTGTAGCTGTTGTCAAGTAAACCCATGTATGTTTGTGGGGCAACAGATTAGTTCTTGTGGGCCTGTTTCCTGTGGGACTGATATCCCAGATAACCACGTCTGCACCCTCCTTCCTGTGAAGTTACTGAAGAGGAGATGGGAGGAAGACATCAGCTTCTAATTCCTACATTTTTAGACAAATGCTCAGTTAAAAGCCCCCAAAACCAATTAAAGAATAAACAGGAAGAAACAACTTACCAAGTGCATGAGATAGGGCCGGGCAACATATGGAGATTTTAGAATATATCAATGTATATTTTCAAAATAGGTAACTGTTTATAGAATTATAGTTAATGTTGCATTAAAATGAAATGGTTGTAAATTCATTTGACTGTTACAAAAAACAGCTGCCAGGTCTGATGCTCAAAAAAAAAAAATTAGAAAAACCACAAACAGCAATAGGCTTAATTAGGACTCTTAATAGGGAATTACCATTTCAATTACTTAATTTAGCATTTATATTCTAATATAAATCTAATAATTTGAATAGCAGTTTGGTAACACAGCGAGAAAAAAAGAAGTCCTAGACACCCAATTTGGGTAATTTATTGGCTTTAATTATTAAAAATTGCAGGCAAATCATCTAAAATGCACAAATCTGTTGGGAACATCTGGAAAATGGAAGGGGGGGTTGTTGCTCCTTGACAGTTCCGCCCACATTACCAATTATTGCCAACATATTTGAGCAATTTACACTGTGCTCACTCTCTCTTTTGGTTAAAACTACAACTTCAGATATTTATGTTTCTGTAGTTTTTGATACCACTGATAAATAAAACAATGGAGATTTTATTCTGTTGAAACTAAAACTGTCTAGGTGTAGGAAATGATTCTAAGAATATCTTTCTTAAGATGCTAGCTGAATATAAGATAAGGAAAGGAAACTAGTCTAACTTAACACCAGCATAAAAATTTTTTTGCCTTTCATGTGGGGTGACAGAGTATCAAAATGTAATATCCAGATCTCTGTCTTTGTTATTTTCTCTAGATGTTAAGAAGCTAAATCATTAAAATAAGAAAACTAGTTTTGTTTTCCTCAGTTAAACAGGATTAGATCTCAAGAAAATAACCAACATTAGCTTGTTTTCATAGAAAAACAGTATTATAAAAAAGATTGTTGTATTTCAGCAAATGCCTTCTGGACATCACAGACTTGTTACTACAGTTTTTCCAATGACACCTTCGCGAACCAATTGAAAACAGATCTGTGACCCACTCTTGGGGCCAGACCCACCTGTTGAGAACCGCTGCTTTAAAGTGCTACTTTGATACAAAAAATTGCAACCTTTCATGCGGATATGCAAGGCTGACACTGCCATGCAACTGTACATGGTATTTTCTTTCTTTTTCACTAATGATGTGTACATTTCAGTTATTTTCTTGAGATTTTGAGAAACCAGTTTTGTTTTCCTCAATTAAAAAAGGTTTAGACATCAAGAAATGGCCAAAATGAACTCATTATCATAGAAAAACCGAGAATAGTAAAATGGCTGGGTTGTTGTCTCTGGGAACACCTTCGTGACCCACCAAAAACAGGCCTGTGACCCACTTTTACGTCCCAACCCACCTGTTGAGAACCACTATTTTAGACAATGTGTATGTGGTCGCCTGTAATTTCTGATACTAAGTAACAAAAATTGGCATAAATAAGTGTCTAGGACTCCTATTTTTGTTGTAGTGGTATCAAACAGGCTTCAAAATAGCTTATTTTTACTAGTTTTATATCAAAGTTTGTAATTCTGGAATTGTGACAGCAATTTACTTCTTTATAAAGAAAAATGTGGAGAAAAAATCACCCATTCATATTAAAAAATACAGATAGAATTTTTGTTAATGTTGCCCAGCCCTAACAGGAGACACTTGAAGGGGCTAAGACCAGTTTTAAGGGGCAGACATCCTGCTATACTTTAAAATTTTACACCTGCTCTGCCAGTTAATAAAAAACCGAGGTCATTCGCTGTATTTCTTCGTGTTTGCGGAGATATAGGGCGGGTTTGAGTTAGATAACACAGCCCGGACAAAAGTCCGCGAAGGAATGTCGCCATAACGATGCCTCAACTTCCCATGAGCCTCTGAAACAACTTTAATGACACCTTACAACGTAAAAACAACACGAATGTTAATGAGATTCGGCGAAAAAGTCAGAGAAACTTTTGGTAGCACGAAAAAGGGGGTGATAGTAGATACCTTCAACCCAACATGGAATAAAATCTTAACATAGTCTTCAATTAAGATGGCATACAGGTGAGTGAGTATTAAAGTAAATAAAAGTGGGATAAAGGTTGTATTAATGACATATTTCCTCACATTTTCGCGCCCTTCCCGTTCACAGCACAACTCCTTTTGTATTGCCAGTGCACGGTCCTCTGCCTCGTCAACTTGTTGCTGTAGGGCTTGGATTTTCTTCTTCACCGCCTCCATTATCTCGATTAAACTGTTTTCTTGGTCGCAAAGAAAGCGGAAGGAGTAAAAAGGAGCAGCCTAGATTGACTGGCTGAGTCCTTAAAAGTTATTGATTTGAAGTTCCAGGCTCGGAGGAAAAGCCTTTTTTTCTCAGGCAGGAAGTCAGAGACGTGCACTGTTGGGATGGGGAGAGAAAAAAAGGGCTGGGAGTTTTCAGGAAATTTATGGCGAGATCCTCCAATCCTGTGAAGAAGCCTGGTCTCGGATGACATCACAGGATTTAGGAGGGGAAGGCGCTGCTCCTTTTCCTCCACAAAAGAGGTGTGTAAAAGCTGCTCTATTGTGGACTTATATGGCAAATGTAAGGTGTTGCTTAAGCTGCATTTTTGTGCTGTGATCAGGAGGAAGCAGGGCAGAGATCACCAGAGGACGAGCACTAGTCTGATTCATACTGGGGCTGATGAATCACATTTAATCATTACTTATGATTGATATGTTTCAGTGAGGGAGGAAAAGACAAAGTTGTAAAATCAAAGGTTTAAAGATTTACTTGTGAGACAAAGGAGGAGGCAGGGTTTAGAGTTTGGGTGTGGCAGCAATAACACTCTTCACAGGGTTGTTGACCTGCATTGAGCTGGAATGTAAATTGATTTGCTTGCAGGCATGACCTGCAGCCATTGGGTGGCGACACATTCCTGCAGCGCCCCCTTCTGCATCCACCTCCTCATTTTTCAGTGAATTATTCTCTTTGTGTCACTTTTATATCTACAGACATCCCCTATAAACTGTGTGAAACATACTAGAAAAGTAATAGGGTTGGGCAAGTGTACAAAAAACAACTCTGCAAGCTGCTAATAGATTACAGTCGTATGCATGAAGAAGATAAGACCCCCCAAAGACCTCAGAGCTTTAGGGTCTCATCTCACTTGCTGTCACTGCAGAAACTCAGGAGAAAGCCTTTACATGTTTACCCTATAACAAAGTGTATTTTATTGTAAAGAAGAAACATTTTCAACCATGTAATGATTGAAATATTAAGTGCCAAGCTTACATGGATTCCAGTTGTGCTTTCATCTGTTTATAGGCTAATTTTCTGGGATTTTAGCACCGCCATCTTGGTTTTTGAGGCACAGACAAGATGTCAACACAGGCGTGGATACACCTAGCCACATCCTTATAATAATAGTCAAGCCACAATGCTGACAAACCTGTTAGTCACAAAGTCGTACCGTTTTTTGACAATTATTTTACAATAATGGCACCCTAATTTACAAAAATGAGTTAGATACTATATTAAAGAACTCTTGTAGCAAGCTATTAAGGCTGTTAATTCATTTGGGAAAAACTTGCAATATCATTCTTTATAATCCTTTTGTTGAAAGGCACCCTGAGCTGGCTGCAGAGTTACAGTAATGCAGGTTTGGGCCTCTTCTGTGTTCGCTTCCACTCGCAGTTATTCCCAAACCAAGCCCCCATGGACCAGGTGTAGTCCACCAATTCCAGTTTTCTGACTCTTGTGTTCATTTTACAGAAAATTAAAATTGTCATAATGCCATAAAGAGTAAATTAATGCTATCATGACAGTTTTCCTGCTCTACCTATTATGACTGCCTTCTGCACTAGCTCCTTGTTTATGATTTTGCCTCAGTTTTGTCTTGTGTTACCTTGAAACTTAAACTTCATTGCTGTAACGAGCTGTGTCTTGTCATGTTGGCCACCATGATAAAATGCAACATGTTTAAAGCTGCCATGAAAACTCTGATGTCACGTCAAAGACTCACATTTAAGCACACCTTAACTCGCCATATCTGGATTGTGTGGCAAGTATGGATGCATGCAATAGGGGTAGACCGATGTTGGTTTTTCAAAGCTGATACGGTGTTCACGGGCAGATAACTGATATTTGGAACAGAGATGCATTTATTATGACATACACAATGTACTTAATGCGGCAAAAGTAAAATTGCATGATCAAAACAATGAAAGAAAAATAAATAATTCAGCCCAAAGTCTATCTGCATAAGAAATGGCACAGAGCAACACAGTCGCAGCAGGAAAATAGGAAGTGATTCCATATGATCACTGGCGCCCAGACTTCAATGTTGATTGGCTAGTACTTATGTGACATCAGCCAATCAGATTGTGCTATATACAGGACATTTGGTGAGACTGTAGAGAGTGAAAACAAAGCCACAGGGGAAGACACACCTAGCAGTGGAACCAAAGTAGCTCAGTTTTTGATTGATTAATGTTACTGATTGTTAAAATAAAGTGCAGATATTGATTATCAGCCAAATATCGGCCTCAATAATCAGCCAGGCTGATAATGGGTCAACCCCTAGAGTGCAGTTTTCTGGCTAAATGGTTAAATTCAGATTCTTCTGTAGTTGACACCAGAGTTACAAGTTGGTTAAACTGATTATTAAAACTTATCCATTCAGGTCAATCCTGATCAAATGCTTCGTTCACCACTGGTAGTCACTGTACTTGTTCTTAATGACCTTTGTCTTATGTACTTACAATACTCTTTACTCAGATGTAAACAACTGATAGCATCTTGTAGGAACAGCAAGGTTCAGCACTTTTTGATCTAGAAAATTGGGATTACGTTTTCGAGAAATTGTGTCAACTTATACTCACATGTAACCAATGCATCATTCAGCACAGATATGTGGATGTTAACCTGCACAAAAGGGTCGGAGTAGCCACATTCTGCACACCAGCTTCACTACATTATGGTGTGATGTTGCACTGTTGCAGTGTAAGGTTGGTTTACAGAATGTATTTTCCTGACATCGGACTAGTCGGCTAAATTAGATATATTTTGCATCCAAGGGGATGGGAAATTATTTGCCTAGAAACATCTCGAGTAGCAGGCTACTTGCTTTTCTCCCTCATTTTCTTAAATTCATCCATGAAATGAAAGCTATAATTTAGATATACCTTTTGGACTCCATTTTTTATTGAATAGAGCACTCAGTTAAAAGAAGAAATAGGCAGAAAAATTGGGTGGAGTTTGGTGCAGCTGAGCAGGGTGACTCTTTTGTTATTGTTTAGACTTAGCAGAATTTTTGATTTATTTGATCATTTTGAACTGAACTACTTTTACGTCACATTACAGATTAAAAATAAAGGTAATCGAAGCCACTATAACATCTACAATAACTTAATAGGGGAGTGGGGGGCATGGAAAACTTGCAGATATTTTGGCCCTCAGCTTATTAATCCTGATTCAATTTGGCCCTTAGGCTCAATTAACTGGGGAATCTCGACTTACACTGTACACCAAGGATGCATAGATCTGCTTAAAAACACAACTTTTAATTCATATCTTATAAACTGGTTTGGAAGCAAATACAACAACTCTAGTTGTTGTATTTGCTGTTTGCAGGCTTATTCTCAGTCTACAAACAAAAACTTTTAAAAGAATGTCTATTTGATACTAGAAACACCCTTCAAAAAAGTCGACACAGGAGCTTTAAATGACTGGGAAAGTTGTGAAAATAAAAAAAAGTACAGGATGGAACATTCCAGATAAATTGGGTTAACTGTAAACGTGTTAGTAACATGACCGGGTGTAGAAAGAGCTTCCTAGAGAGGCTGGGTCTATTTAAAGTAAATACAAGGAGCTGAAACTGTATGCAAAAAGAAAAATCTTCACATTCTGTTAGTATTCACATTTTAAACAATGTCCCAACTTTTTAGGTATTAGGGTGAAGAAACAAATCCTGATCTTGTGACTCCTCAAGGTGATTTTTGAAAATGTTTTTGAAAATGAAACAGTAAATTTAGAGAGTTATCAAATGTTATTTGTTTTGTGTTGTCTAAGTAATGTCTGTAAAAGCATCTTTTAAAAAAAGAGTTAACTATTCTACAGAGCTCAACTTTTTAAGGTAACTTAGCCCTGACAGTAAATCAGAGGTGCTGTTTGAAGGTGAATGGTCGTTCCCCTTTGTTTCAGATCAGGTATGTGTTCTAAGGCCAGACACAGCAGAGACTATCTCCGCCCCAAAAAAGGCCAGAGCATTGATTTCATTAGAAACTGCAGTACGGGGTTCTCTGTTTGCTTAAGCTGCATTCCTGACATTCCTGGTCGGCTACAGGCCGGCCAAGTTCTGTCTGTGCTTGAGGAAAAGCTCTGATACAGGCGTCAGAAATACACCAATAACTCTGATTGTCATTCTGAACCTAGTGCTTTTTGGCAAAGAGTTTCAAGGAGTAGTGGTGAAATTTTCTCCTACAAAATGGGAAGACCCTTTTAGGCATCATATAATTTCTCAATTTGTGCCTATCAGTTCCTCTTTTTCTCCAAATTCTTGCTGACAGCTGCAAAAGAATGCCAGTCGCCCTTGCAGGAGAAATAACTAGTTAACATGGTCACAGGGTCTGGACTGTGCCCTTGTCTTCCATGATTAAAAAACAAAAAGATGCTTGCTGCTAATATTATATTCAATTTCAGTATATGTGTAATCATTTTGTTGTAAGATTTCAGTGTATTATAACTCTGCTGCTTGGTTTCATTTCTTAAGAAACAACCAAACAGCAGAGAACTATTAGAACAACTCTAGGCACGGCTCTCTTTTGAGTGTTTTTATAGCCCTTAACTCAGTAATTTCACAGAAAATAACCTCTAAATGTGCCTCTATTACTGATATCTTTGCCAATAAAGCATTAGCTATAGTTAATTCCCTTGCCTGGAGTAGTTATCAGTAGTTTACAGAAGTCTGTGGTGTACCATCGTAATGTGTTTCAGATGCCCCTTTCTGTGGTTCACTCACATCTCCGGCCTTCTTCTCAGACAGCTCCAGTTTCTCCTGAGCATCCTTCAGGGCCTCCGAGTACTTATCAAGCTCATCCTCTGTTCCCTTCAGCTTCTTCTGCAGAGCCAGCAGCTCGTCCTCCAGCTGGAAGGAGACAAACGGGACACAGAGTCAGGATGGATACTGTTACCATTAACCAGGACGTCGCTCTTTAAAGGGAGGTATAAATGAAATGCAGCATGGAAGAATAGTCCTCATAGTCTAGACAGCTGAAGATCCATGTAGAGGACAAAAAGGAGACCAATTTTTCAACATGTTTAGATAGGAACACTTAAGTAGAGTTTGTCTAAACTCAGATGTGGGAGCATGAGTAATACCAGCCTAAGTGAGATGTTTGGAAACGTGGCTAAAGATAAACAGAAATGGGGCTGCTACAGGAGGCTGCTTCTGAGCTTTTGAACTTTTGAGCTTTAGGCTCCATGCTAACATTCTTACTATCATGACATTTTCATACTAACTTTTCATTTTAGTGTTTTCAATGCATACCATCCTAGTTTAGTTTGTCAAATTATTCAATTTCATTATGTATTATATTTTTATATTATTTTTAACACACTGGAGACTGTGTAGAAAGGATTGAGCCCCCATCCTTGTATTGATAAAAAAGCCAACTCAACCTAAAAAAAAAGGGGAAAAGAAAGAGAAAAATGTATATATTTCTGTCATAAACGAAAGCAAAATATTGATTCAGCAGAACTAGATGTCTAAACTAAGAAGCCAGGTATTTTTGAGAAAAGAAATGTGTTTTAACATTGTTAACCTAAAATTTTGAATAAACTTTACTGTAAATGCATTATCATTATTTTAATATAATGTACAAATCTAATTTTGTAAGCCTCAGTGGAGACAAACCCTAACCTTGCAAAGCGAATGGATTCGCCTGTTTTCCGTGTTTCTCACAGGTGAATCCATCTTGCAAAGCTCTCATCTGAACCGTTTGGGCCTGGTTAGAAAGTGACAGGACCAATCAGCAATGAGGGGCAGTACTTTCGGGCGCGACAGAGTCGTGACGTAAACAAGCAGCAACAAGAGGCCGGTGCAATTATGGTGGGAGGCATTAGCGTGGATGCTACTAAAGTGCCAGTTTTATCAGAACTTGATGACATTTGTACATTAAAAGAAGAACAAAGAACAGCATTGAGTTGTTTTCAAAAAGACAGAAGTCGGGTACTAATATGTCTGTAGTCGCCATGTTTCGCTTTATGCCGTTTTTTATGGAGTTTAGCTGTGCACGCGCACCTCGGTAGTGGCAACGACGTCACTTGTTTTGTTGCTCTGATTGGCCCTTAAAGATGTGACAGACAGAACGCTCATTCAATTACCCTCTGAGGGTTTTTTTTTTTTTTTTTTAAATCCTCTGCCCTTTCCCAAATCGCGTAGTATTGAAGGTTTTCCCAGATGGATGTGTGAAACACATCCATCTGGCATGCCAGGCTAGACAAACCCTGGATCAGAGGTGGAAAGTAACTAATTTTATTACTCAGACTACTGTAATTGAGTAGTGTTTTTTGGGTACTTATACTTTTTCTGAGTACATTTTGAAATCAGTACTTTTACCTCTCTTTAAGTAAGTTTTAATCAAAGTAGCTGCACTTTGACTTGAGAAAAATACTTGTGTACTTTATGTACCTCTGCTGACTACACAATAGTAGGACATCACAGGAATGATTCCACATCACATTCCTAAACAGCTGGAGTGTTGCTACCTCAGGTTTAAACATTTTGGTAGTGTTGTAATCTAGACCACACTATCCAAGACCAAGACTTGCCCGAGATCAGGGGGGTCAAGACCGAGACAAGACCAAGACCATAAAAATCAATTTTAAAAAACCATGACAGGGCTGAACAGTTAAAGAGCATTCGCTCTTTATTTTAGTTTTCTTTTTTAATAAATCTGACAGATAAAAACAAGGTGTCTGCATCTCTTCCAAAGAGCATGCAAAAATCTCAAATCCTAACAAATTTGTTCAACTAACTTCTTGTAAAAAAAAAATCCTTGTATGTATTTAAAAGCCACTGACAAGTCTGGAATTTAAAGCCTGAAAACAAATTATAGCCAGAAAATCCTTTTTTTTGGAACTGAAATGTTTATTTCACTTTCTAATGAAATAAAAAAAAAATCTAAATTTCCATAAAATTTAACTTTTTTTAAAAAATCTCATTTGATACATAAGTTGTTTTTGGTATCTGATAATCCACTTGAGGGCATTTTTATCATTTATCAGATTGTATTCAGAAGTTTTTTTTAGTCATTTATGATCATTTTGATTAGATAGAGGTATCATAAAAGTACATATCAAATATGATACAACAGGCTTTAAGGGGTTGAATATCTGAAAATGAGATGTTTGTCTATTTTGTCAGGTGAATAAGGCCTAAAGTAAGTGTTCAGAGGTATTTCTGACTAGAAATAAGATGATGTCCGAGTTTTTGCAGGTGTAGCTATTTGTTGTTTTAGCAAATGCTTCTCCTTATTATCACATTAAAGAAGTCGAAGAATAGCAGATCAGTGCTGGTCTCAACCAGTCTTGATGGAAAATCCTGAGTCTGGCAGTCTGAAACCGAGACAAGACCGAGTAAAAATGCTCTCAAGTCCGAGACAAGACCAAGACATTCAAAATGTGGTCTTAAGACCGGTCTCAAGACCAAGACTGTTCTTGAGTACTACAACACTACATTTTGGAGTTGATTTAACTCCATTCTGAGTGAAATGGTCGTAAGTGTTGGAGTTATTGATCCACCAGTATTAGTTCAACTCTGTAAAGAGTTAATTGATCAAAGCCCTGCCTACCATGATTTCAAATCTGAAGGGATGTGTGGGCAGAGTTCCCCATCATGGTCAGAGTTTTTAGATGTGTTAGTTGTGTTTGGATGTTGCCTGTTGTACAGTGAACCCTGTTGGTGCTTCTTTGGTCATGTTTCTGGTTGGTTATTGTTGTTGTCTTAATGTGAGACACATTTGCACCATGAGTGAAGTTATCCACTGAGTTTGAGTTTTAGCCTGTAACCTATGGTGCTCCTAAAGGGCACATACTGTGTCTTTATCAGTATGCATAGCCTTGCTATGACGTTGACTCTCTGCTTTGTTCTTGCCAGAGGAGTCCCACCTTTCCACAAATTCAAGAGTTACTGCAGTTCTGTCATATTGCAGATAAATATTTAACATGTAAAGTCTAACTATGTGTAGTGTGGACCAATATAGACATTTTAAAGTGTTGAATTTCGCTCTATATGAGTTTAATAAACACTGTAAATTTTGCTGTATATTTCATTTTATTTTAGAAGTGTGACTTTACCTGAACAACCTCGTTTGAGATCTAAACTCCTCAGCAGCTACTAGAACTTAAACTTCAGATTAAATACTTTTAACTTTTACTTGATTAGATTTATAGACCAGTACTTTTACTTCTACTTGAGTACAGTAATTGCATACTTTATCCACATCTGCCCTGAACCCCTCTCTGGAAACTAATGGTTTAGCACAGTGGATCACAATCTTTCTAGCCTCCCAACTTACAACTGAAAAGGTTAAAAAAATGAGACCCACATGGACTCACATAAAAAACGCCTTAGTGTCAAAAATAAACTCCATCTTAGGTGTTTTCATTGGTAAAATCTCAACAGGAAAGATCCACTCTTGCACAAAAGACCTTGATAGGAAGCCTCTTTGCGTCCTCTCGGTGCAAATTGTTTCAACACTGTGTCAAAAAGTGACCTTTTAACATCAACCAGGAGTGCAGCTTTTAATCTAGTTGTCCTGTAATACAATGGCCACAAAGGCTTTAAATTCATCTTAATATATTATTATATTATTTAAACTACTAACATGAATCCAGTTAAAGATTAATTTATTATGGAAAGGTTTGCAGATATGATACAATCAAGATAAAATAGTTTTTTTTCTCAGTATGACTCATTTAACAGGCTGCAGCCAAAGGAGAGAGCAATTTAAGGTTGAGTATGTCACAGTGGATCGTTAAAGCTGTCGTTAATGTTTCTAACTAAAAGCTCAAAACAAGGGTCAGCAGCAACAGCAAAACAAACTCTTTTTTCATTGGCGCAGCCTACACACTCAGCTCTGCTGCTCATCCCACAAACGCATGCTCCTTACAAATGTGGCACCGTTTTAAAGGGAAATAAACAGACTTTCCAAAGGTATAAGATTTATTGCCAAGAAGCATTGGTACAACAGAGAAATATTATACCAAACATAGATTTCCATACTGTTAGTGCACTTTTATTTTCACATTTTTTTCACATCTATCTGTGGAGACTTTTCTCATCATACCACAAATTTGAAGCTCATGCTGGCAGGAGGGAAAGATCTGAAGAACCCCAAAGGGCTTATGATTCATCCTCTGGGAACCATGAATGTCTAAACAGAACTTCATACCAGTTTCTCCACTACTTGTTGAGCTATTTCTCTGAAGCTCGTAAATAAAAACCTCATGTTGGCACAAGTGGAATATCAAGAGACAACCTCTGTCTTTATGATTCATCCTCTGGGAACCGTGAAAGTCTAAACACAGTTTTATGCCAGTCTATCTAATGGCTGTTTATATTTTAACTCCAAAGTAGAACAGCTTACGTTGTCATCCTTGGAGCCCCTGTGCTAGCGTGGCCTAAATTCTGAAAAATGTTCATCTGGTCTACTGTTTTTTAAAGAAGTCATGAGTAACCAGGACATTGTCTCACTGCTGGAGTCTGGTTTTTGTATGTTTGCTGACATGAAAAATAAGTTTTGTGTATTTCCAGCATCTTCCGTCAGCTTTCCTTCGCTCTGAGGTTGGTCCCATCGTGCCAAGAATAGCAAAGAAAGCATCTCTTAGCGCCGCTTGTATCACTGCCATCCAAATAAACTAAAGAGCTCTGCGTAATCTTCTAGAATTTCATGCTGACTGTGTCTTGATCTGAAAGACATGCTGGGGCTCCATGTGTGCTCTGTCAACTGACAAGTGTCACTCCTTGTGCTCTCTGAGGGTGTCATTAGTGCATTAACCACCGCAGAGAGGAATCTTTCCACTGGTTTTAATGAAGATCCTGGCTTTGTCCATGCCTCAAAAACTCCCTGCCTTCTAGCATTCCTCTCGTACCACCATGATGACAACACCACCTCCCACTGAGCAATAATTGTCCCATTTTGAAAACCTCAAATATCCCATTTCATCTCCAAGTCCCACTTTCCCTGTATATCATTAAGTTAGCCCTCAAATATCAGGCTGTGTAAGGCTTCTGCAATGCAGCACCAAATATGGATGTGAAGGATTTGTGAGGTTTTCCTGAGCAGACCTCAGCTCAGATAAGGATGCTGGGTAATGCAGTTCTCCTACACTCAAGAGTTAACGCGACAGCTGCTCTGGATGGACAATTTTATCTCCTGTAGCACATTTCTCCCAGTCTTGAATAATCCCTAAGGTTCTCTGTAGATAGTATTTCAGCAGTCATCACTTAGTGCATCCCTGCGGACATCCGCCTCCTCCTGCCCAGTAGAAGACATGACCCAGGGGCTTGGTATCAGCTGCTCTCTGTAATTCAACATTTGGTGCTTTGGGAAATAAATGACATTTCAGACTTAGATACTCTGCAGTCGCACAAAGGGATTTGGCACTCGCCTGGGCATTCATTTATTTGATTGAGACAAAATTATGCTTGGAAATTCATTTTATTCCAGGTACTAAACTAGTCTTTATAGCCAAATGGCTTCGTTTTTGCAAAATGTTAAAGAAAAACAAAGTGTGTTAGGGATTAAGGGTTTAAAAGAGCCAAAAGCTCTTTCCAAAATGAAAGCTTGATACAACTGTGTAAGAAGTTTTCACCTTAATTTTCATGTCGTTCCTCAGAAATGTGGTTCAGATCAACAAAATAAAACAATTTCTGATATTTTTTGATAATAATATGCATCTTAATTTTTAAACTGACATCCATAAAGGAGGTCCTCACCTTAAGTTGGATCTATTTTCTGAAAAATATGGCTTAATGGGATAAATTAGAACTAATTTTGATTTTTTTGGTAATAATACACATCCCGATGTATAAATAGCATTAAGAGACAACTACGCAGGCAGTTTTAACCTAGTTTCCTCAGAATTATGACTTTAATCAACATAAAAAAGCTAGTTTTGAAACTTTTTGGCAATGATATTCATCTTAATATATAAATTGCATTCAAGAGATCACAATGTAGATAGTTTCATCTTAATTTGTATCTCCCTCCTTGGAAATATGGCTTGAATCAATAAAATAAAACAAGGGTTGGTATTTGTTGGCAATAATGTTCATCTTCAAATGCAAATTGCTTTCACAAGAAAACTTTGCAAGTTGTCCTTTGTGAAAGAGACCTTCATTTTTATCTCTTTTCTCAGAAATATGGTGTAAATCATACAATAAATCTAGTTTAGATACATTTTTTCACTAATATACATCTTGATATATTTATTTGATTTAAAAGGAAATTATGCAGGTAGTTTTCATCTTAATTTTTATCCCCTTTCTCAAAAATATGGCTAAATGTGATGAAAAAAATTTTGGACTTTTTTGTAATATATATCTTTATGTGTAAATTGCATTCAAGAGACAACTATGGAAGTAGTTTTCACCTTATTTTGTATCTTTTTCCTCAGTTGTATGGCTTAAATCAATAAAATGAAGCTAGTTTTGATACTTTTTGGCAATAATATTCATCTTAATTTATACATTTTTTTAAAGAGACAAGTTTGCAAGTGGTTTTTACCATTATTTTTATCTTTTTCCTCAAATAAATGGCTTGAAACAAAAAATAAAACAAAATTTGATACTTTTTTGGTAATGATATACATCTTAATATACTTTATAGCATGTAAAAGGACCATCTTGTTACTACAGGCACAAAAAAAAACAATGAATAAAATTAATTTTTTATTTTGCTTTTTTTATATTTCAAAAAGTAAATTGATTGGATTTATTCATTTGGGCAAATCAGTGTTCTTGTGAACCTTCTATTTTAGAGTAATAGTTTATGTTTTATGGTATTTAAAGAATGTAGTCGGCTTTTAGAGCTTTATGTTGTCTGTTTAATGCTCAAATGCTTTTTTCTTTATCTAAGTAGTTTAGTTTAGTTTATTAAGTTCATTTGTGTCAGGGACGATGTACAAAATTACATTAGTCTCAAAAAGAGGAAGATTCTTTGTACCAGATTTAGCTTGCTAGTCAATTTTCATCTGTAGTCTGGTGTGTTGTGCCAAGGTTCATGTTCCTTTTTTAGCAGTTCAGAAACTGCGTTTGTTCTGTGATATATCTATAAATACTATCATATCTGTAGCATTTATTCATATTTTAGGATAAAAGAGGGATTAAACCCTTTACAGAGTTTCATTTTGTATATTACAAATGCTCAAAATGTCTATTATTATTCATATCTTATTCATATCCTTTACAGTGTTTTATTTTGTATATTTTAAATGCTTAAAATGTTGATTCTTTTTCTAATCTTACTCATTTTGTGTTTTTGTTCATGTTCTTCTTTTAGCTGCTGAGAAACCACATTTTCCTGTGTTGGAACAATCAGTTTTATCTTGTTTTACATCAGTCGAATCCCACCTGCTTGGATTTGTCCTCCGCTGCCTTCTTGTCGGACTCGGACTGCTCCGCCCTGTCAATGGCGTTCTCCTTGTCCAGCTTCAGCATCTGCATCTTCTTCTTGATGGCTTCCATGGCGACGGCTCGATCTCACAAACCTCAGAGGAAATAAACTTCTTTGAAAGCTGGAAAAGCTGCTGCAGATGTTCAGAGGAAGATCCCTCACAGGGCCAACCGGATGATCAACCAGTGGATGCAGAAGAGGAGAGGAAGAGAGAGAGACGGACAGAGAGAGAGAGAGCAGAGCAGAGGAGAGGAGAGGAGGATGCAAAGTGAGAGTCGGAGGAGCTCTGTGTGATTTAAACTTCACTCGAGGTTTTGAGGCAGCCCCGGTCTCTTGTGACAGCCCTTTCCCACCATTTACCCTTTCCGCCACTCCCCACTTTAGCTACTCTAGACCTAACTTTGCCCCCACCCCACCCCTTACCCTCCCTCCCTGATCCGAACCTCACCTCTTGAAGGCTCTTTGGTGGAACGGCATGGATGAATGTAGATGTGTTGGCAACATCCTACCCCTCTCCTTATTTGGGTCATGACCTTTTTGTTTTGGACAGAAGTGAGGAGAGAGATATCTGATAAGAAGCAGCAGAATGATCCAGAGCCCAGACATCAAAAGATCATTGTTCACATCAGTAATACGAGTTTCTGAGGGTTCATTTTTCTCCCCCTTTGAGCTGCATATCCATACGCCTGTGTTCTTACTTAGGAATGTTCAAATTGATGTTAATACCAGAGTCGGTTAGAGAAGGACATAGTTTTCATTCTACCGCTGAATGAAAAAGAGCTGTATGGAAAATGATCCAGCCAAAGAAAATTGGGGAAAGAGAGAGCTGTCTGCATGTGATCTACACCAGGCTGCTGCAGCTTTACAGTAGAGCTGCACGGACATAAACCACGGGTCTCCTGCAATTAACATCCTCTTAATTACTACTGCCCTGACAGACCTTTATTTAGGCATGTTTTCTATAATTTGTAAAGCCCACAATGAAAGAAAAATATGCTGACAGCCGGATACAACTTGTTTTACGAAGATGGTTTCCAGGAATATGAAACTATGCACTAAGTAGACACTTGGAAAATAGGTCTGCATGGTTTGTACTTTATGTCGTTTATCTGCACTTTAATTTGTAAATAAAAGACTGCAAATAAAAAGGAGAAAACAGATAATTTTACCTCTTAAGTTTCAAATCAATCTTGGTGCAAGCAGAGTTAAGTTTGAAATTATGAGTATGAGGTACATAGTGTGTTTGTGTGGTGTGACATCAGCCCAAATAGACCTGTCTGCTTGATTTCAGCTCGTCTTTGCCAGCTGCCTGGCCTAAAAATAGAGATTACAAGGAAACCCAGAGAACAGTGAGGCCCCTCAAGTTACATCAAGGATAAACCTAGACTCTTGCATCTCTTGTTTGTCATGCCGCACTGACACATTTGCAGGGATAACCCCCCGATTTCATGTTTTTCATTGTTATACTTAAAGAAACGCAATGCTTTAGCATGGAGAGGTTCTTTGATTTATTTGGACAGAGGTCATCAAGTTCATTTGTCCAAGATACTGCTTATGTTTATGCAGACACTGTAGGGACCGGACTGTTAAATTAACTAAATGAAAGACACATTTTTGTCCAAACAATTTTAATGTCTTTGAAATTTACCTTATTTTTAGCCTTTGGCAGTAAGCTCAGTCCCTATCACCTATACTCCAGCTAGCCACCAGGGGGCGATTGAGATATTTAGGCCACATAATTCTGCAGCTGCCAAGTAGTTTGATGGGAATATGCACAGTCCTGATAAGGGCAGGGAAAAATACACTCTCAAACCCCCAGAACTGTTAAATTTATGCAGAAATATGCAGATATAATCAAGAATGGAATTATGAGTACGTGTTTGCCGTGCATCTCATCGATACTTATGAATGATAGTTGGATCCTTGTAAAATTGATCAAACATTAAGTCAATGTTTAAAAAGATTGTTTCAATGTCACTTATTTTTAGAGTGACTTTAATATCTGTAGGGATTTAAAAAGGAAAGAAGGAAAAGATCAACTAAATACAGCGATATTTTTTTCTTCAGCACATTTTCTGAGTTTGATCATGCTTCTGGGGGCCAGATGGGAAGCTTTTGAGGACCTTATGTGGCCCCGGGCCTCCAGTTGATGATCAGTGTATTAGGAGCATACGAGGTATGGCTGTTAAATAGTGAGACTCTGCTTATGAGGATAAAACCATGTGGTTTACAGTCACACCAAGTGTTATATTAAAGGTTGGGTATTCACACATAGCTGCTGTAAATTTCCAATAAGTGACATCTTTACTTCAATGCTAAATGATGGAAGTGAATGTGTTTTGGCTAAGGTACTGGTTAATGATTGGCTTATGAGTTTAGCAACTCTAAAAATTGTGGTTTTCCTTCAGTGTGTTCAAAAATGTCTCCTAAAATTAGCTTGTGTTTTGATCAGGAGTCAGAAGTCTTTTTTTTTTTTTTTAAACTTTGGCACACACTTTTGTCATATTCAAATTTTCATGCTAAGTTTTCTGAACTGTCTCTTTATCAATGGAGACCATTTCTGCTGTCATCTCAAACTGAGTCGTCGATCATTTCAAATGATTTCTTCAGGCTGTTGAATGTTTTCAGACATTTTTGATGTGCATGGGCGCCCAGAACATTCAGTTGTCTAGGGCAGATTGTCTGAAGGGATACAGGCTGTGAAAAGTTTGGGAACCACTGGTCTAGGGCATCTTCTCTGCCTTCTTTAAATCTTTCGTGCTATTCAGACACATGTGAACATGACATGCAGTTTTCCCCATACACCTCAGTTAATAAATGAAAAGATTTAGCTGCTGTTTTGTTCAATTTTACCAAACATTTCAAGTTAAGTTTCTTAACTTTTAAGCTAATCATTTTCTGATAACTTAGCAAAAACACATGCACTTCAATCAGTAGCTTGCAGTGAAATAAAGACGTCACTTATTGGAAACTTACAGCTGTTGTTCATGAATACCAAACCCTTAAAGTCCCTGTAAATTGATAAAAATACATTTATTTTGGGTTTGTTTTGTGACAGGACACTGTATTATGAGCCATCAGGCCAAATTTCTGTTATGATAGACATCTCTAAGTTTAAAAAATTTAGCTTCAAAATCATTAAAAATGAGGCAGAAAATCTGCTCTATGATGATGTAGGCGTGCCGGTTGAATGAGCTGAAGCCACGCCCACCGATGGGGAATTTGATCTTCTCCAATTTTAAAAAATGCTTCTCATCACACTGAAAGAAAAAGTTCTTTGAATCTACTTAATTTTAATGTGTACATCGGTCCCAAACAATCAAAATGTGTAGATCCAACATTCCTTTTCTCCTTATCCCAACCTAACTATTACTCTTTGGACCAAAATGTTTCAATCAAATTAGACTGTTTAAAGGAATCATGTTGAATCAACATATTATTTCCAAGTTACTATTGCTCCAATCAATTGTGTAATTCTAATGTAATTTCATTATGTCCAGGATGTTGGATTTTCAAATGGAACTTCTCTTCACAGTAGATTAAGTGCGCAAAGAAACCGTATATTTTGTTTCAAACTGTGCATCACTAGTGGCAATGACAAAACAAGTGCAGAAATATATTGTGGCAAGCCGTGGTGAGGAATGGCTCATAGACAAACTGAATGAGTTCAACAAGCCTTCACACAGTGACCATGAGCAGTTATCATTTATTTGTAACACGGATTTATGCGCATATACAGACAGCGTAGTCTGCACCATTAACCTTCTCACTCATGGTGTAACACTTAGAAAAAACACCATCCCCCCCCAAAATATGAACCAACAAACAAAACATGCACAATTACAACCCCACAATGAAACATGAACATTATAGAAAATCAGAAGAGTGAATTCCCTTACACAAAACAATCCCAGCAGTCCCTGCTCTAGGTGACTGCTTCCTGGATTGCCACAATACTTTTATTGACTTACTTTTTCAGTTATTCCGTTTGGAAAGGGAGCTTGTGTGATTCCAGAATGCTACGTGACTTTCGCTGTTAACAAATCCTGATAAAGGGCGTGCCCCTTTATTTACCACAACCCACCACACTGAACTGTCCATGGCATGTCCTGGCAGTCACTGAATTGGCTGTGTCATTTCCGGTGTTGATCAAACTCATTTATATTGCTTTTATGTTTTTTGATTAAATCACTTTCAGTCAATTTAAAACAAATACGTAAATTATACATTCTTCTTTAACATGTTACATCTACTTGATTAAACTATGTTCACATAAGGAATGTGATTTTATTGTATAACATGAACTCATTTAATCTTAGTAAATTCAAAGACCTGCCAATTGCCTTTCTTTCAGTGCAGAGCACAGCTCCCTGGCCAGAGTAATGAGACAGAAGTTGGGAATTAAATTTACTGTTTTCTGTTACAAATCTCTGTTATGATACTTTTAATGAACATAGCCCACCGTGGCTGATAGATGTGGAAAATTTACCTTACAATAAACAAAGACACAGCATGTAACTGGCTGTTAGCCTTCAATGAAGGCAGTGACATCAGATTTTATATCACTGGAGCATTAGGGGGTGGGGAAATACTCCATCAAGACTGGTAATGTCATGGTCTCAGATTTTAGCCCTGTCCAAATTAAACCAAGACAGGAAAGAGATGAACAACTTTCTAAGGGTCTAAATAAAAAATTCAGTCACACATAGATCTCAATGTTTTCACATGTTTACAGCAGCCTTATTCCAACATATCTAGTGTGTGAAGACACAAAGTTTAGATTTCACTTTACAGGGACTTTAACACTTGGTGTGATTGTGAACCTTATGGTTTTATCCTCATGAGCACAGTCTCATTATTTAACAGCTATACCTCGTATTGTTGTTACTGAGTAGATCCAATCCAATCCAAATTCATTTATATTGCCTGTTTAGAAAACCACAAAAGCTAGCCAAAGAGCTGTAGAAGAAAACCTCACAAAAACCAATGTGAAAAATGCAGGAAAAAAATAAGTTAGGGATAAAAAAGCCATCTCTTACACAGAGCAAAAAACCAAGAAATTAAAGTGTGTGAAATACCAAGCATCTCAAGGTAAATAGAGGCACTAAGATCCCTTTATGTGTCATAAGAATTTTCCGATTAAGTCCAATTTCAGACATACTTTAAATGCTGAGTAGATGAGATCCTCTGGCATCTGATTTAGTCGAAGTCTTTTTTATAACATATCCAATTGTGTGTTCATCAGCCTAAATAGAGGGCTATTTAAACCCCATTATCAAGGCACTTAAAACAGAGGGAATGCAAACACAAAAAGTAAACCTTTGTTTTCATTCTTGTGCACACTGAAAAGGAAAATCATGGCTCTACTGAAAAAGATTACTTCAACTTTTTACAAGCAATTGATTTAACTTTATTCATCTCAAGTTTACTTAAGGCAGCTTGTTAATTTGAGTTGAACAAACTTAAATCAGTTGCTTGTTACAAATTGAAGCAATCTTATAAGTAGGTCGTCATTTCCTTTTCTTCAGTGCAGGTGTACAGTGAGAGGAGATTGAACGGTTGTCTGTACTGGTGTGTATATCAGAAATATTACATTAAAAATACATTCATGAAAAAACTATGCCAAATCATTGATAACTAGAATTACCACCTGCCTTTATAAGGTATACAGTTGCCTGACAGAGAAAGAAAAATGTGTGGGTCATGAAGAACGGCTGAGATTGATATTTGACCTTTTACCTCCAAAATCTAACCAGTTTACCCTTCACTGTAAAACCAAACAAGTTGAAACAGGTTGTACAATGTTGAAACTGATTACGTCAAAGTTTGTAAGCTGTGGAAATAGATTTTTGGAGTAATCATTACTCATACATGCACTCATTCTGCACTGTGGACATTTTCCTACTCTTAAAAATTCTGTTTAAATCAAACTCAAAGAAAGTGTTTAAGTACTTTTCATAAAGCTGCAGGTTCTTCATCTGCTGCAATTTTCCTTATTTCTATCAAATTCTTTAATACTGAACATTAATGGCACCCAAGGTGGTTTAGCTTAAGGGACTACAAGTGACAGCAAGTTAAACGTCCTCTTCTATCATGTTCAGTATACCATCCACCTTATATGATAGTTGCTTCCTATAGGCGGGACTTGTCTAACTGAGTCAGTAACTTCTCTCATTGTGCAAAGTGTTTAATGCCCAAAGGTTTTCTAAAAACTCTGCAGATTAAAGGCCAATTGTCAAATAATTTCAGTATTATTACAGAAACAATAGTAATGTTTAATAAAAGACAGAAATGTGTTCAAGCAACTCAGAAAAATAGAGCTGAAATAGCTGTTTTGGATTAAGTTAACACAACTCATTTTTTAACAACCCTCAATTGTTCAGTTTTACAGTGTTGAGTCAAAGATGACCTGTGAGCAAAGTCTGAAGAAAATCCCTCAAAGTGTTCCGAAGATCAAGAAGTGTTCACAAGAAAAGAATGAACATAAGGCCCACTGACATGACATCTGACCTACAACCTCTAAAGTCAATTCAGTTTTTCCATAACTCAGTCAACTTTTAGGCAATATTTGAAGAAAACCCTTTCAAAATATACTTGAGATGTCTCTTTTATAAGCAAGGGGCAAATATGAGGCCCAATGACCTTGATATTTGACTTGTGGCTTTTAAATTCTTATCAGCTCATGTCAGAATCATATTGTTTATTTGTGCAAAGTTTGAGGTATTCTTGACATTTGACCTAAAGGCGGCAAAACAGAAGTCAATCAGATTGGACATTTGTGTAATATTTGAACAATGATCCTGACATCTAATCCCTGATTTCTACAATCTTATCAGTTCATCCTTAAGTCAGAGATGACATCTGTGCAAAGTTTGGCAAAATGCAAAGAAGAAAATCCTTAAAGCATTCTTGAGGTGTCACATACACATGACTGGTCTTGGTGGGTGTACAGACAGACTGACAACCCCAAAACTTCATGCTCTGGCCTTAGCTATTGCTGGTATGAAGGCATACAAAACACTGCACAAAACATTAGCATTCTTCTTAATATTTCCCACATACGCATACAGCACATTCACATTCAATGTTTCAACACTAAAGCACTGCTATTGTGTTTTGTGAGGTTCAGACAGCCTGCAGGGATTTGCTTGCAATTTTTAGAGCTTGAAAATGACAACTATTTCTTTCAGGTGCCTTGGACAGAAACTTTTGCTGTCATGGTATTAACAATATCTTACTGCTGTTATTGGCGGGGATGTCTGTCTGTGTTGATTTGCACGCCACACCATTGCTCCACTCATCCTTGATTCCCCTCAGAAGGCTTCTTGGATGTACTGGTGCCTTAACAAAATCATCAATATATATAGATATTCTATAAAATGTTTTTAAATTGTTGCACCTGTGGCTTCAGTTTTCCCCCATCACCATCCCCCATCACATCACAACCCTGTACAACACATATGCTCATTTCACCACAATGCCAAAGAAGAGACGACCTTCGTTCTTAGACACACTCAAAAGATGGAAACACTGGGTCCCTGCAAAGAAAATTACCCAGGGCCCCCTTAGCTGGCTAGCCACGCAAAAATGTTGTGCAATTTTACAGATATCCATGCGCTTTAATGTATTTTTTATCTATAATTTCCCTAACATTGTAAAGCAGATGGATGTGCCAGTACTTTCAGGTGCAGCAGAGTTGTGACGTAAACAAGCAGCGACAAGAGGCCGATGCAATTATGGCAGAAGAGCTTAGCATGGATGCTGCTAAAGCGTAAGTTTTATCAGAACTTGACAACAATTCTTCGTTAAAAGAAGAACAAAGAACATCAGTGAGTTGTTTTCTTTTTAAAAAACAACAAAAGTTGAATACTTACATGTCTGTAGTCGCCATGTTTTGCGTTACTCCCTGATAACTGCGCACGCGCAGCTCGATAGAAGCTACGTCACATGTTTTGTTGCTCTGATTGGCATGTGGAGCTGTGACAGACAGAATGTTCATCCAAACACACTCCAAGTTTTCTTCAAAGCCTCTGCCTTTTTCCAAACGCTTTCTATAGAAGCTTTCCCACATGGTTGTGTGAAACAAATCCATCTGGCGTGTCAGGTTATAATTCCCCTGTATCAATGAGTAATATTTTTACAATGGATTAAAATCATTTGTATTATTTCCCTCACATTATATAATGTGTTAATTAGCCACTTCTCAAAGAATGACACCATATACCATTTTAGCTTTCTAACCTCTACGGTAGGAAAATACATACAATAATGCATATGTATTTCTTCATCACTTTTGGTTCTTTATGAACCTCTCCTCCTATTCACAGCCCTCAGAAAAAAAAACCTTAATTTTCCTTCCTTTCTCCTCCTCCATCTTCCTCATCTTGCTCTCTATCCCTTCTTTCTTCTCCAGGCTTGCTCTGCTGCGCAGCGCTAGGGTTGGACTAAACCATTTTGACTTTTTTGAGGGGAGGAGCAGGGGCCTCCAAAAGTTTATTTTACTCTATTTGATTCAAATTTCAGTCTGTTGGTCAATTAATTTAGTGGCTTTGATTCAACAATGATGATAATTACTAAGAAAAAAACAAAAAACAAGTAAAACCACACTTTTCATTCCAGGCTTTCAAGGGCCCCCCACTACTCGGGGCCCAGGTAATTAGTATTCCTTTTCCCCACTGTGCCACACCCCTGAGCACGGCATAGAGTAAAGATTAGCCTACTGTCTGCAAGAGCTGATGGAAGTGTGCTGCAGTATTTACAACGCACAAACTTTATAGAGATCAGTAAAAAGTTCACCTCTGTATGACTTAAATTAAATGCATTTTCTGCTATTTTGAATATTTAACATGGATTATCAGAATCCATGTGGGATATAGGCAGGATTTGAAACACCTGTTGCAGGAGCAGCGGTAATGGTCAGAAAAGAGTCCCATTAAGGACTCTAGTCTATGTTTGATTTTTTCCAATAGTGCATCAAGGTTTGAAATTCTGACATCATGAAAGCCCTGGGAATGTTAGCATTTAGCTTTGATGTGTGCTGTAAAATGTTTTATTTGCAGTATAAAAGCAAAATATGCTGATCAACAAATCTTTCCCCTTTTTTTAAGAGTTAGACCAACAGTTCTGTTGAAGGACTAACAGAATAGTGTCTAGCAGGGGAGTGGAGCTTAAGTCCTTTTTTGGCCTAAGTTTACAAAAGTGGTGGCAGTTTGATAGCTTAAACAAGCTTACATCATGTCCTGTAATGATAAAGAGCGGGGACTGTGTGCCTTATTTGGTCTGTCAGGACGCTAGCTGTGTGCAGTGTTATGATAACACATAGCTCAGATACAAATGTGACAATTTAACTTAACTTCTATTGATTTTGGGAGTGTTTTGATGGTGTTTTCTTTTAATATCAAAATTCTTTGACTTGTTTAGGCTGAACAGTGAGAGGTAAAGAGGCCTGGAGAGGAACCAGAGGAGGAGAGAGAGAGAGAGAGAGAGAGAGGGAGAGGGAGAGAAGGAGGAGGAGGTGGTGAGAGACAGAGAAATAGAGGCAGAGTGAATCAGATGCGGAGTGAGAGAAATCAGAAACCTCCCACAGGAAACCAAGCTAAACTCCTCTTCTCCTTGTATGGTAAAAACTCCCCCAAAAGCCACAGGATCGCCTAGGGAGAAGAGTCAGAGTCCTGCTAAGTATAAATCACAAAGCCATGGGAATGGTGGAACAGATTAGAGTGTGTATGAATGCTTGAAGAGGACAGAGGAGAACCCTTTTAGTCGCTCTGAGGGTCTGATGTCACACAAACTAGGGCTGTCACGACACCTGCAGTTTCAACTACAAGTAGAAGTAGACACCCAATATATGTCCTTTTCTTGTATTTAATCATCAACTACAACTATCACCTGCCCCCACAAGGTGTGCAATAGCTGGACAGTGAAAGGACAGTGATGGGTCAAGAAGGGCTTGCGTGGTAGTGTTATAGAAATCTCATTGAGGAGAGTAGTCAAATGTCATTTACCTCTCCCCAGAGCAGCCACAGCTTCATTACGATGAAAACAAGCCCTGAGAATGAATGACACTAGATTAGAAAACAGTGTTAGCAATGTGATTCAGCTCTATTACATAGGGTTTTGTACTTAAGACTACTAAAAGAACACAATTTAGGATATGCTGTTGTTCTCTAAGGGCAAAGGACTGTAAAAGATGTGCTCTGTGGTTTCAAGCTGTAACTAGAGAGGACTAAAGTGGTCAGACGTGGGACCGGTGTTGTGTTCCTAGTTAGTCTAAGCCAATGATCCCTCCGTGACAGAAGGATCTGTAGTCCGCCTGCCTGTTAACAGATTCCTCACACATTCATAAATGTATTAACGTTTCAAAAGTTAAGTTAAGTTTCCAACACTGATAACATGGTTGAAGTACAGATAAAAACTATGTGATGTCTGTTTATGATATCTGATCACAGGCTAGGCTCCTTTATTTAGTTTGATGGAGAGATGTTATCATGCAAAATCCTGTTCAGAAATGTCAGCATTTTTATGTTTACCTCACAGGCCACTGGATCTTTGATTGTAGTAGCCAATAAACTGTATGGGTTTCCTTTTTAAGCTTTAAAGTCAATAAGTATGACATCTTTCCCAATTTTTGTATTCATTTAAATTAATCATTTTCACCCGGAAAGAGACAGGGATAGCATCATCTGGGGACAATACATGGCTGGAATAATCTTAAGGAAGTATTTACATGAACAGTGGCTTTTTTAGCTTTGTTAGTGAAGTGAAAGCTAACATAGCTATGCTAGCTACATAATTAAAGTTACTACATAAGCCTATCTAACTAAGTTAGCTTTAGCAACATTAGCTTTAGCAAATGTAGCCAAAGCTAACATGGCTACATAAACAACGTACCCATGTAGTTTACGTAGCTACTTTGTGAGCTTCGTTATCTATAGCTATGTTAGCTTTAGCAATGTGAGCTTTAGTAAACATAGCTAAAGCTTACTTAGATACCCAGTTCAGGTATATATATATATGTAGCTTATGTAACTGCTTTGTGAGCTTAGCTTCAGCTATGTTACCTACATAGCAATGTAGCGACATTATCTATCACTAAGCAACATGAACTTTAGCAAAGGTAGTTAAACTAATTTGCTGTGCAGATAATGTACCTTCATAGTTTACATAGCTTCTTTGTGAGCTGCTTTGTTAGCTTAGCATTAGCCTTGTAGCTACATAGCTATGTTATCTATTACTTGTTTCACTTTAGCAACATGAGCTTTAATAAATGTAGCTAAAGCTTAATTAATGATAATAATAATAATAATACATCACACTTATATGGCGCTTTTTTGGACACTCAAAGACGCTTCACAAACAAAACAAAACAAAAGAACAAAGGGGCTCAAGAAAATGCAAGTTTGAACAGGTGAGTTTTGAGTAGTGATTTGATGTTTTGTATTGAATCAGAGTTTCTGATGTTTTGTGGGAGTGAGTTCCATAGGGTGGGGGTGGCTGCAGCGAAGGCTCGGTCCCCCAAGGTCCGGTGCTTTGTCCTGGTGGTGGGAGTACTTAACTATGCAGATAACATACAGTACCTACATGGATTACATAGCTGCTTTGTGAGTTTAGCTTTGGCTACATAGCTATGTTTTCTATAGCTTGGTTAACTTTAGCAATGTGAGCATAAGCAAACATAGCTAAAGCTAATTTAGCTGTGCAGATATTGTAAATAGGTAGCTTATGTAGCTGTTTTTGTGAGCTTAGCTTTAGCTACCTAAGCTACAGAGCTGCATCATCTATGTAGCTCATGCAACTAATGGAGTTGTGTAAGTTACGCTGGCTGTGCTGGTATTTTGATGGATGAAGAGCTTTTTTCTGTAAGCAGACAGTGTTGAAAAATTCAAAGGGTGAACATGAGGCCCAAGTACCTTGACTTTTGACCTCTAAAATCTGTCAGAGTGGACATTACTGCAAGGAAAGAAACCTTGAATGAGTCTTGAGATGTTCATATGAATGGCCTGTAAAGAAAGGAGTGAACATGAGACCTATTTACCTTCATCTTTGACCCATGACCTATGACCTCTAAGGAGTGTACTTGGTGCATTAATACTGTGACCTTTATCCCAGACAAACAAACCTGTAAACATAATGCCTTTGGCCCTATCCATTACAATCAGTGTGTAATAAATGCACAATAATATTATCAAGGTTAAAATGCTGCCAATATTGCCAATTATTTTGACAAGTTAGACATGTCTGGGAGTTTGCCTGCAATTTTTCAGGTATTTTTTCTTCCCTGCCTCCCTTCTTTTGAAAGAGGTCAAAAGTTTGGTACTTTTTCAAATTAACAATCATCAAAACAGGTTGTATTGTTTTAAAACTCATGGTAATGAAAGAGTTAAGAAAAACTGACAACCTTAATTACCAGCTAGATGTGGATGCCAATGCTTCAGTTAATAATGCATGATAAGGATTTTTCACGTGTTTGTTGCTTACGCAGGAGAGAAAACTGAAAGTCTCAAATTCCAAAATCTGCAGTGGCAACACCTGCACATAAAAGTGCGTAACACCTGTGTGATACACTGACTCACAGTCTGTACAAACAAGCCTGTTCAGCGACACAGCTACATACGTCATCAGGCCTGTTCAGCTCTGAGGCTTCTGCACAAACATGTTTATTAACTACCCAACCACATCCACAGATTTCCCCCACCACAGCCGCACACACATGCTGTACAGTCTATAGAGTATGGGAGTCTCTGAGGGAAGTGGCAATCTGTTATATTTGGCTCTGTAACTCAGCCTACTTGTATCTATGACTTCTGACAATGTCTAGACTTCATCTTACAGGCCAAAGGATCTGAGATGTGTTACTTTGATGAGGCACAGTTGTTGTGCACGAGTTCAGCGTTGAAACACCAAACGGGTGCAGATCCAAAAGGGAGGAGAACCCTTGCTTGTCAGTTTCCAGTATTTAAACACCTATTTTTCTGCCACTTTTGTTTGACTTTTTAGGCACGCTTTTAAAACTGCATCTCTCATAAACTCCCCTCATAAAATGTTTGGTTGTATTTCCCACTTTGTCATCACTCCATATCCTTATCTACACTGTGAAACGTAGCAGCTGTTCAAGTTTGTGTTCTTGATCAAGCACTTAAACCCACGTTAATTTACTGCTAAGCCCGTACTACCGCAATAATTACTCAAGTAGCTTTGTGTATTATCCTTCACTGACATATTAATAAGAGGAATATTTATAGCTTAATGAAGCAGCATGACTTTGTCTTGTGTTTCAGGGGTCTTTTTACCTCCAATGATGTCATTTCTTGTTGCTTAGCTGCTGTCTAAAGCCAACACAACAGCATTAATGCTCAGTGAGGTGATGAAGTTTAAGTTTTAGTATTAAGTTAGGATGGAGCTTAAAGACAATGAAGTTGTGCACTAATGAAGTGCAGCTGAATGAAAAGAATGGGTTACAATGAGTTCAAATTAGACACACATGTTTGCACAACTACAATAGAAATGCATAATGAGGGTGGGATTGTGTCTGATTCACTGCAAGGGGCCAATAGAGAAGATATAAAAGCCTGCTCACTAGTTGTAATAGATTAAAGTACAACCATTTTAAATATATTTATTGTTTTATAAACTTGTTTTAATATGATTATTGCAACAAAATAGAAAGCAGTTAGATAGATAGATAGATAGATAGATAGATAGATAGATAGATAGATAGATAGATAGATAAAAGGGAGGGTAACATTTACAGAATTTCCTATAACAGATTTCCTATAATGTATCGTTGTTACACTTCTGTATTTCAGTTCAGGGTTCTATCATGTTCCTCAACTTTGTGGAGTCAGCATCCTGAAGACCCTCCCCTGTTATGTGTCAAAATCAATGTGTATAAACTGAGTTTTATAGAAGAAATTTGACTCCTTTTGTTGGGAAATTTTTAAAGGCTTAAACAGAGGCCTCATACCAGGTTTTATCTGCCAACATCAGTGCCAGATCTCATAAATTTTCTTGAAGCAGTGGGAGCATTGACCTATAGCAAGGAGCCCAGAGATATGGAATGAGATTTTGATTAAATAAATATTTAATATTAGTTACTTGTACCATGTGTGCTTAGCAAAGCTTTGAATGATGCTTAGTTTGCTGAGACTAAATGTTCCTTGTAACAGTTTCTAGCGTTTTTAGGTGATTATGATTTTACAGTTGCACCTTCAGGGGCGGTTTTGAAATCTCAAGGCCCCAGATTAAGACCGATATTAGCCCCTCCTTGTTTTCTAAATGTTATTATAGTCAGTGAACAGCACATTTCAATTTAAAGAGCAACAAATCTATCAAACATACACAAACTTAAGCTACAAAATATACACTTAAATACTCAGCAGTACTTGCACATCACCTCAGGAGAGCATCACATCTCAGACTCACCTCATCCTAATGTTTTAACACCTCAAGGCCAGCAGTTATCAACCTTTTTCCTCCAACACTCCCTGAACATATCTAAGAAAGCTGAGCCTCACCACGACTCACATAAAGACGTACATTGCTGTCAAAAATGAACATCATTCTTTGAAAAAATATATTTTTTAATTAAATGCTCTGTATCATTCATATGTAATTTTCTATGTAAAATATTGTTTCTGATTATATTTTATTTCATTAATCAAAGTAAAATGATAACAAATAGTATTTCAGGTAAAGAAAGTCCTCAAATGAAACGTATATTCTCTATTTATCTATTCTTTATGCCAATGTGCCAAATTCTGAACTATATATCGCATTTATACAATCAATACCATAGAGAATCGCGCTCATCCATCATTCTGCCATTAATACATCCTCCTGCTCGGCAGGGGGCGCTCGTTGTTTCCATGGCTGGTGCGACAAAAAAGGGAAGGGTTTCTCTTTTCAGTATTATGAATGAATGTCTGTGCTTTAATGTTAGCCGTTAACCAGTTATTATCAGATAATATCAACCAGGCAGTGATAACGAGCTGAACTAAGCTCGAATAAATTAGTTCAAGATGTCTGCGAGTGCGGTGTATGTCTTGGATTTGAAAGGAAAGGTAAGATAATGCACTGATGCTGCGCTGCTAAGCTAACGTTAGCTTGGCAAACACATTCTTAGCTGACAGATTATGATGTGGCTCAATCTGCAGCTGGTTAGCTAAAGTAACGAAACCCTCTGATATGATGTATTAAGGGTTTAGCTTTGAATTTAAAATCATGTTTTGGACCTGAAAGATTGGTTTGGTCTCATAAATTGTGTAAAAGTTAAAAATATAGGCCACGTAACGATAGGGGGAAATAAAGGTAGAATGCTATTAAACAGGTCACCAGCTGTTAGCAGCAGGAGATGTACAGAGGTTAACAAAACTGTCGTTAAATTTCCTTAGTTTCCTGACTTATAACTTAATAACAAGGCGTTGCACGTACTTTCAAGCTGTAGTGGTGATAAATTCGGTTTTAAAGTTATGAACTTTGTTGCATGAAATTGAATATTACAGCAAAATAACGAAATTCAAAAGCACATCTCTGTGTTATGGTTAATGGAAATGGTTAAGCTAACTCAAGTATTATGTCAGAGTAACCTTTTTGTATCACAAATTATGTAGTACGTTGTGTCTAACTTTTCTAATGGTTTTGCCTGAATTTGTATTTCCTGATAGATGGTAAATGAGAGAACAATGACCATATGATGCATTTTTAACTATACAATGTCTTTAACTAATGCTGGGCACAAATTCTTTCAGAAGTACCTTTTTACTTTGCAAGATTTTTGCCATTAACACTAATATTAAGGATGCACAATGTTGGATTTTTGCTTATATCCTATATGTGAATATTTACAAATGAATTTAACTGACAATGATCCTAATGTTTAAGTATAGTGAATTCAAGATTCAAAAAGTTTTATTGTCATACTAGCACACATTTACACGTGGAAAGCACGAAATTTTACCCTCAAGGTCCTGTTTTTAAGCCCAATAAATATTTAAGAAAACAATATGAAAAAATAGGTTTGACAGCCATAAATATATAAATATCAAAATACAAGTATAAGTACAAAGTAAAACTAAAACTAAGGCAGCCAAATTTAACACTTCTAGATATGTGAGGAAGTCCAGCAACTGGAAGTGATCATAGTGCAGATATGTGTGTGGGGGCTACAGAGCACCGCTCGAGTTCAACAGTCTAACAGCTTCCAGGAAGAGGCTGTTCCTGAGACTGGTGGTCTTGCTCCGAATACTCCGTAGCCGCCTGCCAGAGGGGAGAGGGTCAAAAAGTGTATGTGCAGGATGAGTGGGGTCTGTCATGATGCAGGTGGCCCTCTTTCTGCATCTCATCCTGTAAATGCTTGTGGTGGTGGGTAGGCCGCTCCCCACAGTCCTCTGTGCAGCCTTCACCACCCTCTGCAGAGCCTTCCTCTCTGCAGTGGAGCAGCTGCCGTGCCACATGATAATGCTGGTGCTGAGGATGCTCTCCACCACACATCGATAGAAGCTCCTCAGGACGGAGCTCCCTAGTCCAGCGCGCTGCAGTTTCCTAAGGAAGTAGAGCCGCTGGTGGGCCTTCTTAATCAGGCAGGAGGCGTTGTGAGTCCAGGTAAGGTCCTCGGTCAGATAAACACCCAGGTACCTGGAGCTGGAGACCGCTTCCACGGCTGCTCGTCCAATGTGCAGGGGATGAGGGGGATGTCTGTTCCTCCTGAAGTCAACGACCATCTCCTTAGTTTTTTTTTACGTTGATGCGGAGGTTGTTCTCTCCGCACCAATCCACCAGGTGTTCCACCTCCTCTCTGTATTTGGACTCGTCGTTGTTGGTGATGCATCCCACAACTGTCGTGTCGCCCGCGAACTTCACTATATGACAGGCTGGGTGTTTTGCAGAGCAGTCATATGTTAGCAGAGTGAACACGAGGGGCCTCAGCACACAGCCCTGGGGGGAGCCAGTGCTGAGGGTGATGGACGAGGAGACGGTGTTGTGGATCCTGACAGTCTGTGGTCTGTTGGTCAGAAAGTCCAGGACCCAGTTCCCCAGTGAGGGACTCAGCCCTAGGGTTGCCAGTTTCTGCGCCAGGGTCTGTGGGATGATAGTGTTGAAGGCAGAGGTGAAGTCCAGAAAGAGCAGGTGGACATATGAGATTATATATATATTTTATATATACTATATACTGTATTATATATTATTAATACCCAGAACTACAACATTTAAAACACACAATTCAAAGTTTAAGGGTGAACAAACTGACAAATTGCAGTATTTTAAACACTCTTTAATGTGTAAGGGATGATGAAGACTGAAGAAAAAACTTAAGCAGACATAGGTCTGTTGGTCCAGCTTAAAACTCCATTAACTTATTTGTTCATACACACAATAGTTGCGGTTGATATAAGCAGGTCTTTATAGCCAAAAGTAAGGGCTTACTGATACTGGTTTCCAAGGCCAATGTCTACACGCATTATTAGTAGTGCATATGACTGATAATCGATATACACTTGTTATGACAAACAAGGTGTATGTAATGCAGCAGAAGTAAAACTGCATGTTCAAAAATGTAAAGAAAACAAACAATATAGCACCTGCGCTGTCAGCACAAGAAACAGCTCACAGCAACAGTGTTCAGGAAGTGATGCTGACAGTTCTTGTGTCAGTGCCACCCAGGATTCAGTGTTGATTGTCTGGTAGTTGTGTGACATGAAGCCAGTCAGACAGTGTGGTGGACAAGACTTTAGATGGGTCTGTAGAAAGTGAAAACAAACCAGCCTTGCAGTGGAGCTGGAGAAGCACACCTTTGAAGTAACCGATTTTGGCTGATTATTGGTAAAATAAAATGCTGATAACGATAATCGGCTAAATGGCAACTATCAGCATCCTTAGTCGGCCTGGCTGATAATCCGTCTTCCCCTTAGCCACAGTATCAGTTATAAATATCTGCAGAGGTTTTCATATCTGCCGATACTGATATCAATCTGATAATGCCGGACAGCTCTACTACTTTTTTGCTGGTAATGGTGCATATATAGATGGCTCTCCTATCTCTGGGGCTGAGGTCGCCAAGGTGGCTAAAAAAGCTCCTCGGTGGCAGGGCCTCGGGGATGGATGAGATCCACCCTGAGTTCCTCAAGGCTCTGGATGTTGTGGGGCTGTCTTGGTTGACACGCCTTTGCAACATCACGTGGACATTAGGGACAGTGCCCCTGGACTGGCAGACTGGGGTGGTGGTTCCCCTCTTTAAGAAGGGGGACTGGAGGGTGTGTTCCAACAATAAGGGGATCACACTTCTCAGCCTCCCTGGTAAGGTCTATTCAGGGGTCCTGGAGAGGAGGGTCCGTTGGATAGTTGAACCCTGGATTCAGGAGGAGCAATGTGGTATTGTGGTCATGGAACAGCGGACCAGCTCTACACTCTCGGTAGGGTCCTGGGGGTGCATGGGTGTTTGCCCAACCAGTCTGCATGTGTTTTGTGGACCTGGAGAAGGCATTCTACCATGTCCCTGTATGGGGTACTGGACCCCCTGATAAGGGCTGTTTGGTTCCTGTCCAACGGGTGTCAGAGCTTGGTCTGCATTCCCGGAAGTAAGTCGGACTTGTTTCCGGTGAGGGTTGGACTCTGCTAGGGCTGCCCTTTATCCGCGGTTTCATGGACAGAATTTCTAGGCGCTCCCAGGGTGTTGAGGGGGTCCGGTTTGGTGGCCTCAGGATTAGGTCTCTGCTTTTTGCAGATGATGTGGTTCTGTTATCTTCATCAGACTGCGACCTTCAGCTCTCACTGGAACAGTTTGCAACCGAGTGTGAAGCGGCTGGGATGAGAATCAGCACCTCCAAATCTGAGGCCATGGTCCTCAGTTGGAAAAGGGTGGAATGCCCTCTCCAGGTTGGGAATGAGGTCCTGTCCTAAGTGGAGGAGTTCAAGTATCTTGGGGTCTTGTTCACAAGTGAGGGAAGAATGGAGCAGGAGATTGACAGGTGGAACGGTGCGGTGTCGGCAGTGATGCGTCTCTGCATTGGGCTGTCATGGTGAAGAAAGAGCTGAGTTGAAAGGCGAAGCTCTCGATTTTCTGGTCGAGCTACGTTCCTACCCTCACCTTTCGGTCACAAGCTGTGGGTAGTGACTGAAAGAATGAGATCGCGGATACAGACTGAAATCAGTTTTCTCAGCAGGGTGGCTGGGCTCTCCCTTTGAGATAGGGTGAGGAGCTCGGAGGGACTCAGAGTAGAGCTGCTGCTCCTCCATGTTGAGAGGAGCCAGATGAGGTGGCTCGGCATCTAGTCTGGATGCCTCCTGGACGCCTCCCTGGTAAGGTGTTCCAGGCAGGTCCCACCAGGAGGAGGCCCAGGGGAAGACAGGCTGGAGAGACTATGTCCCTCGGCTGGCCTGGGAATGCCTTGGGATCCCCGGGAAGAGCTGCACAAAGTGGTCAGGGAGAGGGAAGTCTGGGCTTCTCTGCTTAAGCTGCTGCCCCCGTGACCCGACCTCTGATAAGCGGAAGAAGATGGATGGATGGATGGATGGATGGATGGATGGATGGTAATAGTGCATAAGCAAAAACTGTACATACACCTCCAATTCCAGAAAAATTGGGGTGCTGTGTAAAATGTAAATATAAACAGAATGCTTTGATTTGCAAATCTCATAAACCCTTAATTTCATTCAGAATAGAAACTAATCAACATATCAGATGTTGAAACACAGACATTTTACAATTTCATGAAAAATATTAGCTCATTTTAAATGTGATGGCAGTAACACATCTCAAAAAAGGAGGGTCCATGTTTACCATTATGTAGCATCCTCTGAGTTTTTTTAACAGTCTGGAAACATCTGGCAAGTGAGGAGACCAGTTGTTGGGGTTTCAGTAGAGGAATGTTGTTTTATTCATATCTGATATTGAATTCTAGCTGCTCAATAGTTTTTGTTTTTTCTTGCCAGACTTTCCTTTTTAAGATGTCGGACTGTGAATAAAATATGAGTTTAAGAGATTTTCTAATCTCTTAAACCCATAGGGGGTTGGGGGTTTTATCTGGATTGGATAAAATTATCTTAGATATACCTTCTTGTCCTTAGCAGGGAAATTGTTTATGTGCAGAGAAAACACCCAACTCTTTGAACAATAATGACAAACGTGACAGAATCATAATTGGTTTTAGTGTATTTACGCACACAAGCATTCTGACAGCATACACCTTCAATGTTCCAATCTTATTTTATTGAATAACATTGAACAATACCCATGAAACAATACAAACTTGTTTTAACTGCACAAGAGGTAGTTCTCTCAAATATAAATGAAAAGTTTAAAGCATTGCTGTCCAAACTACTAAATTATATCAGTTCCTTTAGTCTTTCATTTTTCACATTTTAGTAGGTAGAGACATATGAAACCGATCCTATCCATGATCTTATTTACAAGGATCGGTCGATCGCTGATCTCCTAAAATTAAGGAAATCTGCACCGATTTTGGCTGATCGATCGGTGCACCCCTACACACAAAACCTAATATTGCCTAATGTATCTGTAATCTTTGCTAAATTAGAGTCTGTTTTCATGTGGCAGGTGAGTCATGTGGTGAAAAAACACAGTCAACCACTGTAAAAGTAGACTCTCTAATACACATCTTATATAAATGGAATAATATGAAATCAAAGACCTGACTGTTTAAGAATTTGAAACTAATGTGAAATACTGTGGAAGGGCTGATTTAACAGGGGTCAGGTTTGCTTGTTTGGTTATTGTTCAACAGTGTGACTGATGATGGAAGGAAAGCGGGCATAAAGCTCTATAGCATACTCCTGAAGGTAACGTCTCATATTTAGGGGAACAGAGGACAGGTAACAAACGATCCTCTGGGCTGGTCTCACCACCAGTTGTTCATAACTGGCCTGAAGGGACAGCTGTTTCCTCTTTCCCATCACTTTTATGTCGTATTCTATTCTCCGTGCAGACCTCTGTATCTACCTTTGGATGAATTGACTGCGCTGTTTCCTAGTCATAACTAGACAAAGCCTAGTTGATAGCCCATTATCTGTAACTGCAGCCTGATAACAGGAATAAGACATATGATAACTGAGCAGCTCTTTGTTTTGTGAACAAGCTGATAGTGAACAGAGTCAGAGACATACAGAAGGAGATTCAGCTGTTTCAGTGAAATCAACAAAGCATGGGCTCTTAATCTTACATTTCCTCATAAAAATGTTCTTTGATCTTCCAAAAATTCAACACAACATGGATATTTCTTCAAAGTAAACATTGTCCTCTCTGACAGATATCTTGAACTAGTCATACAATACAACAATTTCCCCAGTATCTGATAACCTTTTTTGAAAAAGTAACTAGATAAGGGATTACCTAAATTGCAGAACTAACAACTCTAGTTAAATGTCCCCTAATGGATTATGTTTCCCACAACACTGTTGGTAACTGGCTACCAACATTTTCCTTTTTTTTTGTCTGTGTTATGACTCTATAACCATTTTTTGTACTAAAGTTTATCAAAGACACTGCACCTTTTTTTTATACTGCAATAACAATGTCGCATCTGCTCAAATATTTTGTGTTCTCTTCAGGTCCTCGTGTGCCGGAATTACCGGGGAGATGTTGACATGTCAGAGATTGAGCACTTCATGACTCTTCTGATGGACAAAGAGGAAGAGGGGACACTATCTCCAATCCTGGCCCACGGAGGAGTCCGATTCATGTGGATCAAACACAATAATCTCTACTGTATCCTTATTTTTCACCCTGTTGTGTTTGTAGCCATGCAGCCTTTCAGCGCTTGATAATGCACTTTATATTTATGCTTCAGTTTTGTGCTGTTTTAACTTTTAAGAAATTGCTGCTGTTATTCTTAACCCACATTTTTTCAGTGGTTGCAACATCCAAAAAAAATGCTAGCGTCTCGCTGGTCTTCTCCTTCTTGTACAAAATTGTCCAGGTAGGATTAGTTTTCCATTCTGCTGTTTTAGACGACAGATTAAGACAACAACAACAACAGGCCATGTACAGCTAATCTGTATTCACAATGAGAGCACTACAGGCTTGTTAACTTGCGTTTGTGTTGTTCAGGTATTTTCAGAGTATTTTAAAGAACTGGAAGAAGAGAGTATCAGAGACAACTTTGTCATCATATACGAGCTGATGGATGAACTGATGGACTTCGGCTATCCTCAGACCACAGACAGCAAGATTCTGCAAGAGTAAGTGTCATTTAGTTATACCTTATTTTGGCTTTATAGAGGATAATGTAAAAACAAAAAAAAACCTTTGCTAAATCAGTATTTCTCTGAGTCTATATTGATGATTTAATAGCAATCAAATAACCCTAAAAGTTATTTGAATAGCAATCATTTGGAAGGGAGGAGATTGAAAAACTTTGATTCATATTAAGTTTTCTGTCTTTGGTGCCAGAAAAATGACATTACCTCTCAGGGTTCAGTCTCAGGGACCACACTGACATCTGGTGGCATGTAAAGATTCACAGCAGTCCTTGTAACCTTGGGTCAAAGAACAACACATAGTATTATTACCATATAGAGTTAAATACATTTCCTCTTAATATTATCACTCCATGAATAATTTTCTTTGAATGCATTTTTTGTTTAAACACTGCTTGCTGTTTTTGTTATTAAATAATCAAAATGAAAAATGATATAACGACTCTTAGCTGAGAGGCCTATAACTAATTTAATATAACTGAGATGACATTTAATTTCTGTTATATTGTGGATAAGTTCAAATATGTCTTTAGCATCATTTATGTTGGCATTTTAAGTCCTGTTCAAAAGATTAGATATGACCAAGAATGATCTGGATCTGGAATTCCCCCCTTTTTATCAAGGATCAGGTGTTATTTCTGCTTTTGCCCTACTTTTTCTAATAGAATGTGGAAAGGATAGATCTGATCACGAAAAAGACTTTAACGTATACCAAATGAGATTAACCATCAAGTAGTATACTGCATAAAGGGAGAGATGTGCCGTGTGCTCTGGTTGTGTGGTAAACTCCAGATTAAAGCCAGGTGCTCTTGAAGAATGACGTGTCTAGTTGAAAGGGAGAGGCCACCAGGACAATCTTCAGGCACACTCGCTCGAGTCAAGGATTTGGGTAAAAAGCTTTTAATGTATCAGGGCATATCTAATAAAAACAATAAAATCACAAGGAAAGCCTTTATTTTGCAGCACACTCAAGCAGCAAAACATGCTCCCAGTCTGAAATGGGCTTAAGGGTGGCCGAAAATCAGCTTTACACACATCAGCAAGCCTTTGGAGGATCCTGCATCCAGAGTTTCTCGGGACTCCAGAGGCACCAGCAGCTTCAAATACCTGTTTGCTACTCATCAGGGGATTTTTCACAGCTGCTCTCTTAATGATGAATTTTCCTTACAGAAACTTTCCATAATATTCCAGTATGATGATCTCTTAATTCTTCGTGAAATATCCAGTGGTTTCATACCTCTTGCAACATACTGCACTGTTTCAGGCTTTTCATCTGCTGAAAGATCTTTCTTTTCCCCATATTGCATGAAACCTGTGACTTGGTTATTGATGTGGAACAACCTTCAAAAGTAGTTTCCTTTAATTAGGTTCACCTGGTAAGCTAATGACCAAACCTGTCTGAGATTATTGTCGATGATGTAAACTTGACAGGAGAAGCAGCAGCATTGAAAAACTAAAAATCAAATGTTTGTTTATTGAAATCACATTTGCATAATAATTTGGAACACTAGTTAATGAAGATGAAATTATTTATTTTACAGCCCTCATCATCAGCATGATAGGCTTTGTTACTGTAAAGTTTTAGTTATTCAGGATTGAAAAAATAACATGTTGATTAATGCTGTCATGGTAAAATGTTGTTTTGTTAGATAGAAAGATAGAAAAAAATTCCAACATTTTGTTCCTGCCATCAGCCTGAATCCAGCCTGGATTAGGATAATTTGTATTCTTTGGATCAAAGTTATCTCATTTCCTACTCTGAAGCGTTCAGTGACACAAACCAGAGGTTTAATCTGGATAAGACAAAATTAAATTAGTCCTTCAAATTAAAGAAGGACTAAGCAATCCAATGCAATTGCTTTAATTTAAGCAGATTTTGGTAAAACAGCAAGGTCCTGATTGTCACTTTTTTAAGGGTCCCAAAGTTTATGATAGTCTTTTACTTTTATTATGGTGTCTCAGGAGGAAATGTTCTTCTGTTACTATTATTTGTTGTATTCACCTGCATTATTTCTTAATTTTTCCTTTTCTAGCAATACTTCATAATTCTTGATCTTCTTTTATTTGTCTTGGATGTCGGTCACTAAGTTGAGCTGCAAAATGTTTAAGGGAAGAAATAATTCACTTCCAGGCATCATTCAAACAAAAAGTTTTGTGACAGGGAAGGGGGTAATAATTGAAGAGGAAATTTAATTTGGAAAAACAGTGCCTACATATAACTAAGAAAATTTAGTGTATTTCATTGCGAGAGAAGAAAGAATCTGTGAGTAATATTTTTGTGGATTTGATAGCACTGAGTAAGTATTTGTTGTATAGCAAATGTTACTATTGCTTATTTATTGAATAAGGTGGTAATTAGAGTGATTAGAGTTGTTGTTTGTAGAGTTGTTTGTAAATTCATCTGAGGATTCGCTTAAACAATAAAAGTAGAAAAGTGAGAAAAGGGGTGGAGATATTTTGATATTTTAACTTCTACCTACTCCTTTTTGGGCACAATTAATTTTGTTTTTTCATTATATTTTTATGTTTTTAATTTTTATTTTTGTTTTAGACAAAGTCATTATTTCATTCATTACTTAACAAGCTAAAAAAAACTAATTGCAGGGATGCCCTTGCCTCAAATTTTCATTACTGCTCTTTTTATTAACTCAAATTTACAATACAAGGTGATTAGCCCCAGTTTGGTGTAAATATAAATTTCAATGAAACAGATTATTTTCTCCAATAGTAGAGTATTATTCATATCAAATATGAAATCCAGAAGAGCAATATGAACAAACAAGGGGGCAGCAAAATGAATACAATTGTTACTACAATATAATACAAAAAGTATAAACCTGAACATGTTCAAGTCATATTATAGTAACTGTACTGTCTGAACGTTTAAACTCTCACCTCCATGGTTGACACAGATTTATGAATAATTGTTTTAACATGCAGAAGTGTGGTTCGTGCAGACACGCAGCGAGCTAACTCTGGATTTCCCCCAAACTTCAGCAGTAACTCACACCATCCTCCCTTTAGAAACCATGAGTCTCTGTGTTTTTCTTTGAACTCAGCCCTGCAGACTGTTGATTTCCTTTTTTTCTCTGTTTCACCCTGTTGTTTACATTTTTGTCTCACAGATACATAACCCAGGAGGGGCACAAGCTTGACACCGGCGCCCCAAGACCCCCAGCCACAGTCACCAACGCCGTCTCCTGGAGGTCAGAGGGGATCAAGTACAGGAAGAACGAGGTCTTCCTGGACGTCATTGAGTCAGTCAACCTCCTGGTAGGAACTCCTTGTTTTAGAAGAGCTGTGTTGCTCAAGGAGTGACAGTCAGTGTTCATAAACTTCCTCCTTGGTTGCGTCACACCATTAGCATGGTGATTTTCTGATTTTCTTAGTGCTTAAACTTGTGATCCCTCTGTTTTCAGGTGAGCGCCAATGGTAACGTTCTCCGTAGTGAGATTGTCGGCTCCATTAAGATGCGTGTCTTCCTGTCTGGGATGCCTGAGTTGCGGTTGGGCCTTAATGACAAAGTTCTGTTTGAAAACACTGGACGTGAGTTCAAATCTTTTTTTTTTTTTTTTTTCAAATTACATTTAAATTGTAGAGCCTTGGCGCGCAGTTGGTCGAGTGGTGTCACCCATGTACGCAGGCGGCCGGGGTTCGAATCCGGCCTGAGGCCCTTTACCGCATGTCGCTCCCCACTCTCTTCCCTGTTTCCGAGTCTGTCCACTGTCCTTCCTCTTTCTAAGAAAGGCATGAAAGGCCCAAAAATAAGTACAAAAAAAAAAGTTATAGCTTTATTGATATTCCTTTCTAAGTGGTTAAAGCTCCTGTGATACACTTAAGCACCCTCTGCTGACAGTCTCATAACCCTTTATTTATCTCGTCATGTTTATGTCTAAATTTATCCTCTGACAAAAACCACATCCACCTTGACTTTAAAATGTTATGTGACTAATGAAAGACAGTTATTATTGGTACTGCTTCTGATAACACAACAAAAAAAAGAAGTCCAAAACCCCCTATATGGGGAACTTTATTGTTTCCATGCACCGAATTTGCAAACTCCTCTCAAAATTGCAGAAATTAGTGTTTGTTTGTATAATTCTGCAATTAAGGCATTGTGCAGAAGTTTGCCTGGAATTTTTTATTGGATTAAATTCGCTCCTAAGCAAGTCTTGTGAAGTGTATGTAAGTTTCCATTTTTTTAAGCATTGGCACTTTCAATATATTTTACATTGGTTTAAATAATGAAGGATTCATCATTTAAAACACTTGGTTTTAAAAAATATCTATGGCCTTACATTTACCAGCTGTCTATTAGTAACTATGGATCTTTGTGGTGGAAAATGTAGACAAATTCTATGTCTGCAGCATGCTGCACCTATGAGCTCATAATAGTCAACAAGCATCTAAAATTTCTGAATGGAAATTTTCTGTAGCGCAGAAGACCCAGTGGTTGTATGTAGTCAGCCTGGGTTTGAATCTGGCCTGTGGCGCTTTACCATGTCCCCATGCTCTCATCCCTATTTCCGATTCTGTCCACTGTCCTCCTCTGTCAATAAAGGCATGAAAAAGACCCCAAAGACAAAAAAACAATCATTTATTTTCTTGGTGGTGATGGTCTAGTTTGACTTTGTAGGTTGCACAGAGATACTAAGTTTAATTTTTGTTTCCTGTCCAGACAGGAGCCTCAGCCTCTAAAGCGTTCTAGAGTCAGGCAGTTTTTTCAAATGCTTGCTACATATCCGGTCGAACAATGTGGTATATCTGTTTCCTAAAACTGAGTTAAAAAAGCAAACAAACACAAAAAAACCTATTGAGTTAACTGTATATACAGGCAGACTTCATTCTGATCTTAATCACTTGTAAATGCTACTTCATGCAGTTTACTCTTTGTTTCTTTCTTTGATTTAACCCATTTATTTGTCTGTAGGTGGGAAGAGTAAATCAGTGGAGTTGGAGGATGTGAAGTTCCACCAGTGCGTCCGTTTGTCTCGCTTTGAGAACGATCGCACCATCTCTTTCATTCCTCCTGACGGAGAGTTTGAGCTCATGTCCTACAGACTCAACACTCATGTGAGTACACTTCTTCAGGGACCTTCTACACCCTCTTGTGTATTCTTTCTGTGACGCAGTTTTCATTTATTTTGGACAAAGCCCGCAGGTGATATTCATCCTCTAAGTTTAGTCCGCACCATTTCATATTACATGTATTTTGCTCACCAGACTTATTTGACTCAATTCCATCCTTTCATGATGAACATACATATAATGTGGAAATGTTTACCAGTTAGACATTTCTGGTTTCAAATTACAGATTTTCCATTTGAAACACGTTGTATGAAAATAATTTCCTGTCTTGATTTCATGCTTTTGAATGATTCTGGGCAGAATCTGAACCAAACTCAAAGACTGCTGTTTTCATGAGCATGCATTGCTGCTAAAAATATGTCGTCAGTTATGTGGCAGCCACTATGCAGATCCCTGTGTTCATTGATAGGATCTGGTTGTCAACTGATTGGGCCCAAGCAGGAAAAATGGCCTAGGGCAAGGATGTAAGTGACTTGACAAGGGCTTAATTGCATTGTTACAAGAGTCATGTTCATAAAAATCCATTGAAAATGCTATGCCTTGTCAGTCAACATGGGTCTTTGGCTTTTTAGAAGATTTTTGCTGACTGTGCACCCTCAGTATGTCAATAAAATGCACTCTTGCTATGAGGGGGAGACACAACAGCACTTTGTGTGTTTATGACATTGCAGTTGCACTCAGAGACCTCCAGTGGGCGCCAAAGCTCAGCAAATTCAAAATTCTTCAAAGTAAAGTAGCTGAAAAAGTTTATGCCAGCCTGGCTCTGATAGAAAGTTGTAAGAGGTAATCATAAAATCTCTATTACAGATTCTATATAGAGATTTAGAATTCTACATAGAGAAGTAGAATCTGTATAAAGTGGTCATGATTTTCAATATTTCAAATGCTCTGGTTTCTGTTTGTGTTGCATTTTTGGCTGTACTGACAAATCACATATCGACAGGCTTTACTCAACGCAGGTAAAACACTATGTTGACAACAAAAAACAGTTGGAACTTTGTCCCCAGTGATGACAAACCAGCTCCCATCCATGGCATTCATGTCTCCATCAGCATCAAAGTGCAGCTAAAATCCAGTATTGGTCAAATGTTCAGACTTGGGCCACAAATCTGCCTGATGCTGTGCATAAATCCAATCAGTGGTTGGAATTCCCAACCCCCTAAAATGCATCAGAAAGGATGAAACCAAACTACATTCAGAAAACATGCAATTTAGAAGTTATTTCCTGTCCTATTAAGGAGAGAGATGAAAATCTTGACTTTTTTCAAATCTGTATCAGGATGCTGTTTATATTTATGCAAACTTTATTTACCTCAGTGAGAGTATATCACGTTAAAAATGTGTTTCTTGTTTGGCTTACACTGCTAAAGTGAGAGAGAGAGTACAATCACAATGTCTCACATGCCCTCTTCTGTGGACTCAGATGAACCGGGCTATCCTGAGTATAAGAGAACTGACAGTCTTTGTACTGTAGATGTAAATGCCAGTGGCAGAAAGGAAATCGTGCCTGGTCATCAAATTCTCGCCGCTGGCTTCACTGAAACTATAGAAAACCTAATTTCCATTGACAGCAGGTTGAAGCATCTCTCTAACAGTGATAGGCAATAATTGCTGATGGGTTCTGAGACTGAGTCATGGCTGATCAGCATATATAGGCTGTTATATATACAGTAGTTATTCAAGGGTTTTTTTTTGCATTATTGGCCCAATACAACTGGGAAAGTGCCTCCTTCCGTCCATGCTCCATGCAGTCATGTGTTTATTTAGCATCTCTTCCCCATCATGAGAGCACAAAACATACTTTAAACAGAATTCAAACTCAAGTGAAAACTATTTGCTTTTTCTACCATTGGCTGAATCATGAAAAATAAACAGAAAGTCCAAAATCTGAAATCCTATCTAAATTGCTTCTTCTTGAAGTAAGATATTTAATCCACTAGGTGGTGACTGTGTTATTTGTTATTTACACTGTCATGTGTGTTTTATGTTTCTGACTATTTAAATGAAGTTGTTTAAAGGTAAATAAAGCTTGTTTTTGTCTGTGCCTCAGGTAAAGCCCTTGATCTGGATTGAATCTGTAATTGAGAAGCACTCCCACAGTCGGATCGAGTACATGATCAAGGTCTGTCCCTTACTTATCAAACCAGTTGTTGTGTCATTCATAGCAACATTATTATCTTGTTGTTTTGGAAAATTGGTCCCATAGTGATGTCTGAAAAGCAAAAGTAAAGAAATAGTATTTATGGTTTAATTCATAACTGCAAAAGCCAGTATACTGTGACTTTGTGGTTCTTTTTGTTAGCAGTTTATTTTCACACCATTTTAATACTCATTTAAAACTATTCATACGTCTTGGTTTAATGCCCCGCTGAGGCGGGACGTCATAAAACTTGACCTGCTTGTTTCTCGTCGCAGGCAAAGAGCCAGTTCAAAAGGCGTTCCACGGCCAACAATGTGGAGATCCACATTCCTGTGCCAACGGACGCTGACTCACCCAAATTCAAGACCACAGTGGGCAGCGTGAAGTGGGTGCCCGAGAACAGCGAGATCGTCTGGTCCATCAAGTCTTTCCCTGTAAGCACAAATCATGACTGTCATATGAGGGTTAAAAATAACTGTTTTAAAGTAATTATTACAGTTTTGGTTGCAGTTGGCTTGCAATATTTCCTGATTATGTCACTTTCTGTTTTGGTTTATAAGTTAATTTTCATGAAAAAACATGATTCTTTCTGGTTGAAAATTTGAGGTTTAGACTTTCTGTCTGAATTGTCCAGGGTGGAAAAGAATATTTGATGCGAGCTCACTTCGGTCTGCCAAGCGTCGAGGCTGAAGACAAAGAGGGGAAGCCACCAATCAGTGTCAAGTTTGAGATCCCATACTTCACCACCTCAGGCATCCAGGTACATCTTAACACACTTTCACGTTATCTATCTGTCAGTACTCAAAATTAACTTCAAGGTTAATTTTTTTAACCTTCATGCTGCACATAGGCCGAGGTAAAACAAGCTGAACTGTTCCTCCTTGAGGGATAGAATGTATAAAATGTAATCACAGGAAACTGTTGGTCAGAGCGTGTTGATCATTCCTGTTTGGTAAACCCTCAGGGAGACAATACAAACAAATGCAGTGGTTTTATTTTGCTGTCTGTTTACAGTCCAGTGCACATGCATGCATGCATAGTCCAAAGTCTTGTGGTTCTCTGTTGTTTCGCTGTCATCCTTGATTTAGAATTTATGGCATGCAGCAGCGTCTCAAACAAACTCTCCTGAGCAGGAATTCAAACAATTCATGTGTGTGCTGTTTGTGGCCAGAGGGGGCAGTATGGGAGCACTCTTTAACTGTAAGCCTCCTCATGTGTTTGAGTGTTAAACAAACCGGACTGAGTCACAGCCCTGTTAATCATAGTGATAGAAACTGTCTCTCAGTTACACGTAAGAAGATTTATTGGATTTTGATTGTAATACTCACAATTCTCTCAGAGAAGCTAATGTTTTTCCTTCATGTTTGGATGAAAACTCTGGCTGACCACAGGTTTACACAGATGTGCTGCACCTACTGTGTAATCACAGTTGTCCTGTGATTATATGTGAAGCACCACTGAAACACAATACAAAAGTTTCTCCCATGTCTGGATGTGAGGAAACGATGAAAACCTGTCAGTCTCAGTTTGAAAATATATCATTGACCCAAATCGTGTCACAGCGGGGAAGAATAAACTTTGTTTAAAGAAGATTTGATTACAACCCAGCATGACATTCACCAGATCTCTCCACATTGTGCTTATTTTTCTGAAACAAGAGCTCTTTCAGTTAATCCAAAGTGGTGCTGCAGCCTGAAGTTGTAAATTACAGGTGCATTCTTAAGATTGTAGTTTTTAAGGAACATAGAAAATATCAACACCTGCGGCAGATTACAAGAGAAATGTTTCTTTGATGAAAAGGCTCAACATGATAGCAGAAAGATCTGTTACTCAACCAAAATTATTGTAAAATCACACAAAGATTGTATGTCAAGTGTTTAAACTGAGACGTTTTTTCATTTGGAAACTTATATGTCCTTTTCATAACTGCTACATATCTGTAAAAAGTTGGGACAGGGTCATGTTTCCCACTAAAATACAAACTCAGAACAAAAGTTTCCCTATCTCTAGATGGGAGGAAGTGATGAAAACTTGACAGTCTCAGTTTGAATATATATCATTGACCCAAATATGTCACAGTGGGGAAGAATAAACTTTGTTTTTCAGAAGGTCTGATTACAACCCAGCGTGACATTCACCAGATCTCTCCACGTTGTGCTTATTTTTGTAAAGCAAGAGCGCTTTCAGTTAATCTGAAACGATGAAACCTGAAGATGTTAACTTCAGGTGCATTCTTAAGATTGTAGTTTTCAGGGAACATAGGACATATCATCAATACCACTGCTGATCAGATTAGAAGAGAAACATTTCCTTTGATGAAAAGGCTCAGCATGAGCATTTATAAAAAAGATCTTTCAGTCATGACATGCAAAACATTTCAAACCCAATTTTAGTGGAAAATGGCACCAAAAGACGTTTTTCATTTTTGAAACTGATATGTACTTTTTAAATTTGATGCCATTAACATGTTCCAAAAAAGTTGGGACATGGTCATGTTCCCCACCTCTTCTTTCAAATACAAACTCAGTACAAAGCTTCCCCATGTCTGGATATGAGGAAACGATTAAAACCTGATGATCTCAGTTTGAAAGTATATCATTGACCCAAATCGTGTCCTTGTGTGGAGGAAAAAACTATGTTTTCAGAAGGTCTGATTACAACCCAGCGTGACGTTCACCAGATAAAGTGATGAAACCCCGAGTTGTAAAGTACTGGTGCATTTTTAAGACTGTAGTTTTCATGGAACATTGGACATATTATCTATACCACTGCATCAGATTACAAGAGAAATGTTTCGTTGATGAAAAGCCTTGAAATGATGGCTCATGTAGCTCAAAGGATACAGAGCACAGAGAGAGATCTCACTCACCTTATCTTTGTCAAGATGTGTTAAACATTTCAACACAATTTTAGTTAAGAACACATAGACAACATGCAAGGTGTCTAAACTGAGAGATTTGAATGTTTTATATGTCCATTTGAAATTTGATGCCAGCAACATATCTCAAAAAAGTTGGGACAGGGTCATGTAGTGTCACCTCTTCCTTTAAAGGTACTCTGTGTAGAATATAGTAGCACTGAGCATAACAAACATGGTAAAAATAGAACATAATATTAAGAAGTGTGTGTAAATTGGTTTTTAATCCCCTGTATTTAAAAACTACTTTATTTTAACTAACTTAGAATTCAACTTTATTCATATCCTAGTATGTAGGTGGTACTGGTTGTAACTGTTTCCACTGAAAGTGCTCAGATAGAAGGAAGAAGAGGAAGTGAGACTTGCTGGGCTGTTTTGTGAAAAGACAAAAACACTGAAATACATCAGTCTGTCATGGATGAAATATTCCTCTCGGCCTGAAAGGCCACTATGACACTACCAAAAAGAGGGATGAGCAAGCATTGCAATCCTCTGACTGTTATATGTTGCTAAAATTCACAGTTTTATACACTGTACCTTTAACATGATTACGTCATCATTTGAGGCTGTCAGAGACCAGTTTCTGTTATTTTGAAAGTGAGTGTAATACTTTACTGTTCTTTCTAGATGTAGGATTTAAGCTGTTGAACAGTTTAGGGTCTCTTTTGTCGTATTTCACGGTTGATAATGTGCAAAGCAGGACTGTAGGAAGGCTAGTTTAGTACCTTTGCTCCTTTCAGAGCCCTGCTGTTGTAGTATGAAAGCCTCATACCTCTGTGTGTTTGTGATTCTTAGCTGAAACATCTGTAGATGGAAACAATCTCACTGCCAACAGGTCCTGCAGATTTCAACAACTTTATTGTAAACCATGAGATCATACGAGTATATAGGGAAACTACACTCACTACAACATTGATTTAGGATTTGTAAATTACTTCTAAAGCAAAAACACACAAGATGGATAATATCATAATATGTTGCAGGTACTGGAACATAATTTACCGTGTAACAACAAGCTCTTCAATCATGTTTCCTCTGTTAACGTAATGGCTCTTTGCTCATACTTGAAGTTTATTGAAGTTCTTGCTTTCATGCTGCTTTCTGTCTAACTGTCCTTAAAAAGCTTTAGGCTTTTATTTTCCAGCTTCTCCAAATTTCCTATGAAAGTCAATAAAAGGTCATTAAGTTGTACGGACATTATGCAGCCCACTCGGAAACGAGCCACTCACACTGATGTTAATTGAAATATATATTACTTTTAATTGGGGTGGTTTTGGCAATATAAGTGTACTTGTCATTTTCCGAAGGTAATTTGGCAGCTGAAAGAAATAATCTCTGTTCCCTTCCTTCCTTTAAAATCTTCTCCAATCCATTAAAGGAACAGATGCGTGAATAAAAGTGAGTAAATAAAGTGTCAGAGCAGAACTGAGGCAGGTGTGGAAAAGCTTTAAGTTTTATATTAGTGATCACATAGCCTAAATATTTAATGTTGTGTCTAAAAAGGAAGGTTAAAGGTATTTAATGTCCATGTCACTGATTGTGAGTAAGGGATTTTCAGTAGTTCCTCTTAATGCTTGCACCATATGAAGTTTTTGTCTTCTCTGAAAACTCAACTGATTACTCAACTCTGTCCTTAAAAACTGGGATATCAAATAGCATTAGTCAAGCCCTAACCAGAATTGTTTTTATGTTTCAACAAGAAAATGAACCTATAGGGTTTTTTATGATGTTTTTCATTTGCATAGAGGCGCTGAAATAAAAGGCCTAAATATTTAGTATTATGTTTTAATTGTAGCATGAGGGGTGGAACTTCAGTGTAATTCATGAGATAATTCCATGAAATGTTATACAATAGGATATGGTACAGTTAAGATCAGATTCAGATTGCATTGCAACAAATTGCATCTTTTTGTGTTCAGATAAAAAACTACATGATATGATACAGTATGAAACAAAAAGATACAATATCTTATGATACAGTATACAGTGTGTGGTGTAAAATAGTGACTGCACAATAATGATTTAGGGATGTCAAAGCAGTGAGCTAATTTAAATGAATTATTACACAAATGATGCATAAAAAAATGTATGCATATGCACAGACTCCATCCTCAGACTTCATTGTTCAGCCAACCAGCCACAGTAGCTTTATACACTTATCAAATAGCCTTTTGATTTGATCCGTCCCAGCATCTATTGAATAGAAAACATTTATTGACTTATTCAGTCCATCTGTCCTGTGTAGTACAAATGTTCTCCTGTCTTGTTTAAAATGCTTGTAGAGGGGCACAGATGGTCAGCACAGGCAGCCGGGTCAAGTCCAGCCTGTGGCTCCTGTTCTGCATGTCTCTCCCTCACTGTCTCATCCCAATTTCCATCTCTATCCGCTGTCGTCCTCTGTGAATAAAGGCATAAAATGCCCCAAAAATACACATTTTAAAAGCTTGGAAAAAGCTCTAATGCCATTAAGATGTACGTTTTTTTTTTCTAAATGTTTTGTTAAACCATTGAAGAAGTTTCCCCCGTGCACTCATATCCCTGGCGTCAGGCCAAAACCTTGTATCTCAACTTTTCATGATTTTAATTTTTTTCTTTTTAGAAATTAGTCATTACATCTGTCACTGGATTCCAACCAATTTTAAAGTAATAAAAAAGTGAAAAAAGATGCTGACTATGACCACTCATTGTAAAATTAATTGGAAAAAACCTATTGTGATCATGGAGAAACAGGGTTTTGCCCTGACACTAGCAATATGTAATAACTGGATCTGGTGGAGAAAAAAAGTCATATATAAATAACTTAAGAGATTGCTGACCAGTATTTAAACATCAAACTATCTGGAATGTAAAATGAGCCTAAAATATGAATTGTACGATTAATATGTTTATAGAAATTTGGCGTCATCATTTCATCTTTTATCAAACTTAATCTTTTCAGTGTCAGAAGTTATTCTGCTGTTGTCCTCCTACTTTTTCTTCCTTTTGCTCTTTACTTTGGAGGCAGTAAAATATTGTTGCCATGTGATACAGATATGCAACAGCTGGTGCCAAATAGAGATTAATTTCATTTTGAAAAAAAAAAACAGTTCAAAATAAACTGGAAAGAGGAAATAAACTGGTCAAAAAAGATTAAAAAGTATAAGAGGAAGTATTTTAATGATGATAAGATGATGATCAAAGTGAAAAGGACACCAACTTGCTGTAAATATATCCTGCTCCAAACCTGTAATGGCATTTTATGGTCTTCGTTTTATCAGAGATCTTGATGTAATGTTATTTGTTTGATCAATTATCGCAAAAGTCCTATTTCATGTTCTTTCTTGTCAATGTCTTCTTTGACCATTTAACTACAGGTTATCTTTAGTTATGCCATAAAACCCATTCGGAGGAAACATGAAGTTGTGATGTGAGGAGGGGGTCAGATTCCATAGAAAGATAATTATGAAAATATTGGTATTTGAGGATGCTGGTAGCACGCCCCTTAGACAGAGGCGACTGTCGGCGATGTGGGCAGCCTGGGTTTAAATCTGGCCCGTGGCTCCTTTCCTGCATGTCATTCACCCGTTTCCAAATATATTCACTATCCTATCTACAGCAACTTTTTCACAAGCCCAAAAGTAAGTCATAAAATTTCTATATTGATATTTGGCATCTCTATTCAGTAATTGCATCACACAGTCAGGACTATGATAGATTGCAGTAATTATATTTTTCCCACCTCTTGTAAACAAGTAATTTAGGGGCTCAGTTTTACATATCTTCTGTCCCACAGCTTGAACTCTTTGCACCATGTTTGTGATCACTCTGTGGTGCTCCCACAATCTCAGAAGCAACTTAATAAGAGCGATATTCCCATCGAACTCTTGAGTCAGGCCTGTAACCTTTCCCTTATTACAGGGCAGCAGCAGACTGGGTCTCAGACGCTAATGCAGCCTGTAGCAGCTCTCTGTATATGTGAGAAGAGGCTGTGTGAAGTTTAATTAGACACATGTCAATATCAAAGCATGAGAAAGTTGCTCTTAACTGCACCACTAAGTGCAGGGGAGCACACATGTCGAGTGTGTATGATGCACGTCACTGCACCTTGTAAATTTTACTAGAAATGGAGGAACCCCACACTTTGGCCTGGTGGCAGTAAGAGCAGGAGAGTTGTTACGTTTTCAGATCTCCTGTCTTTAGGTGATGTTAGGGGAACTTAAACAAACTGGCAGATGCTTAAAGAGTCATGGCTGCTACCAAAAGCCTGATAAATCCAGACCACACATGCAGTCTGTACTTACCAAATGCGATACAACAAACATCCTCCATGCCCCTTCTCATCTTACAAGCCATAATGATATTCTGCGGAGGATGGTTTCTGGTGGCGTTTTGCTGACTGCGTACCCACGGTCAGGCCGGCTGCATGTTTGGCTGCTGGCTTCAGGAAGAAGTGCTGTGCAGGCAAACTCACTGATCCTGTGTCTATGTGTTTGTCGTCATGTCTCTGGTGGCCGCGGCGCTCTCTCTCTCTCCTCCTGACCTCACTGTGTAGTGGAAGGTAATAACAAGGCGGCCACTACCAAGGCCTCGCCAGAGGACCGCCATCTCCAGACCCACAAATTCCTGCCCTGTCTGTCCCGCTTTCAGCTGAGAACCGGCGACATTTCCCAGAGAGGGGTCGCGTCAGCCCTAAAATGGCCGCGCTCGTATCCGTGCTAATTGTGAGAGCGAAGATCTAATTTTTATTTTTACAGAAAGTTTTTGTGTGAAAGTTGTTTCTGTAAAAGCACTGAGCATGGAAGAGATGTCTGTAATTATTTTAGTAGCACACAGTGACGCATACTTTCTGCTGCCACAAGATGAAATGTCACACCACAAAGAAGAAGTCCGTGTCACTGTGGATGAAATTTGATGAAGAGGATCATTTAGATAAATAAATATATACTTCATCTTTTAACCCACAGAAAATGTACATACTAAGATAATAAACTGACATAATACTCACTGACCACTTTATTAGGTATACCAGCCTGGCTGCTCATTAATGCAAATATCTCATCAACCAATCACCAACTTGTTTATGCTAGTAGACTCAACTGGACTATTGAAAACAATAGATAAAATTCTAAAATAACAAAGACGTAATATAATAATAATAAAAAAATAGTACAACAAAGACAGATGCATGGGTATTATTACAACTGTTATTTTAAGACATGGCTAAGATGATCGTCTGAAGTTCAAACCAAGCATCAGGTGAAGAAGGAAGGTTAAGTAAGGGACTTCATTGAACATGCCATGGTTGCAATGTAAATTCTGCTAACTGAAATTTTCTCTAATTTAATTGAGCTGATGTCTGCTTTATATTCTAGAGTGCTATGAAGTGTGGTTGCTCCATCTCGGACTACTGTTGATTCTAGGGTGAGGCAGGGTTGCATCTTAGCCTTTAGGCTCTTCAGTGCCTGTATGGTCTAGATAACGGGGCAGGCCACAGGGGCAGATCACTGATCTGGACTTTGCTGATGATGCTGCGATCCTTGCATAGACTGTAGATTTCCTTGTGGGGGCTCTTAACTTGCTGAGTGAGGAGGCTGAAGTGTCGGGAATGCATGCCTGCTGAATCTGTGTCTGTGAATCGTGAGATTGGGAGATTGTAGAGCAGTTACCCTACCTTGGCAGCATGATCCATTGATTTGTGACTGCCGATGTTGAGCTCAACCACAGACTTGGACTCGCGTATGGGGCAGTGGGTTCACTGAGCAAGACAGTGTGGTGTTCCGGTCCTGCTATACTCTTATGAGGCCTGGGCATTGACTGATGGCTAGAAGCACCAACTGGGCTCCTTTGTGATAGCTTCTCTTTGGTGAATATTTGGGTATCCTTGGAAAGACCGGTTGTCTAACGCTGATGTACTCAGGAGAGCGGGGATGGGAAGGGTCAGCTGCCTGAAATGGGAACAGCAGCTACGCTTTTACAGGCAACTGGCACACTTTCCTAGGCCTGATCCAGCTCAGTGCATACTGGATGCCCAGGACCCGGTGGGCTGGTCCAGACACCGGGGCCGACCCTGGCACCTGGGAAGGGTCAGATGGGAGGATACCTGGAGAGGTGGGGAATGGGCCTGTTGCACACCTGGAGGATGGCCATCAGGAGGCCAGAACAGTATAGGACCAAGGTGAATGTGGCGATACCCATACCTGACCTGACACTATGACTAAAATCTGCCTTTGTTCCGTGAGAAAGACTAGCCTAGACTAGCTGATAATAGATATTTGGTGATAAACATCAGATGAAAACAGTTTTGTTTTCGTCAAGGAAACTAAAACAAGGCAAAATATCTGTGTTTGGGCATTCATAATCCACAGTATTTCTCCTCTGTGCACATAAGGTAGGTCAGTATTTTCATCAGTGATGGTGCATTAATATGTGCTTTACATTTATATTACTAATAGAAAATAAATGCCATGACTACAAGTAAAGACTAAAATATAAGGACTTTGTACTGACTAAAACTGGTCAAAAATTTTTGTGACTTTTTGTTGACTAAAATCCTAAAAGTTGAAAATGACTGAAATGTGACTAAAACTAAAAGTTCAAAAGACTAAGACTGACTTTACAATAGCTGGATCTTGAATTTTGAGTTGCACGACTCACTTTGAAGTTGAGCCGTCTTTCAGCCTTACGCATTTGTGTCATGCAGTATTGAGGAGCACACGATGGCCGACCAGCTACTTCCATCTGGTTAGATGGATTTCTGGCATGTTTGATATTTTGGTTGTATGACTACACACACTCACACAGTGAGAGCAAAACCACCAGATGAGTCCTAAACTTTGGGGGATTTTTTCCCTTTGTAAACTATTGGACATCATCTTGAATCACAATGAGAACAGCAGGAATTCCTTTTTGATGTTCCTTCCACTGACTATGATAAAGGAAATGAATAAGCAGGAGATAGACCTGCAGGCCTCCAGCAGAAATATTTGTTATCATTTAGCTGATAGTTGTGTTTGCTGGGCTATGCTTTTTATTGTGTGAGAAAGAGATGGCAAGAGCAGTTTTGTTGTAATTTGAAACTATTTGAAGGGTGAAAGCGAGACAATAGATCTGATTTCAAACTCCGTATGTAGAACTTTTGAAAGTAAACTCCATCGGCATGTTTTACAGTTCGCCCCAACTTGTACAGTGTGAGCATGATGTTCATGTTTGAACACAGTGTGAGCAAATAAATCCTGTACAGTGGTCGTGCATCATAAACTATTCAGTTGCACATTTTGGGCTGACATTTCACCATGGCTCTTATATAGTTGCCCTGAAATCTCACGGTGTACGCCCACTTTACACCAAATACAGGCCCTCCCATTTAAATGTCACAGCAGAAAACGGGACTTAACAGACCAGGTGGTGTTTTCCAATTATTCTATTGTCCAATTTTGATAAGCTTATGTAAATAGCCTCAGTTCCCATCTGCTTTAAGATTGGACTTGTTGAGTCTTCAAAGATGCTCTCCTGCATACCTCTGTAGTAGAGATAGATATAAGAGTTATTGTTGCCTTTCTAACAGTTCAAACCAGACTTCTCATTCTCTGACCTCTGCCCTTAACAAGGCATTTACACCCAGAGAACTGGTGCTCACTGGATAATTTCTCTCTTCTTCAGCATTCTCTGTAAATCCTGGAGATGGGTGTATGTTAAAATCCCCGTAGTTCAGCAATTTGTGAAATACTGAGACGAGTCTGTCTGGCGCCAACACCGTGGCACATTCAGTCACTTCAATCCCCTTTCTTCCTCATTCCGATGCTTGGTTTGACTTCCAGTAGATAATTTTGACCATGTCTTCATGCCTACATGCATGTAGTTGCTGCTGTGTTAATGGCTGATCAAATGTTTGCATTAAATTGCAGTTGAACAGGTGTACCTAATAAAGTAGTTAATGAGAATATAATGTAACGCTGTTTTTTTTCTGCACCTGATCGGCAAAACAGTGTGCAATCATGTTCAATTCTGGTCATTCTATCAGGTTATTTTTAGAGCATCTTCTCGTAATTCAGAGGTGTGGTAACTCTATTGTGGTGAGATATTGGTCAATAGCTTGTGAAATTTGTATCTCAATAATGCCAGTGCTGCACTTTCTCCTCTCATAGGACTTTAAAAAACAGCATGTTACAGTTATGTAAATTCACTCTGTCCCTTGAAAGCTGTTCTTTATCTGCTTCCTTCTTCTCAGAGTGACTTGTACTGCTGCTTCCTCATCAACACAACCACTTTCACTAGAACTTACAGCCTGCAGAGTACTTAACTGGAAGTGAACCTGACATACTTACCCCCCACAGGCTTCAACAGTTGGTCTGGAGAGTGTACGGCTTGGTTGTGTGCAGAGAAATGACAGGGACCAGATGTCGAAGTGCTGCTTTTAATGCTTGAGATTTTTCTGTTAAATCTCTTTTATGAAACTACAAGTTTGTAAAAATCAGCTTCAAACAGTGAATATGGGCATCATAGTAGTTATTTTTTGTGCAGCTACAAACTGTCAACATGTCCCCAGTTGCACACTTCAAACCACCGCAATTTTATACACTGGATTATAAAATTTCACAGAACCATCTACAATTCAGCATACTTTATCATTCAGAAAGAGATAGCAAAACAATATGATAGGTCTCTGTGTTATTTTTCACAATAAACACATCAGAAAGTCAGAATATATTACAAAATATAAGGAAAATCCTTTGATATTAACACGCTAGAGTGTTTCAATTATTCTGCCTACACTGTAACATTTGGCTGACACTTTACAAATGTATAATGTCCATGTTTTAACACCTTGGTGCAGTCAGAAAAAGCTATGCAAGCTATAAACTCCCCTCAGAATGACTGGTTCTAATAACTGTTAAAAAAAAAAAAAAAGCTTTCTTCTAAACATGAACTGTGTTAACATTATGATTCGCATATAGATGTAACATCTTTCAGTTACTGCCAATATGCATTATGTCCATCCTCACAACACTAAATAAGGTTTTCACAGATGGCATAATTTTCTCACTTAGCTTTAAATCTTGAGAAAATCAGGTTTTCAAGCATGCAAAACATGATATTGTGTGGTTTTTTTTAAATTGCAAGTTAAAAGCTAGCTGCGCGAGCATTTTATGGGTTGGATTTACGTTTCCCCCTTGTATCTGTGTAAGGGTTCCTTTGCATGCCTTAGTACTCATTTAATATGCCTTTCCCAGTCCCAGGACACAAACATTGAAGTCATTGAACTCAGCCTTAAATGTGCTAAGTTGTCTGCTGGGCTGAACAATTTTGAAAACATACTGATTTGCGATATATTTGGCTTACACTGCAAATCAATATGTTTTGTGGCATTAAAGAGTAACAATTTTAACATAATTATTCTTTTTACAGTTAAAAAAAACATTAAATTGCTATTATTGGAAGAATATAAAAATGATTGATTATTATGACTTTATGCAAGTTCTGCACAAAAAAAGATAATTTATTCTCACATCTGTGTTTGAATTGTGCACCAGGACATCTCTGCTGCAAAATATTTATTTAGCTATTCTCAATGGATCTTTGATGCACATTTTAACTTAAAGAGACAATGCAACACCTGTGATTAGAAAATTGCAGAAGGCCATATTGTGATTGCAGTAAAAAATTAATTAATTGTTAAGACCCATTTCTAACTCTGGGAAGGATGAAAACTTGTGCTGCATTTTAGTTTTGAGAATATAGATTAAAAACAAACTTAATGATCAGTGAAATTAAGACATCTTAAGAATCAAAGTCAGAATACAACAGAATCACGTATTTATTGTATTTATTGTGACATTGACTGCTTACCTCTTGGCCAGGCCACCCTTGTGAAAGAGATTTTAATCTCAATGAGCTTTCATCTGGTTAAATAAAGGTTAAATAAATACATTTAAAAATGTGTTCATATACATATTTGTACGTATGTTTATATTCTTACACATTCATATGTAACATGATGTTGGGCAACAGATTGTGCTATGGAAGCAGAATGTCTTTCTCAACAGTAACCCCAAAGAAATTGCAAAAAGGGAAATGCCTCCATCTGAGACTGAAGGAGCTCCACTTTGAATAATGTGCAAATTTATATCCGTGTATACTAAGGTTAAGAATTGGATCTTGAAATGGGCTGTTTTTTCTCCAAATAAATCATGTTTATGTGTTTCATTCATCTTTGCTTCTCTCTGCAGGTGCGTTACCTGAAGATCATTGAGAAGAGTGGATACCAGGCCCTGCCGTGGGTGCGCTACATCACCCAGAATGGAGGTAGGTCAAAGAATTCAGTAGTACTTGTACAAAGTGCCCATATGTGCAGTTATTAGGCAACAGTTGGGCAATACAGTGCAATGTGGTGGGAACCAGCTTTCAAACCATGCAGTTTTACAAAAGGGGATACACTGTAGAACATGAGGCAATGTGGCAACGTCCTGCGAAATGTGAGAAAGTGAGCTTTTCCTTTTTTTTGTTCTCTTTGACCTTCCCGGTCTTCGCTGTGAGATGGCCAAGGTTGCACATGTTGGTCTTTTCGCTAATGTTGCCACTAATTGCTAAACATCCTCCTCCCATTTCCTTCATGTTTTCATTCATTCTGGGTGGAAAGCATCAGCTGCCTCCACTCTGATTCCTCCTCTCTTTCTCCGTGCATTTGATTAAGTCTTGTTCATTTCCTCCACAGATTACCAGCTCCGGACTCAGTAGGCAGCAGGCAGGTGGAGATCAGAGGGGGCGGAGTCAAGCCGCTAATGTGATATCAATGGCAGGTGTCAGTCATGAGATCAACTGTCAGTATCTCCTTTTTTATTTTTATTTGTTGAAGGTATAAAATGAATTTTGATCAATGCAAATATTAGATGGAGCTGTCGGTTAGTAAAGATTTAAACAGTATAATTATGTTCTACTACTGTGTGGCTCCGAATGTGACTGAGGCCAATGATAGCAAGAGTTACGTTTACATCCAACCCGAGAGAAAATTCATTACAGTGGGTCAAATAGTTCAAAAGAGTGTTACATTTTCATGTAAAGTTACTGTAATCACATCCACACATGTAAAAAAAAAGAAACACGCTCCGGTCAGTCTAGTACATGAAGCTGCTTTGTTCTGCCACAATTCCTATTTGTTGATTATCTGTATATATTTGTTTCATGTTAATGAACTTTAAATTCAGTGTTATTTGTTGTAAATTTAAAAGCTCACTCTTTTTTTGTACCATTACCTCCATGTGATGCCATTGACACATGTCAGAGCGACGCCCGCCTGCATGGCTGTTGTGCTTTCTATTCGTCAGCGTGACTCCTCGGACATTCAGCTTTGCATAAAAACATGAAAACGCTCGTTGAAGTTACACAGTGAACCCAGTACCAGAAAAAAAAATCTGTTTTCCACCCCGACACCTGTTTCCCCCTTCCCCTCTGTGTAGCCATGCTGTTTTAAATCATTAAATGTCTATTTAGAGAAAGTTTTCCATCGTCTCTGCGTCATTTTCTGCGTGATGTCACTGCAGTCATCGCACTGAGCTGACATGGTGTCATTTTCAGACACCTGCTCCTCAAACCAAAGAGAAATCCTGAACACAGGGGGAAACTCAATGAAAGGAGGGGTCCAGTATCAAGTTTGTGGTTGTAGCAAACCCTGGATGTGTTTTTCCACGCCGTGCTGGAGGTCTTTTCAAACAGTGCGACTCTTAATACCCAGGGCGTGTGATATCATAGGCAACAGAGCACCAGCGCTCCGTAAACATGCAGGAGAGTGGGGAAGGATGTGACTCAAGCTGTGGTCAGCGGTCGCAGACATGCTAGAGAGAAATGTAGGATGGACACAGCACAGACCTGCTATTGTTCATGCCAAGCCAGACTCCAGTGGTCCTGCATGAGGTCATTCCTTAAGTTAGTCCTGTAAGGGGACTGTGATATTCTTAATTGATGAGTCACTTTAAGCAGGTGCTGAAGGTTCGGTCTGTGTCGACATGACTTAAGAATGCACAGTCTGTCCTTGAAATGTTTACAGGGTTGACTTCATTATATCATTTAAACAGCAAAGAAAATAAGATTCTCTTTTCTTAAAAGTTTTCTTTCAAACACCAGATTCAGACTCACCTACATAGCAGGTTTGTCTACTCTCAGAACAGACATTTTCCACTGTGGAAAAATGCTGTGACTGTACATAATCATTAGATCAAGCTTGGTGTTAACAAGCCTGTAATCAAAGCATACCACCTGCTGTGTTATCAGCTGTGTTATTTATTGCCAGCATTTTTCTTTTTAACTATTTCTTTGAGGGTCTTGTGCAATTTGGATATGTGCAATATGTGTGGGTTATGTGATTGCATCTTTTTTCTAGTCTATTACTTCTTTGTTATTAATTGGCAGCTTCATCTGTGCAGCTCTTGGAGCCCAAGACAAATTTCTTTAAGGGGACAATAAAGTGTATCATATCATATCTTCACCCCTGTGCTTTTACAATTCAGAGACAGAACACATGAACACTTCTGAGAAAACTACCAAAACACTGCTATTATACATATTAAATCAACATAGTAGTTTCTTGTATTTACAGGACAATTACTCAAAAAGTCCTTAATATCAGGTGCATTTGAAACAACCGGGGATATGTTAATAACTTAATCTTTTTTTTATTTTTTCTCTTACTTTAGAAAGGTTTCAATACTGGCTCAAATAAAAAAAAACAGAATAAAGGTTTTAGAGTGGCCAAGTCAAAGTCCAGACTTAAATCCAATTGAGATGCTGTGGTGTGACCTTAAATGGGCAGATCACGCTCAAAAACCCTCAAATTTGGCTGAGTTAAAACAATTCTGCGAAGAAGAGTGGGCCAAAATTCCTCCATAGCGACTCATTGCTGCCAAGGGTGGCACAACCAGTTATTAGGTTCAGGGAGCAATTACTTTTTCACATAGGGCCAGATAGGTTTGGATTTTTTATTCCCTTAATAAATCAAATCATCATTTAGAAAACTGCATTTTGTGTTTACTTGGGTTGTCTTTGTGCGATATTAAAATTAGTTTGATGACCCCAAACATTTAAGTGTGATATGCAAAAAAAATCAGGAATCAGAAAGGAGGCATATGCTTTTTTCACTGCACTGTATATGATATAAGGAAATTCTTTAGTTTTTTGTGGGTACACTAGCCAAATAGGCTTAAAAAACGTTTGGGGCCAGTTATGCGTGTTAAGAATAACAAAAACAAAGTATAATAAATACATTTGGAAAAAATGATATTTACAAGTCTCCTTCAGCCAAAAATTAATATTTTAAAGAACTGAATCACAGTAGGGACCTGTCAGTTGAGCCTAGCTTGTTTTTACATGCTTTGCTTGTGTTCATGTCAGGATTCCTCTGATTCACTGACTAACAATGAAAACAGGTTATTCATATTTGTAGCAGTATCCTTCAAAAATTATTCTGGAATATGTATATTTTATTTCCCTGGTGTCTGACTCAGTAAAATTGAGTTTAGTAAGGAAGGGAAAGTGCTCTCTGTACATTTCTACCTGAAGGTTAAAGTGAAGCAGCATGGGATTTTTCTGCTTTATAACAGTTACACTAACAGTACATAAGATAAAGTCAGAATCAACAACAGATTGATCTTTTTCTAACAACTATGTTCTACGGAGAGGAGGCGGAGGGATATGCTATGTGAAAAGTCTCAGGGGTTAGTCCAATTAGAGTGCTTGATTCTTAACTGGTCCAGCATCAGGACCCACAACTGGCTTCTTCATATCAATTTGACCCATATTTTAAAAACAGTTCAATCAAATGTTTGTTTTTTTTTATAAGATGGGCAGTATGAACTTGAGATAAAACAAAAGATCTGTCACAACAGATACAAGGAGACGTGTCCTTCATAATAAATCACATCAAGTACTTTTACCAGCATGCTTTTGATTTTCAAGGACATATCCATGACCCATTATAAAAGACTTTGCAACCTACCTTTGGGTTCTGACCCACAGTTGAGAACCAGGGGTTTAAGTGGTAATAACACCTTTATCAGATTGGATTAGATCCAAAATTTACAGCCGTTTTGATTTCAGACAGCTCTGATTCTAGATCCTTCTCTGCAGACCACATCTGAACAAGATTGTTCATTCATTCAGGCACTTTTACAACTATTTCTAACATGATATTTTATGACAAAGTCATAAAATCCCCACAGCACCACTGTTGGTGGAGCACACTTCCTCATCGACGTGTGCTCTCCCTCTGTGTGGATCTTTCTCTGTGATACTTGGCAGAACGTGTGAATATTTGGCCTGTGATGTGAAAGTTGCATTCATAAAGCAAAAATCAACCTCCATGGAGTCTGAGAGGAGACCTGACATGTACTTCATGTCCCACGACTGCTAACAGAAGCATTGGGTGCAGGAAAACATGAGTATCCTCTCTTATGTTCACAAATATTTACCATAAACATATGCTCTTTTATGTCAGATTTACCACTGGGCTATGATAACAGTTTGAGGCACAGCGCATTCAGAAAGTCCTCAGACCCCTCTACTTTTTTCAGTTGTCATGTTGCTGCCTGATGCTAAAATCCTTAAAATTCCTTTTTTCTCTCTTTAATCTACACTTACTACCCCATAATGTCAAAGCCAAAACAGAACTCTAGAAATGTTTGCACAAGTACTAAGAATAAAAAACAGAGAAGTCACATCTACATAATTATTCAGACCCTTTACTCAGTACTTATTTGAAGCACCTTTGATAGAAATTACAGTCAAGTCTTTTGAATATGATGCAACAAATTTTGCACACCTGGATTGGAGATTTAAATCCTCTCAGCTCAGCCAGGTTAGATGGGTAGGTAGCCATTTCCAGGTCTCTCAAGAGATATTTGTTCCCTGTTCTACTTTTAACTCATTTTAATTGCATTTCCTGCCCGTTTTGCATTTTTTGTTACTTTTACCCCCTTTTTGCCACTTCTTAACCAAACTTTGCTACTTTTTTCTGCTTGGTTTTTCTCTTTTTGCCCCTTTCTTCACCTTTAACCCATTTTGCCCATTTTAGCCTATGTTCTACACATTTTGACCCCTTTTCACACCTTTTTCCTGCCAATTTTTGCCTCTTCTTGCCCCCCCCCCAATTCCACTTATAACCCCTTTTCACTGCTTCTCCTGACAATTTTGTCTCTTTTTGCCCTTTTTGCAATAAATGCCCATATGGCCCTCTCCCCAGATGTCCTGGCTGTGCCAAACTTCTTCCATTTGAGAATTACGGGGGGAACTCTCTGTGTAGGAGTACTTTTTGTAGCCTTCTCCAGATCTGTGCCTTGCAACAATCCTGCACACAGTTCCTTTGACCTCATTGCTTGGTTTTTGCTCTAATATGCTTTGTCAGCTATGACAGAGGTGTGTTCCTTTCCAAATTATGTCCAATCAATTTAATTTACACAGGTGAACTCTAATCAAGTTGTAGAAGCACCTCAGCAAAGATCAAGAGAAATGAGAGGAACCTGAGCTAAAAATAGGTATTCCAAATGGTCTGAATACTTTCTGAATGCACTCTACATGATGTTCGTTTACCTAAAAATAAGTCAGAGTAACTTCAAGAAGTGAAATGTTACCTGTAATTTCTGCATTAATTATGTCATTAATTTATTACATCATTTCAGCTTTACCTGTTGCTCACAGATGAACATTCTCATGACACATCTAGGCTAACAGGTTAAGAGAACAAAAGCTTCACCGTTCCTTCATGGATTTATTTGGTTTCCATGCCAACACGATGGTCATAGATTTTATGGCAGATACTGTAGAGAAGTTATTGTCAATGGAAAATAACTATGGTTACTCAACAGTGCGATGAAACAACAGGTAGAGAGGTCTGACAGCGTGGCGGTGTCAAACACAGGTGTGCCACGAACAGGAACCCCGTGTTTACACACACACGGAACCCCGGCGCCTAGCAACCGGGATATCCTCGCGTGTCGCATTGGGACTCTGATCTTTGCGTGACGTCAAGACAGGTCGTTCCCCTCTCAGGCATGCAGAGTGCCCCTACAATCATCTGTGTGAAGCCTCTCAGGCTGAGTTGTGAAATACAAACAGCTGATGAGTCACTTTGAGGCTGTAACTGGAGAAAAGGTGTTTTACTATAGGTGAAGCCTCGGTATGTGACGGACTTCCTCCCACACAAAAGCTGAAACGGTTGCAGCAGAGGCTCGGTGTGTGGTCCGGGCTGGATTTACAGCAGGGTATTCCTCAAGTGCAAGGAAATTTCCATCCTCCTGTGTAGACGTTAGAACAATATTGGTTTAAAGAGCTTATAGCTGAGTGCTCAACCGTGCCGGCCTTGAGACGCTGCTGTAATCTCTGAGTCTCCAGCCCACACAGCGCTGACAGATAGTGTGGTACGTGACAGTGAGTCGTACAGCCTCATCACAGCCTGAGCCGGTAACTGCAGTGTCATGGGGGTCAAAGTGCAGCAGGGTAAACTTTTGGCACTGTTACTATTTTTACTTCTCGTTAAGAGTTCTCATGTAACGAGTGTTTTGTTTCGTCTTTGCCGTGGAAACTGACTCATCAGCAGAGTCCAAAGTCTGAAAGATCAGCAAGTACAGTGGAGCACGTACAACTGTATTATCAGAGCTGGTTTCATAACACAGACACTGTATGATTATAGAGCAGCAGATCCCAACCTGTGGCTAGGACCCCCCAAAGAGGCACCAAGAGAAACCAGAGGGTCAGCAGACAGTTAAAGGAACAGTTCAATATTTCTATTATCTGTTACATAAAATAGTCTGACTCTTTTCACAATCAGATATGAACAAAAATATTGTGTAATGACATTGTGCTCAAGTTTGCTCCTCTTTTGCAGCTACAGCAGCCTCCACTCTTCTTTCGAAAAGATTCTAGAGTGTATGGGAATTTGTGCCCATTCATCATTTATGAGGTTGAATGGGAAGGCCTGGCTCGCAGTCTGTGTTCCAGTTCATCCCAAAGGTGCTCGATGGGGTTCAAGGTCAGGGATCAGTGCAGGCCAGTCAAGTTCTTTTACACTTAACCCATCAATCCATGTCTTTATAGTCCTTGCTTTGTGAACTGGGGCACAGTCATATTGGAAAATGGCCTTCCCCCAAACTGTTCCCACACAGTTGGAAGCATAGCATTGTCCAAAATGTCTTGGTATGCTGAAGCATTAAGACTGGCCTTTACTGGAGATAAGGAGCTGATCCTAAACCCTGAAAAACAGCCCAATACTATTAGCTAAGCGTTGCATTAAATTATAGACTGAATCACACCGTTTGTCTTTTTTAGATATTTCCATTTTAAAGCCATTTTACATCTGTATCAATGACAGGAAAGGCTGTAAGGAGAAAATGTGGAGTATATTGCATAAAGTATTAAGGGTATAACACAGTCTGTCTGTCTGCAAGCTAAGCATGCACCTCAGCCCCGCTCATTCAAAAGATAAAGTATCATCTTAAGCTTTGCCGTTGGTGTACTGTAGCTTAGTTTTTTTTTTAGTCCTTTCACAACTATAGATGTAAAAATTACTAATTTCATTCAGCAGGCTATAGCTGTTTGTTGCTGTTTTTAGTCTTTAATGTAGGGTAAGCTAAGCACCTCTGGCCTTAAGCTCTCCAAAGCAATGTTCCCAAAGTGGGGGAAGCAAGACACTGCATGGGAATGTGGGATGCTTTCCAAGAAAAGAAAAAAAGATTTTAAGTGGTTTATTTCATTCGTGATGGTAAAATTATCTTTAAAATGAGTTAAATTCAAAATAAAAAAATGTAGTTATTATGTGAGAATTGCAATTAAATGTATGCAAATTGTACAAAAACATCCTAAAATGTAAATTTGTTTGTTTTAACCACCTCCAGGTACAGTGGAGGTCTCCGTTCTCTGCTGTTGTTATTTTGAGGGTCACGGGCTGAAAAGGAACCCTCGATCTAGAAAGAGAGAAGGTAACCAAAAGATTTCCTATATGTGCTGACCACACCAGTCACGTGAAATCATAGAAAAGATAATCTAGACAACAAAATCATACTGTAGATCATTTTTAAACATGTATTTAAACAACTGAGACGGCAGAATGTCTGAGCCTTAAGACCTTTAAAAAAAAAGAAGAATGAAACATTCACATGGAGAAAAGAAAAAATGCAGGGAGATACAGAGAGAGAGAGAGAGAGAGAGAGAGAGAGAGAGAGAGAGAAAAGGACAAGGAACACAAAAATGCACCGAAAAAGAGACGAGGAAAGTTCAGGAGCAAACGTCTGGAACGAAGTGCTGACAGACAACCAAATAGAGGTCAGAGAGAAGAAAGGACAGTTATTGGCACACAGCGTGGACATTTATGTTCGTGTGGCTAGAAAAAAAGAGACCAGAGTTCAACAGATGCTGTGGTTTCAAGTAGTTTACAATATTCTCGTCTACAGCTTAATGTCACAAATAAAAAAAGACTTCCTTTTGAGACGGAACAAGGAAAAATTTGACAAACACAGTCCTGCATGTACAAAGAGAGACTCGATCTCTGCATTCTGAGTCAGAATAAGTCTGAATAATAGATTGACTTATAGGCTGCTATCGTGCTATGCAGATAATGAAGTAAAATTATTGCAGTTATTTTCTTGGAAAGTCATCCTTAAACTCTTTTCAATTTAAATCCAACTGCAGTTGGATTTAGGTGAGTACAGGTTAGTACATCTGAAGATGAAGGGAGAAGAACATAGCAACTATTTGTCATTACTACCCAGAGTGCACTGCATAACAGTGGAAGCCTACATGTGAATCTGTTGTTTACACATTCTCAAAATGTATAAACCTGTTTCTTAGCTCAGCATACATTTAAAAGACATTAAAGTTAATGCAGTAAGATCAAAATAGCTGAAAAGCAGGGATCCCTTAAATAGTCATTTTTACTGGAGTAAATATCATTTAGCACAAACACAACTAATTCTATGATTTATCAAATAATATTTTAACTCTAGTTTATCGCAGGGGGTCAAATAGTCGCACCATGCAAGAGCTTTTTCAGTGCTGCTTTGAGCCTCAGTTGCATCAGAGTTTTAAGGATAAGGGCTGGCGATCAAGATGTAAAAACTTTTTTCTTGAAAACATAAATTAGAACTTCTGTTAGTTAATAAAAAGTGAAGAAAATTCAGTGTCTTTAATTGGTTTGTTTGTTGAGATCACTGAAAATCTATCAGATTTTCAGTTTGTTTAAAGAGACTTTGATTAACAGGCTTTGCAGTTTGCTAGTATTTACTTCAATTAGGATTTGTTTCAAAATCCGGCTCTTATTTTCAACAAAAGACCTTTTTACATGATCTTAGCAGTTTCACTTTTTATCAAGAAAAATGTGCATTTTATATTTTAGTAACCAATAGTGCTGTCAAGATAAATTGCATTAATTACACCTGATCAGGCCTGCCCACAGGATTGGCCGGGCCCTGAAGTACCCAGAGATAAGCCCTCCTTTGTTGTGATTGCTTGAAGGTATCAATGCATGTAGGTTAAGTGCTACCACTCTGGCTAACAGTTACTCCACTTTGTAGCTGACAGCGTGTCAAGGTGTAATTGGGTTCTGATGTTCCAAACTATTTTTTTGTTCCACTTTTCAACCCCTTGTCATCAGTGTTTCCTGCCAATTTTGCCACATTTGTTTCCCATCAAACGAAATATTTGCTGTTTCAGCCAATTTTTGTAACCTTCTAACCTCTGTTCATTAATTTAGCAACCACATTTGCCCCTTTGCCTCTTATAACTAACATTTGCCACTTTTTAACCGCTTTTCACCATTTTTCACAACCACTTTTGCTACTTTCTCCTCTTGTAACCCATATTTGATGCTTTTTACTGTTTTTGCCACTTTTAAAACCAATTTTTATAGTTATTAGTTTAATCATTTTTCCCTTGAAGTTACCACACCTCCTTCTACTTCTTTTCTCTGGTATCCTGACATTTATACGCATCATGGCTTACCTATGAAGTCTGACATTCTGTTCAAAATGGTTTAGTCAGTGTGTCCATCCACACCATTAACATAACTTAAAAAAGAAGGTATATAAGACTATATTGCACTATGGCATAAACAGATAACATTTTGTTGATCTGATGGGAGTGAATATTATTTGGGTTTGATATGAAATATGGTTATCACAGTTATATTTACAATGGATCAGCATTTTCCTGACCTCCTTGGACCCTCTATTTGGCTGAGCCCAAGAAGGCTTTCCCCTTTTTCCCCCCTTATGGGCGACCTTCCTCCTAATTAAGGTCTACATTTAGTTCAAAGATGTTTTTTTTTCAATCCTGATTAATCACAGGCTTTACTGTCCCTTTCAGCACACTGCGATTGCAGCGTCTCCCTGCAGCCATAGCAATGTGAAATAAGTTCATTACTGCTCCTCTACATTTTGTTTTACTTTGAAAAGCTGACAGACAGCTCAGTGGACAAGTCATATGCTATCTGCACCTTAGTGTTACCAAACATTAACCTGGCATTCCAGATGGTTGTTTCACTCATCCATCTGTAAAAACCACTCATAGACAGTGTTTGGGAAAGGGCAGAGCTTTGAAAAAATACTCGGAGGGTGATTGGATTAACATTCTGTCTGTCACATCTTTACGGGCCAATCAGACCAACAAAACACGTGATGTAGCCGCTACCAAGGAGTAAACTCCATAGAGAACTGCATAATGTGAACCATGGCAACTGTAGACATGTCAGTACACGACTTTAGTCATTTTTTAAAAAGAAAACAACTCAATGCTGTTCTTTGTTCTTCTTTTAACAAAGAAATGTTGTCAAGTTGTGATAAAACGTACGCTTTTGCAGCAAAAAACTGATAAAAATCTGGATTTTACGGTGTTTAATTAGCTCAAATGGACATCTGCCCTAAAAATCGTTTCTGAAAAGGTGGGGCTCATGTGATGTAGAAACCAACTGATGGTCGGTTACTACGTCACAAACTCTATAAAGGTAGAGCGTTACCGCCTCTAACTGACTTTACCATTCAGAGACCACTCCCATCCTCTCCTGCCTGCACCTGCACTGTCTCGGCTCTAAGAGCTCTGGCTATAGTAACGCCACTGCTGGAGCTAATGGACCGAACAGGTAGTGCTCAGAACCACCACGGTCCACCACAACACTATAGCCTGCGTCAGGGGGGACTCAAGAGGGGAAAACTCCTCCACTTTAAAAGATGGCTATGAGGTGAGTGATCCAGGTCCTAAAGCAGCAAATCAGCCCCCAGACTACTGCCACCACCATGTTTGACTGTTGGCATGATGTTCTTTTGATCAAATGCTGTTATTTTTGGAATATTTCTCCAAAAATCTTGGGGCTCATCAAGATGGATGCCATTTTTGTCTTTCTTATGGTTGAGTCTGACCTTAACTGAGGCCAGGGAGGCCTGCAGGTCTTTGGATGTGGTTCTGGGTTCTTTTGTGACCTCCTGGATGAGTCATCATTGCACTCGTGGTGTCATTTTGGTTGGCCAACCAAATTAATTTTTACATAAGGCCGAATAGGTTTGGATTTTTTCCCCCTTAATAAGAATGATAATTTAGAAAGTGCATTTTGTATTTACTTGGGTTGTCTTTGTGAGTTTTAAAAATTGATTTGATGATCCGAAACATTTAAGTGTGATAAATATGGAAAAACATCAGAAAGGGGGCAAATGCTTTTTGATGGCACTGTATTTAAACAGGAAGTCAAGGAGCCTTAGTATAAGACAGTAGAAACAACAAAAATGACACAGAAACAGTTCTAAATGCAAAATAGTGGAATTTCAAAATGCATTAAAAAGGATGTGATTAATTGTGATTAACTACAGTAGTTCTGAGATTAATCACGATTAAAAATGGGATTTTTTTTGCAGTTGTATAACAACACAACCCCATACACTTTGAAATAATGGAATCATGTTTATCCATAATTCAACTTTTAGCTCATATCCCTATTAAAAAAATGAAAATCATGATAAAACCAGTGTGTGCCCAGTATGATGGTACGTTTTGCATGGTGAATTGAGTTTATTGTTTAATCCTTACTTTATTGTGTGTAATTTCAGCTCCAGTTTCAGACCGGGGGCGCATTTATTCCTGGAAAACTCCCCTGGTTACTCTCATTGCATCCATAACAAAGAAAAAAAGGCCCTCACTGCTCCCTGTCAGTTTGTTTTGTCAGTTACTTAATGCGTCCTCTTCATTTAACACTTATCCAAACTGAAGTCAAAGCCCCCGGTAGTTCTTGAGCTCTCTATATTTACACATCTGTGTTTCCTCGATGCTGTGGAGCCGCGGTGCCACGACATGCCCCGCGCTGTTGAGGGATTATGTGAAAATGACATATCTAAAATGACGGCTCTCCACATCCTGAGGCAAACATCTACAGGGGCAGTTTGAATAATGTTTTCCTTTGACAACTGCCTGTGATTGCACTGGTCTTTAAAAGAAAACAACCCCCCCTCTAAACACACAGAGATGTGTCCGGCTTGTGTGAGAAGGAAGTCGTCTTGTAAAAAATAGATGTCTTCCTTTCATTAAACAGACATAGAAAGAGGAAAAGCCAGCGTGTGATGAAAGTTTTATTACAAAGATTGTATTTTCCTCGTTTTAGTGAGCTAATACAAGTTGCTCGAGGCGGTGTGCTAATTGAGAAGTCTTTTGTTGCAGCACAATGGAGGGTGAAATCCTCTTCTATCCTCGTGGAGAAAGCAAAGAACACCTGGCTGTTAGATGTTGCTTCAAAGGCTTCAGGTAACTTTCTGTTTTTGTTTCATTTTTGGGTGAGGAAAAACAAGTGCACAGCGAGTGCAAAAAGACACCTTGCACCATGGATAATGATAATTCCAGATTTCAGCAGCACTGCAAAGTCAAAGCTCTGCTCCCTGTCCTTCAAATGGCTTTTTTAACCAGCTACAAATCTATAAAACCTACATCTGGATATTATCTGGACAGTTACAGCTGTAATAAACATTGACGCGCACATGAAAACCCCCTAATTCACTTTGATTGTCCACCAGAGCGCCTTTTGGTTTCACTCTCTGCTACTGAAAATATTTGTGTTTTCCCCTCTGCAGCTCCTCTGGACATTTGATAGGCCCTCTGGACGGCGGCCGACATACTTTCTGCTGTCTTAATGCCGGCCCATAGCACCAAATGATATTTTAGCACAAGTGCATGGCAACAGCAAAACAAAGAGGCACAAGAGGAATTCTTTGGCCGACCACTTTTTGAATTACTGATCATGTAAAAACCCACTGTGGCTCCCAGATTGCAAACATCAGTCCTTGGAGCCTGCATGCAAACCAGCCCTCTAAATAGGCTTGTCTATTTCTGTTGGGCTGCGGGGGGAACATGTGTTTGACATCAGTGTCACTCGCCAGACGTTTTTGCAGCGGGGCTTCATTGTCCCCTCACAGCGACTCCACTTCGACTCACATGTGACAATAGCTGATTTCAAAGAGCACGGGTAATTACGGCCCCATCAGTGAGCTCACGTTTTGAGGAAAGCTTGGCTCGCTGAGGTTGAATGGTTTTTGCATCCATCATTGTGCCTCATTTGGTTTATGCTAGCTCTTTCAAAAAAGGGCTTTAGATAGACAGCAGCGGGGTAAACATACGCTTAAAGTACAGTGTGTTCTGCGCCACAACAAACTCTCCAAGACTATCAAACATGTACAACACGTCTGACATCAAAGGGAACAGTCAGAAACAACTCTGAATCACTGAATTACCCAGAAACCTGATCTGCAGTGACAGATCGGGCAGGAGAGAGTGAGTGTGCAGCTCTGTCCTGCTGTAAACACTGAAGTTTAGGAGCTCATAATCAAAACAGTCAGCAGGCAAACTACTCCAGCTGTGCTACTTACAATGAAGTGAAACAAATGCTGATTGGCTGACAGGTGTGGATTTTTACTGACATGTAAGGATTAGAAACCCAAGATAGAGATGCATAACTCCCTTAGTAGCAGATTTTACTGATCCCCAAGATCATCAGCCTCACAACACTTTTATAATAGCAAATCATGTCACAACTAACATGTGGCATACAAAGACTGTATAAAGCAAAGAAGCAACATCTGATGATGGAGAATAAAGACATGTGCAGTTCCTCAAGTGACCACTTGGAGCCCTGGAAAAAGCCCTGGAAAACCAGTGAACACCTAAAGAACAAAAGCCACTTTTAAAGCAGAGATGAGCATGTTTACAGCCTGGTTCAGAAACATTCACGGCATATCATCTCTCTTGGGTCTTGGGGGGGGGGGGGGAGCTTTTCTTAGGTACATGTACGGGGAGGGCTCCAAGGAAATATGGTTGGGAAACACTGCTCTCAAGTAGTAGTTCTCAATTTGTCTAGTGTCAGGACCCACCACCACCTCCCGTACGACCAGCCGGGACCCAAATTTCTCAAATTTTCAATCATGGCATTGTGTTTTTATATAAAGATAAGGTATTTTTGACTTGGGTTGGAACAAATGAAACAAAGAAATTGAGACATGTCCTTCAAAATAAAAGCACAACAGAATTTTTGCCACATTCTTTTCCAGGCACACATCCACGACCCACTGAAAGTGGCTTTGCGACCCGCTTTTGGGTCCCGACCCACCAGTTGAGAACCAAAGCTCTAAAAGAAATGCACATGAAGGTGCTTGGTCCAACCTGCTTCCTGTGTAATGTTATTTTTAATTACCTGGCAGTAAAACCGTGTGCCATGGGAAAATTTAGGGAAGGTTTAACTTAACTTAAAAGATGGCTTTATAGCACATCTAGAGGTTACACTAATGTTAGCTCATACAGAACTTTCTCTTATGAAATTATTTGAAATAAAAGTGAAATTAAAATTCAATCCATGCAGAGAAATATTTCCCAGTATTAGGGGCTAACACAAAGGAGACATAAAAAGAAAACAGAGAAGATCAGGAGGATTTGGATTTAAACCTGAAAGAGAAGTCTTCATTATCAGTCTGTCTTATGTAATTCTAACCTTAAACTTTGTGCAAACCAAACCCCATTTAAACTTTCCTCACTCTTTGTTACGTAGACATAAAATCCTGGAATTGACCTCGTACAACTTTAGAAAGAACCCTTTAAAAAGGCATGCATTTCTGCTTTTGTGTTGCTGCATGTCACACGATCCTTTTGTGGTTTGGTAGCATAATTGCCGTGTTATAGATCCTAACAAAGCCTACTAGAGTCTGATAAAGTTTAGACTCTACTGCTGTGACTGAACAGGTCCGTCTTGTGAACTTTCTGGTTGAAATGTTCAATAAAAACTCTCCTGCTGTAAACGCAGGTGATGCATGCGACCACTATCCTCATCCTGTTACTGTGTCCCAGACTCAGAGAAACTTTGTGTATTTACCCAATCAGCTAACAGAGGAGAGGAGGAATGAGAGGCCTGTGTGACACCGGCTCTCTCCCTCTATAATTTCCGTCCTCATTTTCCACCAAGACCACTCAATCTTACAGCCATATGTCGGTTTGCTGCCATAACCGTTCACAGCTGAGTAAAAATAAACCTTTGGGACTCATCCTTGGGACAGGGGTTTGAGGACACGCTCACTCTGACTTGTGTTTGACTTTGTACTGGTTACGATAACCTACTGTGATTCATCCTATCTGCACATGATTCCCCTCATATAATTTGCAATTTGAGTTTGGTTAGGGGATACAATATCCTTCAGTTTTAAGTCAAGGCTGAGGCAAAAATAGAAATTCAACCACATGAAGGAGTCGAGAGCAGAAATAGCTTGTTTGATGGGTATATATTTCTGTGGTGCAATGATGGGGTCTCTCCAGAGAGCTCTCAAAGCTCCCCCTTATTTATGATTAGGGCTAGGGTGGTTGCACACGTGGTTAGCTTACTGCGTGCTCGTGCATAAGACAAAGACGATTAAGAGTTCAAACATCCTGCAGCGTTTAGACTTTAAAGAATAATGTCTATGATTGTAAATTACACCAATCTGCAATCCCAAAATAAACACACGTGTTAAGAATGCCACTTAGCGTTAATCTGTGACATGATTGATGAGATTAGCTGATACTCTTTCGTCAGACTTTCAGCAAACACCGATGTCTTCATATCAACATCTGATGAAGTAATTCCTGTATATTTGGAGGTGCGGCCCCGGCAGACGGCCTCCCACGTTGATTAATGTGCAAATGATGCATTAAGTGTGCAGACAGGGAGACACAACCTTCGCCCACCTCACAGTAATTAAACAGATTATAGACTGTAATTACTGTGCCTGACTTATGGCCTAGTAAATATTGTTACACCAAGGATTTCTCAATGGAAAAACACTTAAGGTATATGTTATTAACAGCTCAGACATCCTTAGACGTAAAGGCAAAAGGCCTCTTTACTTAAGCTCTTTAAATGTACTGTGAGAAGATTTTAGCTGGTTATGAAACACTCATTTTAATACTGATGACTCTATATAACTGACAGAAGCAGACCAGGCTGTCAGCTAGAGGGTTGACTTTTTCTGTACTCCAGTGGGCTCTGCTGTACATCTGATCTAGGCAGAACTTCAGTGGAAGTAGAAAAAACATCTCTGAGTCTGGCTAATCAGTGTCTTACCACCAACTGCAGTTGTTTGGAAAGGAATTCACACTCAGTTTAGTCAGTTATATTATATTTTAAATTGTGAGTTATAATTCACATGTCCTGAAATGTCCCAGCCCTAACCCTATTGCACTGTTTGCATTTGTACTTTCAACCAAACAAAGCTAAAAGTGTGGCTAACTGTGGTGTTTGAAACATGCTCTTTCCTGTCTGACTGCATCAGGGCCAAAACTTCAGTTTAACAGACCTGAAGAGATGACGAATGTGAATCATGGTATTTCATTAAAAGCACATTTTAAAAGAGAGCCTAATTTACGACATAATGAGACTTTCAGAACATTCACTAGAAATTGTGAGCTCACATTCATCTGGGAAACCTCTCAGAGAAAGTGTCTGGGAAGGGCAGAACTTTTCAAAATTCTTGGAAAGTGATTGGATGAACGTTTCATCACACATTCATTACAGGCCAATCACAAAGACAAGACAAACTGAGGTTGTATGCATGCACAACTCCAGTAGTAACCTGAGCTTGACAGGCAGTCACTGCAATGGTTTATGAATGGTGGAGCTCACTGGTGAGCTCCAGATGTCACCTGATGTTAAAATGGTGAATTTTACAAAAGATATAAATATGCTTACAACCTGGTTCAAAAAATGGTCAGAGAAGCTCATGTTTTTAAGACCACATATTATAAGAGGGGGAGGGGATATTTTCATAACTCCTCATTCTTTAAAAATGGATCTCGATCTAATTACAAGTAGAGATATGGCTGATAATAGCCTAATGTCAAGCTTGCAAAATGAAGCTGTTTGTCAGGAGACTCAAGACCTAAACAGTCCACCTGCATGACAGAGTCCAGGATGAGGACTGCCTTAACTTGCCACTACTTTATTCAAAGAAGGTGGTAAAAGAGAAAATGAAGTGAAGAAACCTGCCAGTGAAAAGATCCTCAAACTAACCTTTTCACCCCAGGTAAACTGACTTCTTGACTCTCGGCATCCTCATGTTTCAAGAGAAGCTAAAGCCGCCATCTGTCAGCATACCAAAGCTGAGGTTGTAGCGCTGTGATCTCTATCTCCACATCTACACTGAGGGCCAATTTAGTCCCATGCCCACAGGAGATCACCAGGCACTGAAGCGATAAATTACAAGTCTGAATCAAAGACTGTGGCTCCAAGTGTGTGAACAGGAAATCTCTGCAGAGAGAGGTTTCCCTGCAGCATTTCACCAGTGTGGAAATTTTTCACTGTAATTCCTCTTTGATGTGTCACCGCAACAGTAGGATGTGCTTCCTGATAACTTCAAGCTCAGCCTATTGTTTTAAAGAAGGCACACTGGAGATGTTTCGCTGGAATTGATGCAGGTATCTGATCACTGAAGACAGGAAATTATCATGAAACAGACCTGCTCCACTGTGCTGGACAGGTAGTTGAGTCATAGTGCTGGACAGTGCACTGACCTGTGCTGTAAATGACACAGGAAGTCCAAGCTGGGACTTTAAATAGAGGCATGGCTGGGAAACTTTAACTAAAAATAAAATCGGTAAATAAAGGACCAAGTCTGTGGTTTTTCAGGAAGCCCTTAGTGGACGTGCATTTACATTTTTTTCAGGAAAATTGGTCATTTCCAGTTGTTTTCTTGAGATCTTGCCCTTTTTTGTATCCCCAGAGTTGCAAATGCACAAAAACTGCCTCATTGGACCTCATTAGTACAGGCAGCATGGCACGTTGTGGTCTGGTGTATCAAAGTGACCAGCCTGCTGTTTCCTTTCCTAGAGCTGCAGAAAATTATCACATAAAACAAGCATCCAAACTATCCTTAAGATATCACATTCACAGGGAATGGATGAACACAAGACCCACTGACCTCTAACTTCACCCTCCAAAATCCAATAGTTCGACCGTGTGGACAAATTTTGCAAAATTTGAAGAAAATTAATCTAAGCATTCTAGAGGTATTGAAATCAAAAGCAAGGCCCAAAGACACTGACCTTTGACCTCCAATTTCTAATAGTTTAATCCAGGTCAGAGTGGACATTCTTTCAAAGTTTGAAGAAACCTCCTAAAATATGAGGTTCCCAAACAGTTGATGAACATGAGGCCCGTTTGTCTTGACCTATGACCCTTAAAATCTACTCAGGTCTTCCTTGAGTCAGAGTGGACATTTGTGCAAAGTTGAAAGAAAATCCCTCAAAGCGTTCTAGAGATATTGTAATTAAAATAAGAAGTCAATATGAGGCCAACTGACCTATGATCCCCCAAAACTTAATCAGGTGATCACTGAGTCAGAGTGGATGATTATGCGAAGCTTGGGAATGACTCAGAGTTTTTGAGGCATGAGGCTCCCAAACCATGGATGAACGTGAGGCCCACAGACCTTGACCTAAGACCCCCAAAATGTAGACAGTCTATCCTTTAGTCAGAGTGGTTATTGGGCAAAATTAAAAGAAAATTTTTTATAGTGTTCTTGCCAAATCAGCATGGGATGATATGAGGCCCAATGGCCTTGACCCTCAGCCTACTAACCCCCAAATATAATTAGTTTATCCTTGAGTCAGAGTGCACATTTTGCCAAGATTAAAGAAACTTCCTCAGAGTATTCCTTAAATATGAGGTTCCCAAACAATAGATGAATATAAGGCCCACTCACCTTGACCTATGACCCTGAAAATCTACTCAGGTCTTCCTTAAATCAGAGTGGATATTGGGGCAAAGTTAAAAGACAATCCCTCAAAGTATTCTTGAGAAATGGCATTCAAAATCAAGGAGCCAATATGAGGCCTACTGACCCTGACCTCTGGCCCCTAAAAAACCTAATCAGTTGATCTTTAAGTCAGAGTGGATGATTATGCAAAGCTTAGGAATGACTCAAAGAGTTCTTGAGACATGGCTCCCAAACCATGGATGAACTTTAGGCCCACAGACTTTCACCTGGGACCCCTAAAATGCTGTCAATTTATCCTGTTATCAGAGTGGATATTGGGGCAAAGGTAAATTGTTCTTGATAAATAACGCTTCAAAAGCATGGGATGAATATGAAGCCCAATGGCCTTGAACTTCATTCTAGGACCCCCTAATTTTACTTAAATCAGAGTTGATATTTCAGTCAAGTTTGAAGAAAATCCCTCATAGAATTATTGACAAATCAAGCTCAAATGAAACGCCTGAAAATGAGGACCAGTGATTTTGAACCTTGACCTATAACCTCCAAAGGTTTATATAAAGTGGACTTATTTGCAAAATTGCTGCAAAGCATTCTTGAGATATCTTTTTTTTGCCCAGATAGATGGACAGATAACCTGAACACATAACAGCCCCGTCCCCTTGCTATCCCCAGTGTGAAGGCATAACATATAAAACTGGGCTGAAATTGGAACAAAAAGTCAAACCAACTAAAAACTTGAAAAATGAAAGCGTTAAATCTGTTAGTCCTTGCAGTATTATATTATGTAGTGGATCCATAATGGCAGGTGAAATTCAAAGAATTCCCATAAATAACAGAGGGCTTTACACAGCCTCTTAATTTAAGTGACAGACCCGGATCTGCCTGCGGGACGCCTTTCATTACCTAAAAAACTGAGTAAAAAATGTCTGAGGACTGACGTGAATTCTTCCACCTTTCTACCGTCTGTCACATAATGAGCCTGAATCCCCCCTCTGCTCCTCTCCTGTCCCCCCACTGACACTCCTGATGGGACAGGTGAAGCAAGGTGAGGAGCAACAAGAGGTGTCCCTCAGGGCTCAACCTCCTCTCCTTTGATCCTCCACAACAGATATGATCATTGATGTCCCCCCACATCCCCCCAAAAAGACCTCCAGAGTCATCTCCCTGAATTCAGGCTGTGCTAATCCCACTGATCTTAATCTCCACTTCAAAAAAGGCACCTAAAAAAACTTGTTTGTGTCTCCTCAGATAAATCCTAGTGAGGAGTTTCACTACCAAAGGATGAATCAGCTTGCCTCTGCCACCTGTTTGTTTTCTGTTCAGGCTCTGCTTTCCAAGAGGAGGCTGCAGTTTTCTCATTTGTGTTCAGCTTGTAGCTTTTAAACAGATGCTGGCCCCTGTGTCGAGCCAAACCAGCCTCACTTTTAGTGTTGACCCATGTGGTTATTCTATTTAGCTTCTTACAGACCCTGTTAAATTTACCCGAGTGACTCCTGCCAAATATATCAAGCAATTTCAGTTTATAAGGACTTTAGTGAGTCACTTTTAGTTTTACCAGCGTGCACAGGTTGGTTTGGAGGGATCCTCCAGGAGATATATTTTTAAGGATGATTTAAATCTCAGGGGAGCTGAGCTTGCTCTGCTCCCATGAGAGAAATGTGTTAAAGTGTTTCAGTTGTATTGTTAGAAGCTGCTGTGGGAAAGTCTTGTAGCGTGCGTTCCCTCTGAGTGAAAACTGAGTCTGCCATTGTTAGCTCAAACTGCCGTACGTTGTTTCACATCCTCTGCTCTACAGATACAAGACATATACTCAAATCTGAGAGAGTTTGTCTAATTTCTTTTTTGAAAGTTACTTTTTGGTCATTTTTGTCTTTATTGGATGGGACAGCTGAAAAGAGGAAACGGGGGATGATGTGCAGCAAAGGGCCGAGAAGAGATTTAAACTAACGACTACTGCAGAGGAGAATATGGCCTCCACACAGGAGGCATGCAATACTATCACTAGGCCATCAGGCGACCCAGTTTGTCTATTTTCCACTTAAAAATATGTCATTGCACTGATTGTAAGCCATACCTGCCTGACAAGTCCAGATAATCTTTTCATTTCAAGATATGCAAAAAGGTAAGGCCTAAATTGTTGGTAGTTGATCCTTCACGGAGCCCGCCCTTCTTGGCTGCTGTTACAAAGTTAAACAAGATGTCTTGCTGCAGGGCTCCATCCCATTTGAAACAACTGAAAAAACTCCATTTTACCAAATCTTACTTATATTTGATTCAATTACTTAATAAATTATAGTGAAAATAAAGGCAAAAATACAGTAGGAAAACTGAAAATCTTATTTTTTTTAATATTATAAATGTCTAATGCAATAACAAAGTGCTTGTTTTGCAAAAGATTTAAACAAGATATTTTACACATCCCTATCTGCCTTATGTGAATAAAAAACAGCACATTAAAAGGCAAAATTACTAAACAGATGCCGACATTTCATTTTCATGCATAAATTTCTCATACAGAGGGAGAAATGCCCAGAAAAAGGCACACATTTTTTCCACTTTCTCTCAGTTGTAGCCCCTGTTTATACATTATTGTAACTATTAACCCCTTTTCACCACTTTGTACACCCATTTTTAACCACAGTTCACTATTTATGTTGCCCATTTTTGCCAGTTAAAATAACTTCTGCCACTTTCTGGCTATTTTTCTGCCTTAGTCAACCCATTGTTGCCAGGTTAGACCAGCACTTTTTAATACCATTTCAAACCCTTTTCCTCCCATTTTACCAACAATATTGCCACTGTTAACCTCTTTGACTGCCTTTTTTGCCTGTTATTCCAACTTTATCACATTTCAGCTACTTATTGCCTATTTTTTCCACTTTTAACCCATTCTACCACCTTTTCTGACAATTTTTTTCATTTTAACCGATTTTAATTATGTTTATTAGAAAAATGATTTACATTTCTAAGAAGGCTAGATTCTATGGCACAAATTAATAAAAATGATACTTGTTGCTGTGATAAGAGTAATTATTATTCAGGCAAATAAATAAAATGTGGTTATCACAACTTAACTTTACAACTGAACATGATTTTGCAGACCTCTACAGTCCCCCAGTTTGGCTGGGCCCCAGAAAGCTCACCCTTTATCCACTCTTATGGATGGCCTTGTCTGCACATGACTATTATTGATTGTGCATGGCTGTGTTCAACCACCTACAAGTACAGTAGGGGTCCCTGGTCTCTAGCACCTTTATTTTAGGGGTCATGGGCTGAAAAGGTTGAGAACCACTGCCGTGAACAGTCAACCTAAAAGTAGCCCAGCAGTGGTTATTATGAGAGGGGACTTACTGACTGGGACCAGCAGAGTAATTAGTTGGCCAATAAAAAGTCAGATAGTAAAACAAATAGACGCCAATGAGGCAAGCAAATCCAAGTAAAGTTTTGTGGAAATAACATTTTAAAAAATCAAATTTCCAGAAACTTACAAATTGCATTAGCAGCTTTTTTTTTAGTCTTCAAAGTAATTCAGGCCTATTTTTTCAATTCCATTCAATTCAATTTTATTTATATAGTACATTTCATACAAATGTAAACTCAATGTGCTTTACAGAGGATAAAAACAAACGCAAAACAATCAGACAAACAGCAACAGAGATACACTATTGAGTCAAGAAAAAAAGAATTTTTAGGCAAAATAATTAATGATCTTGGGCACACCTTGCAACAATCTGTTCAACTTTTTGCATATACTAATGTTGGGATCTCCTAAAAGGAGTACATTCAAATCCATTAACAAGTTTGCGCACAAAGATAACCTAACAGCCAAAGGCTTGCGAGAAAAGCAGAGTTTTAAGGCCGCTTTTGAAGGAACTAATTGTTTCAGCAGATCTCAGGTCAGCAGGCAGTTTGTTCCAGAGGACAGCACCACAGTGACTAAATGCACCGTTGCCAGATTTAGTTTTATTTCAGGGACATTGAGGAGACACACACCTGATGATCGGAGAGGTCTGCTGGGATGGTAGTCAGTGAGGTCAGAAAGATATGGGGGTGCCATAGCATTCAGAGATTTATAGACTACAAGTAATATTTTAAAATCAATTTTGTACTGAACAGGAAGCCAGTGAAGATGTTTTGGTACAGGTGTAATATGTTGTTTTCCTTGTCCTTGTAACTCTGACAGCAGCATTTTGGATGACCTGGAGCCTTCCAATTGACTTTTTAGGAAGTCCAGCAAAAAGTGCTTTGCAGTAGTCTAACCTGCTGGCTATAAATGCATGTACCAGCTTTTCGGAGTCCGCTTGTGACATGAAGTGCCTTAATTTAGAAATGTTTTTCAGGTGGTAGAATGCTGTTTTTGTAATAGCTGTTATGTGGTTTTGGACGTTTAGATCCAAATCAATGATGACACCTCGGTTTCTGACATGCTCACTGTGCTGTAGAGGAATGATGACATGGAGATGAGCTCTTGCCTCTGTTTTTCTGGGCATACTATTAGTAATTCAGTTTTGTCTTTGTTTAGTTGTTAGAAATTATGGGACATCCATTTGTTTATTTCATCAATGCATCTTCCTAGGTTATGTACAGGACTGTACATAATCTTGTTTTTGCTTTTGCTTGCTTTTAATACCCTGAAATAAGATGGACTTGCATGGTAAGGAAGCTTATATTGCGTGTGATGGGATAGTTTTTTTTTTTTTTAAAGAAATAAGATGAAGGTCAGATCAGGTGGGGAGCATTATGCCGGTTCAGCACTTCACTGCGTCAACCTTGGTCCTGTACTGCTCTTGCCTCCTGATGGCCATCCTCCAGGCCTGTGCCAGGCCCATGCCCGGCCCATGCCCCATCTCTCCAGGTGAATCCCAGCTGACACCTCCATGACACACGCGGTCACCACTGGTGTCTGGAACAGCCTACTGGGTCCTGGGCACTCGTATGTGGTGAGCTGGATCAGGCCCATGAAGGCGCTTCAGGTGCCTGTAAAAGCACCATTGCTGTTCCCGTATCAAGCAGCTGATCCTTCCCATCTCTGCTCTTCTGAGTTCCTCTGCATTAGACACACAGCTTTACTGTTGATACTCAAAAGTGCGCTGAAGAGATTTTGACACAAAGAAGTCCAGGACGCCTCGGGTCATCAGGCAGCATCCAGGCCACACAGGACCAGCTTGCTCAGATATGGTGTAATTTTAAAATTGTTCAAAAGTTTGAATGTAATTTTTGGCATTAAATATATACATATAATTTAGGGTCTTAGGACTGCTTTTTTTGCTGCCATTGTATCAAAACAGGTTTCAACATCATTTGATATTTACCTCTGTCATATTTAAGTTCAAAATTGTGGTATCATGGCAGCCCTAAACCAGACAAATACACTTGTTAAGATTGGAGGTTTTTAGTGCAAACTTCAGGCATTTAGGGCATTGGTGGAGGATTAGGTTGGTGTCGCAGGAATAAAATTATTCAGTTGTTTTTAGCAGATCTTCTTACACTCCTCTGGACTCCCTCTTTATCATGTATAACCCTCTTATACAGACTACAAGGACAAAAAAGGCCATTTCCCTCTGCAGATGCTTTTCTGCGATGGTTTTATAATGGCTTTCACATTGTAAAGTCCTCTACTATTTTATAGGAAGAAGAAGGAAAAATAATAACAGCAACATTCCTGAGGGGCTGTAATTTTCTTCCGGCGGGTAAAAGTTGTCCATTATGGTCAGGGTCAAGGAACACATGCAACCCCGTCATCAGAACCGCGTGGTCGGCCACATCAGAACCGCCCGTCACGACCAGTGGAAAGGCCCTGTCTGTTAGTACAACACGCAGCCAATCACCAGCCAGCAGCCCCAGCGCCTCGGTTCACTCGCCCCCCCTAACCGCGCCGCGCTCTAATTTAAGCACACATATTCCATTGAAATTACAGCATGTGCACCGACCCTTCCCTGCAATTTACATGATTTGCACGCTGATGGGGCGAGCTGAAACAATGCTGATGGAGTGGATACGCGAGACGTCTCTCTCTCTCTCTCTCTCTTTGTTTTGTGCAGGTCAGTGGAGCAATCGAGACAAGATTAGCAGGTCCAAAGAAGACAAAACAGTTTGTGCATCTAAACACAAATTTCATCAGGGATCAAGTGGTTATACTTGATTCAGACCTAAATAAGACGGCTGCATTGTTGTAACAGCTGAAGTCCTCCTTTCACTGAATTTATTTGACCTTATCAGATGGCAGCACAAGATCAGACGCCAAATAGTTTCAGAGCGAGCACAAGTGGCGAGAAATGTCTGCCAAAACCAACAACATGAGTGCTGTAAAAACTTTCCATCCAGATGTGCTAAAAAAGGTTTGACCCTGATTGAAAAATTGTCTTTTCTGTTTATGATGCAGTCTGGGCCACATACAGTTTGAGTTTTTAAAGCTCCTGTGAGTTTTTATAACTATAAAACAGACTGAAAGTGATGCTGATATCTCTGTATGACCCACAAAAGAAAACAAGACCATCAGCAACAAGATTCATAGTTTCTACCTATTTGTTTTTAAAGCTTGTGAACACTTCCACAGGATAGGTGTGAAAGCAGCTGAGTAATATGACTGATGGAACAGCTTTTGCTTTCATTTTTCACTGTGAGTGATAGGTTTGACCTTCAAAATAAAACACGTTAAGGTTTCATTTCTTTTTATTCACATGTACAAGACTTTCACCTGACATAAGAAGGACTACCTTGTCCAAGGGGGGTGCCAAAACTTCCTCACAGGAGCTTGAATCTCAATGACTGTAAAGATTCATACTTTAACTTTGTTATTCAGTGCCTATAAAAAAAGTATTCATCCCTGTGGATGTTTTACCCTTTAATTGATTTTATAAATCATTCATGGCTAATATAATTTGGCTTTTATGACAAAAAAAGCCTCTTTAATGTCAAAGTGAAAACAGATTTACACAAATAAATGCCAGTTAAACAAAATATGCAGGTCACAATAAATGACAGAATAAATATTCACCCCCTTCAAGTCATTATTTAGTAGATGCTCCTTTGGCTGCAATAAGAGCACTGAGTCTGAGGGGACAGGTCTCAGTCAGAATTGGACGTCTCAATTTTCCTCCATTCTTCTTTGCAAAACTGCTCAAAACTGTCAGGTTGCACAGAGATCAGGCATGAACAGCCCTTCTCAAGTCCAGCCAGAAATTCTCTACTGGATTGATGTCTGGGCTTTAACTCGGCCACTCCAGAACGTTCACCTTGTTGCCTTTAAACCATTTCTGTGTAGCTTACGCTGTGCACTTCAGGTCAGTGTCCTACAGGAAAATAAATCTTCTCCCAAGCTGTCGTTCTCTTGCAGACTGATTAAGATTGTCCTCCAGGGTTTCCCTATATTTTGCCTCATTCTTTTTTCCCCCTCTACCTTTATAAGCTGTCCAGAGTTGGCTGCTGAGAAGCATCCCTGTCGCATAATGCTGCCACCACTGTGCTTCACAATGGGACTGGTGTGTTTGTGGTGATGTGCAGTGTTTGGTGTTCAAACACGGTGTCTTGTCTGATGGCCAAAAAGCACCGTTTTGGTCTCATCAGACCAAAGAACTTTCCTCCAGTTGACCATGGAGTCCCCAACATGCCTTTTTGCAAACTCTAGTTGAGTTTTCTTCAACAGTAGCTTTCTCTTTGCCACTCTCCCATAAAGCTTTGACTGGTGGAGAACCCAGGCAAGAGTTATTGTATGCAGAGTTTCTCCCCTCTCAGTACCTGAAGCTTGTAACTCCTTCAGAGTAGTCCTAGGTGTCTTGGTGGCCTCTCTCACTAGTCTCCTTCTTGCACGGTCACTCAGATTGAGGACGGCCTAATCTAGGCAGCTTTACACATGTGCAATATTCCATCAACGTCTTGATGCTTGATGTCTTGAAAATCCAAAGTATTTAACATAACTCCAGGGGATGTTTAATACTTTGGATTTTTTTTGGCCATCCCCTGACTGAAACATTTCAATAACCTTTTCTCTCAGTTGTTTGGAGTGTTCTTTTGTCTTCATGGTGTAATGGTTGCCAGGATTACTGATAAACCAGTGACTAGACCTTCCAGACTCATGTGTCTTTATACTATAACCACTTGAGACACATTCACTGCACTCAGGTGATTCACATTTCACTAACTGTGAGACTAATGGCACCAACTGGTTGGACCTCTGTTGCATAAGGCAAGTCACTTTAAAGGGGGTGAATATTTATGCTTTTACTTATTTTAACTTACATAGTTTTGTTTAATCTGCATTACTTTGTAGAAATCTACTTTCACTTTGACATTAAAGGTTTTTTTTGTCAGAAAAGACAAATTACTGACCTTGACTGATTTATAAAAAGGTAAAACATACGAGGGAGGAACACTATTTATAGGCACTGTACATGAATCAGGCTTTAGACCACCCCTTCAGATAGACTTGGGCCTGAGTTTGGTAAATTTGGGTTAACACTGATAAAACCAGCTGGACTTTGTGGTCAGCTGTGTTCAGCTCCAGGCCTGGGTCCCTAATATATGAAACTCCCTTAATAACCTGTTAGTGGGAGAAAAAGTTTTAGTTGTTCATGTATTTATGGATGCATGTCAACGTCATGTCCTTTCTTTAATGGGGATTCTCTCTTGTATAAAAGCATGAGTAAAATCAAAACACACCCTAGTAACCTGTCTTGATATCTGATGTTAGAAGGAACTGTTGATTAAAATCATCTTTGTTGTGGCTTTCCATCATGCAGGAGTACACATCTTTCATCTAAAGTATGAGTCTGTTGGCTTGCGTGGGATGTTGCTTGGCTGCTTCAACAATACAAAGCAAAGTGGAAGTTTACAGGTGCTGTGGGAATGTGAAGCCTCTCTCGAAGAACAACTACATCTTCACACCTCTCAAACGCTTAGAGTCGATGTTGGGCCTGAAGTTATTTAGCGTATCTCTTTATGAGGTGTTGACAGAGAGGACTGTCAGGCTGTCTGGGTGTAGTAGGAGCACTGAGAGACATGACAGACAATGTAACACACACACCTCACCTGGGAATGCTGCTGACCCACGTGGTGCATCCTGGGATAGACTGTGGCAGCGATGAGTCAGTGCAGCGAGCTGGGAACCTGCAGGGTAAAATGTGTTGTGGTGTCTCGGTATTTTGACTATCTGATCCAGACATTGTCACTGGTATTTGACTTCAATTCACCAAGGCTTTACTGCTGTTCTCTGTGTTTGTTGTTTTTAAGTGTTTAATTCTGAGCCGTGGAATCCATCAGTGTGTTCAATCTTATGTTGTTACTTTGCTTTTCATGCCAGTAGAGATGCCAGCCGTTGTGTACTTTAGCCTTTGGCAGGTGTGCGATGTATGTGTGTGTGATTTTACTTCTCGTCACCAAGGTAATGCACGTATTTCAGATAAAAACAGACCTGTGGTAACCAGTTCTGAGTTCCTCTTCAGTAAACAGAGAGATCAAAAATATAAAGATAACAAGTCACAATGAAAATAAACAGACGAAAATAAAACCAGAAATAACCAGGAAGCTGCATATCCTGAATGAGTACCCACTCATTGTTCAGTGAGGATCGGTGCCCAAATTCAACCTCAGTTTCAGTTCGCCTCACCAGTGCTGACTGCTACTAATTGCAAAAGTTGACTTCTGCTACTTCAATATTACAGGATGTTATTTAATAGGTTTTTCGTGCAGAATATTTTCCTTTGTTCAATGAAGTATCCCCAAGAAAACGTGGAAACAATGTAAAGGTGTGTGCATCAGCTGCTGGCTTGCATTTGTATTGGGGGCTGCCAGTGCTGCAGACACAGGCAAAACTAAAATAGCTAGCCAGGAGTTGTCAACAGAATGTCTCAAAAGGATTTTTGCTGTTGTATTGTATAAGATACTTGGCCATAATAGTGCCATTAGCCTCCAGAGGTTGCAGTCAATTTGCCCCTTCAAACAGGGTAAGCTAGGCTATATGGTGTAACAGATGGGTATAGCTGCTCCACATGATTTATCGAGTTGCAGGTAAAAATGGGCTAAAAACAATGCTGGATTGATTGGTTTGCTATATTGAAAATTTTTAAGCATTTCATTTACTACCCAGAATGCCTCTGTGTTTGGCACTATTTCGCAAAGCAAGCTCTTCCACCCAGTATTATTTGATGGCTATTTTTAATTCTAGTCTTAGTCTTTTGATTACATGTTTTTTAGTTTAAGTCACATTTTAGTCATTTCTACCACCTTTTAGTTTTATTCTAGTTTTAGTCCATAAAGTCCTCACATTTTAGTCTTTACTTTTAGTCCAAGCATGTATTCTCTTGCCTGAATCTAGTACCAAATCATGATAGTGTGTGCTCCATGCACCCTACCAAACCTGGGGTCCCTGTTTTCTATAGCTGAGAGGCAGAATAGCCTCTCAGCTGCGTGGTTTATTGGCAGATTTACCCACAGCTGAGTTTCCGTTAGCCAGCATTTGCTGGTCATTGGCCGGTAAAAAGGGTGGAAATCAGGCAGATAAAAATATAACCGGTCAAATTGTCTGGCAGAAAACATGCAAATGACCAGATAGGTAAATACTGAATACTTGCATATTGTATTTTGTGTAACCTAGAAGATATGTTGCGTGAATGCTTTGATATAAACTAAAAATTGCCTAATCTTACTACATCTACTGTCCTGCGGTGCTGGGGTTGTTTATCTCCTCAGACGGCAAGCACATGGCTAATTATGTATGCACAATGAAGTCAAAACTCTGCGCAGGCTCAGTATTGCTGGGGACTATGCAGGGAAAGTGGAAAAGTTTGACCAGAGCTTTCTCGTAAAGCAGAATTTTAATTTAAGTGAGGTTTTCCTGGTTTACCAAAGGCTTGATATCGTTAGTGGTATGGGGGGATTTTATGTCATCGCTGCGAGTAATGAAGAGGCTGAAACAAAGAGAATTGTTTAGCAGAGTGGCTGAAAGCAGCAGAGAGAGAGGCCTATGCCGGACAGAGTTGTAGTGGACTTCGATAAACTACTTATGACCAATCCTTAGATAAAGTTGGATTGTAGTCAACACAGAATCACATCATGCAGAACAGCATGGAGCGCTTGGAGCTCATAACGAAGGCTCTGTCTCTCTTCAGAGAGGTTACAATATATATGATCATGAGGACTGATAATAGCAGCTGACGGTAAGACTCATTTTTCATTTGAAATGTAGAGTTCTAATGCAGTGTCCAGTTAACAGAGCACTTTTGTTATGTATTTGGATATGTCATTGTTGTCGGTGGAGGATAGTATTTGGCTGTTGTAAGCTGCAAAGTTATGATAGCGGCCAATGAGCTAACAGGCTAACAGTGCTAATGTGAAGCTAACTGTTGTTTATGAGTTTAACGTGGGCGTATATTGTGTAACTGACTGCGTATGTAAGGAAAAAAGCAGCTTTCATTTTGATCTAACCACTTACACAAAAAAATAAATAAATAAATAAGAGAGAGATTTATGAGTTTTGCTGCTGTTAATACGGCAAATAATATTAAAGCAAATGTCCAGTAGTTGTTCTAAATGGCCGGAATTCTTGAGGACTGCTGGTCATTTTGACCGGGGACAAAAAAAGTCTAGCGGAAACGCTGACCCACAGTGGAGAAATATCAAGGATTTTGAATGTCCAACAACACAGTCTTGTTTTAGTCATCAACCAAACTTACTTTTCGTTAGTGTTAGTCATGAAGATCTATTTTTGTTGATGGATGTCAACCAACATTTTTAGTCATAATATTAGTTGATGACATTAACACTGCTACCACCTCAGCAAATCTACTCTGTTGTTTGGGTCCGAGGCTTCACCAGAGACAACAGCAAACTCAGCTCAAAATAGTTACTTGAGCTCAATTTTCCTCCTAAACAGTTGGCACAGTGTTTTTATAAAGAAATCATATTGTTAACCATAGCCTGTTTAACTATTAGCATTTGAAGAATAAAGCAACAGCCATGAACTTTAATGACAAATTTCCATCCAGCCCTCCTGGATCAGGGTGGGTCTCTCCAATTCATTTTCAGGAATTTGATGAAGTTTGGTAAAACACTAACATTCAGTTAGGCAGGGAACTCTGGATGGGGAGTGATGCAGGCTGCAGGCATCTGTGAGACCCTATGCTCAATTAGAAATGTCCTGCAGAAGCGTTTTAACTAAGTCCCACTCATGAGAGCAGGAGCTCTCATTGACACAGGCTCACAGTTTGTACACCTATACCAAAAGGCAAGGCAAGATCTCTCCTACTTACCAGACTCTAATGAAGTTTCTCTCTCCCTCTCTCTCTCTCTTTCTTTCTGCTGAGGCTCCATGTGTAAAAAGATCCTCTGTTTACTCTAGGTCTTAAAAGTATCCACAGCAAATAGCACATTATTGTCAGCTAAGTCAAAATCGCTCATTTCAGTTATGTTTTAACTGATTTTGTTATTGTTTCCTCTGCAGATCCAAATCAGGTACATCCAGGCAGATGAGCACATAACCGATAGCTAAAGATTTTTGAACTTCTGCTGGAATTAATTTAAGCACAAAAACTGTGCAATGGGAGCTTCATGGAATGGGTTTTCATGGCCAAGCAGCTGCATGCTAGCCTCACGTCACCAAGTCCAATGCCAAGCGTCAGGGTGGTGCAAAGCACACCTTTTTTTTTTTGCTGTCATATGAACAATCACACTTCTCAGTTTGGCAGTTGGGGCTGTTTTTCAGGATGGGGTTGGCCCTTTATCTACAATGAAATGCCAATCTTAATGCTTCAGCATACCAAGACGTTTTTGACAATGTTATGCTTCCAACTGTGTGGCAACAGTTACTCCAACATGACTGTGCCCCACAAAAAAGGACTATAAAGACATGGCTTGATGAGTTCAGTGTGAAAGAACTTAACTGGCCGCACAAAGCCCTGACTTCAACCTCACCAAGCATCTCTGAGATGAACTGGAATGAAGATTGTGAACCAGGCCTTCTAGCCAATATCAGTGCCTGACCCCATGAACACTATACAGAATGAATAAGCATGAATTCACAAACACTCCAAAACGTTGTGGAACACTTTCCAAGAAGAGTGGAGGCTGTTAAAGCTGCAAAAGGGGGGGCAGCTCCATATAAACGTACATGCATTTGAATGCAATCTCATTACGTCCCTGTTAAGGTCAGGCAGCCAAATACTTTTGTCCATATAATGTATGAAACATTAAGCTTTCTGCCATTTCAAATGGCAGAAGTTCAAACCCATATTTCACCAAAGCACCTCTAGCATTATTAACTGTATGTAATCACAATAGGGAAATACAATAGTTTAGTCATCAAAGATACAGGATGTCCTACTTTGAATCCTTCCACATGACTACATATTGAACATGGCTGTCATGAAGGGTGATGATAGAGGGTCATTAATCCTAGCTGTGTAAACAAATATAAAACTCAGACACAATGCCTTATGCAGAATCATTTTAATCCCAGTGAGTGTCTTTATTTTGGACCGATTTCAATGTGTCAAACACGGATGTCACGTTTACAGGGCAGGTAAACATGGCTTGTTGAACAGTGGTTCATTCATTTACTCAGGTGTGCTGATGGCACCACAATGCCGCGCTATCGCACAGTAAGTGCTTTTGAATAGGAATTTGTTCATTGTCAAATAAGATGGAGAGCCGAGGGGGCCTTGGCATTTGAAAAGGCCATATTTGAGGGCCTCCTCTGTGAGTGTTTACATTCGAGGACAAATGAAGCCATTGAGTCGCTGTGAGCTGTGAATGAGCTCCTTCTGCACACACGGGCTTTTTGAATGCACATCAAAACAACCTCAGCAAACCCAGGGACGCATTCCTCAGGCGTTTAATGTGCGGGCAAATAGGCAACCACTTCAATAAAATACCTCTTGGATGGAATTGCATAAGTCAAAAACAGGCCAAACTGGGGTTAAACTCCGGGGACGCCAACGGTTGAAGGTTTACCTGAAGTTTTTAAGGACCATTTCAATAGAGGAGATTTATTGTGCTGACAGGTTTACAGCGGACATACATGCAACTGGTATGTGCAGGAACAAAAACCCGATTGAGGGCACGCCAAGGCCGTCATTTCTGCAAATAGAAAGATGCTGATCAATGTCACCACCTCAAAGCAGACTTCATTCATCAGATCTTTCTAAAATATATAGAGGAAGAAGAAGAAAAGCCTCTGCCACAGTTCTATTTTTACACGCCGTCTTTTTGAGGTTTTAAAGACAATAACAAGTCGAGCTCTGCGAAGGCCATCCTATTTTAATTATATTGTACCAAATCTCCCCCGCCCCATCTCCCTCCCCTTTCCACAACCCCTTCCCTTCACAAACACACAAAACGGCATCACGTTACACGCCAACATCCCCACTACTCGCGCCATGTAATTATACAATCGGGAGAAAACATTTATTTTTAGGGTCAGTAAATGTTTGACTTCTGCTTGTCTCAGAGAACAGGCAGGGGTATTTCACTATAAAATTTTTAACAACTCAAGCTTCATTGTCCAGTTTGGGGATTTTATGATCCGAAGGCGTCTACTTGTGTTGAGAACGTTTCCAGTTCCAGCATCATCCAAGAAAAGCACACAGTGTTCCCAATGACAGGTGTAACTGGTTAAAGATACTCTAGATACTGAAGAAAAGGAGGATTTTAAAGATTACACTGCAGTGTTTTTTTGCTTGCCTAGCTTTTTGCTTTGGGAAGGGGCGCGCCTGGGCTGGAATGAGTGTGGTCCGAACTCATAGACAGGCTAATTTACAATATATACCAACAGCAGCCTGCCTAGTCCATTCAGCACCTCATTGTCTGCATCAAGTTGTATAGTGAATTTGATCAGTGAGTGAGTGATGGGAAGTTGATCAAAGGCTGTCTCAGGATGTTTAGCTGAAGGAATATACACGCAGGTAAGGTCAGCAGAAACTTATTGATGATAAGTATCTTTTCTTCTACAGGTCCTTGCAGGACCCTCTCCCCACAGGACCCCATTACCATAATTACAGAGCATTTGGACCTGAATAAAAAGTTAACGCTGATTTGTGTTCACATTTTTTTTTTTAATTTTAGCAATTGAAAACTTTTTCATACAATAGAGTGAAGAGGAATGAGTCCTAAAACGCCGAAGTGAGTTAGCATTTTAGCACTTCCGGTCCCCTTGTCTAAAAGTCTATGGGAATTTTGAATGAGTTTTCAGCTAAATGCCTGAAATAAGGTCTGTGGTGAACACAAGCATAAGAGAGTTTAACGTTTTTATCCTACGACATAAAATACATCTGAAACATGCCCCACCTTTGGAATGTGTATCTTTTTACATCTTAATAAAGGCGGTTGCTAAAAGATAGCTAACAAGGACTACATATTTCATTATCCGAAGCACGGCAACTGAGCCTGCCGTTCAGTTGTATCCGCGTTTGATGACATTAAATTAGTCGACCGTGTTGAAGTTCAATATAGCATGACGTTAGCTTTTTACTTACGACAGTTAGATTAACGAACCAGATATGATGATTATCTTTATGAACAAAACGTGTAGGTCTTATAAACTTTTATTGGACACAGAGCTTATTTTCAGCAATAATCCAAAAACCCATTGAAAAAATCCCATAGGCTTGATGCAGAGGGAACCCATGCTCCGCCAACTTCTGGGTTTGCCTACAAAATTACATCACGACTGCACCACTCTATTACAACATTCTTAAATTTTCTGAAACTGAAAACATGTCCTAAGCATAAAAAGACAACTTTTACAGGTGAAAATGTGTTTAACAAAATGAACTTTTAACAAACTTTATGCCCACTCTACCCACAAAGGGTGAAGCTTTTATTGCTGCAGTGAATCTTTCTTGGTTTTTGGAAAAACATCTCCAGTGCCTCTCCATAAGGAAAATCAGCAACCTGTGGCCCATTTATTGATATCCGTAAGCAGGCTGCAAGATGATCCCCCTGCAGCCTGTTGTGGATGTTGGTCTTGACCTACAAAACATTAATTAAGCTTTAAAAGTGATACCTTAACGGCTTAACAGTTATTGTTTGAAAACAGCAAATGCTGTTGTGAGTAGGGGTGTATATTGATATATCGATTGGTTGATTGATGATCTAATCAGATCGATGGAAAGTCAAAACATTGATCTAAATGGATGGCTCAAGCTACGCTTTTATTTTGAAATTCCCCCCGCACGCCTGTTGACAGTTTCCGCCGCAGGCAGCGTCCTCAACAAGCTAGCTAACTAAGTAGCAGCAGTGGCTTAAAGTTTCGCAGCTGAGGGAAGGAGGATTTCCTCTCCTCTCTCTGCTGTGTGGATATATTTCAGATAGACATTACTGCAGGACGGATCTCTCCCCTTAGTTTGCCGACTACATCTACGTCTTTATCTGTATATAACTGTCATATGAGATCGTTTAGGATAAAAACACTCCACCTGTTATGGCTGAGGAAGCGAGTGCTGTCTGCAGCAGACCACAGATACACAGAGAGAATAAAGTCAGCTGCTGCATATCTCCTTTGATACACGTATTTTACATCGCTGTCTCACGTTACATTTATAATGAAAATATAAGCTGTCCAAACTTAATGTGGTTTAAGCAGGACAGCTGTTGTCTGTTTACCCCCCACCCCCTCGCTCTTGTTATAAAGCTGCACATCACAGGAGCATCTTTTATAATAAAACTTTGCTCTAGTATTCTGTCTAACCTTTCCATTTATTAAAATCAAGGTTGCAATAAATATAAAATGATAAAGAATCATCATATAACATCATATGCCACATATTTGACCTCATTTAAATCTCATAAGGTGAATAAACTACAAAAATGAACTATCTGCCACATTGACAGGCCCCTGTGTAAAGTATGAAGGGCTGATATAGAGCAGAAATATCTGTTGAAGTCCACATGTGTGTAAATAAGTTTAAGAAAAAAATCTAAAATGGGAACACAGGCCAAACATTTTGAACATTATGATAAAGGGTTGCAGAAAAAGTCCATAGCTATTGGTGCTTTAGAGGGATCTGGGGATTTGAGGAAATAAAATGTTTGGTGCTGAAAATGTTTGCTGTTTTAAATCAGTATGTTTTAACACACATGTGCACAGTTGTGTTCCTAATTTAAAGGTAATCAGGGTTAATCAGGTATTTGTTGTTTTTGTTAAAAACATTTTTATTAAATACAGAGACCTGTCAATAATTTAATTGCAGAAACTGTTTTTCTGTAACTGTGGAATTTTTGCACAAAATTGCCTGAAATCATATCGTGGCAGATTTTGTGATATCGTAAAATATCGTATCGTTGTCCAAAATATTGAAATCGTATCGTACCTGGATGAAACTGGTGATTTACACCCCTAGTAGTGAGATGCTATTCTTACCCTGTTCAAGGTAGAGGAGTCCCTCTCACAGTGGTGAGATTTGATTGTACAAGCTCCCAGCAAGATATAAACAGAAAACCACACATAATGTACAAACATAGTGCATTATTCATGATAGTGTGAAAATGGCAAGTTTTAAGTTACCTTCAGTGGACCAGAGATAACTTGCTCCTTGAAAGAAGTCCATTCCTCAAGGACTGTGGTGGAGCCAACATGAGGCAAAAACTTCTCCACCAGTGTCTTAAGGTGTGTCTGTGCATTGTCAAAAGTGTTGCCACATGTGGGCCCAATACCCAAAAGGCATCCCACCTCACTAAACCGCCTCTTAAGGTGAGCAGTCAGGCCATCCAGATATGGATTCATTACCTCAAATGGCAAGAAGGAAAAAAAGCCAATTTAGTCTACAAACTGAGTACCAAATAAGTCACATAAATGTCAGGCAAAAGCTTCTGTACATAATCATACCTGATTTTGAAAGCGCTGCCAAAAGTTCAGTCTGTCCCCTGCACCACATTCAGCCTGGTCTCTCTTCCTATCTCTGCAGAGATGCTGAATGCACCCAGTCCCAAAGGGTCATCAAGACTTGAGTTGAGGCTACACAAGTGTGAGCCAGGTTGTTGACCAGCAGAATCTTTGATGCTTTGTATTAAAGGTCAACGTGACAAGGACCTGTGAAATTAACCAAATTTACTCAGATGAAGAACTTTGTGCAAAAACCTTAAGTTAAAAGGGACCACTTTGCCAATTTAAATTTTTTTTTTCAGTGTTTTAGTATGCCTCATTAAAGCCAAAAATATCCCTTGCTTCATTTGGTGCTCTGTACAGTGCCATACTAAACACGGAGAAAAAAGGGGAAAATTGGCAAAAAGGTCCTTAAATATTGCAGCTTATTTGGGTTATAAAAATAACCTGTTCTTTGATAGCGAGGAACATGATATCTTCCCTTTGGAAAAGCTTGGAGAGCCATGCCAGGTGAGGAAGTATATCTGCTTGTAGGTGGAGGGCAGCAATGAAGGGATAAGTCGCTATGAATGAGTACAGTCCCTTAGCAGTTGGACATTTCCAGGTCTCCAGGGATGTTTTTGATGAGATTTTTAACAGCCTCATGTTGAGACAGCCACCGGTGTCCTATAAGTTTGATATAAGTTTGTAAAAGGAATTCTGCAAGTAAATAATGGATATTCTAAATCTCAATTGTGGTTTAAATTTACCTTAACTTTCAGCTCACACACACCGAGAACCTCTGCAGTAGCCTTCAGAGATGCAGACAGGTTTGCACTATTTCTGAAGTACAGATGGAGCTGTTGTAGGTGGTCTCTGAATGTTGCCATGTATGGGACGTCATCTGATGCATCCTTGCAGGCTAGAGCCAGTCTATGTGCAGCACAGTGTACACTGAAGAGCCATGGCCATTCCCCTGACAGTTGTTTTGCCACTCCATGTTGTTTCCTATAAGTGATTTTAATGAAATTACCAAAGATATTCAAAGTGATAATGACATACAAGGAAAAAAAAGTTTGACATACCCGTCATTACTGCTGCACCATCGGTTCTTCAGCCAAAGCTGAGGTGTACTGGGATGCCCTTGATCTGTATGATCTTCCTCAGGGCTGCCACTATAGAATCAGCTTTTCCAGCCGTAAGGTAGATTAGGTCCAGCAACTGGCAGAAGAGCTTCCCCTCATTGTCCAAGTATCTAATAATCTATAACATACATTTCAATTATCATAGTATTTATTTCATTTGTCTTTTCTTTTTCTATATAGAAGCAAGGGCAGCTGCAAAAATCAAACCACAAACATATGCTGTAAAGATAACACTGACATCAAAAACAATGTTACAGATTCTAGCTTTACATGTTACATTTTGGCATACTTGACATGAACGACCAGCTGTCTGTACACGGACGCATCTGTAGTTTCACCGATTGCTTTTGACTGATGGATGTCCCTTAATATTGGCTGCTCAGTTACGGCGGTGAGAATATCCAACATCTCATCAACAATGTGGTTTGATCAGTAGTTTGTAGCCTTGCTAATCCGAAAAATAGATTGTTGGAAAGGTTTACACAAAGATACATTGAAATTAATATTATGTTATTTCTTCAACTAAATTTATGCTAAATATAATTTATAACAATCACATGACACCAGCTTAATTTTTTTAAGCATACATTAAGCTTGTTGAAATAGCTGCAGCCCAACAGACTGGCCAGGTCCAACAAGGCTGGATAGTTCGTGTGATGTGCTATTTCATGTTTGATGAGCCAATATCAGCACTTGAATGCTCCCATCACGTCTTCATGCTCCAGGACAACTTCGGGCTCAAAAGCAGCGAGGACAGCGTTGCCTGAAACAAAACGCATCATCTATATCAAGGAGCATGTTAATGTTAATATTGATTTTAAAAAATGATTTAAATACTTTACCTGCTGTCAGATTTGACTGGCGCAGACAGGCTGTCTTGTGATGGTCAGATGCCGTGTGTTGGTCAAGTCCATCCTGTCTATAGGACTGGCAGGGTAGTTCAGTAAAAATTCTGGCCTGACTTCCCCTCTTAACCACCTGCTTGTGCTGCCTACATAATTGAAAAAACGTTCCTGTAAAAAAACAGCCCCAAAAAAGAAGAAAAAAAATGTATTGACATGGATGGAAAATGCAAGATTAAAAAGAAAGAAAACATATCATTAACAAAATATGATTAACAACAATCAAATGCTTTCTTTTACACACTCTGGCATAGTCAGCACATCTCAGCATATCCCAGACTAAAGGACTCAACATTTGGTATGCACACAGAGCTTTTCATTCATTTATTTGTTTGTTTGTTTATCTATCTATCTATATTAATCAATTCACTCAAGTTAGGTCTTGTACAGCCATGCAGAGTATCTTAAGTCTGACAGCCATGCTGGATCAAAGCCAGACTGGCGGTGGTGACCCATCTGCAGCTTCTTACTATGTGTCTCGATGAGTGGGCTGGAACAGGTGTGCTTAGTACTAGTTGGGGCAACGTTAACCGGGGCAGGGGATTGGCAAGCGTTGTGGTCAGGGCTGCGAGAGATGCTCTCATTTTAGCTAGCACCCGCCGTAGAGCTAGCTGTGCTTTCCGCCTCACCACGTACAGTTCGTTTAAAAAACGCAGAGATTTTTGCTTGGAGGGGGGCGAACATTTGGGGAACCTCCGGTCATCCATTAATAATTTGTTTGTAGTTGATTTTTTTTTTTTTTTTTTTACCGTAATGTCGGGAATACGCTCTCTCCTCCACTCTCTTGAGTGTGGGTGGGTGTGTCTGTACTGGTGTGAGTGCACGTGTGTATGTTGTGAGAGAGGAGTGAGGGGAGAGCCCTGCCTGTGGCAGAGGAGAGGAGAAGTGCATTTTAATGAATGTAATGAAATGATAGCAACATGTTAGACTCTAAAATTGCGCAAATTAGAGTTAGCTTTTTTATTTGATTAAAAGACTGCCTGTTATACGCCCTTTTGATAAAAATAAAAATTAGACAATTTTTTTTTTTTTTTTTTTTTTTTTTAATCTACGACCTGAATTTCTGGGTGGGTATCCTGTTGGTAGGGCGGGGGAGTCTGTTGGGGGGGCAGGGCGCCCTCCCAAATAAACTATAGGGGAAACACTGCACTGCTAAAACTGACAGTGTTGATTGACACTCGGAGTTTCCTGGGACCATTTTGTGTACATTCTGTTTTTTTTTTTAATTTTCATGCCATTTCGGCTGCGTTGAATGAATAAAGCTCAAAAATGCCAGAAGATATTAATTTTTAGCAAATTTTTGAATAGTTATTTCAGTTTGTTAAATTGGACCCACACACTACGCTGCCACCCGCATCAGTGACCCAATGTCCAGCTTTACACTGCTGTTGCCTGATAAAATCCTGCAGCACATTTTGGCCACGACAAACCTGTATGGGAGATGCAAAATGGCAGGCTGGAGAGATGTGGACACAGAAGAGCTGCAGGGTTACGTGGGGCTGCTCATTTTGGCCGGTGTATACAGGTCAAAAGATAAATCAATCCCCAGCCTCTGGAGTGACAAGGCAGGACGGAGCATCTTCCGGACTACCATGTCCCACAAGCGGTTTCACTGCATCAGCCGAGCACTGCGGTTCGACGACAAACTTTCCTGACCCTGACGCCGCCATGGCTGCTTTTTGCAAGGTCTGGGATATGTGGATGCACCGCCTGGCGATGCTGTTCAACCCAGACAGCTCATCCCATTTAGAGGCAGGTGCAGCTTCAGACAGCACATGCCAAAAAACGCTAGCCAAATATGGCATAAAGATCTTGGCGGTGTGCGATGTCAAAACATCCTATGTGTGGATGGGCAAAGCAGCTGTTCATCCTGCTGAAGTAAACCAGAGGAAGAGGGTGGTCCTGGAGATGACAGAGGGGCTCCGGGGACATATTGTGACCTGTGAAAATTTTTTCACCAGCTATGCACTGGCAGGGGACCTGCTGAGGAAGCTGGCCCTGGTTGGCACAATTCGCAGGAACAAGCCTGAGCTTGAAGGTGAAGGGAATTAAGGATTTGAATCAGAGGGAGAAGATATTTATTACAATTGCAAATTCCTACTTTTTCTCAGGTATAATAACCCAAATAATGGGCAATAACATGTCCAATTTCTTTTATTGTTCACTGTGTAGAACCGTTTTAGTTTTTGTGTTGTTGATTGCTTACATTTTCTTCTTTTTCTTGTATATTATAATTACCTGTGCACTGTGTGCATGATGAGTGTACTTAATCTTCTGTTTGCTATGATGATCCTTTGCTGCTGTTAACACTACAAATTTCCCCACCTGGGATGAATATTGGTTTATCTTATCTTATATTAAGAGAAGGAAACAAGCGTACTGGAGAAGATCCCAACGCCAGAGCAGAGCAAGAAAGCACATAATAGAGAACCAGGTTACCCCACCCCAGACTCCTGAAAAAGTTGATCCACAGCCTCAGATGTCATGGTAGAGATTTATTGAACAACAGGAACTACATTTGACTTCAAAAAATCATTAAAAAAAAGAAACCATACAGACATCAATGATCATAAAATAACGGGGACGCAACTCCGATCTCCGGAGTGATGGACGTCTATATTACCTCTTAGTTAATGAGCAAGCTGATGGCATAGGCATAGTTTACTTACAAAGCAAAGAGGACACCTGAAGTGGCTGGAAAAATTGATAAAACGCGTATGTTTACAAAACAATACAACATATACTGTACTGACAAATAAACCTGTTTAATCAATAGTTAGATTTAATAAAGCATCAATGATTCAGTCAAACTAATGCAGAAACGATAGTCCACTTGTTTCCTTACATTTCACAGACGTGAGCTGAACAACAACTTCCGGGAGCATCTGGAGTGACTGAGCCATCGCTCAGAAACTCTCTAGCCAACAGGGATACGCCCCAGAAAAGCCCACCCACAGGTGACATTTGTGTCAGAACTGAGACCAAAAACTCAAGAAAAGACTAATAATTTGGTTGCTATTTCAAATTTGTTCTCTTGATGTGAAGATCCTCTTGCTTGGATCACTTTTTTTTTTTTTTTGCTCTCAAATGCTAATTTTTGTTTGATACTGAAAAGTTTTGTTTGAATCTTTTTGACACAAATCTCATTCCATAGATAATAATATTGATAATTCGTGTTTCATGTGCACATTGTACTTATTTCGTGGCCACAAATTGGTATTTTGAGGCCACGAGTTTGTATTTTTTCAGCCATGAACTAGTATTTCGTGAGCACTTTAATGCTATATTTTGGCCACAATTTCTTTTTTTTTTTTTTTTTTAACCATGTCATGTCTGGGGCTCTGTAGTCTTAAGACTCCAGGGATACTCTTGTCCTTTTGTAGCCACAGATGAAGCTCAGCACGAAGATTTCAGGAAATGTTCAGGGCTATTGTGCATGCTGTGTTTATCATTGTGGCTTAGAGATGGCATTAGCATGATACTGGAAATGAAGCAACAGTCATTTGAAGCAATAATAATTAATGATTCATGATAAACTTTTACTTTTCAAGCACAGAGCTATAGTGCAACAACAGTTTCTTGCTTACAACTGTTAAATAATAGAAAATGCAAAGATAAATAACCATGAAAGCTCTTACAATGTTTCTATTTCAGTATTATTTTAACTATCGTTTCTTAAAATGCTTGTTTCCAGGGGTGTTCTTCTGTTTCAGTTTAAACTGACAGTCCAGAAAGTGAATTTTTGAAAGCCAGAACTCTGAGGCAGTTAAACCAGTCCGTGAGTCACAGTGATTGGTGGAAGTCTCTGTCCCAGTCTAAAAAAATACAGTGATGTCCAATTTGTGCTTTGAGTAAAGTAAAATCTTAGTCATACGGTTTTTTAATCTCTAAATTAGTCATTCCTGAATATTTCTGACATGAGTACGGTGAGAATAAGAATATTCAGAGATGTTCCTCCTACAGCAAAGCCTGCATGCCCTGATCAGCCGTTAATGACCTTGCAATAAAGGAATGCAAGGTCATTGTTTTATAAAGGGAAAAGACAATAGAACACACACAAGTCACGTTTCCTCTTTTCTATAAAAACCAATACTTAAACACAAGTAGCAGGCTCTTCCTTTTGGTTGAACCTCTAAATATGTGGTTTTTAAAACATATTTTCCCTTCTGTCAGCAAGTCATCTCAAAAATACACTGAAACCAGCAATAACTATCCTTGGCAATAACTATCCTTGGCATAAATGTCTTTGTGATCAGGATGTACTGACAGCACACTGATCACGACATTTGCAACATGAATTCTACTTTTATACACTGCAATACGAAGTGGCAGTTAAAAGAGCAACAAACAAACCAATGACTATATTAAGATAGACAAACTGTCTCCATTTCCTGTCTGTATGTAAAAAGTAAAGCCAAAAAGCTCCCATGACAAGTGCTGACATTTTACTATGGTGAGGGCATTTTGAACCACAATTGTTAAGTTGACTCTGCTAAAATGTTGACTTCTCACCCCGCCTGCCAAAACACAAATTTAACTTACCAATAAAATGGCAACGATTCCTCAAGATTGAAGCAGGCACTATTATGGAAAGTATAACTTTTTGTTGGATTTTCTCTACCCTGTTTCTGCAAACCATGCACAGAGCACAGCATGAACAAAACATCCGTCATTTATGAATTTGCATGAATGGAATTGGTTATTACTGATGACCACTCTGCATAGCCACGTGGACATGATTCCATGATTTTATTGCCTCTGCCATGACAGAGTAAATTCCACCTCAAAAGTGAACTTTTCTTGGTCAATGGGGATGTAGTAGCTAGGGTTCCCAGAGATAAAAATAAAGAACAGGGCACTAGGACCAGACTGTGGTTGCGGGGGGCAGCATGCATGGTTATCAGATAGATAACATTAGCATTAGTGTAGACAATGACTTTTACTTTATATACATTCTCTCACATTTTCTAGCCATTTGTTGTCCTTTTCCCAATCATTGTGGTACTTTTGCAGCCTTCTCAACTTGAGTACAGGAGTAGTCTCCCTGTCAGCCATGTTTTTCAAAGTTGTGGGACAACAACACAAAAATTGTTTTTCATTGGTCAGTGAGAACAGGCATTGTGATAACGTGATGCTTTTCAATGGTCAATAAAAACGCTGCACAGGAGCTGTGATGATTCTAATAGAATTAAAAACTACAAAGACATTAATTTTCAAGTAGATCAAAAAAATAACGAACAAAATGCATTTCTTATCAATTCAGTAAGGATTGTACACTTTAGCTTCCAAATAAGGAATGATTCCTGGCAACCTTTGCTCTGTGACCCACTGACCTCCCAATGTGATATAGTGATAATTTACTGTCAGGAGTCTGTGCATTGTGTTGCTTTTTGAAGTTGGTTGGATACTTGATGTGGTTGTGCCGTGGCCTGCACTTAAAAACAGACCTGCTGCATATTTCCAGTAGTGCAGAGAGGGCTGGCGCTTCAGGACCATGGCAGAGACAGACTGGAGCGCGAGCAATGTAGGGCTGTCAACATTTATCTACAGTCACATTCAAATTTCATTTATCATTTTTTACAGAATTTGAATTATATTCAAATATTTATACACATTTCAAAAATATTATGTATGTGAAATGTTAAGTTGCTTTAATCACCGTGTAGTTACACATTTGTCCACTAGGGGACCCGCATCAATAAGATGCCTTTAAGAGGTTTAATACGAACAAACGGGTTAGAAATTAAACGTCAAACAAAAATAAATTATATTGTGCCGCTTACACAGTAATGACATTTTTTTAAAGAACAAAACATTTTTAAAAATGTTGGTAATCTGTTGTCGTTGTTAGCCGAATATGCGAGGTGATCCACGTTTTTTTGTTCACAATTGTCCCATCTGTGGCGAAAACCCTCTCCACCCTGACAGGAGGTGCCCAGGATGCACAGGTAATGACTTCCCAGCCGGGACAGGAGAGGATACCTGGACCGGGACATTTTCCACCACGAAGGTGGGTTACTGTCAGAGGGCATCGCGATTTCACTCTCGTACGTCAGCATCTCTTGTTGTAGTGAAGCCTCAAATCACCACCAGCGTGTTCACCACCTTGGCGATAAACATCCCCAAAAAGGTCCCCCATGGCACTGAGAGCGCTTTTCTCATCCTGGTGCGTCCCCGTTGCCGCACCTCCACCCTCCTCATTTTCTGTGCCCCTCCTCCTCCTCCTCCACGATAATTTTCAGCTCCCGTTTAACCTTTTCACGCACCTCCTGATGTTCGTCGTCCACTCGTCATGCTAGTGGCCATTGCTGCGCCTCTGTGTTTTGAGTGTGAAAACTTTATTGTTCATTATGTCACGTGTCATGTGACAAAACATTAGGTTTCTATACACATATGGGTGAAGTAGAGGCCAAGGAGGTAGGGAAGAGACTTGAGAACGATTAAAAACCATAGACTGTAGAAAGAATTTGACAAACCCCATGTGACGTCAGCCATCTGCTTACAACAGGCGGACTCAAACAGCTCTGAAGCCAATCCGCAGAGGCTTCCACATTGAAATTGTGGTCTCAGCCGAACTTTGGATCAACCTAACGGCCTGCCCACTAAGCGTTACTTCCTATCAGCTAGCTAGCATTCGGGTTGACAGAAACTTAGCGTCTGCCTGTCGAGTTATCTGTACATCAAATGAGATGTGCCAATCAGTGCGTAGTGAGGTTTATCCTTAATATAATCCAAACGATCTTGGTACAAAAAAATGTACCCCCCGTACAGTGAGAGCACTGTAGAGACACTAGCTAATGAGACATTTTTGGTATTTTGAACCGGGCTGTAAACCAGTTTATTTCTAGAGTAGAAGCAGGCTGTTTAACAGGTGTCCAGAGGGGACTTCCAGTGTTCCTGCAGATAGCCTCAAGTGGACACTCGCGGTATTCCAATTTTTTGTTAAAAACGTCTTAATATATATAGAAAAAAATACAGTCGAACAGTAATTTAAGCATTCAAATTTCAATACGTTTTTATTATTTGAATTATATTCGAACCCAGAAATTCATTCCAACAACCTTAGAGCAATGTGAGAACTCCAACTGACTAGAGAGGAAACAGTTTTCTCTGCATTGTCCTTCTAAAGTGGATCGCAGCACAGCCTTTGCATGTGTGAATTTCAGGTAAAATACAGCTGAGCAAAGTCTTAAGCAGCTGGAGACAACAGATCACGTGATATAGAGTCCACCAATAGAGTAGCATGTGCTTGTGGTTTGTGTGCTTGTTGCTTGAATATTTAGATTTTTTTTATCTTCTCCCATGGATGAGTACATTAGGAAATTGAAAAGTTTATGTTTTCTAGAGAGATGTGTGGAGTTATATGAAATCCTGTGGTTCTCGACTACTACATTTTCACGTTTTCGTCTAAAGCATTGTAATACCTCTGGAAACCTCTGACAGAATGGTAGCCTGTGGCTTGCACCACCAGTTAGGACGTAATTTTGATATAGTGATGACACAATTGGGAGTTTGCATTGTGTTGTACTTTAAAGATGGTCGGAAACTTTGCACATTTTTCCTTCTGTTTGCATCGACCTGCACTACGTGGATCGATGTGGTTCAACCGTGGCCGGCGCTTAAAAGAGACCTTTTACGTATCTCCAGTGGTGAAGAGCAAAGTGGCGCTTCTGGGATGCACCAGAGACAAACCGAAGCTTGGGTCTACGTGGGTTGACATGTTTTGGCAGCAAGACCTGGCGTGCATTTCCAGTGGTTCACACGGACTGGTGCTTCTGGCACGTGCCAGAGATAGATCCCTGCATGTGCTGTGGATTTGCAAAGATCAATAAAAAGGAAGTGATTCACTCCAGAGTGCATGGTGAAGAGAATGTAGAATTTAAGGTGAGTCACATGCCCATCGTATTTTTATGTATGTAGACTTTATTGACACAAATGCTTATTTTAACCAAAGCACGTCTTCACTGAAAACCATCCATAAACTCTCATGCCTGCATTCAGCCAAACCATGACTGTTTACATTGTTAATCCAGTGTTAACCCTTCTTTTTCTTCCATGTTCAATGTAATCTGATAACATCATCCCTTTATATCTTTCCATCCCATTGCATGTCATCATTATAAAATATGTGTTCATGTAATTGATGATTTACATCAAAAAGAAGTAGATACATGTCATTTTTTTATGTGTCTATTTTTGAAAGATTTATGTGCTGTAATTAGGAGAGGAAAAGAATATTTCAATGTTGCAAGAGGTCAATGGGCATAAAAACACCATAAATTTCTAATAAACTTTCTTCAAGTTAACAAACTTTTTGAGTATTAGTCACCACTCAAAAGGAGCGAGATTCGTGCAACTCATAGGTATCTGCTAGCAGGAGGAACAAGACTGCACAAGGTTCAGGCCATTATTTTATTAGTCATCAGATGTTCATCAGAGAAGCATTTTGATTTCAAACAGAACAAAGATTAAGAAGGGATAATTGCCGCTCTAAGCTGTGACTTGTTTGTCTAACATCTTGCTGTCCATCACATATTCTAAAGGGGCAGACGAGTACCCACGGCTCCACTCACTTTGCAGCTCATTGTTTGAGGAAGGCTCAGCAGTGATGGCATGATGACCACAGAGAACGTGTTAGGTAATTAGCACATGTTGAATCCAAAGAGTTCATGTGAGCTGCAGCGCTCCCGTCAGTCCTCACCTCGCTTTTGTTTTCCAATCATGGAAAGAGATCTGTTTTTTGAAGTTGAGGCTTTTTCTGGGAATAGATTCTAAAAACTTCTCTTTGTTGAATCTGGTGATGTGCCAGGTCATTCTATCTAATCTAAAGCAGGAAAAGGTTGAATCCAGGCCAAGGAGCTGTATAACATAGCCCTGCTCTTGTAGTTTATCTAATCTAACCTGCTTATTGATTGTGAGAGGAAATTACTGGAACAAGTTTGAGTGAGGTTTTTTAATTTTATCTTAAAATTTAATTTCACTATGTGCTTATGACTGATGAATCTCGGGCTTTCTGTTTGTAAAGAAATGAGACGTTATGAGTCAAAGTGAAATTAGTTTGTTAGTCATGCCATCTTAAGGGACCCATTAAAAATAAAAAGTGTATCAGAAGGTCACAGTGATTAGTTGGACAGATATTTTATATAATCTTTGCCAAATTCAGTTTCTCAGAGTTTGATGAAGAGGAGAATAAACGACACGCCTGTGATTGTGGTTTGGTGACTCATGTTGTAAATAAAGCCGCTGACACCGCACTATACCATATTTACACTCATTGTCTCTGTGGTTAATAACACAAAGGAATCCAAAATATTTCAGCTTACTGAGAGTTTCTAAACGATTCATTGTCTGAACAGAGTGAGTTTTATAAGAAATCTAAAAACAACTGAGTTTAGGGCAGACTTTTAAATGTCTACCTTAATTAAAAGTGACAGTTGTAGACTCAGGGAAGGCTGGAGATAATAATAATACTAAACTTTATTTGTATAGCACCTTTGAAAACAGAGGTTTACAAAGTGCCTTGACAATAAGCAGAATCACAATTATGAGAAAGCATCAAACACAAACAGCAAAAAACAAAGAGAAAGACAAAACCCCAACAACTGAAGAACCCATGAAAATCTCAGCCAGCACTGTAAGACCAACATTATTAAAACCCAGTAGAACATTATAAACACGATATTGTGTCAAGTTAGAAAGACATCATAACTGTAGCATTCCAGAATAAAAGTGAAATCAAGAATAAAAACCCAGAATAACCTAGACCACTCCAAGCAACACAGGAACCAACCACATAAAAGAGACCTAAGGACCAGGAATGTAAGATCATCTAAAATATTAGGAAGAGACAGAAAGAGATATAAATTAAAACAGAAGAAGAATAAAAACAAAATTTGTAGAGATTAGTAAGTAAAAATACAAATATTAAAATTCTACACCGAGATGTACCTGCTCTTAACTATGCATATGCAGAGGCATGATGTTACCACCCATCTCCTGTGTGGATCTGGCTAGGCAGCTGCACCTACTCAAACATCAACGCCATGGGGACAAGATATAACCTGGCATGCCAGGTCTGGTAAACCTGTCATAGACAGCGTCTAGGTAAGGGCAGAGCCTTTGAAAAAAATCTTGGAGGGTGACTGGATGAACATTCTGTCTCACATCTTGACGGACCAATCAGAGCAACAAAACGTGATGTGGCTGCAACCCTTACTGAGGAGTAAACGAGAGAGAGAGAGAGCTGCATAACGAGAACCATGGCGGCAGTAGGCATGTTTTTGTTGTTTTACATAACAAAAGAACTCAATTCTTTGTTCTTCTTTTAACGAAGAAATGTTGTCGAGTTCTGATAAAACTGGCGCTTTAGCAGCATCCACGCTAACGCCTTCTGCCATACTCGCACCGGCTTCTTGTTGCTGCTTGCTTACGTCATGACTCTGCCGCGCCAGAAGTACTACCCCTCGACACTGATCGGTCCTGTCACTTTCTAACTGGTTATCTCGTATAACCTTGCAAAGCAGATAGATTCACCTGTTTCTGTGCATCTTACTGGTGAATCCATCTTGCAAAGCTCCCATCTGAACCGTTTGGGCCCGGTTAGAAAGTTTCATGATTCATGAGAATTAAAATTAATAGTTTTGACCGTAGCATCAGGCTGCAACATAAAAAAGTGAAAGGAATCTGAAAACTTCCTGAATGCACCGGATATGTGTAGTTTCTAACATCTCATAGTATCAGGAGATATCTCTGTTGAAAGTTTAAATCAAGGTCTGCCTTTCTGGTTTAAACTGTTGGCCACATTACACAACAGTGCCGTATGATTAAAGGTGGTGTTGCAATATTTGGTCCATATCTATAAGCTCTGAAAGAACATGCAGAAATACAGATGAAATCGTGCACAGTGTGGACTGAAAGCTCAGTCTCTATGTATATGCATTTATGCATGTACACGACTTCAACCAAAGAGAAGCCCTGCTCTTGTTAAAACCCCACTTTTTTGTTCTCCTTCCATTAATGATTATGTTTAAAACTTGTGACAATGGTGCAGCTGCACACCATGTGAAGCTCAAATAAAACTTTTGAAATGAGTTGAGAAACTGCAAAAATGTCCACTTTTTGGCCCAGCCTCCACAAGACTAGATTTGGGCCTGTATGTAATATTGAAACATTTTTCCAGAGACTGATCTTCTTTTTGTCTACTTTGTGATCTTTTTGTTTTGTTTCAGGTTTTAGTCATCAAACCAGTCTGAACATGAGATGTAATTACAGCTAATCAGAGGGAGACGCTGTTTGATGAGTCAAATTTAGGTGAGTTCTCTTTATATTGAATGATTTTAGGGGCTTTAGATATGAGATCTTACAAATCCAGAGGAAGAACAAAGTCCCACAATCTAAAGAAGACAAATAACACAATAAACAACAATAAGAAGAATAAATTGTCTGACTTAAAACAGATAAACTCTGCTCACTGGCTGTTGTTTACACTGAAAATTGCCTCTGTTTCATATTGCGTGAATGTTTTTCTTACAACACAAATGAGATTTACCTCTATTGTTATTCTTGATGAGTTTGGAGACAGAGGGACCTCAGGGCTACGGCTTCATTACCTGAACTCTTTGGTGTTGATGGGAGAAGGGGGGGTTACTTTACCCAAGATGCTATCAGATGACGGAGTATTTACCTCCATTGGTGCTTTGTGTAATTAAAGAGTTTGCTTTTCATAAACGCTGTGACCGCTAATCACGTCAACAATTGTTGTCCTCCAGTGGCCTTTCCAGCTCTCGTGGGTCTACTTTAGTTGGAAAACACACAAAAAGCACAACACAGTCGTTTTAATATGGATTTTTAATTTCAGATAATTCTCTCCTGCTAATTACAACATGAATCAGTCGTCTTACTCTAATGTGTTTTGAACAACATCTATGAAACTCGACACGCCGCATGAAATCCGCTACTGCAGGAACTCTGTGCCTAGAGGAAACCACCAAGAAGCCTCGACTGTGTTAAGCTGGACAGCTTATCTACAACACATCTCCAGGGCTGCTTAAAAAGTCTGCAATTATAGGCTGTCACAAAGGCCCAGATGATGAGTTAAGCTGGGCTGCTGGAGAGGCACAGGCTTATTCTGAAGGTTACAATTTTCATCAAATGCTCTTGTCATGTCTTTTAATCCATAATTTAGGAACTTCTTTTTTCTTTCTAAGATTTTGTGGACAATTAAGTGTGTGCCAGGAACACTGCTTTGGGATGAAGGCTGATGTTCAAAACAGAAATCATCCTTAAAAAGTATCTCAAGACCATGGACTTTTGTGGCCTGGCTTACAGAAACATGTAAAAAAGGGATTGTACACATATTTAAACCCATTCAAAAACCCCAAGTGTGAACTGAATGTTCTTTTGCTTTTCCATTCGGGACAATAAATTGGTTTTCAGATGCAAAAAAAAAAAAAAAAAAAAAATTCCTATATTTTCAATCAGTTTCAGCACCACTTACAGACATCAATGCTTTTTAGATCTAAACCAATTCATGACATTTGTATTGCACTGTTTTCCTTTTTTGCAAGACTACTCTTAGCATTGTTTGTATAAACATTTTGCATCATCCTACATACAAATTTGAGATTTAAAACAAAAACGAAAAAGACAAAAGTAAAGTCTGGCATACTTTGCAAGATTTTTAGAATCTTAACTGGCGATTAAAAATGTGAAAGATTTCACACTAGGAAAAATAATGTCAGATTTAGAAGAACAGTTTGTTTTTTTCATACACAGTAGCAGATTGGCTCACCAGCAATGAGAGTCTCCACTCTTGAAACTTCAAATCTTGTAGTCAAACTTGACTTTAAATGAGCTACATGTGGTTAGCTGTTGGCTACCTGCTACATCCTGGTAGCAGTTTCAGTCTTACTCTTTCCTTGTCATGCCAACTATGTTGTACTGTGCATGTGTTTAAATAATAGTGTCGTTGCCTAAAATCAACTAGTTAATCCACCATGTTTGATGTCCATCTAACTGTATGCGTCAAGTCCACGATGGCTGTGTTTGTTGTGCTTCCTCCTTCAGTCAGCTTGCTACCTAACTGGCTCACTCTGTTCCATGTAACAATTTTGCCCCTGCCTGCACGGCTAAAAACTAACAGCAGTCAATGGGAAAGACTGAATCATTAGGGATTTAGAAGCTTAAAATATGAAAACAGTATGGTTAAATGGTGATTCAGAGCCAAAAACCAATAGCCAGTGAGATAAACATATAATATAGGCCATTTATGAAAAAATACTTGCATCGTAACAAAATGAAATAAAAATTATAGATGTACATGGGGTGTGTTCAGGCTCCCTCTGTCAAACTGGGCAGCCAGTCCCATCTTGTGACTGGGTATGTCATAAACCGACATCTCATACCTTGTGTGAGTTGGATCTCAACTGTGGTTAATGAGTTAATGAGTGAAAACAGGCAGACAGGCTACAGCGCCTGCTGTCACAGAGCGATCACTAGCTTGAAGTCATTCAAAACACAGCAACGGTCCAACATTCATCTACTTTACTCCTCTCTAGTTTCATTATTTTTGGAAAGTGGAAAGTGACATGGCACTGCTCACACTGATTAGAACTTAAGTGGTTGTGGTTAACGTTGGTTCAACCATTAAAAATTCTGGTGCTGACTACTAATAGACCTGAGGCTTAGTCACAGGCATCCCTTCTGGAGATATAGCATTTATGTGCAAGGGATGAACATAAAGCCCACTGACCCTGGACTTTGACCTCCAAAAAGTAGTCGGTTTATCCTTGAGTCGTAGCGGACATTTGTTCAAAGATAGAAGAAAATCTCTTGACGCGTTCTTGAAATACTGCCTCCACAAGAACAACTGGATGGAAAGTCAGTCAGAAAACCACTAATTTGCATTCAGCCTTGGCTACAGCTGCCATGGAGGCATGAAAACCAAAGTCCGTAAATGTAAAAGCTGGAATTCTTGCAAAACTCTTCAGTCAAGTCGGAGACATCTTTGGAAGAGTCCCCAAAGTCGGACTGTTTATCATGTATGGTCTACGTTAAAAAGGAAATCTCTGATCTCAGTGGGACTAACCTGGCTAAATAAAGTTCAAATAGTTTTAAAAAGTCAAAAACTGTGTTTAAGGTCATTGTCAAACTTCTAAACGAATACCAAGGTGAAATTGATAAAACGTTACAATAAATAAAATTTGGTTGAAATACAGCCACATGTAATAAATGAGCCCTTTTTCCCTGGTGTACATTAGTAACATAACGCCTCCGTCTCAGTGACAGACTTATAATATCATGAAACATGACCTCTGTCGTACTAAGAGACAATAATATCTGGGACAGCTGTGGATTTAGTATTTTGCAATGTGATATCACTGCAGCAAACCATGTGATGTCATTTCCTCTGGGTGTTCAATTTGGCAGCATTTTTAGAGATTAAAGGTCCGTTCTAACGTGCTTCATGTCCCTCTGAAGAAGAAGAGGCACCCGTGCTCCCCTTCTAATTTAACCTCCTCCTGCAATTTTGCCCCTTTGTAAGAGTGGAGCCTTTGAAGTGGCCAAAACCTTGTGCATTTAATGTCAATGTGTGTTTCTGTGTCCACATCCATGTGTGTCTGTGTGCTTCTGTTGTGCAGTAGTCCTGGTATAATAATACAAAATAGAAGAGATTAACAAAGGTAGGTTTCCTGTCGTCCTCATTCCCAGAGAAATACAATGCAGGTGAACAATGGAGGCATCGTCATTCTCCACGGATTCACTGAGAGCTTCAGTTACATGAGGGCAGCACTCATCCCTCCAGAGTAGCCGTAACCTCAGGTTTATCTGTGTGACCGTCAGGGTAAGGTTACATATAATGTTCCAGATGCTACCGTATTAATGTTTTTCTGCATCTGTGGAGACAGTTCTTTTGGTTTTACACAAGACAAGTCAGCCTATTCTAAGGATCTATCAGATCAAGAGCTTAATATCTTATGTTAAACCCAAGTTTTGCTTGTTCAAGCAATGGCACTATCAAGTATTGAGGGTGTATCTCAAATAATTTTGGATATAAAATCTAAATTCCACTCTCAAACATCTCCAAAAATAGAAACAAAGTCCCGAGTTACCGTATTTTCCCCTTTGTGCAGTGATTAGCGTGCCAGACACAGCAGCTATAAGCAGGAGTGTGGCTTGCTGAGTCTGCTGACAGACGTTAAAACGCTCTCTGATCTGATAAAATCCCAGTCTTTGATTAGTTAAGTGAAACAATGGCACTACAAAGAGAGGACTCACAACACAGATCAGCAGCAAAGGAAGAGCAGATAATTGATTTGAAGGTTTAATTACAGCATCCTGCTGGAACAATGTACAGTCTAACATTTGACTGTACACGTCATTTTAGACTAAAACTGGATTTGTAGGATGCATGTAAACATGCTAGTCCAGCTGAAATGGCCTGGGGATACAACCATAAATTAGTTCCCAAATAGTTTGCCAAGGTACATTGGCATGGCATGAGACAAATCAATGTGTGCTGTAAGTATTTTCTTCAACCACACATAATTACTACAACTATGTAACAACTAAAGAGACTGTAACATGAGTTAAATTGGCTATTTTATTCGGATATGAGTATGGTGTGCATGAGATTTTGGCTTTATCTGAGAGGAGTCTGGCTGCAGACTATAGATCTCAGACGGCACCTCTCACTGACTGTTAATGTGAGATGCCATCTCGGTCAGAACAGAAATGCTGTAATTTATTCAACTTCATAAAAAAGTCTGGCAGTTAAAATCATGAAATACCAACATGGCAGATATTACACACTGTCAGATTTCATAAATCGGACAGGAAATGATTTGAAGTCTAATCTGGGATTAAATTAGGTATAAACTTGATTTAGAAGCAGATAGGCCAATGGTGGCTCACGTTAGCTTTACCTTTACCCGTTAGCTATGTAGCTTACGTTGGCTTTGTAGTTTTATTAGTATACAGTAGATAACCAATGAGCTTTAGCTACATATCTTATGAAAGCGTTGTAGATTTGTCAGTATCAGTATCCATGAACTTAATGAGCTTAAGCTATGTAGCTTAAGTCGGCTTCATAGACTGGTAAGCATCAATTTCCATGAGCTTCAGGAGCTTTGGCTATGTAGCTTACATTGGCTTTGTAGATTTGTGAGTATAGCTCTCCATGAGCTTTGTGAGCTTTAGCTTTACCTTTCTAGCTTATATGAGAATTGTAAGTGTAGCTATCCATGAGCTTTGTGAGCTGTAGCATTAGCTCAGTTAGCTTTGTAGCTTGTGTTGGCTTCATAGATTAATTCATATAGATATCTATTAGCTTTGTGTCTTAAGCTATGTAACTTATGTTAACTTTATTACTACAGATATCAACAAGCTTCTTATGTGTTAGCTACATGAGTTATGTAGCTTGCATTGACTTTGTTAATTTGTTAGGATAGATATCCATGAGCATCATGAGCTTTAGCTTTAGTTAAATAGCTGTGTAGCTTACATAAGTATCATCAGTCTGGATATCCAAGAGCTATCCGTGAGCTTTAGCTATGTTAGCTACACAGCTCCTTTATGTAGCTTAGGCAGCTAACAGAGCTTGTGAGTCATGTTTGCTACGTTAAAGTGTTTTCATGAGGGACAAGTCCATTGAGTCCTTAAAGGCTGAAAAAATGGCTTCAGAATTGGAAATACATTATTAATCTAGAGGAATTTTGGACATTACAGTTGCCTTTATACCCATTACAGCTGTAGGAAATGAGAATGCATGAGTATAATTCTGAATAAAATAAGAAATAAAGAATCAAGTGCAAAAATATCCAAGAACAGAATAAATTAATGCAACATGAGAAGAAAAGACAGTAAAGATGCAGCAAAGACTACTGCATGCTCCATTTGTTGGTTCAGTAAGAGAACAATTACGTCTACTTATGTGCTGGTATGGGAAACTCCTTTTACTGAGAACATTTTGAACAATTTGGATTCATTAGGAAGAATTGAAATGATAAATAATGAAGAAGTTCACAGCTGCTCTTTCAAGTCATGCCCAGAAACTCTCCTTTTCTTGATTGGATTGCACTGATCCATCCTCTTCATTCTTTTCTTTCCAAAAGTACAATGCTAATTCCTGGAAATTTCACAGACAAGCGTATTTGTGTTGGACCCTGATCCTTCAGTCAACCTGAGAGCAGAGAACAATGTTTGGATTTGAACGGTTTTCTCTGGAACTGAAGGATGGTTTGTTTTAACTGCAATGCACAAAATGAAGGGCCCTTTTAACACTTGTTTATTTCCATGTTACCTTTGTTGCTACAGTGCGTCTGAAAAACATGATTTATACAGTTTTCATTTATTTTATGTACATTGTATTCAGTCACTTGCTGAAATGTTTTCCAGTCCAGACCAGCAGCAGTTCACCTTCATTCTTCAGTCCTATCGAAGTGTTTTGGTGCCCCGACAAACCCTCGGGTGGCTCCATTCAGCAGGTCAACAAGACCTCACAGGAGCCACTGGCAACCCCGGTGCCCACACAGCTGATTCTCCAACTCTGCAAGACAATATTACAAGAGGCCCCTCACAATGCAAGTGGCCCCTCACAATGCAGAGCCTCCATTCACAAAGAACAGGGACTAAAGCAGCAATCAATGCAGGACTCCTGATGAGGCAGACTGGGGTTGAGCAGACGTCTGGGCTGAGGATTTAAGCGGAGGCCTCGGGCCATCATACGTGACTGCAGGCAACCTGAGACACTGAGTGGAGGGGGGAGGGGTCTGAATAAAGGAGGGAAACATCTACTTGAAGGAAAGGTTTTTAGATCGAGGTCTATGTCAGATTTTAGGACACAAACTGTTGTTTGGCAGTGTGGTTTTTCATGTTTCTGCAAGATTTCGACACAAACATACAAATGATCTCAGCTTGTCTTCCAGCTGTTACGAGGGGCAGCAGAATATTTTAGTGGTGTTTCATGTCAGCGTATGAGGCTTCTCTCTGGCTTGCAGGCCTTTTATCAGGGAAAACATGCCATTTAAACTCTGCAAAGTTGTGGAAAACTGCACAGTTAAAAAAGGTTTTGTAATATCTTTATTAAGCCTGCATGGAATTAGAGGACACTTTTCATCAAAATCTTATGCAGAAAAGATTTTAAGGGATTTTTTTATTGGTTTGGTGCTTTGTTCTTACATGCACAAAACTGTTTTAGACTGGGAGTTTGCCAGAGAGCTCTCACTCTGCCCTTATGCTTTTACAGTAAATATTTTTGTCTCTGTGCATGGTCATTGCTTTTAACCAAAATGCCGACATGAGAGGCACAATATGTAAAGTAAACTGTCCCCAGCCACATTACCAAGGTGTGCTTAGACCTTCTTATAAAAATTCAGCTCAGAATAATGTTACGAGAACATGTTTTAATTTTCTATGTGATTATTTTTGGGGCTTTTTGCCTCAAAAGAACAGGATGGGGGAAAGACATGCTCCAAACAGTGGCATGATGGGGAATTGATCTTGCAACCAGTGTGCCAATGACTATAGCCTCTGTAAAAGAGCGCCTGCTCTACCCAATTAGCCAAACTGGTGCCCATCTGCACATTTAACGTCTAGTTTTAGTTGGAATAACATGATGAATTTAATTCTGTTTGCTTGTAAGCACACTGACTCTCGTCTCTATATATTTAAATGTATTTTGGCCATTGCATACTAAGTGACTCCACTTTAGTTCATGTGTCCATACTAGGCAGTAACATCATCTGTGATGTCCGTATATCTACACTCACTAGCCAGCCTCTTACGCATTATTTCTGTGGCTCGGTATCCCTGCATGCTCTGCTGGCAATAAGAGTGAATGGGGGCAAATCGGCCTCAAGCTAAGAGGCTTGAGGTGCTTCTTGAACAGATTTTCTCCCTCACAAAGGAAACTGATTTATGAAGTAAAACCCAAGACAGGTCACAAGGGAATCATGGTGTGCCATTTACAGGTGAATCAGTTTTAAGGGCAGAACCTATCCCACCTGTCATTGGGCGAGAGATGACTTTCTACCTCATAATTGTGATTTTTTTTAATGCTCTGTTAATGCTTTGTCTTAACCAGGTAAAATACATGCCCTTGAATGCACACAAAGAGTTCTGACAAGCTGTGCCAGCCCAGCCATCATACATTGCCACTGTCTAGGCTCTGTTAACACTTCTGAGGTCAAGTGTGCAAAAGGACTTCACAGAAGCATTTTGTCTCCATGCATTTTATGCTGCAGAAAAAGCAGAAATATTGAGCATTAAACTGGAAGTGTATGAGGTTAAAAATGACGAAGTTGGTGAGGAATAAGTAATAGTGTTTGGGAAATCTTAATAGTATAAGTGTGCCTGTGAGTGGACAGTGATCTTCCTGGTCTGGGTATTTCACCTGGAATATTTAGATCTTTTGATCACATCATTTTCTAAAAGCAACAGTAACTAGAGACCACATATCAAATGTTGATGTAGATACATGTAGACAGTCTCACCAGTGCAATACTCTTAATCAATCTTTCTTTTCAATCTGACTTCCTTAGAAGAAGTTCTACCAGTCTACCAATTCTGCTGCCATCAATAATCCAAAACACCTCATGAATTCATCCATCAGACCAGATGAAACTGTTCCAGCCGACAAATACGGGGTTAAAAATGAGCTTGCATCTGTGTCTGTTTATTACTTGTGTGTGTTTCCATGTGTGTGTTTTTTTGTGACACACCATGTAAATATTTACTATCTGTAACCAAATGAGTGTGCTGATGTGGATTTAAAGCCACATTACTGAGGATAAAATAATGAGCCTGTGGTTTCAGGGAGCTGCAGGGAAACACGCTTGGACAAATAAGGAGGGTGAGTAAACGCCGCCTTTGTTGGGCGCTGTGATACTTCTCTCTCTGCTCAAACAGAAGGTGTCAGAGGTTATTAGGAAAACAATGGTGACTTCTTTCACTCTCTCAGCTCATTTCAGTGCGGCACAGATGTATGATGAGTGTGTCGAAGAGAGTGAATGTGGAAGTGTGTCCACAGTTTGGCTGCAGATGAACCAGTGCGTTTACATGGATTTGAATATCCTGGTTTTGGGCCTTTTCCCCATTTTGATCATTTCTGGGAATGGTGATTACATGCACACAGAGAAATCTTGTTAATGTCACTGGATGCATGATAAATGCTCTAAACCCTCCAATTAAACTGAAGCCTTTATTTACAAAATTGCAGAAGTTACAAGGCTTTTATTATAAGGAGGCTTATTATTAAATTCTAATTCTCAAAAACTGAGAATATAATATTACAGCAGTCAAAAGATTTACATTTTTAATTGCAATTGATTGCATTTCCTTTTTTAAATCACATTTCAAAATTCTTTTTGCATTTTAAACTCTTTTTGTGTCATTCTGGATTTTTCTGCTGTCTTAAACTGAGTGTAACTTCCTGTTTAGATACAATCCTGCTTTTACAGGTAGATCAAAGATCACAGAACTTAATCACAGAAAAGCAAGCTTGTCATGGACTGAAAAGAAAAAAAAAGAAAACAAAAGGGTCAAATGTTTGATAAGACTAGGTGCAGATACAGCACTGATAAAAAAAAAATCACTCCATTGGATGTTTTAACATTGAAAACAAATTTCTACAAAGCACTACCAATTAAATAAAAATATGGACGGTAAAATAAGAGAGTGCCTAAACATTCACCTAATTTAGTGCCTGGAAGGTCCAGTCACTGGTTCATCGGTGTTCCTGGCTACCATTGCACCATGAAGACTCCAAGCAACTCAGAGAAAATGTTTTTGAAAAGTAGAAGTCAGAGGATGGATACACAAAAAAAAGAAAAAAAACCTTTCCAAGGCACTGAACATTCCTGGAGTTCAGTTAAATCAATAATCAAGAAATGGAAGGAATATTGCACATGTGTAAATCTGCCCAGATCAGGCCATCCTCACAAACTGAGTGACTGTTCAAGAAGGAGACTAATGAGAGAGGCCACCAAGACACCTATGACCATCCCCACTGTGAAGCACGGTGGTGGCAGCATCATGTTGTGGGGGTGCTTCCCAACAAGGGGTTCTTGAAGACTAGTAAAGGTAGATGGTAAAATGTATGTCAATGAGGACTATCTTATTCAGTCTGTAAGAGAACTACAACTTTCTTTTCAGCAAGACAATGACCTGAAGCACACAGAGAAAGCTGCACAGAAATGGTTTAAAGACAACAAGGTAAATGTTGAGTGGCTGAGTCAAAGCCCAGACCTTAATCCAATGGTGAATTTAAGGCTGACTTATTTACATCAATGTTGACATTGCAGTGGCTTAACCAAAGAGTGCTGAAAGAGAAAGCACGCCATAGAAATCGGATTGGTTTCTGAAACCGGATTTTACATACTAAAACACAAAACAGGATACAAACCAATCAAAGCAGGGATATTCATGCTCTATATGCTTTTATTTTTTCATTCTGCATTAAAAAGAAACCAGGTTGAATCACAATAACAAACATTTATATTTCATTTACCAGCTGCAATGTTTCTAACGTTTCATTTGCACTCCAATGGGCTAACAACTTCAGTTTCAGACTGAACAGGTTGAGTCAGGAGTTGCATAAACTTGAACGTTTAAAAATCACATGCACTCTGACTATTCATTGGACTGTCAGGAATTTTATGTGACTGCTTGTGAGAAAAATCAAACGCGCACACTAACTGGCCTTACCTGCATGACTTGATGCTCTCGCAAATGGTAAATAATTACAAAGTTATAGACAGATGGAGCACAGAAAGAGCTTTGTTCAACCACAGACAAAACGCAGCCAGCGCTCTTTCATATTTCTCTCTGTGTCAACAAGAGTGAATGTTTAGTTTATGATGGACTCATTAAAATACCTGCAGAAGCTCACGTAACATTTTACAAGGAGGTCACGCTCAAGGAGCTCCTCTGTAGATCGTTTTATTATGCTTTTATTGCTCCTACATGTAAACAAGGCAGGAAATAACAAGCGTTCATGTGGTCTGCAGGAGTTTCTCACTTTGGCGGGCATCATTTTCCACTGCTGAGTTTATCTCCAGGAGGAAAAGTTTTTATCCTGCTGGTGATACGATACACGATAGCTGCAGTGGTAGAGCTTTCTGAAAGCCTAGATTACAGTTACAGGATAATGTAGATTTATCTCAATCCTGGTTCCCACTTCATGGTATAGTTTAAGTCTCTCGTTTTGAACCAGTCTTTCTTTTAAGACTATAAGACAAGCCTTTAGCCTTTATTTGATATGGCAGCTATAAAGACACCAGAAACAAGAGAAGAGAGGTTGTAAGATGACCTGCATCACACAGCATCAGGACCAGGAGTCAAACCTGTGACCAGTGCAACCAGGTAGATAACCTTTCTCAATGATGAGCCTACTCTACCACCTGAGCTAAAATATCACCTTCATTTTTGGGTTTTTATAGGTTTTGCATTGTACTGGAAGAACCAAATACAGTGGTGTGTTGATGCAGAAAAGGAATACATTGAAGGAGAAAGACACTGAAAAATGTTAATGTTCAGTAAAATTGTATCACTGCTTAATGTAGCTGTTTAATAGCCATACCTCTTATACCTGAGCAGCCCACTTTAGACAGATGGCACCAACGTCTGCCTGACTGAGGTGGGTCATAACAGTGCTTTTTCCAGCTTGTATCCATCGTTTGCGCGTTGTTTTGGTATTTCAACTGGGAAAGGGGTTGTTCAAAACATTTTTGCTGGGACACACGACACAAAGCCTGAAAACAGGGCAGTCCCGGGTAAATCAAGACAAATGGTCAGCTTAGGTTATATGCCTCTGTGAAATATACTGCTGGACAGTGAAGGCACAGTGGTAATGAAAAAGGACTGGAGTGTTTTCTATGTCAGTGTGACTCATAGAAATCTTGGAATCAGGGGATTAATGTAAGGCCCAGTGGTCTTGATCTTTGACTTTCAAAATCAAATCTGTTCTTCATTGAGTCAGAGTGAAAGTGTGTGCAAAGTTTGTGGAAAGTCCTTGTGAAGCTCCTTGAGACATAATGTCCACACGCAAAGGACTAGGGCCTAGTGACCTTGACCTTTGACTCCCAAATTCTAATCAGTCTATAGTTAAGTCATAGTAGATATTTGTGCAAAGTTAGAAAAAGATCTCTCAAAAGGTTCATGAGATATCGCATTCATAAGAAGCAACCATAGATGGACAGATGCAGTGAAAACCCTAAAAACAAATGCCTCCAGCCACCTAGCAAAAGGCCTGGTGACCTTGACCTTTGACCACCACACTCTGATCAGTCTGTAGTTAAGTCATTGTAGATATTTGTGCTACGTTTGAAGAAGATCCCTCGAAAGGTTTATGAGATACCGCATGCATACGAATCAGGCAGAGATGGACAGATGCAGTGAAAACCCTAAAAAAACGGATGCCTCCAGCCTCAGCTATCAATGGCAAGGATGCATAAAAATCCTGCTACTCCTTTTTAATTTGGCATGGATTCTCAGAGTGAGAGTTCATTGTTCCATGAAGAAAAGCATGTCAGAACTTATTTCGCATGTTCTGTCAAACCAACATGGGTGTACAGATTCTCTGTAATCGTTCCATGACTGAGCGTCAGATGAGTAACTGACACCTGAATCTATAGCTGTTACTATAAAAACAGGTGTAAGGTGTGTTTAGATGAAACCTGAGCAGACAGGTGAACACACATGAATGTAGTAATAGTTTTATAAGCTTAAAACACACCTACACTCTGACTACAAAACATGTCTGAGGTTGATTTATAGCTGTTACCCAAACACCCGTCTTGAAGCTCTCTATGTTAACACCTATGTACACAACGTATGGTTTTAACATTAGTCATGGTGAAGAATCAAATCTGCGGTGATCGAGTTCAGCTCCTTGACACTGATGAATCAGCTTCAGCTTATCAATAGGAAAGCAGATAAGTCCCAATTGAAAAGGAATAAATTGCTGCAAAGCTAATGTCAACGCCCAAAGCTCTGCAAACAGTTTGACCTCTGAATGATAGCGAGGATTTTATCAGCTGTGACAGAAGAGACGAGAAAAGTTTGCTGATTTCTGTTAAGTTCAGGAAATGGAAGAAAACACATGATAAGAGCAGGCTAGATTTATGTTTTTCTCTCCATGTACATTAATCACATTTTCCTCTTGTTGTTTGTTTGCCACAACCATATTTTTCTTTCTGCTCTCTCCTCACTCTCACAATTTTGTGACATTGACACTGAATCCCATCCAAACTTTCACGTAAAAGCATGCCATGTGGAATTAGTCAAAGTTTCTATGACAAGAACAAATCTTAGTTTGTCATCTGGGAATTAAGATGAGTTTTGCTTGGCTGATGTAACGACAGCAACATGAAGGAACAAGAAACTACAATGAAGAGACTGGACAACATCCAAGATGACTATTATCTGGAGACACTCAGGCGAAAATCAAAAGGATCAAATGAATGGGTCGTAAATTAAAATGGGTACACAGAAACATCAGGCATGTACGCCCTTTTAACATGTCATAGATGTGAAATATGTTTCTAATTCAAGTCAAGCATCCATTGACTCACTAGAAGTTACTGTAACATCGTTTTATGCAACATTTTCTAAATGGCTTTTTGTGGCAAAACAATCATGGCCTAAATGTTGTGTAAAGAACGGCAACAAATCACAGTGCACAATAAAAATCAGGTTTAAACCATATGACATAACCATGTCAATCATCTGGAGGAAGAGTTTATTCTAAAGTGGGGTTTTAGCAAGCCGGCTGAACCAAAATATATAAATGTATCTAAAACAGGAAATGTTTGTTGAGAATGATAGTAAAGACAAAGTTAAAAACAGTCGTCAGTTTTCTTAAGCAATTTTTATCTTTGTGGCCCTTTTATGTCATTGTCTTTATTGCCTGGACCTAGATAATGAATTTCCAAAATATCACAAGACAATCGAACCTCAAAGTCAAGATTTAAGGTTTTTTACAATGTGGCTTAAAATAGCAAGGGCACATAGAAATCAAAATGCCATAGAAAGCATTCACCCTCTTGGATGTTTTACCCTTTAATTGATTTTATAAATAAACCATGGTCAATATAATTTGGCTTTGTCTGAAAAAAAAAAAAACACGTCTTTAACAGCAAAATGAAAACAGATTTCTACAAAGTAAAGTCAATTTAGCAAAAATATTTAATGTAAAATAAGTGACTGCATAAATATTCACTCCCTTCTAGTCATTATTTAGTAGATGCACCTTTGTCTACAATCACAGCACTGAGTCTGTGTGGATAGGACTCAGTCAGGTTTGCACATCTCAATTTTCCTCCATTCTTCCTTGCAAAACTGCTCCAGCTTTGTCAGGCTGCACAGGGATCAGGTGTAAAGAGTCCTTTTCAAGTCCAGCCACAAATTCTCTATTGGATCCAGGTCTGAGCTTTGACTCTGCCACTCCAGCACATTCACCTTGTTGTCTGTAACCCATTTCTGCTTTGGGTCATTGTCTTGCTGGAAGATAAATCTTCTCCCAAACAGTAATTTAAGGATTGTCCTATATTTGAGAAGGACCTGGATGCAGCCGAGGACCTGAACTTGATACCAGAGGTCGGACAAGTGCCGCCATATTTCGTATGCTAATACCGGAAGTCACTTGAACTGAACGTCTCTGTTGTTTTCTTCATGCATCATTGCCATATTAATAGAGGCAGGTTCACCACACAAGGAAATACAAGCAGACAAAAAATACATGAGTTTTCGGACTACTAAGCACAGCGATTACACTATATTAATTTTAGACCTAAAAGTTTAATGCTTAAAAGTGCTTTTTATATCTAAAGCCAGGTTCTATTGTGTAGACCAGTGTTTCACATCCATTTTTCCTTGGAGCACCCCCTACATGTATTTAAGAAAAGCAGAGCTCCCCTAGGACCCAAGAGAGAAGAAAAATTCACACTGCTGCCAAAAATAAACAAAGATTTTAATTGTTTCACTGATAAAACCCTAAAAAAAGGGCTATGAATGCTTTTCTTATCAAAAGACCTTTTTTTATAACTACTTAATAACTGCTTTATCATAGTTTTAAACAATTTTTGCAAATCTAATTTTGACACCCCCCCCCCAGTCTGTGGAGTTCTAGGCAAACATCTGTAATGTTGGTCAGTGCTACCTTTAAAACTATGTTACTTTCTTGCAATCAGAGAAAAGAAATGCCTTTGAGTACTTTAGTGTTACTACTTGCTCCATGTTGGCACAGAGCCGAGAGCACATCCACCTTTCAATGTATCCACCCTATCATTAATAATCTACAGCCTAGTTTATGGCCCATAATCTGTAACTCTGCAGACCAATAACATAATTAACAGATGTTTAAACCTTTACAGCTCTTTAATATGCTCACAATCTGATCTAGGTAGAGGCATACACTACTACGAAAAATGTGCATTAAACTGTATGCCTCATAGGAATGACTGCACCGCCGTTTCGGAGAAATACAGATATAATAGCTTTTAAACTTTTTCTTGACCCTTTCGTCCAAAATTCAACATAATGGGGAGATTTCCATAGAGTAATGCTGTCATTTCTGCCATATCACTGACTAAACTAGTGGCGTACGCACACTGACGCAGCTGTGTTTACCATGTACCACAAGGAGGGAGAGAAACTGAAACAGTGCAGCTGCTCTAAGGATCTGCAGGCATTTTTCAGTAATGTATTTTTTTTTATGTTACTCATAATGGATTACTTGAACTGCAAATTAACATGTTATGCAATGTATTACAACAAGTAATCTGAGTACACTAACAGATCACTTTGAAATGCCTTAGCCCAACTCTGCTTTTGGAATCATGGTTGGTTTCACAACTACCGATGACCATGCTTCAGTACACTCAAATCATGCCAGAGACCATCTCAGACTAATGCACAGCACATGACTATGGTAAGCTTGTGTTAATACTGACAAAAAGAATAAAACTTTGGAGTCAAGTGTACTCTGATTCAGACCCAGGTCCCTAATGCAAAAACACCACCCTCAGTGGCACAATTTTTAATTTAAAAGACTGAGGACCAAAGTCCAATGAAACTCTGTAACACAAGAGTTTAAGAAAAACTCAGTGAAAACATTCTTGTACTTTGTACATTATAGTTTCTATACATTACATTGTTAGAAAGCTATAAAGGTTTAGGTTTCCAGTGTCTGTAAGAGATAAATTAACCCAGCACTTTGACAGATCCCATGTCTGAATGGCCTTATCTTTATGGCCTCTCCTGCTTCTGTTTCCCCCATGACTCCATGTCTCCACTCCCGTCCTCCCACAGTAGAGTTGTCTTGTCAGGTCTGTCGTCACCAGTGGGGTCAGACCCGGGGCGCTGTTTTGTCACCAGGTGAGAAGAGAATCCTCCTGATACTTGTGTTTATCGCTGCAGAGCTGAGGAGCTGCTGAGTGAGGTCAGTTTAAAGCCGGATTAACCCTTCCCACTTTCTGGTTGACCAGAGGGTCAGGGGAACCTCTGCCGCCTCTCACTCAGCTCCCTCGTTTTTACTTCTTTTGTCTGGAGGAGCATCTGAAATATTTCAATCATTTAAAGAGCTTTTCTCAGCAGAGAGGTCGGCCTGCGTCGTCACGGACCACAGCTCAGTGAAACAGGAGATGTTGGTCGTGACGAGGAATTCTTCAGGGATTCATTCCTGACACGCCAATGTATTTAACATCTTTGTCTGATAGGACATGTGGAAAAAAATCACACCACACCCTCATTCAGAATGGTCAACATATATACAGAATCTCAAAGGAAGCCACTAGTCTGGCTTTCCTTATGTTGTACCTGCAGTTACTCCTGTAAAAATTAGTCTAATGTCAAAAAGCAAGGACCAAGAAAATGTGACTCAAGTTTAAAAGTAAATGATGCTGTTAAATCAAATAATGCCCATGTTGAAGTTGAACTAAAAAAAAAAAAAATTAAACCTAAAACATTGTTGTGCCGTGCATACCAGTACTGTCCAACTGCGAATGGGTGTAGATGCAACCAACACTCGTTGCATGAGACCTAACGCCGTTGAAAATAAACCCAAATTATTGGATATTGCAAGCACAGGAATTTGCATTATAACAGGAACTGGTGCCCCTTTCTAACCTCTTTTCTCTCTTGTTAGGTAACAATCCTGCTATGTTTTTTATATAAATAAAGCTTAGCATTAGTTCATGCAGGACACAAAGTCACACGCCCAACCGTGATGGCCAGCTGATCCCAATTATCACCTCCTAATTCTGACAGCCAATCACAGCTCTTTCTCTAAATATGACGTACTTCTCACTAATCCCTGCTTGCATTAACAATGATGCACCATGCTGCTGCTGCTGCTGCCAAAGCATCACCTCCTCCACCCCAGCCTCCTCTTTTATAGCATAAAGCTTGTTGCATCCCCATATCCAGACTTATGCTACTATAGATTAACTGCTTCTGAATGACTTTTAATGTGTTCAATATGCATTGTAATGGATGCATCTATCTATATGGGGGGTTTCCAGTTATGCGCTCCCTAGAACAGGGGTCATCAGCTAGAGATGTATAAGGGCCAGATTTTGTCTTCACAGATGCTGTGCGGGCAGGCCCATCAAATAAACTAAAAAAGGTTTGGTTAACTTTCTATAACTATCTATCTGTGTCTTTCATTGACTGTTTTTTATTTAATTTCTAGGCATTAACAGTGAGATCAGTCCCTTCTGCCTATACTGCAGCCAGCCTCAAGGGGGCGACTGAGATATTTTGGCTTGAATTTGAAAGCTGATGCATAAAACTGCAAATTTAATCAGAATTGGACTGATAAGTGTGTGTCATGCATCATATATTAACCAATCATGGCAGACAGGTGTATTTCTGTTAAAAAAGACTGAATAATAAGTTATTCCTGGTAAAGCTGTTTCAATATTAATCATGTTTGGGGTTGATTTAATAGCTGTAGGCATTTAAAGACAAAAGATAACCTAAAAACCACAACAATTTTTCTTCTCCTCACTAATTCTGAATTTTATGTGTATTCTGGGGGCCGGGTGGGAAGTTCTGGGGGGCCTTATGTGGTTCTCGGGCTGCCAGCTGATGATCACTTCCCTAGAAAGTCATAGCATGCTGCTTGACTAATCCAGGGAGCATCTTTAAAGCAAAATTGTATGTCCATTTTGCAATAAAATGGTTAAATATATGATGAGAGTGTTCCTGACTGTTCAAATGACTAACTTTAACTTTAAAATGATGTTTTCCCCTGAAATATAACACATACGGCAAATCTGGAAATTAAAGGGACCAAAAAACAGGAGTGTTGGCAGGTACACTTTGAGTGACTCCAAAATACAGACTGAAGGTTCTATACTGTGGCAATTTATACTCTGGATATTACAGTAAAAGAAGCTTAAAGTCCTGCCAGAGTACTCAGCAAGATTGGACACATGCATGGGGGTAACATGCAAACATTAGCAAGGCGTTGTCTGGTGGGGACTGGAACCAGGAACCTTCCTGCTGAGAGAAGACAGTGCTAACTACTGTAAGACCTTGGTAATAAGATCAAATGGAGCAACTGGAGCTAAGCAATAATAGTCCAAGTAGACGTCATTCATATTTATCTAATAGATTGTAATTTTCTGATTTTAAAGAAAAATGACTGCTCTGTGTGTACACTGTATATCTTATTTGTATTCTTTAGTTGATGTTGTTTAAAAATGTCGTAATTTGATTGATAATGTGAAACTGTTTGCAGAATTGTTTTGTTAGCTTGTCACAACAGGTGACATAAAGAAATTGAGTGTTACTTGATCGTAGTCAAACATTTACAGCCTCAGCAGCCTACATTCATATAAATCTTAACACACTATGTTTTTCTTATAAATAACAAAGTGCCTGCTCCATATCGACACAACATATCTGTATCTTCTTATCTACATATCTGTACACAGCTCTGCAAACAGCCCTGATAGTAGAGGAATGCCCGACATCTTATCATCCTTTGGCTGCTGCACATTGAAATTATCCCATTACTCACTCTGTGATTAACCGTGCAATTAGCAAACACCATGTGGGTGCCAAAGGTCTGCTCCATGACTTCCTGTGAAGTGTCCTGAACTTGGTCTGAGGACACAGCCGAGCTCAGCGCGAGGACCGTGACCTCCCAGGCAGTGTTTGCTCTCTGGTGTAGCACGGACATGTTTTCACTGTGGATCCTTGGCTCATAAAGCGCACTAATTAGAGGGCATCTTTAAGCAAGTGCAGCTATCAGTCACTCATTTTATGTTTATGGCTGGTTTTTTCTGTCGCTATAAAATCTTGTAGCCAAAGTGGTGTAAAGCTGACTCGAGGAGCCAGAGGCAGAGATAAGACACCTATAATGTCTCCGTATCAGCAATGGGGTAAAAAGTGTCTCCATCCTGCTATAACCCTTGGTCGCACTCCGATACATGGCGGTGACAGTCGCCCACACAAGTTTCCAAAGTCAAGAACTGTGTGTGCTTGTGCAGAAGTGAGTGAATTATCCCTGCTCTCCAAAAGTAAAGGACATCTTCGTCTTGCATGTGCAGATTTCAGGATAAAAGAGTAGAGTGACACGCAAGATGCAGATTTCAACAAAAGACAGAGTTAGAGCGGGGCGTTTTGTTGGCTTTGAGATATATGTGAGCATGTTAGCATGCAAAAAACGCATAGGAATACCTTACAAAAGCTCAAGTCAAACAGATAGTCTACTTAAGGCATGAGAAAAGATCTACAGTCCCGGTCCCATCCAGAAAGCACGCAGTGAGTCACGGCAGCTTGAGCAAACAACGTTGTCTGGTGTGACTCATAACCACTGACACATGGGGATGCAGAACACGTGGATGGGCACACAACAGACAAGCCCAGGCAGAAGAGTTGCATCCAGTCTTACTGCCATTTACACCCGGCTTAATCCTACGACTTATCTTGCACCGAATCATCCTCTTTATCCTACGAATGTAAGGGTGTATTTGCACGTGACGTTTTGCAGGTATTGCATGCTTTTTCTCTGCATCTCGATTGGTCTTTAACTTACCTGCAGCAAATATCTGGCTTCTCCACCCGCTCACATGGCCTTATTCTCTTGTGATTAATAACCAAGTGCAAACAGCAACAATCCTTAAGTGAGTCACTAAGTCAACACGAAAGTTGTCGTCTTGTCGGCTCTTAAAATTCCTATCTAAGTCTCTGTGCAGCACCTCAGAAAGACTGGCAGAGTTATTAGTGCAAAAGTATGTAAAACATGCACAAAGCCTGTTGAAATAAATGTTTTTTTAATCAGTTTTGTCTTGTCTTTGAGTTTGAAGTCAAATTTCCAAAGCAAACACGCACACCTGTCAACCCTGGCAGTTACGCAGGCTTTGCATATCCTGTCTTCTTTTTCAAACAGGATTTAAAGATTAATATTTCACAATGAGTACAGTAACCAACATCATCGGCAAATTTTATGCAACACTATATTTGTTCAGCTGGAACATGCAGCTCTTGCAGCGTAGTATTGTAAAGGCTTCTGTTTAGACTGCCTTCGTCTTTTTTTTTTTTTTTTTTTGGTGCATGCTGCGACCACAAAAAGAAGCAGAACGAGCTTTCTTCAGCCCGACATTAGACAGGACTTGGTGCCAAACATGAATGGCTTGGGAACGTTCAGTCCTCCTGGTTAGAGCTCTTTGTTGTATTATGTTTGCCTGCAAAGCTGGTTGATTCTTTCGGTGGAATGTGGCAAATCCTGCTGGTGCCTTCAGGGGAATAAAAGAAAACCACCTGACAAACCATCAAAGTTTTTCATTTTATATTCTTACGAATTCAGATTGGCAACGAGGAAGAGAATCTTCTAATGGTGGTATAAAGTTTGATGTTTGCTTTTAGAGGTTAATTTTAACTTATGTCTCAAAATCAGAAGAGCTGTAACAACAAGAGCAACAGTCCTGATATAAAGTCATGTTCCTGTTGAAGTAAGCCAGTAAGAAGGTTCTCTTTTTGCTCTGCAAAGGAGCAAGCTTGTCTTATTTTGCATGTGCAGGTTTGTCATATTACAAAGCAGAGTACTTTATGTTTCTGTGGACTAGCTCCATATGAAACTAATAAAGCATTCCTCTATACTTGATTTGATAACAGTGCAATAGCTATTACAAAAAGTATGCAAGATAAAACATAGATAATCTTCTACAATCATTATTTTCATTGTTCATTGTTTCTGGCCGATATTTGAACCTTGATAAAGTCAATCTTTCTATTTTTTGATAACTGATAAACATGTTGTATATAATCCATATCATGACTCTCGTTGGTCACTCTAAGTTTGGCATGCTGTTTTATAGCATTGAGTCATATTAAGTGTGAAATGGAAAGAATAATTTAATTTCTGGAGGACAGAAACTTAAAGCCAAACTAGATCTCAACCTACCAGGCACCTTTCATTAGCCGGGTATAGCAGGTAAGAGAGTGTAGAGCTAAATGACCTGGCCTATTCCAGGTAAATGAGCAGTTTTAGTTGCTGCTTTGTAAGCAATGAGTAGGATTTTGAATTTGACGTGAGCCGCAAATGGAAGCCAGAGTAGAGACATAACCACTGGAGTGACGTGCTGTCTTAGGTTGGTTAAAGACCAGGGGTCTCATTTATACAGAACATAACATTGTTTTTATGTCCTTTTTTGTAAAATGTGTGCAAGATATCATGCTGCTGTCTTGCACTCCCTCGTAAAAGAGATTTTTGTATCTCAGTGAAAAAATACAATAGTACATAGAATCCAGAGTAACTGTGCATGTACCCAAACATCAGAAATTATTCAGATTTATACATCATTCCCAGTGCATATCTTAACACGATTCTTTCTCTGTAAATACCAATCCGCCTGGAACTATGCACAAAGACCTGCCTCCTGTTCCACCAATATTTAACCTTAAACTTCATTGGCAATAAAAAAACACAGTGCCATAAGATCAAAAGATTTTGATGGTGAATCACAGCAGCAACCAGAATAGCATTGAAGGAAATAAACTTTCTGTCACCAAAACTGCTAGTGAATGAAAGTGTGGTTAGAAAACATTCATTGTTATCCATAATTTAGGGTTAGGGTGAATGGTGAAGCGATTTGCTCTGCAGTTCATTTCACTGGCAGATCCTGGTAAAGCCATTTATGTACACAGTTAACCATGTCTTTTACATTATTTTTATGCCATAATGTTGCTGATTTGTTCACAAAATGTTAGATCTGTCTTCTAGGAGAGAATATTGTTAAATAATTGTGGTTGATCATGACGGGATATTGATTTTTAAAAAGTTAAATGAAGTACAAAGGCTCATATTTATTTACTTTATGCTGTTCTAGCAAGCTTAGCACAAGTATGACTGATATGATCATTTATGATGGTTGTGTTAGAGCTGCCCAAGCCTTATTTTCAAACTAAGCTCAATTGTATGGTGAAATACATGCAGGTATAAAGATGTGCTCAATTTCCCCCTGCCTCCAAAATTTTCATACGTATGGGTCATAGTCTGCTTACAGGTGCACACATTTCACCGTCAGGTCTGTTTTTTTTATAGATGATTATGCTCTTCAGGAGTAAAGTGGTGCACACCAACTCAGACCCTGTTTTGTGCGTATGCAACATTTATAAATGAGATCCCAGAGCTGCTGTAGCCGATGTCCAGTATTTCAAGAGCCTGTACCAGGAGCTGTGTTGCTCTAGTCAAGTAGCATCTGATCCTCCTGTATTATAGAGGGTAAATTGGCATGACCGAGCAATCAAGGCAACATGAACCTTAAAGATAAGCTGGCCATTAATAATGACATCCAGATTCAAGGCAGACTCAGCTTTTTAGATCCAAGCTTAGTATTGATCCTAGGTTGTAAGGTGGGACTGGCCAGGTTGAAGCTTAGGTACAAGTACAAGTTGTACAGGATAAAGTTCAAATGTTTCTGAGCAGTGATGCTCACAACACAGCTGCTCCATGTTAAAGCCATGCTCGACAGAAATGTCAGCTGTGTTGAGCCAAGAAGTTCAGTAATAAAATTTATGCAGCTGATAAAGGGAAATTCTAATCATGAACACATGTTTTACCACAAATGAACCAGAAAAGCAGCTGCCAGTGACATGTGCAATGAGAAGTCTTTATCCAAAGGAATCTGACAGGATGACTTAAGATATTTCATGTTATTTTGTCCCTTATAGCTCTGGTTTAGTATACATTTTTCATCTGTTGTACTCTCCACAGAAATCCACCCCGCAGCCACAAACTCTCTGCAGCCGGTCACTCGGGGTCTTAAGAGGAAGACGAGGTCCCTGGGGTCCTGATGTGGGTGCTACACTGGACACCACAGCTCAGAGGCCTCCGCAAAGAATAGGAACCAACTTTTCCCTTTCTCCTTTTTTTTCAAACTCCAGGGTCGCGTAAACACGAGCGCCAGACCTGAGTGGGATCAAAGTGCTCATTAAAGAAGCCCACAACCCTGAGAAATGGCAGACCAAATAGCAGCCCATGGTGGCGGGCAAAAACTAAATTTGGAACAAGGGCACACATTCATTTCCCAGGAATGGGGTGTCTTAGGCAATTGCCATTGAGCAACAACAGTGTTTGAAACAGTCGTTTTTTTTAAGGCTACAGTCACAAACAGCTGGGTTTGATGCAAAAATTAGGAAAGAGTTAAACTATAATGATATAAAGACAAAGATAACAGTCATACAGGTGAAATTCTGTTTTTCAAAGTGATGCTTTAAAGCGCTTTATGCAAAACTTCTGGAAATTTTTCATGATGAGCTGCACATGTGCATGCAAGCAGACAAAATTTTCATCCTGGTCTTTTTCCTGCAAACTCCTAGTAAATTTCCGTATAAGGTCGGGTAAACCGATGTGAGACGGAGAAGGAAATGTTCGGGAATATTCACCATGAGTGAGAGGGACAAAGTGATGACATTTATACCCTGCAACTGACACAAGACCATAGACTGTATGCACACTATTGCTGCAGAATTAATGCACATGATGAAACTGTTATATGTTTTATGGTCTCTGGTATGCAAGGCCACCCATAAGGAGGGAAAGGGGAACACTTTCTGGGGCCCAGAGTTATAAAGGGGCGCATTGAGGTTAGCGAAGATATGGTCCATCCTAAATTTAAGCAGTAATTGCCTTTTTTGAGCTAAATGCCCATCATTACTAAATAAAGCAACCAAAAATACTATTTTTATGTATTGCTGCCTGTGCCAAAATGTAAACCCCTTCTTTCTGTAATGTTCAGAGCAATTATTTTTGTAAAGCTAACATTGTAGATGGGCCCACTGGAGCAGGACATTACACAATACTGTTAGTTATTATACCCATGCTAACACCTGCAACATTTTTTCTAGATTGCTCCAAATCTGACTGAAGGCAGGCCCAGAGCGCAAATGTTAACCAGGGCACTAAAGCTAACACTGCAGATCAAATGTGCATGCTTTGCTATTATTAAATTGCATCTGGGAAGGGCCCATTGACAGGGCCTTTCAGGCGCCCAGCCATTACTGTGGGCCAGCCTGCTGGTATGGCTTTCTTCTCTGTTTTGTTGATACTCTGAATGTGTAGAACTACAGGAAGCATTGATATTAAGGTAAAAATCTCATTAACCCTCTAAGACCAACATTGTTGTATACAAAATGTTAGAAAAAGTTAAATAACTTTCATGCCTTTGTAACATTTACTGATGCTTCACTAGGGAGCCTGGAACTTGGGTGACTTTTTGGGGTCTTCAAAGCAACATTTTTGAATCCAAGCAACATTTTTTTTTTATCTATGCCGTGTAAAGCCTTCAAAAGCAACAAAATAAGCGGGGCAAAAAGTGGCATAAATGGGTTCAAAGTGGAAAAAAGCTTTAAAAATATGGGCAAAGATTGGCAAAATGGGTGAAAAGTAGCTAAAAAGTTTAATTTGAAGGTAGAACAGTGGCAAAAACGTGGTTAAATATGGCAAATTATGACAGAAATTGGCAAAAAAAAAACTGCAAAAGTTGGTAAAAATGGTTTAGAAAAGGTGAAATAGGAATAAAAATTGGGTCAAACAAGGCAAAAATGAGTAAACAGCATACTCAGTCACTTAGCATATCTTAACCTATGTTAGATTGGTTTTACTATCTTTAATATCCTCAAGACAAGGTGTATGCAAGCTGCCCCACCACTGTCCTACATCATTTGATATTTCATAAACAGTACCTTAAATCAGTAAATTCAGCCTAGGTCCAGAGTACTGAGAAATTTTACATGACTTTCATTTTTGACTGTGCGCTGCAAAAAAGGTGGCAGACATTTTTCCAGTACAAGTCTTGAAAATGTCTTATATCAGATTTTTAAAGTGTATAGGAACCCTGTGTTAAATAAATCTGATCAGTCCAGAAATCTGTGTCACAGTTTCTTCATAATGAGTGGATGCTGGGTCCTGAGGAGTGTACAGTTGAGAACCACTGATGGATGGCATGTTGCCCAGGTGGATCTGAAACAGTCTATCTGGTGTGCTATATTAATGTTGCTTTGTATCTAAAACAGCCGTAGCAGTGAAAGGAAATTAAAGGTTTATGTCAGAATGCGTCATTAAGAGGCTAAATGGTCCAAATAAAGAGAAAACTCAGCCAGCTATTCATTCTTCAGGTCAGAGCAGCTCGTGCATGATCAACAAGTCTATAAACAGGTGACAGAACTGGTTAAAATAACACTCACCTCTATGGAAAGAAAAAAGTGCAATTTTCACCCATGGAGGTGTCATAGTTTCTGCTCATTTAACGGTTTCCGCCAGCTGCTCTGAAATAGTGGAAATGCATGTGCAGAGCAGAAACACACTGAGGCATGTGTTGTGAGCCGTGAATACAGGAGCGTGATTCAGGGTTTTTTTTTCTTTGGGTGATGATCAGAATCAAACTGCCTTCTTCTATCGACACAGAAAAACAGCTTTGATGTGGCTTCTGGGTGAAAGTAAATACACAAAAGCACAATTGCATGTCACTGCTTACAGGCTTCTTAAAGGCTCAATCAAAGAAATGTTAACAATTGCACCAGGGACAATAGGCTCTCAAAGTCGTACGTAAATCAAGATGGCCTTGTGTAAACAGAGGGAACGAGTCAATCTGGAATAATCTGTTGATTCAGATTTCTATTTGAGTCTTTGTGATTATGGCTTCCCCACCATGGCTCTGTAATTATAGGCCTGCTCTCCTCAGCAGTAAGGTTCACATTACAAGTGCGGTTATCGACATGTGTGTGAGAGCGAGTGAGAATGTGTGAGAGTGAGTGTACGTGACGGGCTGTCAGAGCAGCCTGAGCGTGCCTGTGGTTGACCTGTTAGCCTTAATGTCCACTGTGGACGCTTCATTATCAGGAATAATGCCCCTGCTGAGAGTTTGGAGTGAATCATGAGCAAGCTGATGACAGGAGAGTGGGAGCTCAGTGTTGGAAATAAACATGTTTACACGAGGGCTGCTGAAGCCCACTTTGGACATAGTTGTTGTTCACTTTAGTGATTATTTTGGGGCTGTTGTGTGCTGAATATCAAAGGTTGCTTAACTCATTGAGTGCCATTGATGTATATATACATCTAAGTGTTTTTTCAGTGGCTGGCACAAGGGGGCGCTCTAACACTCCCTGTGAGTAATTTTGGGGCTTCTGGGATACGTAGTCGGAACACTACAGTCGGAGGTGACGGTAGATCAAACATCAGAGGTGGAGACCCTGGGGTCAAAGAGCAGAGCAATCGTTACAGAGGTAATCTAAGCTAAAAGTTCTAACTTAGACGCTGGAAGAAACTTTAAACTTTTGCCTGAGAAATCGTTTACTCACTGAAACCTGCCTTGGCCGGCAAAGAGGCTAAAGATGCCTAAAGGTCTTCCCCGTGCATCGGAGAAATAAGGCAGCCTCTCGACAGCTGGATGCATACAGTGACAAGCAGGAGAGGGTGTGGGCGTATAGGGAGGTCCCATGGAGGCCATCCAGTTCCAGAGTGTGAATGACAGTAACTGGAAGCATTGTCATTTATTTTACAATAAAATAACATGTGTAATACAATTTTCAGATGTCTTTTATGTCATTGAAGGCAAACTTATAACATTCAAATCATTGTTCTGCTTGACAGACTCTCTTTCACAAAAATGCATTTTTCTCAGCTTTCTAGAAAAAAAGTGGTCTTTTTGGTGAAACTAGCCTTTATTCAACTTAAGATAAATCAAGAACAGAACAAGCTACAAAGAAATGGCTTTTTCCCATGATGAAATAAAGAGTTTCTTCTTTCATCTGAGCTATTTGGTGTTTTCAGAGTCATAGTACAAAATATTCTGTGGGTCTTGAAAGATGACTCAAAATGGCCAAAAACGCTGGCACAAGCCACTTTCCATTTTATAAAAGGGCTGGCACTCAATGAGTTAACTATTTTTACTGAGGGTCACATACTAACAAATACAGATGGCTGGGTCACTTTGATATACCTCATATTTAATGTTTTGAAATTGTTTTGAATTTATATTTCTTAACATGAGATCTTGCTTTGGGGCACTATTTTGACAGTGCTGAGCACATTGTCTGAAGTTTGTGATACAGTGTGATTTGGGGCACGGCTGTTGGTATCAATATTGTTTCTTTCATAGCCTGAACTCTAGCCGGCTCTCTAAACTTCACTCCTTTTGTCATGCTATAAACACAAAACAACAATGTATGAAATATGTTATATTTTACTGAAACGTTCCCACAACATCAGAAACAATAAAAAAAGACAGTGAACATTTAGGCATTATGCATAAATGCATAACCTCATCAATTATTCCAGTCTCCAGACATGGATAGGATATATGTTCATTACTCAAGCTGAGTATCTAATAAAGGTAGGCTGTAAGAAACATATTTTCTCTGCTGGAATCCCTGGCTGTATTGATAGCTTTAAGTCATGTGACCATGGGCCAAAAGAAGCTTGGAACAGTGGTAGCCAACCTCCAAAATCATTACGTTGTAGCCCCAGCATTCTAGTCTCAAAATATGTTTCAAAAGCAGCATATTTACAATGATCACAGACAAGATTTTATCAATCGATCAGTTGGTCATTATTTGTATAATGCCAATTCATGATTGAAGTTTTCTCGAGATACTTTACAAAGAGGGCAGGCATTATTATGAAGACCCAGCGCAAGGAAAACCTTCCCTTTAGGGGGCAGGAACCTCAATCATTGTACTTCATAGTTTCAGCACAAGACAGTGCCTCCCCGCTTATTCTGGAAAACAAACATCTCAACAAGAAGAATTTAATCATTTGTGTTTTGTGACTAAACTGAGGCAATACTGTACATGGTAAAAAATATTGGCAATCAAAATAATACCATCTTATTTCCTAACTCCCTGATGAGTTTCAGCAGCAAATAGCAGTACCAGCAATATTCCAGGGGCTGAGCCAATGGCAGCTATGGCCAAACAGGCCCCTCTAAAATCTGACTGGCATCCCCAAAAACCTGGAATTGATTGTCTATTTGCCATGTCAGCCATTAAATCAAACATTTAGTGTTAGTTCAAGAAGGCCACAGAGTCAAGCTCTGCTCCAATCAGCTGATCTAATGCAAGCCCAAATCAGCTGACAGCCAGCTGATTTGCTGTAAGCATGCTATTGACCAATCACTCTCATGCTGCCTTATTTGAACTGCTCTTGCCTGGCTACGCTCTGCCGCTCTCTCTGCAATCTGCTTTTCCTCCACCCCAGCTCCTCCTTTATTCTGCTTCTGACTTTGTCAATGTCATATATCTCATCTTCTGAATATCAAAGTGGCCTCAACATCCTTATACATTTCTGTATGTGACCTTCAGTGTTAGAAGTCTGGACACCCCTGAGTCAGAGCATCAATTTGCACAACAAGTTACAGGTTAAAGCACACAAGCTGCAACCAAGACTGTCAACTTTGCAGTAGTTGGAACCTTTTATTACGTGCCAGTGTGCAGTTCCATGTGAGTGTGTGACGTCACATTGCAGCTACTAAATCTCAAACTTGTTTATAATGGACACTTGACTGCACAAAGATGTTGAAAACATGTTGTTTTCTGTACAATTTCTGTCATTTTTGCTAATTTAATAAAGACATTACCCAATATTAAGGGCCTATGGGCTATATGGTATGAAAGCAGGAATCAGTATCATTGGAATTTCACTGGCAGTATTATTTTCAACTTTAAAATTCCAGTGTTGTGACCGCCCTATACGGACAGGATTTACTCCTGGCCCAAACATTCAATCTGCATTTGATAAATGCCTGGAGTTAAAGACAAATATTCATGTATTTTTCACTTTCTAAAGAATATTTTACATGGTATTATTTCATGATTCCCTGGTTTAAGAATCTGGCTTCTCATTTCTGTAAATGCAGCCAAAAATCTGAAGGCTTAAACAAAATGCTGTTCCCCCGTCAGGCAGAAAGACTTAAGAGGAGAAAGTGAGGCTCTCTGCTTTCAGGGATAAAACCCACTTTAACTGTGGAATTTTGATTCTCCAGAGAAGTCATCAGTCAAACCCAGGACAGGACTGAGTAGTAGTTTCTCTAAGCTCAAGAGACAGCGCCAACAGTCCCGCTTTTTCAGCCTAGATAGAGATATTCCCCGATGAGGCTTAGACAGGCCGAACCCCAAATGATGAATTAGGCTATTCACCTCTCCCAAATCCACACAGACCTCTGTGTGTTTTGTCACATGAAAACACAAGGTTGCCTCTTGTACCCCAGGTCCAAGTATGTAAAAACAGAGGAAATAGCTGAAAGAAAAGGTGTCATTTTTCTTCATCTGAAAGAGTCCATGTGTGTGTATGCGTAGGGCTCAGAGAGTGAGAAAAAGTGAGAGGCTGCATGCGTGAGAAGCACACGCAGGAAAAGTGAGAGTGCGAATAGGAGAAAAAGAAAGCGGCCTCTAATTCGCTGATCTCAGCTGATTACATTTTCCCGTCCAGACGGTAGACATTCCTCCAACCTGCGGCCGAAACCATCGGGCCCCTCGGTTTTCACTCCACAGCAGAGTCCCATTAGAGGTAAACAAGCTTGAGCCTATGCAGGCTGCAGAAACAGGTGGGCGTGAGGGGTGAGACTGGTCACTGTAACCCTGGTGGATGTCAGTGGACCGAAAAACACCGAAAACTTTACCATGAGAATCCAAACCTCAACGATTTTTCACTTTATTTACGTCTGATTTCTCACGGGCATCAAACTGGAGGAAAAAACATCTCAGTGTGGTTTCAGTTTGTTGACATGGCTGTGAAAACACAACATCAGGGCCACAAAGAGTTAAACATCGGATCTGTTTGCTGCTCTAAATACAGCTCTGGACCGTGAGTTGATCAGAGTGAAGTTGTCATTCCCACAGGGAGGGAACCACTTCAGATCTCAACGTTTGCATGTAAACACGAGGATCTGCCGTCAGCCCCGATCAGTGACACTGGGAAGACGTGACATGGCAGGAGTTCATAGTAAATCCATGATGTGTGAGCATGGATCTCATAGCACCAGGACTGTGTCAGGGCACTAAAATTATAGAGGAACTACTCAGATCACATGCTAAACAAATACTAAGAACACAATCAAAACAAGGTGGCTCATGGGAGTAAAACATTTGTGTTTAGCTTGATTCATCAGTTTGTAAGCAGCTCTGTATTGAGTTAGTTAACCCAGAGGTGAATTTCTTTTTAAAGGACACAATCAGGAGGAGCGCTGGCTCACACTGAAGGGTCTTTGGTTGGGAACTGGAGAGTTGACGACTCAAGACACAGACTGAACAGACTATTCCTCTTGGTTTGAAGGAAAATCATAGCACTGACAGCTCTTTTAAAGGTTCTTAATGATTTGTTTTTAGCAGCAGACAATGGAGACTGTGCCATTTTAATCCTTTTAGACTTAAGCGCCGCCTTCGACACAGTCGATCACAAGCTGCTCATTGCTAGACTCGAAGGCTGGGTTGGGATACAGGGGCTGGCTCTTAACTTTTTTAAATCTTACCTGAACAACAGAAGTTTTAATGTGACCTGGAAAAATAAATTTTCCCTGTCGCTGTCCATTTTAAAATTTTATTACTTGTTTTTAAATCACTCCATGGTTCAGCTCCTTCCTATTTATCTGACCTTTTAACCCCCTACACTCCAACACGACCCCTCCGGTCCTCTGATCAGTCTCTCCTGGTCATCCCTCAGACTTTAAGGAAAATTTAGAGGTGACTATTCTTTTTCAGTTGCAGGCCCTCGTCTATAGAATCAACTGCCTCCTCACATTAGATCTGCCAACTCACTGTGTTCCTTTAAGGCACAGCTAAAAACACATCTTTTTTTCCTTGGCCTTAGAGTCAAATTACATCGCTCTCTCATATCCCTTTTCTGTTAAACCAACACTCCCGGTATTAACGTCTCTTCACACTTCGTGTTTATTGTCTATTGTTCATTGCTCTTTTGTCTATGTGGTTATTTGTATCTTGCCTCTCTCTGTACAGCACTTTGGTCAGCTCGTGCTTTTTTTAAATGTGCTATATAAATAAATTTGACTTGACTTGACTCTTGAGCAAGGCACTGAACCCTAACATCTTAATAGTGCCAATCCCTCTGCAGCCTCTTAACTATGCCATCTCTCCATGGTTCCATGTTAACACTTTCAGGTCCTGTTTGTGCTTGTGATTAATTTGAGACTATTTGTGATTAGCATGTCTCACAATAACAGAATGAAAGGTTGAATTACCCCTCTGAGGATATTATGGTAAATTCCATTGTAACATAGCCCCTTTTGCCACTTTTGAAACAAAACTGACACTTTTTTTTTCACAAAAAAAGCCACAAGCATTGCACTCCTAAAATCATCCAATAGTCAGGTCACACAAAATGATCAGGATAGCTGCATGTTTGAATGATAGAGTTAACTTCTCAATGTCTCAAGAAAACCCCTGAAATTCTTCTGTTATCAGGAGGAAAACAGACTTATTTAACCTAAGATAAATGCGTCCATATCTCAAGAAATGCACTTGTCATCACAGAAAAGCTGAGTTAGACAAACTCAATAGATGTCCTTTTAGGGCCTCCATACTTGCAGCAATGTAGGACATCATAGATATAAATCTGAGGACTCAGGGGATGCTTAACAAAGTCAGAGAAAATATGTGCTACATAGAGATATGATTCTTTTTTTTATTAATTTTCTGCCCTTCTGCCTTTAGAACAGCTGAAGTAAGACAGCAAACACAGGGACAGATAGTGGAGGAAGAAATGCACCAAACAGCCCAGTGACCAACGTGTCAAGGACTGTAGCCTCTGTCTGTGTACTCTAAGATGAGCAAAACCAGCCCTATACAGGTTCTGTTATAATCCTAAAAGCAGTAGAGGGGTCTGGCTGCAGACCACAGATCTCAGATGCCTCCTCTTGCTGACCACTAATATAAAACACTGCATCTATCAGAACAGAAGGGATGTAATTTGCCGGTACAATTTTAAGGAGGTTTTTTTTTTTAAATTCAACTTTATTCATGATCAAGGTCTATCAGTTACATTCATGGCATAACCACATTGCAAACACTACAGACTAAGCACTATCTCATAAATAAAACAGGTTAAAAGGTCAGAGCTCCATACTGATTAAATTATGTTAAGACTTGTTTTAGAAGTATTTATGTGAATGGTTGCTTGCTTTAGCTTCCTGTGCTTTAGCTGAAGCTAACAGAGCTTTGCAAGCTATGTAGTTAACTGCTATATAAGTCAAGGTAGCTACATTAGATTTAGCTGATGCTAACAAAGCTAAAAAGAACCACCATTCACACAACTAGGTCTGAAATGGGTCTAACTTCAGCAAACTTAGCACTATCTGATGTAGCTAATGTAGCATAATTTGATTTTGCTACATTAGTTATGTTGCTGCATTAGCTATGCTGTTTACATTGTTAGCTGTTAATTTAATTATGTGACTACATTACCTACATAACCTACATAGCTAATGTAGCTTTGTTAGCTTTAGATGTAGCTACATAGCTATATAAACTATGTATCTCACATAGCTTTGTTAGCTTTGAATTTGGCTATGTAGCTATGTAATCTATGTAGCTAACATAGTTTTGTAACCTTTAAATATTGCTATGAAGCCATGTAATCTACATAGCTAACATAGCTTTGTAAGCTTTACATTTACTACATACTAATGTAATATCACTTTTGATTTAGCTACCTTAGCTTTGTTAGCATTAGATTTACCATGTAGTTATGTAATATCACTTTTGATTTAGCTACTTTTAGCTAAGGTAGCTTTAAATTTGCTATGTAGTTATGTAATATCACTTTTGATTCAGCTACCTTAGCTTTGTTACCTTTAGATTTACTACGTAGTTATGTAAATCACTTTTGATTTAGCTACCTTAGCTGCATATCTTTGTAATCTACATAGCTAACACAGCTTTGTTAGCTTTAGCCTTAGCTTCATTTGCTACAGTAGAGTGTTTTGATGGAGGACAAGCCTTTTTTCCTGTAATCAGACTGTTTACTCTGCTTTATTAAATGTTTTATAATTATGTTTTGTAGGTCAGGTTTTTAACTTTTAACATTTGGTATCCTAACTGTCACCTTAACTTTTACCATAACCTTAACCAGAAGTTTAATCCAATTTTATTTTGAGCGTTTAAGTGTGTATATCCGTTCTGACAGATGCAATGTCTCACAGCAGTGGTCTGCAAGGGGTTGTCTAAGATCTGCTTCTGCAGTTAGACTGTCTTGAAAAAAATGGCTTCTATTTTGAAGTTAAATACAAATGTCTGGCAAATCCGTGCTGAGGACATTGACCACAGAAAAAAAAAAAACTCACAAAGGATTATTAAGTAAGAGAGGACTTATGGTGTTTGACTCATTCATGTAAGTGGGAATGGTACTCTTCCTTGGTCCTGGAATAGAGGGAAAATGTGGGCTTTGACACAATACAATCACTCACCCATGCACATAAGCCCAAGTCTCCAACTTGTATGTGGTGTATAATTGATACCGCCATACCTCTAGACAATCATTAAAAGCAATAGCAGTGTTAGACTGTCATATCTGACTAAATCTACCCAAAATAAGCCACAAAGTCAGTAAAGTTGCTCTCACTGTCTGTGTATTTCTCCACTGGGCTGAATCGTTTAGAGCTTATATCTTGTCAACAGTGTGTGTCATCTCTACATGATGACAAATCCACTCTCAGGCTCTGTTGGGCTCAGAGCAATGTGAGCACAGGCCAGTGGAGGACTAGGGGGGACAAGTGTGCTTCAGCATGGTACAGGGGATCTGGGCCTAGTGTGAATGCATCCCAAATAAAATAGGTAAAAAGGTGAATGTTTGATGTCACAAAGCTGGATGATAAGTTTTTTTGAATGGAAGTGATGATGATGTGCTTTTTACTTTGGACACCTGGGGATACTGTTATGACCCGGAGTACACAAAGGAACTATTTGTGCCCATGGAGATTTAGTGGATAGAATCAGAACCTGTTACCTGGTGGTGTAGGTGTGCAAACTGTGAGCCCATGTCTAAGAACTCGGAGAGCTACTGCTTTCATGAGTGGGATGTAGTCACAAATCTTCTTCTGGATATTTCAGATCAAAGGATAGAGGCTCAGAGATGCCTGCAGCCTGCATCACTCCCCAACCAGAGTTCAGGGTTTTACCAACCCTCCTAGACTTTCTGAAGATAAATTGGACAAACCAACCCTGACTAGAAAAGTCGAATGAAAAATTGTCTTCCAAGTAAGTTTATGGCGGTTGCTTTATTCCTATAATGGCTGATAACTACAAGCTACAGTCAGGGCGATATGTTTACTTTATGAAAACATTTTGTCAGCTGATGAAGTTGAAAACTGAGCTGAAATACCTAGTTTAAGTTTAGTTTGTTGTTGTCTCTGACAAAGCCTGCAGACTCCAAAAGCTGATCAGGTGACAAAACGCTGAGCCAGAAGAATATATGCAAATTAGTGCCAAACAGCAGCTTTTCTGGGTGAAAAATAAGCTCTTTAAAAAATTCATTATGGGTGTGCAGATGGCCTAGCAGTGTAAATCACTAGCCATGTAGCGGGCGGCCCGGGATCGAATCCGGCCTGTGATCCTTTGCCGCACGTCTCTCCCTACTCTCATCCCATTTCTGACTCTATCCACTGTCCTCCTCTGTCCAATAAAGGCACTAAAAGGCCCAAAAATAAATATTTAAAAACAAACAAACAAAAAAAAATCATTAGCAGGTAAAATTGAGCCAAAATTGTTTTTGGCAAATTTTTCCCTAAAATTTACAAAAATAGGCAGAGCAACTGTACCTGTCTGAACTGCTGTACAGCCAATAGCTCCCTGTACACTCTCCTTAAAGGGGCATGTACACTGAAATCTCTGGAGGCTAAATTAAAATGTTTGAGTGTGTAGGCTTGAACCAACGTTGTTTTTCAGGCCCATTTTTACCCAAAACTACATGGAGCGTCTCCTGTCTGCACTGCTGTACGGCTTAGCTTCCTTGCTGATGCCCCCAGTGCGCTGTCCTTAAAAGAGCATTGCACACTTAGCAAACTTAGCTTTATCTGATGTAGCTAACATAGCTTCATTTGCTTTTGCTACATTAGTTATGTAGTTACATTAGCTTTGCAGTTTAGATTGTTAGCTGTAAATTATGTTATGTGACTGCATAACCTAAATAGCTAATGTAGCTCATATAGCTTTGTTAGCTTTAGATTTAGCTACATAGCTATGCAAACTATGTAACTAACATAGCTTTGTCAGCTTTAAATTTTGCTAAATAGCTATGTAATCTGTGTAGCTAACATAGCGTTGTTAGCTTTAAATGTTGTTACATAGCCATGTAATCTGTGTAGCTAATGCAGCTTTGTTAGCTTTAGATTTGCTACATAGATATGCAATCTATGTAGCTTAATTTTTTCTATGTAGCTATGTAATCTATGTAGCTTGGTTAGCTTTCAATTTATCTTAGCTGCATAGCTTTGCTATCTACATAGCTAACACAGCTAAGTTAGCTTTAGCCATAGCTATATCTATTGTTAGCTTTAAGGGGATAAAACAGCATTGAATGAGAGGGATATTTCAGGTTTTTTGAAGTTAGGCTGTAAAGTGTATTATGTAATAGAGGTGGAATTAGGCTTCAGAGATCCCAGTGTGCATCAGCCCTTAAAGAGCACACTAGGGGACAATGACAAGGAAGCTAGGCAGTGCTGAAATAGCTAATGCCACTACTATTGCTAAATCCTTTAGCAACTCTTTAAAGAGTACAGAAATATTCCATATAATGCATTAATTAAGGACCTTCAACACTGATAACTCTCATTTCCTTTGATTAGACTGTAATTTACAACCATGTGTGCAAGTTTAAAGTGGACTTTTGCCTTTTTTTGAACTGCTGAAGGCTCCATCAAACCAGGTAGTCTGCCAGTTGGCTTTTCCTGCACCTTTCCAAAGTCCAGATACTGTATTCGATCATTTCTTCGTCTTTTAGAACCTCATGGTCCAACTTTATCTCACTTTAAGCAATGACTGACAAGATAGGAGCGACTTGAACATCTTTCTTTGGCTCACTCTGGCTTTTATAATCCTCAGTACAACTATTTCTGTCATGTTTCCCACGCACAAAACAAACTCATACTTGATTAAACATACTCAGTTACTTTCCAGCACCGCTGCTCACCCGCCAACACATCCACTCAGTCAAAACACACCTCAGCCAACGACAGCATCAGTTTTTCCGCCATGAGGGCCACGAAGGTCAGGGATACACTGGCGGCATTTCAACAAGCCCCCCCCCCCCACTCCACAGCCCCCCTCTCTTTCTCTGTTCCTCAGCAGGCCACACGTTTACTATCAACAGGAAACATCTTTCACGGCAGAGGAAGTGTTACACTCTAATTGGCCTGATGTGATTCAATGACCGGTCCAAGCTCAGCCAATGGGAGGGGGCTTATTTTAAGAGGAGGTATAAAAGGGAACTGCGGCCCTTTCAGAAAGCTTAGACGGCACAAAGTTCTCACACTGACTACATGGTGTGCTCTCTCCTCTCCACTTCTGCAAAAAAAGAGACTGTACAGAGACACATTACTAAGCACATCTGGTTTCATTGTTGTTTCATGGATCCCATAACACATCGTGAAACCACAGTCTAAGCAAAAGAAGATGGGGAAACCCAGAGTGTAAAAAAACTGACACATTATTATTCCCCACACTTGGCGGGTGCGTTTGTCTTGTGCTTTTTATGAGCAGAGAAAAACGATCCATGCATACAGTAGCCTGAAATATTCTAACCATTAATCATAAAGGAGCTATAAAGGTGAGAAAAAGTCCAGTCAAGAGGAATTTAATGTTATTTTTCTACCCTCTAAACTCCCATAATTTCATTTTTAGTCCCTGCAATCCTAATGCCAATTGTTCAACTTTGACATTTTTCTCCCCCTTCAGTGGACTGCAAGAGGGATGACAGCAGAGCCAAAAATACCATAACACAGAGGGTGACATTAAGGGGGGGAGCACAGCCCAGCGACGGGGAGCTATGACGGAGTTCCCTGATTAGTGAGTGAGCACGCAGAGACAAAGGGCCTCTGAAATCACAGGAAACAGAACAATCAAAGGGCCAGCACACATTCCAAGAAAAGCAGAAACACAACATGATCCAGGACGTCGCTGCGCCTCAGCATCTGATGAAAGCTTCAGCACAGCGAGTGTGGCGAATTATTAAAGAATGACGACAAAAGGACGGGGCTGAAACCTTAACTTGCTGGAACGCAAACATCAGATGCTATCTTCTTGCTGAGAGAGTGAAAATCAAAAAGAGGCAGGAGAATGAGCAAGCGTTACCACAATTATAACTTTTAACCATTGGTATCCGTCTTACAACATCACTGACAGGTATATTCATATACTTCCTATCCCAAAAAACCCTCAGAAATGTGAGGTCCTCGCCCCCGTCAGGCCCACACAGCCTCCCCAGGATCCATTAGATCTCGGCCTGAACTCAGGAAATAACTGGCTCCCTCTTTTTCTCCCGCTCTGTTTCCGCAGCATTGGTTTTCTGGATTAGAACAATTCCCCCACCAGCCCATAATTTGTGGGATTCTCATAACACGCCACACCCTGTCATACGTTTCCATTATAACCCCATTTTGTACCCCAATGAGGGTATTTCGAGAGTAAAGAGGGCATCTAATCCGCTCTGGTGAAGGAGTCTTTGGGGTGCTGCTACAAGGATGAGCTCTCTGCCTCCCTCTCAGTTTCTCAGCAGCAGGTAACAACAGGGTTTCAGTGGAGAGCCCTCAATGTGGGAGCACAAATTCTAGGTCAAGCAGACATGAAGGGGATCTATTTTGAGCCAAATGTGCTGTTTATCTCTGTGTGTAAAACCAGCAAGGAACCTCTTCCCCCACAAGTCAGGCCCACTTCTCTAACTTGTGGCAAGTGTGGCTACCTGTGTAGCGGTCGCTAGATTATCTGTTTTCTTCTTCTCTTCAGTGAGATCCGTTCCATGTGTGATACAAACAGCAGCAAAGATTAATAATAATGCATTGGTGTTCATGATAAACACATCACAAGACTCTGAACTTCAAAAAGCTGACTATCACCTTCCCTCAGATACTGATTTAGACCACAGATTTACTTCCTTTTTCACCTTGTATTCACATGTGTCCGACTGCATCAGGAGTGTTCTTGTATACTATGTGTGTTACTGAAGGCTACTACTAAGATGTCAAAATTTCACTTAAAGTGGCAAAAATGGGCAGTCAAAATGGCAAAAAAGCAGGTAAAAAGTGGCAGAAATAGGTTGAAAGGGGCAAAATTGTATTAAAAGTTGCACCAGAGAACTACTGTGTGGGATGTAAACTACAAACATGGTGACACTCAAGAATGCTACTATAATGTAAATTCAGGGATCAGAACTCAATAGTGGCATTAATAATCAATTGTAAAAGCAGATCAGCTCAAATTGATGAGCACACAGCAAAGAAAATGGCAGAGTGGTTCAGTTAAGGACATGTTTAGATGCTGTAATGTAACTAAGTAATGTAACATATTCAAGGCCACCCATATGAGGGGATAAAGGGGAGAACTTTCTGCTGAAGTACAATATTACCTTTTTCAAAATGTAATATCTTTGTTCGTTTCTTTGTTTCTTTGTTTGTATGTGTACAAGATAACTCAAGAACGGAAAGTCGGATCTTCACCAAACTTTCAAGGAATATTGGGATAGTGACAGGGAAGAGTTGATTCGATTTTGATGATGATCCGCGCACCCGTTCGATTTTTCTTGGACTTCAAAATTTTGAACACCATAGTAATCAATGGGAGCGTAAGTTCCTCGGTGGCGCTGCTTAGGCGTGGGTCTGCCGCCTCAGACGGCCATTCTAGTTTTGTAATGCTAACAATGTGGATGAGCACATTGATCTAAATAGTTTGGAAAGTAATGTTCCTAATATTTTTTCCTTTGAGCCTCCTCTACTTGTATCTAAGCACTAATTCTTTTACCCAAAAACATTGTATGAATTATTTAGAAGTGCTATACCATGATTTCTGTTAATATGTGCACATCTAATTTTAACAACCTCAAGGCAGATAGAGCCTCGCGCCCCCTCTGAGATCTCTGGCGCTGCCCAAGGGGGGGAACCTAGGGCCTATACACACACATGCAGTGCACATACAGTATGTCACCACATCAGGTAATAAAATAGTTTAATTTGAGATAGCTTTGAGAGGGAAAAAATTGTTAATAATGACTAAAAAAGGACAAAAATGGGCTAAAAGTTGCAAAAATAGCTTAAGGTGTTAACCCCTTAATGCCTGTTGTCGCATATTTCATACATACTTTTATGATACCTCTATCTAATCAATATGCTCAATAAATTACTCAAAAAAACTTATGAATACAATCTGATAAATGATAAAAAATGCCCTCAAGTGGAATATCAGTTACCAAAAACACCTAATGAATGAAATGAGATACTAAAAATATAATTGTTACATTTTATGGAAATTTGGATTTTTTTTAAATTTCAGTAGAAAGTTAAATGAACATTTCAGTTCCAAAAGATTAGAATTTGCTGGCTATTATTTGTGTATTCAGGCTTTAAGGTGTTAAAGTACAAAAGGCAGTTAAAAAGTGGCAAAAAAATTGCTAAGAGTGGCAAAATTTTAGGAAAAGTAGCAATAACTGGCTACAAGTGGTAAAAAAATGGAAGCAAAAAGGGTAAAAAGTGGCAAAAATTGGTTAAAAGTGGCAAAGATGTCTTGTAAGTTGGACAACTTGCTACAAAGTGCAAAAAATGAGCAGTAAAATGGTTACAATGTTATAATGTTATTTTGGTGAAATGGTGAAAAACTGTTAAAAAATGGCCACAGAGAAAAGATGCAAAATGAGTGGCTAAAGTAGAGAAAAGGTTTACAATTAGCAAAAAATGGCTAAAAGTGGCAAAAATTGGTTTAATGTTGGAGCAGTTTGGGCAAAATGGGCAGAAACAGTGATGAAAAGGGGTTAAAATGGCATGAATAAATAATTCGAACATCAGAAGCCAGTGAAAGCTTGGCACAGCTCCAAAATGAAGAAACTGCTAGCCAGGATGCTAGCACCAATGTGACTGATCCAGCACACGTGCATCGATAATATCAATAAAATAAAACACAACTGGGACGGCCCACTCACAGGGGCCCAGCCAACCCTGTGGGTGGGCCTGAACATATTACAGACAAGGGCCTAACCCATCAGTCTGTGAGATGTCAGAGGCTAACTGTCTGCATTGATCAGATAGGTATTTAATGTCAAACTAATACAGAATGATAAATAAAGCCATGGTCACACTTGACTGAAAACTATTAGTGTGAATGGTCACTGTTGAACTGTCTGAATTTATTTTTTTAACAGGTTTAAAAATCCGCTCTAAAACAGAATTCCTCTGTCTCCAGCTGGTTTGACAGAAGTTTGTCTCTTTGTGATGTAACAATGCATTGTTCAGAGGTGCACAACTGTGGGCCTGGTTTATCAATTTGTCTTTAAAACTTTCAGGTGTTCAGCTTTTGGTGGATTTCAAGTAAAGCCAAATGAAAGAAAACTTAAGGTAGCATTTCATAATGCATTTTGAACAGTTCAAAAGATATTGAGGTGGATGAGTGCAGTAATTTGCTCATGATAAACTTAAAAACAGGGAGCCTGATTTACAAAGAATTGACTGCAAACAGCTACAAAAATTGTGCATCATCTGCTCCTGCCACCTGTTAAATCAAAGTTTGATTCATAAAGCAAACAGTGCTAGGGTTATTCAGGATTAGAGCTGTGATGCTCCATGTTCTAGTTCAGGAGCAAATTATTTGGGTCTAAAATTTAAATAATAAAATAAGAGGCTCCATTTAGCCCAAATCAAGTTTCACACAGTACTCAAGTTGATAAGAAAGTAAGGTAAGTAAGCCCTTGATGGAGAGTTTCCACATCCCCTGAGTATTTCTGTGGATTCAAAACATAATTTCTTACATCTCATCCATCATCTGCAGCTGTGAGATCTCTTAGCGTTTTCAAGCCAACAGCATATCATTCAAGCTTGTGCAACCCAATGGGGCAAGGCATGTAAAACACCAGAGGAGTATAAATCTCGTCACCCTCAGAGTCTGTGAAAACAAATAAGAACAGTAACAGTCCTGTGGCCCACTCAAAGACAGTTACAATGTAAACACAACCGGTTTGCATGTGTTTCTGTTAATCGCTGATTTTAGAGACAACATTCGGCTCAGAGCTAAGCTCAGACAGGAATGTTGTATCTCTAAAGGTCTGGGCTGCTGAGCTGATTGCAGACAAAGCACAAGAGCAGAGCTGCAGAGAAGAAGAAATGATCAGTGTGTGGAGATGCACAATCAAGTCAAGCCATGGTTAGGGCTCTATAACCTTTCCTTGGACTGTTGTCCTTCTTCCGTTACACAAGCACAGGGGGAGAATCAATGTAAAGTATGTCCGCCTCTGGCAGTGGTGTTGATGTGCATTCTTTAAGCCTGTTATTGACAAGTAGCAGAGAGCAACAGGTTGTATGTTGGACAGTGAACACATGGACATCTCTGCTTTCTTTTGGTATAAATGTGATGCATGCTATTCCTTGGGGTTAAGTTGATATCCAAAGGCAGACGACAACTCAACTTCTGCAGTGCTTTTGACTTCTGGGTCAAAGCCAATGCAAGTTAAGCATCTACCATGCAAAAACAAAAAACAAAAAAAAAAAACACACATATCACCAACAACCAGAGGAGCTGCCAACTCCTCTGAGCCCGAGTTCTACTAAGATGGACTGACCTGGAGTTGAAAGGTATTCTGTGGTCTGATGTGTCCAATTTTCAAATTGTTTTTGGATTTATTAACCATCCAGTCCCCTGGATAAAGACATAAAGGAACTTTCAGACTGATATTAAGGACAAGTTGAAAAATCAGCATCTGTGATGGTGTGGGGGTGTATCATGGCATGGGTTACTTGCACATCTGTGGTTGCACCATTAATGCTTGGAGGCACATACAGGTTTTGAAGCAGCATGCTTCCATCCAGATGATGTCTTTTGCAGGGACAATCCCAAGCCACATTCTGCAAGAGTTACAACAGCATGGCTTCACAATGAAACAGAATGGGTACCAGACCAGCCTGCATACATGTATATCTTATTTAAGATGTACAGCTCCTGTCCACACTTTTTTGGGACATATTGCAGGTTCAGAATATGTGTATATTTTCAAGAACAATAAAGTTTATCTTTTGAACATTTAACATCTTGTCTTTGTGCTGAAATCAACTAGTGGTAGGTTGAAAAGAATTTACAAATCACTGTATTCTGTTTCCATTTTTATTTTACACATTGTCTTAGAATCTGGGTTTGTTTTAACACAATAAATCGACATTTTCCAACTGTAATTGTTTTGAATGTAAATGCAGCTCTCTCATGTTGCTCTTCAGCTGAGCAGGAAGATTGCACTATGAAGCCACAATAGAGGATGATGCATCAGTTTCCTGAAAGACAAAAAGACTTCAAAACATGCCAGTCAGGCAAAAAGGGGCATACATGTATTTTATTTTACCACACTATCCCTCCAGAAATACCTGCAGATGAAGCTCCACTTGCCTTCATATTTGCATGGCAGCACACACAGAAATCAACACTTAAACCAGCAGGTGTTTCAGTGCTTTATTGGCAGAAAATTCTAGTGAAAAGAAAGATTGTGTATGCAGCTCATAAAGATGCACAGCGTAGAGTAGAGAGGAACTGTGATTGTTCACTGCAAACACTGCACGCCGTCTCAGTTTGCGTTAACCCACAACACACACGAACGCCCGCGCTTACACACACGAAACACACTTCAGGAAATTATGGCCAAACTGTGAGAAGATTCACTGTTCCAAAAACAGGAAGTGGTTACCAGCTGCATTAAAACCCATGCACACCTCTGAAATACTAAAACACCCAAATACGCTGACGAGCTGCTGTATCTGACTGCTCTAAAAGTTTAAAGCAGAACCGAGAGACAAAACTGTTACAACCACAGCTTCAATTTTAATTTTTATCAGCTTATTTGCATTTGAGACCTACGTTAAAAAGTGTCTTATTCATTTGGAGTTTCTCAAAGAAGCAGACACATCATTAAAAAGTCAGACTCATTCACATGCATGCAGACTTTTGTCAAAGACCATCTCTATCCCTTTAACAAAAGAATGCCTGAATTGTATAATATGCCAGCCAGGTAGATTAGCAGAGGCTTATTCTCCTGCAACCATGTCTGTGCCTCAGGTTAAACAGAGCAGCTGCTTTTAAGAATGTCACCCAGAGCTGCAGGGCTCTCCTTCCTAATGAGCACACATGCATTTATGGATCAAGTGTGTTTATCCCCTCAGCCTGCCGCAGGTTGAAGTACACGACCTGAGAAGTGCCCGGGCACGCTGACAACTGTGGGGGCTTACACCGCAAGAAACACAAGGTGGGAATTAATCGAGCCAGGAGTCATTATCTGTGAGGTTAGTGTCAGCGGCGACAGGCTGCAGGTTACGTGAATAACAGGTTCTGACAAACAAGATGGGCCTGATAAGAGCTGAAGAGAGGGCTCAGGTGAGTTTTAAGTGGTCAGTCAAGGTTGAGAGGGTGGAGACCTTAAGCTCTTCAGAGGTCATGGACTCAGAGGAGCAGCCACTTAGACCTCTGACCCCTTCAAGAGGCCTATGGGTATGTCCCAAATTATCCAAAACTAGCTACAGAAAGCATTATAGAGTGAATGCTGTGTAAAATATAATTTTGGGAGCATTTAATTTGGTTTCAGGTATTTGGCACTAAAGCTGCAGAGGAAACAGAGAACATCGGAAGAGAGAGTTATGCTCCAAACAGTGACAGGGTCAGAACCAAAACCTGCAACTAGAGTGACAAATGGTGCTGACATATTGTTTGCCATTTGAGAATGGAATACTTAACATTCCCATTTAGGCTCATTTATGCTCCACAGTCTAGACTCTGGGGTATTTAGGTGGTTTGTGCTGTGGTCATACTGTTCATTTTGTAGATTGTAGTCATTTAAGAATTGCCAGTAGGCCAACACTGCTCGTACTAAGAAACAAGTTCTATGACTTTATAAGTCAGGGTTTTTAAAGAACCATCTTTATTGACTTAAATATAGTAGGACTTTGACTCTAATATAGCCAATCGCAATGAGTCATGCCATCATACCAGTGAATGGCATATCATTTTGTATAACATCACTGGCAGATGCAGGACCCCAAGCACATCTAGTATCTTCACTGGCAGGGTGGAACACCAATGTGCATGTGCAAATCATATGGCTCATTTATGCTGCCTTTATGTACAAAAATGGATCAATGTGCTTTCAAGCACTCCTTTAAGTTGGGATTAGAAGATGAATCTACTACACCTGCACTACCCCTATGTTTCTGCTCTGTCCATCCTCCGTCCAGCTTTTCTGTTGTAGAAGGTAAGCTGACATCACATATCTTTGTAGTAAACGGCGAAATGCTGCTGAGGACTCCAGCCTCTACAAAAAGGATGCTCACTACACCAACCAAGCCAAAAAAAAAAATTGGCCTATGAGTTGGAATTTTTATATTATATTCAATATAGTATGCTCATTGTATCCCACAATGCATTTAGAAAAGAAAGAAGTGCACAACCAATGCTCACCACTTAAGCAGTACGTACCACCATACACTGGGGGCAACACTTTTGCAAGTGCCTTTGGTTGGGCAGTTCTCATCCATTGAGGGTGACTGTGGCTCAGTAGATAGAGTCTGTTGTCTGCCGATCAGGCAGACCAGTTTGCTCCAACTGCTTTGTCAGTGTAAATGGGTATTGGTAAGTTTGAATGGGATTAGCTAATACTAAAGGCCAGTTCTCCACAGCAAACTCTGCCATCAGTGTGTGAATGTGTAAATGGGTAGATGTGATCTGCGGTGAAAAAGCACTTTGAGTAGTCAGGCGACAACCATTCCATTTACCACTAGGTATGACAAGTAGAGCATGAAACACAGGATAGTTTATCTTTGGTGGCAAATGTATTTTGATTCTGTTTTAACAAAGAATAGAGGATTTTAAATGGATCAGCTGTTTTAAAATTGTAGTGACAAGCATGATGCTATATTCTGTATGTTCAGATAATCAGGTTTTGGCATAGAAATACAGCACTGCGCAGGCCATGCTCTGGATATCCTTACATATAACCAATGCCGCCCATGAGGGGGGATAAAGGGAGCGCTTTCTGGAGCCCAGCCAAACTGAGAGGCCCATGGAGGTCAGCAAAATCATGGTCCACCATAAAGTTAAGCTGTGATAACCATAATTTTTATTTGACCTAAATAAAAACCGCTCTAATCAAAGCAACAAAAATTATATTTTTAAATTACATATATACAAAATATAATCATATTGCCTTTTTCAAAATTGAAACCCCTTTTCTTGAAACAGAACTACTTTTTTTGCTGGTGATGATAACAATGTGGACGGGCATATAGAACTAAACAATTTAAAACCTTGTATAAAGTCACACTTTATAGCTAAGCCATGATGTGAACAAATGTAAGGATGCCAGAATATAAAGCAGAAAAAACTGGGTCAACTTTAATAGAGAATATTTACTTAATTGTGAAAAGAGGCTTTGCCGTAGGAGGAAAAGTGGCAAAAATGGGTTAAAACGAGCAAAAAGAAGTGGCAAACATGGGCGAAAAGGGACGGGGTGAAAGTGGTGAAAACAGACAAAAAGCAGGTTTGAAATGGCAAAACAGTGGCAAGAATGGGCAAAAAGGGACACAAATTGGAAAAAAACTGTGGTAGAAAGAAATGAAATAGGGCAAAAAGAGGCTAAAAAGGTGAAATTGTCATAAAAGGCATAAAACAACAAAACTGGGTTAAATGTAGCAAAAAAAGAGACAAAAACCAGCAAAAATTGGTTGTAAGTGGCAATTAAGTTGCAAAACAGTGTCAAATTTGTTCAGAGGTGGCAAAAAAGAAGTAGCTCAAGTTGACAGAATCGTGCTGAAAAGGGTTTAAATATTTCACTGGTAAGTTTGACCCACATTTCAGGTCCAAAAGGAGGGAGCCAGCACGCTAGCAACAATGCTTCTGATTGGATCCAACACACATGCTTTGATGTCATCAGTAAATTACAAATGAGGAGAGCCTTTTCCCTGGGTTCTTCATGGGCACAGCCAATTTTGTGGGCAGCCCTGCGTAGATCTAGGGGGCATGTAAAAATAATGTGGCAATAAAAAATGAAGTCTGCACCTTTATGACAGAGTAAGGGGTGGATGTGGGGAGTAAGCATGGCCTAGGGGACTGTCCAGGTGACACCTCCACCACCCTGTTGCACGAGGTTCTATTACCAAACCCTGGCTTGTGTTGCTGCGTGTTTGAACTCTGACAGCATTGACACCTGTGCTGGTGCTCAGTGAGTAGTCATGTCTAACAGTATGTGTGGTTTTGTTTTTCCTAAATAATGTGAACACTACAGAAAAGGGAGTGATGAGTGGGTGTTTGGTTTGTGACACAGCCTGTGAGACTGTGTCACAGTCTCAGATGTTGAGGAAGAAGAGTTGCTCTGTTTAGGCTTTCCCCACTCTCTCAGCTGTTGCTAAGCACTGGGTGTGTGTGGTGTGTTACAGTCACTATAAAATGTGAAAGCACAACTTGATCGCATATTTTGGGAACAGTTGGTTGATGAATAAGAGACTCAGTCATTCAGAACTGCCGTGCGGTTACGTCAGCAGACCCTCCTTGTACTAATAACACTGGTCATTCACAAATAGACGTGACCCTGCTGTGACTTATTACCAAAATATGCACTGAGGCCTGAGCTGAGCATACATGGTGAATATATAGGCATGTAATAATTGTCATTTTGATGTCAGACTGTGTTATCTTCTTAAATTTCCCCTCATTCATCACTCCTCTGCATTTCAGCTATGATAAGAACCAGCCCCCGTTTATTTTCCCCCTACAGAGAGCCCATAAATTACAGCCTGATCAATGGTGGGCCTCATTCAGGAAGCAAGAGAGGAGGCACAGATGATACGAGAGATACAGGTTATTAAAGAGCAGGGGGAAGAAGCTGGGGGGGAGTTTGAAGTTAACCAGTCGGGTGAGGCCCCTGAGCCATTACAGCAGGTTAATTACACCTCAGTTGAAGTGTTAAAGAGTCCAGTAACCTGCGCTTTGTGCAGTTTATTGAAGCCAGGTGTGGTAAATAAATCAACTAGGTATGTGGGCTCAGGAGTAATTTGACTCACTCTACATTTTGGAGGAGATTTTGAAGCTTTCTTTGACTTTATGTTGTGCAATGTGTGGGTGTTTTAGCTCTACTACAGCGGTAAAGCACAGTCCTGTTTAAATATACCCAAGCTCTCCATGGAGCTGGGAAATGTAAGGAGTTTTAGAGATGTATATGCATATATTCAAATAAGATGAGGGATAAGATTGTATTGTTCATAGATATATATAAAAATATGATGCATATGACTACTCAAAGTGCTTTTAACATCACAGGTCACACCATTCATGCCTATTCACTCAATATTCACACAATGAAGGCGAGACCTGCTATATAGAGGGGCCATCCGTGTTGACTAATCCCAGACACATTCATACACCACTGATGTAGCAGAGGGAGAAATTTGGGCATAAATGTCCAAGGAAACAAAGACTTAGGACTGTATAAATTGGGGTTATAACTCCAAAAGTTCCAGTTGAGAGACAACCAACTCTACCCACTGAGTCAGTCATCCTACAGAGGGTTTATGCCAACTAGAAGATTGCACTTGCTGACCAGGGGAACTATAGTAGTGGGTCAAGAATTGGGGCTGTGGTGTTTTCTGTGGTAGAAATGTTATAATCAGTGTATGCACATGACCTTTGACCTGTTGCTTCCAAAATCAAATTTGTTTAGTCTCGGGTCACAGTGGACATTAGTGCAAAAAGTTTGATGAACTTTTGATGAAAATCCGTCAATGCGTTCTTGAGATATCTTATTTTACCTGAATGGGTAGCAGTTGCAGCATCATGCTGTGGGGATGCTTCTCAGCAGCTGGCCCTGAAAGGCTGGTAAAGGTAGAGGGTAAATGAATATAGGAAAATGCTGAAGGACAATCTTATTCAGTATGTAAGAGAACTACAGCTTGGAAGAAGATTTATATTCCACCAAAACAATGACCTGAATCATACAGCGCAAGCTACAAAGAAATGGTTTAAAAACAACAAGGTGAATGTTCTGGAGTGGCCGAGTCAAAGCCTCAATCCGATAGAACATTTGTGACTGGACCTGAAAAGGGATGTTCATGCCTGATTCCCTTGCAAACTGTCAGAGCTTGAGAAGCTTTGCAAAGAAGAATGGAGTAAAATTGCAGTCTAGATGTGTCCAGATGTGACAGTGCTGTGAATGCAACCAAAGGTGCATCTACTAAATATTGACTTGAAAGGGGGTGAGTATTCATGCAGTAGTTTATTTTACATTACATATTTCTATTAATTTGACATTACTTATTAGGATTCACTTTGACATCAAGGAAGTTAACTTGTAATTTTGTCTTTGACAAAAAGGCCAAACTATATTGACACGTTTCATTTATAAAATCAATAAAAGGATAAAACCTTTAAAGGGTTGAATCCTTCTTATAGGCTCTGTGAGGTAAGCAGGTCGTGCGAAGGTGTATGAGTAAAAAGCAGCAGAATTAAGTGCTTACAATGTGTCACTGTTATGACTGTTACTGCAGACTCATTGACAGATTTCTCATAAAGTCAGATGTTACTGTTTACTGCATTGTCTAAGAGCAGTGTGATCTGGTCTGTGGAGGAGTTGACAGCAATGGCTAAATAAAGTTTGGACCGTCTTGTTCATGCAGTGTTGATGTTTTCTTTATATTTATATAGTTTCAGCACAACTAATAATCCTCTGTTACATTATAATTTCTTTTTATTTTACTCAGAACTCAGGTTTGAAGGAGTGATCAGAGGTGTACCACAGAAAACAAAGTGGGCAACCAGTAGCTCTGTGTGCAACATCTTTGTGCTTTACTTAGAGAGTCCTGGAAAGTTGGAAAGTTATGAAATTACAGTGAATTCACATTCACACATCCCTGCTTTGTAGGGTGCAACCAAACCGCTGGGCTATCTGTGCCCCAGTAATTTAGATTTGATCTTTGGATTTAGGAGCAGGCCTGTCCATGGAGTTGGCTGGGCCCCTAAAAACTCAGAGAATGGGCTCTACCCAGTTGTCATGTATTGATGATGTCAGTGCATGTGTGTTGGATCAGTAGTATTAGCACTAACACCCTGGTTAACAGTTCATTCATTTTGGAGTTGAAAAGGGTGTCAAGCTATTACTGGGTTCTGATGTTCGACTAACATATTCATCCCACTTTTAGACCCCTTTCCATCACTGTTTCTGTCTGTTTTTGCCTGTTTTTCATATTTTTGCCTCTGTAATCCATTCTTGCCACTATTCAATCCTTTAAGGCACTTTTTTGCCGCTTTTCACAATTTTTTCCCATCCATATTTAACCCTTTTTCACTTTTCTTAGCCCATGTTTGCTGCCATTATCCAATTCTTTGCCTCTTATAACCCACTGTTGCTGCTTTTTGCCTATTTTTGCCACATTTAATCCTTTTTAGGCACTTTTTAACTGCTTTTCACCATTTTCTGCCAACCATGTTTGCCCCCTTTGGCCTTTCTTAGACCATTTTTGCCACTGTAATGCCATTTTCCTCTTTTTTTAAGCCATTTTTTGTCCTTATTCAACTGCTTTCCACCAAATTTTTCCCACCTATATTTACCCCCCTCCACTTTTTTAGCCTATTTTTGCCACTGTTATTCCATTTTTGCCCTTTAACCCATTTTTTTGCAACTGTTTTGACTTTTTATGGCATGTATCCCACGTGTGCCTTTTTTTAACTACATTTAACCATTTTTCCCACCCATGTTTAACCCTTTTTGCCTTTTCTTGGCCCATTTTTGCCGATTTTATCCCATTGTTGCACATTTTAACCCACTGTTGCCACATTTGTTTTGAATTCTTTTAAGGCACTTTTTAACTGTTTTTCCATCATTTTCTCCTACCAATGTTTGCCTCTTTTTGCCTTTCTAAGCCCATTTTTGCCACTGTAATGCCATTTTTTCTCTCTTTTTCAGCCATTTTTGCCCCTAATCAACTGCTTTCCACCAAATTTTCCCCACCTATATTCACCCCTTTTTGCCCTTCTTAGCCCATTTTTTGCAGCTGTTCCGTTATTGTCTTTTAACCCTTTTTACCCCAACAATCCTCATTTGCCACTTTTTACTGCTTTCCACAATTTTCCCCTGCCTATTATTGCCCCTTCTTGTCTTTTCTTAGCCCATATTTGCTGCTGTTGTGCCATTTTGTCCCTTTTAACCCATTTTTTGCCATGCTGTGACCAATTTTTACCACTTTTTCCACCAGTTTTTGAAAGCTGCCATTTATCCCATCTTATAGCTGGCCTTGTTAAAGAGATTTTTGGACACTTCAGTATTGGCCACCGTTTTTAGGAGTTTTTCTGCAGTTTTTGATGTATAAAAATGAAAAAAAATGGCCCAAAATTGTGTGTTTAGACTTCTACTGATGTTGCTTTGGTAGAAAACCGTTGTCAATATGATTTGATCTTTACAAGAATCACATCAAAGTTTATAATTATGGTTTTGTGACAAGGAATTGTTTTGGGGGGTTTTTTTACAGAAAAATATCATATAATTGTTGGTCATGCCTTGGTTCCCCTGCTGTTGACTATCAGTTTGTATCAGTGGATTGCACACAGCCACAAAAGAAACTGCTGAAAGTCGGAGAGGAAACCGACGTGCGGCTCTGCAAACCACTCTCTCCGTTGAGGTAGCACACTTCACACATGATGAGCTGAATATTTTGCATTGCAGACCCACCTGGTTAAACCACACTACAAACACCAGTTCCTGTCAGCAGGCTAAGAGTGAAAGAGGGACACATCAGAACCTGAATGCAACGCGTGCCAAATGGTCGGTACGCACCGGATCTCGTTTGTTTGTCAACCACAGAGTGTTATCTTCTCTGTCTTTATGGAACCAAACCCAAAAATCTAAATTACTCAGCTGTAGATACACCCTCAGCACCTGAACACTCCCTCCAACTGTTCTAACTGTCCAAAGTAGAAATACATTGATTTAGTACGGGTTACACCCATAAATCACTACACCAGCTGTGTTTTTCTCAATCTGAAACCAACATTTAAAGGATGATATTTCTCACAATCTCACTATTTAACTGCTGTTTTCCTGAGTCATCAATAAGGAAACTACACGAGACAGTATCTGTCAGCATCTTTCTCACCCCTCACCCCCCTTAGAAAGCAGGGTGTTTTATGACAGTTTAACTCTGGGTTAATGTCCCTGAGCTCCTTTGAGATAGCATCTAAAATGTGCCGGAGAACCTGTCTGACCTCTGAGCGCCAGGGTCTGATGAGTTATTGACTAAGAGAGTGTCGGACGGCTTTAAGGCAGACCCCTGGCTCATCCTGGCCTTGAGACAAGGAAGGGAAAAGTCATCACCTGCGTGGATTTGTTCTTACTAAAACCTGCAACATGACATATTTTAAAAAGACTTTCTTCAAATAAAGGTCTTGTTAATTTGACTGTTTCACCACAAGGCATGGTAGAAATCTGCCTAGGGCTCCATGCCCCAAGGAGCCTTGAAATATACCATAAAATCTGGACTATAAGTCCCACAAGCAGAGTCCCCAAAGGGGTAAAAAGGTTTAAACTGTCATCTTTCCATTTTGCTCAGCAATGTCCACAATGTGCAGTTCCTGTGCAGCTGTGTGGCTCTTTCAGTTTTTGCCTTATGGAGTTTGTGCATCTTTGAGCTATAATAGATTAATTCGGCTCTCAGCCTTTGGTGATTGTTGTGGCAGACTTAAAGATAACTGCCCTCCACTGCCGGTCACTTGTCCATAACTGAGGATTATTTTCAACCGAACCAGCACTCCATATTCAAACCATATCCTGCTTTCTTTAAATGCATGGTGAAAGCCTAAAAGAGAGAAAAGTGGTTAAAAAGTGGCCGCCTATTATGTTCTAGCATGACTAAACTCATTTAAAAGCCATATTATTGCAGCTGTGGCAAAGCTTTAACATGAGAGTCATCACCTGAATCAGCAGCTCCCCTCAGCTTTATGAAGCTTTTCTGCAAGTTTCAGATCATTATTTAGATGCCGTTAGATTTTTCCTGTTTCTGTTCACACCTTGTTCTCTTGCTGCTGCAGCAGACTGCTGTTTTCTGCTTTTACCACTGGCCCAGCATCAAACACAAGTACATGGGATGTATTTCACATTTTCTTTGGTAGAAACCTTCCTCTACAAAATGTTTTGTCAGGACTTTACAAAAAAAAAAGAAAAAAAATCTCGTAAAATGATTAGACAAAAGTTCTATTTGTCACATTCATAATGGGGCAATTAGAGCAACAAGACAAAATGAGGTTGTAGGCAGTGTTAATTTAGTCGACTAAAACTATGACTAAAAATGTTTGTCAACAGCCTTTTCTTTCATGACAAAAACTAGACTAAGACTAATAATAATAGATCTTTGATGACTAAAACTGGAAAAAAGTAAGTCTAGTTTCCATCAAGATGACTAAAACTACACTAAAATGTAGTGTAGTTTTCATCGGACATTCAATATTCATGATATTTCTCCTCTGTGGGTAAATCTGTAAAAAAAAAAAACAATACATCTGTATCTATTCTGCCTCTCAGCTGTAGAAAGCAGGGACCCCCGGTCTGGTAGAGTGCCTAGAGCACACTACCATGACTTGGTACCAGATTTAGGCAAGAAAATAAATGCTCTGACCAAAAGTTAAGACTAAAATGTGAGAACTTTTTATGGACTAAAACTAGACTAAAATGTTTTTGAGTTTTCATAGACTAAAACTAGACTAAAGTGTGACTAAAACTAAAAGACATGCAGTCAAATGACTAAGACTAAAACTAAAATTAAAAATAGCTGTCAAAATTAACACCGGCTCCAGGCATGCACATTCCAGTAAGTAATGTGGGATCAGCAGGAAGGTGGTGTTGTGGTTTACCAGTGGTGTGTCTTGTTGTTGGATAAAACTCATGCTGAAATCAGTAGAGCAAAAACATCTTCCCTGCCAAGAAGAGCTTACAGTGTGGTTCTTTGCTCATGTTTTAATAAAGAAATGCAATCCAGATCTGATCAAAACTGCCAAAGCGGGGCACACACAAGGATTTTCTAAATCTTAAGAGAGTTTTTATCTGTTAGAGACCCCACACATGAAGATAAAAAATCAGGCATTGAACAGTTTTGATAGTACTGTGTGCGGTGTGCTCCGATAATCTCAAAACAGCACACCACACACATCATGATTCTGTCCCACCACCGATCTAGAATCTCGTCCTCCAAGCCAGAAATCTCGCGTGATCACACGTGATCTAACAAAAAAGAAGAAGAAACATAGCAACAACCGGACAAAACAACACGCAACATGGAAGAGGACATACAAGAAGAGGGAATGATGGTGTTCTTGGGACGATTTTGAATGGAAAATCCCGAACTGAAAAAGGAAAAGCCTGTGGAGAAAATCCTGGAGACAGTGCGAACACTGACTTTTTTTCTACTGGGCAAGCTAGGGATGAGTTGTTGTCAAATGATGCTAATGTCTGGTGTTATTAGCCTAGTAACACTAAAGCCTACACGTAGCTTAGCTAAATAAATCTAAATGATGCTTCAGCAGGTCAGCCATGCTTGTTTTTATTTACGCCTCCTTCCTTGTTCCTCAGTCAGCTCGGTTCTTGATTGGCTACATTCCGTTCCATGTCACAATTCGTGAGGTTTCACAAACCACTTCTAAAAATACACCGACTTACAGCCAATCACAATGTGCCACGTCATCATACCAGCATAAAGCCAATTATATTACAGCGTCACTGATACAGGACCCCGTAAAGATCTGGTACCTGCGCTAGCTTCAGCTGTCACGGTGTTGATTTTTAATGTCTTGTGTTTCTGAGTTAGATTTGTTTCCTGTTTTATTGTCTTGCAGGCATTCTCCCCTCCTTGTGTTCCTTGTGTGTTTCTATGTTTTTATGCTGTCATTTAACCCTCTTGTTTTCCAATTTTCTCTGTGTTTCTAGTATTTAATGGGTTCTTTTGTCATCTTTCTCTCACAGTGTTGTGAGTTTCTTGAATTTCTTTTTTAGTGTTGTAATCCTCGTCTGTCATGTTTCATACGTTTTACTTCCTTGTGTTTCCCTCCACTGTGATTGTGTAGTAAGTACATTTTTTTGTTATTTTTGTCACTTTGACTTTTGTTATATAAACACACGTGTCTTACTTTTGCAGTTGGGTCCTTTTCCTCTGTTTTAACCTTTAACTTTATGTTGTATATTACCATTGTCTTCCCCCATGACATCAGTCCATGGCTGATCAGTTGTAGGAGGACTCCACCCCACTATTTCACCACTAAATATCCCATCTTCAACCAGCAATGTGTAAAGGGCTAAAAACAACAACTAGATAGTGAATATATTGCTACTTTTACCAAATAAATACACTTATATTTCCATCTGGAGTTAATTGAGATTAAAAAAAAAAATGACTTAAAAGAAAATATACTCAGACCTTAAGATACAGGTGACCAAATTACGTCTAGCAAGAATGTTTTTATTGTGTCATTCCATCTAGATTTTATATATAAAGATAAAAACCCTGAAATAAGGTATTTGGTAGCAGAAGCAGGAGATATCTGCAAACCATCCCTTTAAAAAAAAATTACGAATCAACAACTGACAACCTTCAATGCCCTACCTTGGGACTGAGAAGCTTGTCACGTTCACCTCTGCCTTTACTCACACTGACAAATCCAGACCTTTTGACCCCTAGTCATGACACAAGAGCTGAGAACAGCCTCCCACCTATTTCCATACACAGTGACCTTTACTCACTCTTTACGTCCATTCATTTCACCATTTCACTCATACTCACTAATTTCCCCAGAACCTCACCGATAAGCTCATAACAGTTTGTGAGGAAATGGCGTCAAGCTTTGGCCTCACGTGTTTTCAATGTCATCCATTTAAGAAAACACAACACCATTCACGAGTACAGGATCAATATCCACTCTCTGAAAGACTGTGGTTCTGTGAAAACAGACGAGTGCACTCAAGGAATAGTAACCAGGTGTAGGAGAGGAAATACCTGGTGCATTCCTTGCTGGAGGAATGTTTTTATTAGCCTTTTTACAAATGTCGCCATTTCGAGGTGTGTACACTATAAAGTGCACTGCAGGCTGGATCACTCCATCAAGCGGAGCGTGGCTTCAATGGGGAACCTGTGTCGAGGCCGGGGTTATGCTATTTGAACAGCTGGCACAGTTTAGTTCGGCATGTTCAAATGCGCGCAGGTCTGAGGCTGTTGTACCACACAGAGGAGAAAAACACAGGCCTCCTCCAGCTTTCAGCAGGATAGACTCTGCTTTGTACAGTGTCATCTTTCTGAAAGTGAAACAGTTGAGTTAACCTGCTGACATTAGAAGAATCACAAATCAGAGCAAAAGAAAAGGCTTTAAAATGACTTAAACTCTTATCTGAACAAAACTAGTTAGATTACAAGTTTTAAAAAGGAGAAGTTACGCATTTTTGAAGCACAGTTGTTCACTTTTTTCCAAAAAGGCACAGCAGGATATCTGAGTATTTGGCATCATCCATTAACTAAAGTTAGCATGGAGGCACCCAGTCTAACTGCTTCAAAACTAAATATCTTCCAATGTATTCTTTGATCTTAGAAAAACAAAAAACATCTACTGGGCATCTTCACATTTCAATCCCAAGATCTTGGGTCCATACTTAATTTCTTCAAAAGCATAAGATGGGATAGAAACACATTTTTAGCAAAGGATAGGGGCTGCTAGCTAGAGCTAGCTTAACCTCTACTGTTTACACTCAGCACTAATAAGTTAGTGGTTTCCAGGATAAAACAGTATATTAACCTAAGTTGTTAAGGAAACAGAACTACAACATTGTAGGTCACTGTCTTATTTTTCTTTCCAGAAGGTTAGATGAGAAGGTTAGCACCTCTAAGCCTACTCAGTTTTTTTTTGCCCTAAACTTCGTAGCATTAATTTAGCGAAAAGTTTCAGGAAACAGCTAGCCTGGAAGAGTAAACAGAAAATTAAATAATTTTCAATGCTGTTTATTTCCTGTTTGTTTTACAGTTTTTCTCAGTCGCTTTGGTACATTTCTCAGATCAGAATTGAAATTCTCGAAACTACTTGTTCAGTCTTCACATCATTGTGTCACTTTTACACATCAAAAAAGCAGCTCCTCATTTCTTTGAACAAGTTGCAAATGCTTTGGTACATCTATGTACCAATTCTCTGCCGTTTCCTACATTATCAGTTGCTTATGTCATGTTGAACAAAATGTATTATAATGGGTCTCTGCTGAATAGTCTCACCTCCCACAACATTTGGGCATTAGTTCATCTCATAAGTCTTTACATGCAAAATAGTTGAACATGGTGTCATGATATGTCAAGCGTATTTCTATACATTTCCATTAGACTTTTTTTCCTAAGTCTGTCCTGAATTGGTAAATTGCTCCCAGGTGAATCTTGACTTTCTCTAACAAAGGGAAATGTGTGAAGCATTAGATCAACCAATGATCAAGGAATTTGACTGAGGAGAATTTGATGATTGAGGAATTTTCTCTGCATGGAGATGGAAAGAATATGATCGCCAGCCACATACACAGATGACCCTTCTGGCTGCCATGGGTGCAGCGTGTGATGACGTCACAGCAGATACCTGCAGAGGCTGGATAAGACACTCTAAAAGATTCCTTCCACGCTGCATCGCAGGAGAAGATATTTGTTGTGATGTGGATGAGAATTTGTGGCCCAACAGACAGGAACGTCAGGGGGTGAAGGAAGACTGCACTGTAATTCCTACAGGAGTACATGTACAGTTTTCTCTAAGAAGATTGTCCTATGTTCACATTTCTACTTTTGTTTTTTGGGGTTTTTTTCTTTGTGCTATGCAGTGCTGTCTTTTCCTTTCTGTATCGCAATGACAGTCTGTCAACAAATTACAGTACAAACAGTAAAAGCGTAAATGTGAATCTTTCCAGTCTCTTGCAATCAATCTCCCACATACACTGAGGTGTAACTTACAATTTACAATAAGTGTCATCAAAACTTTAGCCCTAGTTTACATCAGAACATCCCCTCCAGAATACACTGTTATACTGACTAAGCAATACATGACTAGGCAATCTGACTGTCTTATCTGTAAACAATGACACAAGCACTTGTCATTCTGACATGTTCTTTGGCACAGATATTTACTTTTGAGAGATGAACTAAGGATTTTGAGCAAGAGGCTGGCTTTTGCAGATAATCCATGGTGTTTTGCTATTTGTACGAATTGTTTTGAGAAATGCAATTACTGTTTTGCAAATGTCGAGGATGATTCAAGAAATGTACCAAAGCGGCGGAGTAAAACTGTATTACTAATCATAACAGTATATTTAAAAAGTAGAAAAGCTAGCTTGAAATTTGACATCTTGGCTTCCTGTTTCTTTTTCTTTGTGCTTTTCCACAATGTGGTTTGAGTTCAACTCTACTTGGTGGTTCTGTGTTTGTTTTTGTTTGTTTCTCATCACTTTTGGCAAACTAAGCATGATAAGCGAAAATTAAAATGTGACATGAGGAGACTTGGTTTGTCGGTAAATTGAGTACTTGTTTAGGTATATTGTATTACAGTACACTTAAATGCCTTTGTCTTGATTGAAATGTGCTGCTGTTACTAATAACACATTAACTAGCTAAAGGATGCTAACATTAGCTAGGACATTTGCATGCTAACAGTGCAACATCTGTTACATTACCAAAATGGCAATCATTTAGGGTACAAAGCATCCATCGTTACACACTCACCTCTGAATGTTTTAAATGGAAAATAAAGTGACTGGTTCAAAAAGCAAGTAGATTCAAGCCAAGCCAAGCCAGTACCACAGGTAGAAATGGCCCATAAGTCTACACAAGTCTACCCTGAAAACAAAGCAGTGGTATTGGTCTTTATAATCTAAGAAAGCAAATGAGAGTATCAAACTAGAGTTCTACTTATGAAGTTAGAAGAAAAAAAGCCCTTCCAATTGGGAAATGTTCTGTATTTCATAAGTATCCCTGAGCCATGGCCTGCACCTTGAATCATCGTGTGACCAAAGACAAGTCTGAAACGTTCCAGTCTTTCTCGTAGCAGCCCACTTCTAGATCCCGAGAGCCTGTCTATTCTCATTTATCAAATAGAAAGCACCTTTCTTAGCACTTTGGAGGGAAAAAACAACATTTTCATAGCCAGTGAAGCCATGTGTGTGTGGTATGACGAGTGGGACCGGTATGATTCCTGGTGTTAACAGCTAATAAATTGAGGCCCATCCCCCCGGTGCTCTTCTGGCTCAATTATATCCACATGTAGCCATTATTCCTGCCATGTTAGCCCGAGTGAGCTGCATATTTTTAAAAGGTGGGTTTCCATAACACTTGCTGAAAGCTACATTGGTTGTCGAGACACATGTTTGGGTTCTGTTGAAGCCAGACGCTGGCTGTTTTAAAGCAGAGGTACTGTGGAGCACAGCAGGGGCTGGTATGAACCCTTTGTTTTCCAAATGCTCACCTTTTTTATTTGTGTAGAAGCAGGTTTATGACCTGGAGAATTTCTCCACAGAATTGTACCTATCAGTAACAGACTGTCCGTAAGTTTCCTCCAGTCCTAACATTGACACAACAATACAGCAAGAAATAGCCTACCTTGAAAAGGACGATAAAACGTTTTTATTGTTTCTGAAAGATGATAAGCAGGGAAGTGCTTGCATCCATCTATCCTCATGAATAAAAAGATAAAGGGACATTATTTGTGTTTGTGTCCACCTAGCTAAGTTAAGTGGGCCAGTACAACATGTAGCCAGAAATAAGTCTCTTGTAACATAAAAGCTGAACTTGGTTGTCATTTTTGCAGTTTTATAGTTTGTTTACTGTATGACAATTTACTTAAATGTGTTTTATATTGGCTAAGTCTATCGCCTGATATCATGTAACAACGGCCGCTAGCTTTTAGCCCACATAGCTAAAACCAAATCTGGCTAATACAACAATGCTGCTAAAAACATCAGTCCTTCTAACATTTGTGAATCTAAACTTTATTTTCATTTTTTTAGTTTGTAGTGTATTTGAACTGCATCAGAATTAACAAAAGTGTTTCACATATATCAAATCTGTTTGTATAAAATAGTAATAGTGTTTGCTAGCTAGAGCAGACAAAACTTAGCTAACACTGAATAGACTTGTTTAACTATCTTGCTACACATCCTACCTTTGGTAAATGTACAAAAGCTTAACTTCATGGACTATTCCAGTTTTTGGTGCTCTTTAACAGTGAAACTACAATGGAAAGAGTTCCTGTTTTCCATACTCAGTGGAGCTAGAGCATTATTACATGTATGTAAGAAAGAAATTAATCCTGTTTCTTTACAACGTGCTAGTAAAACTGCCAGTTTCCAGTCCCCTCACGTTGTCTGCTTGTTTGTGTTCAAGACAACATGGCGACTAAAACCAAGCAGATTATGATGGAGCTAATGAACACTGTGAGCAGTTGATTAAACTGTTTTATTGTAAAGCGAAAGATAAAAAGAGGAGATATTAAGGGATGCTAAATAAGATAGGCAGAAGAGGGGGTATTTTTCATGCCTGTTCTGAAAACAAGAGACAAGGACGAGGAGATGCACTTCTGATATTTATGTATATAGCAAGCAGATTTGACTAATTGTTAACATCTACAGACATAGAGCAAAGTAAAATCCTATTGAATTTCTCCGTAACAAATTTGATTATTAGCAATTATATATAAACTATATAGATAGACTTAACATGTCTGAGTTTGAGACTCAGCCGTTTATAAATCTTTATATCCATTAATATAAGTAAAATACTCCATAAAAGTTGTTTTTTGGTGTATCTTTACATAATTAATGACAAAAACACTATAAAATACTCTTTGTCTGATGCCAGAACTGTAAAGAGTTAAATTTGCGCCTCTTTAGTTACCATCTTGTATTCTTCTACAGCTTAACAATGTAAACAACCAGGCAGTGTCATTCAACACGTTATTCAAATGAGCTCAGCACAATTAGTGAGAATCCTCTGTGGGTTACTGGCAGCTCTGTTTGGTGACAGTTATCTTTAACAGTGAAACTCAACTGATCTTTGGTTATGCTAATTCACAGAAACCTGGCTGAATGCTGTGCTTCAGGTAAAAAATTCCGGCCTGTCTGCCCTGTCCGTGTGCTGTTATTTTAACAAATGTTTGAGGTTTTCTGAAATTGGAGTGGGACAAGAGCCAGCGCTTTGAACGTCAAGCTGATGGCGCGTGCCAAACTTTTCTGCTGAACATTTCTCTCCCCACCTTGTCCCGCTCCCCCCTTCTTTTTCCAACAGGGGGGTTGGAGAGCCTCAATGCTATCTTTCTTTGATTCTGTTTGAATCTGGCCGCATGTGAGCAGGAAAAGGAGCCAAACGTGCTTCCTGAGTGGTCGAGGGGGGGGGGGCGACTCTGTAATAAGCAAAGGGGTGGGAGTTTAAAAATAACTGGGGTATATAAGCATGGAGCAGGATCCCACTCACTCTCAAACTCTCCTCGACTCGGGCTCGGGCAGGACGTCCCGTGCAGGCCCGCCACTACTTCTCACACTCACACACTTTTTCCATGGACGTTAGTGGAGTGTGCCACATGAGGCAGAGCTGATGTGTCCAAAATCCTCACCACAGTGACGAAACACTCTCAGGCCTGACACAGACATAATGCACACTTGTTTTCATGACAGCGGCTTAAATATTTATTAATGACAACACCAGTTTCATCATGGAGAAAATGAGACACCAATGTTTATGAAAGGCCAAGTAATCCAACCTCTGTGCTGGGTTTTGGCAGGAAAAGTAAGAAAATAGGAAAATCTCAGGAGATTCACTGTAATTTTTTGACTTGTAAGCTTGTAAGTGGTTCTCTAATTTGAATAAAATATAGTCATATGAGCTCTTCTTACTTTCTTTGGCTTATTTTCATTGTCCTATTATCTTATTACTTTAATGCCTCCATGCTGGTGATAGCTAAGGTCAGAGGCATTATGTTTCTGATTGTCAAGCCCTTTTTTTGTGAACACGACACCTCAAAAACACTTTGAGTGATTTTCTTTAAAGTTTACACAAACATCCACTCCGACTCAAGGATGAACTGACTAGATTTTGAACTTTTAGAGTTCACATTCTGTATGAGATTTCTATGAAATGAACTACCACAGAAACCACCCCTGCCCTTCTTCTTTAGGACTTTCTCTCTCTGGCAATTGTATATCTTGAAGAGGCAGTTTATATCCAGGTGGCTGTTCCAGATCTAGCCTCAGGCCTCTTTGGAAAGTGCCCTCTTGGTTCTGTTTTAGGTGGGTTGTGATTAGTACCTTAAAATTCAAAATATAAGTCTTTTTTTTTTTTTTTTTTAAAGAGAAAAATAATCTGACATCCATTGCATGGACATATTTCACATTCATCAGGGAAATTTCCCATTTTTGTTTCAAATACATGGACCAGACATGGCCATCGAACAGGCCGGGTGGATCTGGCACCTTGTACTTCCTAGAGCACCTCGTCTTCTTTTTTTTTTTTTTTTTTTTGCATTCTTCGTATGGGATGGAAATAAAGTAACGTTGATTTAGCACGTCGATCAAAGGTTGGTAATTGTAAAGCAGAAAGCCTTCTACAATAAGGATGTGAGTCTCCCCCCTCCTCAGTGTCAGACTTTGGGATGATCTCAGTGTCCAGGGTGTTTTTAACACCATGAGATTTCTCAAACTTCACCAGGTTCTCCAACCACGCATAGATCGTACTCTTCATGGCATCCATGTCAAGAGCAGTGATGACATCATACTGCTTAAAGCCATCTTTACCAACTTCAATCTGATCATGGGGCTTGAAGAAGTCATCCTGATGGACCACACAACAATTTGGCAGGTTTTTGATCAGTCAGTCATTCTGTCATATAACAGGCCAATCACAGTAACAAGACAAAATGAGGTAGCTGACATGGGCAGCTCCACTGCTAATCCGATCAATATATAGAGTGTTTGAACAGCAAAGCATGCTAGTGGCTAAAATTTATGCCAAAGCCTATCTGAAGACATGCAAAAACGTTGTCTCTGCCAAGTGGAGCTTTCGGCATGGGTTTTTGCTCTTGTTTTAAAGGGATATCAGCATTAGCATTGCTCCTTTAGGTAGGACTCGCTGGTTATACTGGCCAGGAAGCTAGGCTATACAGCGTATCAGATGGGTACAGTTTCTCCACGGAATTTAGCTTTAAAACTTTTTGAAGCATCTTATTTTTCACCCAGAAACCCTCTGTGTTTTTGTCTCTATTTTGCAATGCAAGAGCATGTAACAGGTAACCAAAGCCTGCTTTGCAAAATACTGACAAAAACACAGAGGCTTTCTGGGTAACAAATGTACCACATCAAAAATTTTCAACGGTGTGTACGACATTGTTTTGTGGCCCATTTTTACTAATCGCTAAATTCCGTGAAGAAACAAAACTGTACCCATGTGTTACAATGCTTCGCTTCCTAGCCAGTATAACCAGGAGTTCTTCTTAAAGAAGCAATGCTCACTGAAATCACTGGAGGCTAACGCCACCTCCACTGCTCATTCTCTCAGCCTTCAATGATTGCTGTGAGACAGACTCACCGCCTTTAAACGCATGATTATGACTGAACAGGGAAGAAAGCGGTTAAAAAAACCAGCAGTCTGCTCTGTGTAGTTATATATTCCAGCACATTCTGAGCATTGCTGCAGCTGCCTGCAAAACACAACAACTGGGGTGAATTTTCAGTCTCAATAGGTCTCATGTATTGTATGCAATGTATTGTGGGAATGACTTTTTGTCTCTCAGTACTTTATACTGGGATGTAGGCTGTATATAAGCTTTACATTTTACATGTATTTATTTTAATCTATTTAGCCTTTATTTAACCAGGTAGTCCACTGAGATCAAGATCTCTTTAACTAAGGAGACCTGACGAAGATAGCACACCAGTCACAACAAAAGGAACATCAAGATACAACAAATATGTCGAACAAACACGGGAAACAGAGAAAAGAATAAAACCAGCTAAATGGAGCAATCTTTCTTCTTTTTTTCTAGATAAACAGCCGGTCAACTTAGTTTAAAATGATGCAATGGGACTAGATTTTTTCCAATGTAGGCTCTGCAAATTATGCCAGGTCCAGGGTACAAAGTAAGCATGGACCTTTTTTTACCCAGCTCAGACCAAACCTTTAGAACTGGGTAAGAAATCCACCTGGAAGAACAAAGCTGAGAAGATCTGGAGGTTAATACATGTTTTGGGCATTCAGATATCAAGTGACTATGCATTAACAATATGCCATCAATGACCACCTGATACTGGAACTCATTTGCCCACCTCTAATGTAAACAACAGCCAATATATTTGTGGCTTTCTTACCGTGGCTTGTCATCTCTGCATGCTGTGTGCAGTGAAGCTGGTGCGTTTTAAAACAGGACAACATGGTTAGACTGAAATAATAATCAGTCTAAGGCAACAAATTACAGATGTGTTGTGATGTGTCGTTCGTTGACTAACTGGTTGTCAGAGTTGGTTCGTTTAAGAGGGGATTGCAGTGTTTTCCATTTTTGTTGTCATTTTGAAGATGCAAAAAAAGGCAAAATAAAGAGCTGTCAGGGAGCTGAAAGCCCAGCTCTTATTCCTGAGTTGAGCTGAATAATTCAAATCTCTACATAAAGTCAGTAAAGTCATGCTTTTTCTTTACTAGTGGAATACAGCAGATCACATCAGTTCACAGATTGGTCTTTAATGCGTGCCAGTATGTTGTCTCTACACTAACAATCCAGTTCAAATGAAGGCCTTCCAGACCGCCTCCATGCAGTCTGAGCTATCTGATATCAAATCGTTTCCAGTGTGTTCATCAACACAAAGCATTGGTACAGTGTGTGAATGGAACTGGGTTTAAATCCCTGTTAAAGCGCTGTCTAAACAGGATAAAGGATTAAAACAGAGTCTTAAAGTTGTATCATTGTTTTAAATTCTGATGAAAAGCATCTGTAAGAACAAGTGCACAAAGACAACAGAATATCTGTGAGTCCAGCAGCAATCTGACAACCTGTTGATAACTTGGCTGCTTTAAGGCACTGATAAGTCAGAAAACCAACAGTTCAGGACTTACAATTGTGAAATGACATGCCGGTTGCCCAATTTACATGATTGTGCAAATCTCATTTCAGGGAAGGACATATCCTGAGGCTTCTGTGGAAATTCTTCTCATCTACATTCATTTTTTTCCCCCGATACATCTTAAGTGGTTCCTCTTCTGCAGGGAAAGTTTGATGTGTGGCTCACTTTGTGGCTGCAGACGTATTTTTGACCTCTGATCTCAAAAGGAGAACTCTTTCAGGGATCACTAAGTTTCGGCTTTCTATGAACATTTTTAGAAATGACTTTAACATCCACAGAGGAATGTTTTAAACTTGGCCGCTGCAGTCAAAGCGTGTCCCACCCATTGTAAGCGAGCTCCTGTAGTTAATTTGCTGAAATGAAATTCTCTCGGCGGGTACGTACACTTCCCCACAGGAAGTGACGGATTTGAGTGAAATACAAACCTGTCTCTTAAGCGTCGTTCGAATTAGTGAGGGCTGCCTACGGGGAAACACCGGACTTGCCAGCTACAGCTCTCTTGTTTGGCTTTCTCATCCCTTTGCTGCACGTCATGGAGCAGAGCCCTGCTGTGTTGCAGTTTCACATGATTTCAGGGTACTCAAGTGCAAAGTTTTCAGTTCTGTCTGGCTGACATTTGAATCCACCAGGTGCACAGTTTGTCTAGTAAAGTTTTTATGTAGTTGAGTTGAAAATCATCTGTTAACAAGGTCTGCTTGAATCATGGCACTGAACTCAGTGAACTGCAAATAAAGCTGAAACATCCAAGCTGAAATACTATTTCCAAATGTTGGTTCAAGGAACAAAATGATCTTTCTTCTTAATTTAGTTAAATGCTGGTTCTGCAAAGCTGAAGGCAATTATACATAAATTCAGCAGCTGGTGCAGACAGTTGATGCTTCATCTCTGACCATTTTTGTATCAACATGGAATAAAATCTGTTGTTTTGTTATCACATGTTAAATTCAGGGGATAGTGGTATTATGACTATTGTGGAGCTCTAAAAGTTGCAGTTTTCTTGTCATATCCTTGAGTAAGACATTAAACTCCAAATGTTACAGCCAGTGGTGTATGCATGCCATCATTGTATGAACATGTGTGTGAATGGTAAGTGTAATGTAATGTAATATACTTAATACCCATTTACACAGTGCATAAACAGTGATTTATATCCGTGTTCTGATAAAATCTGTTAATCCTTTATGCATGAAGTGGACCCGCCGCAATGCATAATGACAATAAATGAATATTTGAGAGCTCAGACTGCTTACAAAGGTGGTCTGAGATGTTTCATATGGATTGGATCAGTGTGTGGATGCTAAAGCTGTTAAAGAGCTACATAGATAATGTAGCTGGAGCTAAGCTCACAAAGCAGTGATGTAAGCTACATAGATGTTATCCACATAGCTACATTAGCTTTAGCTATGTTTGCTAAAGCTCACATTGCTAGAGCAAAATTAGCTATAAATAACAGAGCTACGTAGTTAACATAGCTAAAGATAAGCTCACAAAGCAGATATGTAAGCTATGTAGCTACATTATCCACTTAGCCACATTAGCTATAGCCATGTCTGCCAGAGTCAAATGTAATCTCACAAAGCAGCTATGTAAGCTATATATCTCCATTGTCTACATAGCTATGTTCACTCTAGGTATGTACTAAAGCTCATGGTGCTAAAGCTTAGTTAGATAAAATAAGGGAGCTCCGTAGCAAATGTTGTAAACAAAGCTAAAACTAAGCTCACAAAGCAGCTATGTAAGCTAAGTAGATATGTTATCCACACAGCTATGTTAGCTTTGTTTGCTAAAGCTTACGTTGCTAAAGATAAGCTCAGAAAGCAACCATGTAAGCTACATGTCTATGTTATCAACATAGCTATGTTTGCTTTGGCTTTGTTTGCTACAGGTCTTGCTACTAAAGATAACTACCTATAATGGAGCCAAATAGCTAATGTAGCTAAAGCTAAGCTCACAAAGCAGCTATATAAGATTTGTATCTATGTTAACTACGTAGCTATGTTAGCTTTAGCTATGATTGCTAAAGCTTACACAACAAAGAGAAGCTTAGTTTTATATATGGTAAATATATATATGTAGCAACATAGCTATATAAGCTAAAGCTAAGCTCACAAAGCAGCTATGTTAGCTATGTAGCTACATTATCTACACATCTAAGTTCACTTTTGCCATGTTTTCAAAAGCTCACCTTGCCAAAGTTCACTTAGCTATATAAATGTAGCTAATGTAGCTAAAGCTAAGCTCACAAAGCATCAATGTAAGCTACATAGATATGTTCTTCATTTAACTACATTTGCTTGGGCTCATGTTGCTATCTTGGCTATATTGGTTCATGTTGTATTGTGTATTATGTAGCTAGCATAGCTGTGGTAGCTTTAGCTAACGCCAACAAAGTTAAAGCTAGCTGCTGTTCGTTTATCCACTTCTAAAACAAATCTATAGATAATTTAATCCCAGTTTTATTGATTTTATTTGTTGTAAACATTGCTTAGTCTGTTGTGTTTGCAATGTGGTTGTTTCATGAATGTAACTGACAGACTTTGTTGATTTATAAAGTTGAACTTTAAAAATGAATCTAAAACAATTAACAAATTAAGGCATATGCGTATTGTGTCTGAGATGAACAGTCTGGAAACGTGGCAGCCAGACTGTCTTATTTATCTCAGCAGCAAGAGTTGGGCTTTGGTTAACAAGCATCTCTCTTCATTTGCCACTTTTTCGATTCTGATGTCCTCAAACATCAAAAATAGAAATGAAGATACCATCTGTCAAATGGGAGTAAACTACTAAAAATGCCAGCTCTTAGAACTGGCTCATCTGCGAATGACGTGTCATAATTTTCTTGTAATGTGTTGCCTTGAATTGAGTTGTCATTTCAATTTAACCAGACCTAATAGGATTTATTTCCTAAAAATAGTGTATTACTTAAAGCATGTCCATGATGAACTGAAATTTAAAAAAGCTGTCAGCTGTGGCCTTTTGGCTCCTGGCTTATTCGCTCCCATTCATTCTTATTGGCAGTGGCTTCACTGCATACAGCATGTTGGATACCAAGCCATAGTAAGAGAGTCATAGAGGTCTGTATGCAAAACAGGCTGGCATTTGAACTCAGATACCAGGTCATCACTGATCAGGTAATGTTAATGAATAGTATGGACTCAAGTACTAAAGTGCAGTCATTTGGTATTTGAATGCCCTAAAGACATTGTTGAGTCAGTGGCTAGGACAAGAAAAGAACAGTACTATTTACAGGTTGCAGTTTTGCCTTTAAGTTTCCTTTGCACTACATTTACACCATGTCTTAATTCTAACGTAGTACATCCTATGTAGCATCATGGTCCTAGAAACAACTGATGAAATTTCATTGCTTACAGTGGTTCAGGACATATTTAAAGCACTGAGGTCCAAAAATCCTGAATAGATAAAACACTCTGTAAACAAATTAGGGAACAAACTCTTATAACCCATCTAGAAATACCCACCAACTTTTCCCATTTGCACTTTTGTATAAATGCAAATCAAGATAAGCTATAAACTATTTATTAAGTGTTTTCTACAGTTAATAGTATAATATAATAGTGAACCAGTGAGAGCTTCTTCGCCATCAGGGAGTGAAAAATGTTGCAAAATGCTTCTGATGCAACAAAAAAAAAAAAAAAGTTTTTTCAGGGTAATTTTTGAGATTTGACAGTGACTCCGCAGTGGATAAAGTTCCCTAAACTGAAGCTATGGATCATTACAGAGCATTAAAGGTAGCTGGGTAACGTGGAAGTGAGAGTGCTCTCCCTGGCAGCAGAGCAGAGGCCACACAGAGCCGGGGGTCAGAGTCAGTGGTCAGGGGTTCAGACATCAGGCTGGCGTCTCTGTCCGCTGCCACTGAAAACACACTTCCTCTCCAGCACTTACTGGACTGCTGCCATGTGACGCACTTTCCAGGGACGAGGATGTGGAAACCTCTCAGCTCCACTCACAGAGTTTAGCGGTGGACGTGACAAGCTGAGGAGAGCCGATGAGTCTGTCATGTGTCTCTGAGTTCACAGCTTGTGTTCACTTGTCATCGTCGTCACACTGAAGGCTTTTACTTGTTTTCACGGCACCTAGTACAGAGGAGGAGTGATTTTCTTGTCTTCAGCATTACACAGCAAGAGTGTAGTTCTAGGAAATCTATGTACTCATATTCTAGTTTAGAAACAGTACAAGCTTTGTCAGAACTCACTGCACGACACATTAACTCATTAACTACACCGTTAGGCAACTTTATGACAACAATGAAATACAAGTCATGAGGCACTCGCTGTACAACACAGTTCTTAAAAAGTCTAAGCTAAAATGTATGTAAAAGTAAGCCCTTATTTAGACATTACATAGCATGTCAAAATCTTTTAATGAAATGTTTCAGTTTCTCCATGTTGTCTTCATGCTATTTTCAGTTAAATGTGGAGTCTGTGTCCTGCAAATCATTTCATTCCAGTTTTATTTACATTATGCGCACTGTTCTGGTTTTAGTCTATTGGTGACGGATACGTATTACCAGTTGGAGTAAGATAAAAGCTTTACACTGTATAAAATATTTGACAAATTCCAAGTGACTTCCCCATTAGTTACTGAAGACGTCTTTTGAAGCCAGTCCACAGCGGTCACCATTGGAAACACTGTCTCAGGTAAACTTACAGTTAACCAGGAGAGGAGACAAAGAGCCGGAGCTGAGCCAGGCAGTAAGCCTCCTGAAAATCATTGTATTAGCTTGTAGTCGTGTCTGCCATGCCCATAACTGTGCATAACTGTATCTCTCTTAAAACCAAAACAGCTACGTTAAAATAAATATCTACCCTTTTTTGTGTGTGCCTATGAAAACATGAGCCATCTCTACCAAAACTACTCTGAAACAGGCTGTAATCATGCTTATTTCTGCTGTAAAAACTAGGCACTTTAACATGCAGCATTTGTGACTTGTAGCACTTTCACAAACTGCCTCAACTGGACACTTGAGGGGCTGCAGTGCTGCATCAGTAAACATAATCATTCTCAATATCATTAAATAATAATAATAATTATGCTATTAAACTACAGTAATAATGTTAAAGCTGGGCTTTTGTTGAGTATTTTCACTGAGGATAGCACCAGAAGTGTCAGATACTCTGGGTTTAGTCCAAACTTGGGAAAGTCTGAGGACACAGAAGAGTTTTGTTAATCAGACTGTTGTATGTGCACTTCTTCTATGCCATTTATAGTGATTTAGATTTAAATTCTAACCAACCTATTCATCATCCAGGAAAAGTGATAGACTTCAAACAGTCTTAAGAGCAGTGATACTCACCACTTGGCTCTTGAGCCACATGCGGCTCTTCTGTGATGATTTGTGGCTCTGTGTCTTAATTTGGCATATTATTCCCCAGAAAACCTTAAAAATGAAAACTCTGACCTCAGAAATTATCCATTGCAAGTCACACTAATCAGTTTATTTCCCACACTTGTACAGTAGTTTTTAATGGTCAGACTTAATTGTCAACCTTTGTTTTTCTCTATATATTTCCATTGCCCTTATTTGCAATTTTTGCCCCCTTTTTACATTTTTTGCCACTTTTAATCAATTTCTGTGGCTTTTAGCACATTTTTACCACTTCTTTTAGCCACTTTTGCCCATTTTTGCCACTTTTATCCCCTTTTGCCCTTTTTCACCAGTTGTAGCCACTTTCATCCTGCTTTTATTTTGCATTTTTTCCCTCATTTTGCCACTTTTGGCCCATTTAAGCTGCCCTTTTCCATTTAATGCCATTTTCCCCCATTTTCCCACCTCCTTACAGCTTTCTTGCCCATTTAGTCACTTTTCGCTCATTTTTTGCTGCTTTTTGACAATCTATAACTCAATTTTTTGTGACTTTGCACCCATTTTTGCCACTTTTCACACTTTTATCTATTGTATACCTATTTTGACCCCTTTCCACCCATTTTTGCCTGTATTTACCGTGTTTTGACCATTTTTGTCACCTTTCACTTACTTTTATTGTCACTTTCACTATTTAGATTGTGGCTCTTGCAAAGGCATTTTTCAACAATTTGGCTTTTTGGTTGAGCAGGATTAAGTAACACTGCTTTAGAGCCAACATCATTTTTATAGCAGTTGTTTTCAGAGTGCCCTCATCATCATTTTGAAACCACACGTTTAAGAGCAATAGTTTTCACCTCTCTATCCATCCATTATCTACATCATTGCTTATCTTATTCATTTTCACTTCTACCTCCTATAAAAGGGAAGAACTTGTTTTTGTTTGTTTTTCCCTTATTAGTTGCATAACACTGGGAGGTTAACTTTAGTATAAAAGTTCATAACAGGCTGTTTTCATTTTTAAGGAACATAGAGCAAACTTCTTCACATGTAGATTTAGATGGAAATGCAGAAATGGTTCCTATCTGGTAAAATGTTAATAGCACTTTTAAAGGGGCCAGTTTGTGTATAAAATCTTAGAAATAAAAAATGGTTTGATTTGGTTTGGTTGGTTATGGGAATGAAACTTCCATGTTGTTATTATCAGAATCCATTTCTGTATTTATTACCATCTATTTCTTTTTGGATTTATCTATTATGCACACAACACTTAGCAGAAACGGACATTTTACCAACATGAGAGATTTGAGGAAACTTTCAGGGCTTTAGCCGTGTACAATTGCCTCTGGTTTTATCTTCTATGATATTTGTTAAGTGGGCAAAAGTTCCTGTTCTGTCACAATTGTTAAGGGTTGTGAAATGTCATGACATTTTGACCCACGGCCATCTATGTTATGAAAATAATGACTCAAATTTCTTTCTTTTTCTTAAAGATATGTTTTGGCCTTTCTTATAACTTTATTTTAAGAGGCAGACAGTGGGTAGAGTTGGAGATAAGCATGAGAGATTGGGGAAGAGACATGCAGGAAAGGAGCGACAGGCCAGACTTGAACCTGGGCCGCCCGGGAAAACGGGGCTCAACCTAACCACTGGGACACCTCTGCCCCACCCAGGACTCAAATTTCTGAACATTTTCAGCCAATCAGAGTTATTCAGTTAGAAATGTCGAGGTTGAATCCTGATTGAATAAAACACAACTAAGTGCATCATTGCAGAAGCCCTCCGAAGACATGCATGCATACATTTTATTTTACATAATTTCCAATGTTAACATTTTAATTTTGGCTGTCTAGAAATGTTGAGAAATTCAGAAAACTTTGTTGTCTGTCGTAACAGAAAATTGCCTTAGGCGTGGCTCAACTATCAGCATTAGAACCAAAGACAATGACGTGTAAAGAGTAAAATGTCTGCCACATTAGAGTAGACTGGATGAAAAGATATATTCAAAATACTTTGTGCAAATGTGCTTTGTTTATTTATTGATAGCAGTAGATGTAGGGGGAATAATTATTGCTTATTCAAGCTATTTATGGCTGTACAGAATAATCAACACATAACAATGGGATAAACTGTTTTTTATTCTAAAATAAGGGATAAAGAAGTTAAAATCTTAAGAAGACAACCAAAATGTATTAGAGTAAAATAAAATACATGGATGTATGTCTGCTTTGGGCTTCCTTACATCATGGGATTTTGGACCCTTTTTTTTCCAGGCACAAATTTGTGACCCATTTTTCGGTCCCGATCCACCAACTGAGAACCACTGAGATGTTTTTAAAGATATTTTGTATCTATAAGAGACTTCATACATGACTTAAAGGCTGACACTCAAAAAGGAATAAGCGATTTTAGACCCATTTTTTTGGAAGCTCAAGCACACAGGAAAGATGTAAATATTTTCTTTAGAGTAACTATGTAGGGATGTGCTATTGCTGTAAAAGTCCTGCATTTTAAATTGTATTGATTTATTAGTATTACTGTATAGTGTTGGAATATGGCTCAATAATAAACAGAATACCTTTTGCAAAACTGCATATTAGGGCTTTCTTGCAAACTATTGTGTAGCATAAACTCCCATTATAACAGGTTTCTTTCCTGTTAATATAATATCCCTATGTAAAAAATTATTAGTCTGGCCTATCAGAAGGACTTTAACCATGCTCAGAATTCTACATGTGACTTATTTTTAGGAGCCGAGTCCCTCTACAAGTCTGATCCTAAAAACACCCCTTCAAGAGGGCCTTAAAATGTAGGATTTCATGTATTTTTACCTGCTGCTTAAATCAAGACATCAAACCTTCATTCAGGTTTGCATGTCTGTTTTCACATGTATGTACTGCAAGCTTTCTAAGCAGGACCACAGTGCAGTGTTACAGTTGGCCCTCATGACCTCAGGAGTCAGAGGAGTCCTGCTGAGAAAACAGACCGACTGTCTTCACGTCAGAAACCAGATCCCTTCAGCAGAAACAGCAACAAGCCCATCCGAGTTGTGATGTAAATTTGAGCTCCAATCGACACCGCGGCCTCCCCCCTCCGTCCGCCATTTCCACCTGAATGGGATGTTACCTGAAATCATGTTTACATCACCAGCGGTTAGAGCGTTAAAACGCGTTTCAGACGAGCCTGGCGCCTGTTTGGACAAGCCTGCTGAGAGGGAACAAAAGCATCATGTATTCATGAGAATGAGCCGAGAGCGAGACGCGCCAAGCAGGTGGAGGAGGCAGCAGCACGCGCAGCTTCATCTGCATGTACAGTCAGTGATGGCTCTCATCGAGAGTAGGACCATCGCTACTAACTTCACATAGAAAGAGACCGACGACAACACGGAGATGTTTCTTTCTTATCACAGAAAAAAAAAATCATCTTTAGGTCTCACAAAATGATGCAGCTTATAAAGAACTTAAGCTAACATGTCGTGCAGAATCCCTCATATCAGTCATGATGTTTGTGGGCAGATTTTGTCCTGCTCAGTAAGATTTACGCGCCAAAATCTCCATTTATGAAATGTTATTGTCTTATTTCTCTGCCTGGCTTTACAGCTTTCCAATCCAAATGTTAAGATATATTGGGATATTTTTGAATAAGATAAAAGGTAAGACTACATTACTGACAACTATATAGTTTAGTTCAGGATGCCATGCGTAATACTCAGTGAAAGTACTGTTTACAGTAAGAACCACCATGCTTATTGGCCACTTAATAATCTGTTTTAAACTGTCTATTTATTCAGAATATGATCACATAAATTATTATTAAAAATCTAACCATAATGATGCCCATTTGTTAACATAGCTGCGTTAATAAAAGTCAGAAACACTAGTGATGGGAATCCTGGCTCTTTGATTAATCTGGATCATTGAGCTCAGCTCAGCATGAAGATCCAGCACCCATTCTGGCTTTTCATTTGCCAGTTTCATCAGAACAGCTACATTTAGCAGTAGGCATATGATTAGCATTAGTGCTTGTGTTTTTCTCTAATTATGCTTTTTTAAATTGAAGGAAAATCTCATGCAATCATATCCTGGAATAAATGGTCTGTCCAAAATGCCTTGCAGGCTAGATGAAGCCTTCTAATTTGCTGATCAGTATGATCCCGCCTTTAATGCAACTGTCAAAGATCATATCTGTTCTGTCAACCAAATTTTAGAAAGAAAAGAAAACAGCTATCAAACACGATCTGGATCCCTTCAGTCACATAAAAGATCCACTCATTCACAAACAATCACTACTAAACACCCAGTACCAGGTGATTTATTGGTTCAGATGATCAGAAATTGCAGGTAAACTCCTACACTGTGTTTAAATTGTGCTAAAAATGACCTGTCCAGTGTCAGGGATTTCAGTGTCAGCTTTTTAGTTGCAGTGCTAACAGTGGACTGGTGCAGCATCAGCAGTACTGCAGATGTACGAGACAGGGAAGCCAAAGCTTTCAATTTACCTGTTGATTTTTATTCCAACCCTCACCTACGGTCATGAGCTTTAGGTAGTGATCAAAAGACAAATGAGATTTCTCAGGAGGGTATCTGGGCTCAGCTTTAAGAGACAGGGCGAGGAGCTCGGACATTCAGAGAGATCTCGAAGTAGAGCCACTCTAAAGGTGCCAGTTGAGGAGGTTCGGACATCTGATTAGGATCACCTCCTTGTGGAGGTCTTCCAGGTGCGTCCAAATGGGAGGAGACCTCAGGGTACACCCAGAATGTATACACTGGCTTTGGAACGCCTCAGAATCCCTCAGGAAGAGAGGAGTTAAGGGGAAGTTAAGACAAGTTAAGGGGCTCAACTCAATACACTATGTTGTCACTGCTGACGTAACATGCTCATAGCAAGAAAGGTTGAGTTGGTAGAAATGTTTTCATTAAAAATGTATAAAACAGTTGGCTGCACTTAAATCTATGTTCACTTGGCATATAGCTTGCATGGTTTAAGATACTCAGTATAATGTGTTGTAATTTGTTCTCTCAGCATTAATCAAGCTGGATTTTTTACAGTGTGTCTGCGCTGACCTGCTTAGCCTGCTGACATGATAAGCAGATGAAAATGGATGGATGGATGTACAAACAGCACTCTCAGCTGAAACAGGTTCAGATTTTGGAACAGTGCTACAGCATCAATGTCGCTTTCCCCTCACTGACCAATCAAAATGAAGAAGGGGCGGGACTTCTGATGATAGGGAAAGATAATCTGGTTTGACTCCTTTTTCTTTCAAGGGTAAAGTTTCCAGGTTGACAGCTGCTGCCTCTGTCAGAACGGGATTCGTTTACAATGTTTTCATATTTTCTTGTTAATATTTCATAAAAATGGAAATATGATGCATACAGATCTATTTTTAAACATGACAGATAGTACTGAGGAAAAGCAGAAGACAATGTTTGTTACCTAGCAATAAAAAAGCAATAAACCCTGGTGAAAAATGCTCTAAAACTGAAGTCAGTGCTAAAAACAGTGGCTGTGGATGTGGACAGGATTTGGAAATGTTGTTTAAAGGAGGATTAAATGAGTTTCACACACTTTTCCAAATGTTGCTAACAGATTTGTGCAATTTAGACAGTGATGTCACGTTCCTTTGGTTAAAAACATAACTGAAGATGAACAAGTTTCTGTACTTTTTTGATATTCCAAGCCGGGGGTGTAGCTGGGGATTATGGGCCCCCAGGAAGGATATTACACAGGCTCCCCTTAACCGGCTAGCCAAGCAACAAATGTTGCATCATTTTTACACATACCTCTGCATTTTAATATATTTTTGAATCATAATTTCCCCATTCATGAGCAATAATTGGTTAAATTAAATTTACTTGCATCATTTTGCAGTGCTGGACATTTGGACATTTTTAAGGGAGGAGCAGGAGCCCCCTGTATTTGACTCTATTTGATATAAATTTCAGTCTGTTGATCAGTTTTTGTAGTTGCCTTTGATTCAATAATGACTCTCATTACTAAGAAAGAATAAATAAAAACACACTTTTCATTGCAGGCTTCTCACAGGTCCCAGCTACCCTTTTCCCCTTTGTGCTACACCCATATTCCAAGCAACAATGATAAAGATTTCACCATTTTCAAAGACAAGCTATATAGAAGTAGAGAGTGCAGATGTTAATCTGCCATATTTTGATAATAATAAATAATAAATAATAAATGAGCCTGTGTTGGGTGTCTAGGACTTAACTGACTTGGTATCAAACAGGTTTGAATATCATTTGAGTTCCACTACAATCAAATCAAAGCTGACAATTCTGGATTTTTGACAACCGTTTTTGTTATTTTTTTTTTACAGTAAAAAAAATTCTGTGCTCTGCCCTTGATTAAAAAAAAGTTTGAGAGAAGATTTCTGGCTCAGCCCTCTGCCTCACCCTCACTCATCTGACTGGTATTACAGTTTTATTAGTGGCAATCAAAAAGCCCTATCTGCTCAGATTAAATGAGGCGCTGACAGCCTCTGATATTAAAGAGCTGTTGTGGCTTAGCCTGCAGCAGTTTCTGTCATTAGGCTCGTTCTTTTCACAGTATTACGTAAGAATCTATGGTTGCTATATTGTCGGTGTGTTTGTGATTTGCCAGCAACTTGCAACAGAGTAGAAAAAAAACTCAAACTTCAGTGGGCGTGTCTTTTGGTTTCTGCGTCATCACATGAAGGCGGTCCTACTCTTTATAGGCTCCTCTGCGCTGCTCTGCCTGTCATACAGCGAACTGAGCGGCTCTGACTGCACAATCCGCTTTATAAAGAGCTAAATTTACCGAACTTTACGTTGTTTCCTGAGCTCTCACAATTGGCCGAGCGCGGAGGGCTCAGACAGTTATAAGGTTTGAGGGACCTCCTACCACTTACAAACTTGTTCATGTCTTGTGAGCGCAGCTGTGGAGAGGCACAGACGGTCAGATAGGCGCACGGACCCGCGCGGCTGACGCTCAACACCACGAGACTTTAACGAGAGATAACTTATTCTTATTTCATCCAACGATGGCCTTATCCGGAGTGATGCTACCGTCATTTTCCACATTCTCAACCCAAAGAGAGAAACCCTGGGAAAATGTAAGTTAAAAACATCTTATCTGGTAAAATGTGAGAGTTTTGTGCCACTTTGTTTCACCTGTAGATTGGAATGTAAAACTGCTGTACCTGACTTACTCGCTTTAGTGCAACAAGACAAGCAAATATATCTCTTTGTTAAAGTTAATAAAACATTTTAGACAGGATTACCTGTCCAGGAGAATGTCATCTGCAGCTTTCTTGCAACTTTTCCTAAAAGTTTTTTTACGCATCATATCTGACAGTATGTTGTCTTTTCTTTCAGAGGTGGAAAGGAGACACGGACAAACTGATCTCCAGCAGCTGCTCCATGCTTGAAATGGTACACAACCTGGACAATTACACCAAAAAGGACGACGAGGATCTGAGCAATTATTTGGATCTGGATTTTATTCTCTCTAACACGACTGGCTCTGAGAGCACGCCGGACTTTGCTGGCACAGTTGACCCCAGCATGTACACGCCGGGACACTCAGTACCATCCTTCCCAGCAGAGGAGCACCGCTCCCCGCCGCCCCCATACGCCAGCCTCATGACAGAGCTGCTCCGCTCAGATGGACCAAACAGCTATGGCATTACGCGCAACCAAGGCGTTCAGGGGAGATTTTACGTCAACACGGTGCCTTTTCCCCGCCAGGAAATCAAAGTTGAGCCCCCCATGGACGGTTACGGCCCCGTGATGGGCATGGTGCCCCAAAGCTGCAGCAAAATCAAGCAGGAAGGGAACGTTTCGTGCATGATGTCCTTCGAGCAGCCCCGGGTTGCTATCTCTCCGCGGGCAGCGAGCAACATGACCCCTCCTCTCAGCCCCGACGACCAGGGAGCTTCGGACTGCCAGGCACAGCTGTGCCAGCCCATGAACTTCTCCCAGAAATATCACACACCGACGGCTTTCCCGCACCACCCTCAGGCTCCGCAGATGCAGATGCCCTACCACGCTCCACACACTGCCTTTGGCATGTACGATGAAGGTCTCAGCCTGCAGCCAGGCGCGCAGAGGGTGATGCTCACACCGCCCTCTTCTCCCCTTGAGCTGATGGAGTCAAAACCAAAGAGAGGGCGACGCACCTGGCCGCGCAAGCGCACTGCCACGCACACCTGCACCTTCGCTGGCTGCGGGAAAACTTACACCAAAAGTTCCCACCTAAAGGCACATCTCAGAACTCACACTGGTAAGTTTAAGCCTATTTCAAACATAATGGGAAGGTGATGGCTGTGCGTAATTACGCACAATCTCTCTTAGCTTTGAATCCTTTTCCCCTTAAACAAAGTCTGATGATCTTGTATTTCTCTGTCCACGCAGGTGAGAAGCCCTATCACTGCAGCTGGGAAGGCTGTGGATGGAAATTCGCCCGCAGTGATGAGCTCACTCGTCATTTCCGGAAACACACAGGTCACAGGCCCTTTCAGTGCCACCTGTGCGAGCGCGCCTTCTCCAGGTCTGACCACCTGGCTCTCCACATGAAGAGGCACATGTGAAGGAAGCCCACATGCAGACTGAGGGTTCATGGGGGGGTTGTGTTATTTTTTATTGTGATTAACTGATGTATTTTTATTTAAATTGTTCTCCACCTGACCAAAGTCTTTTTTATATAATATTGAATTTAAAGTTTTAGTGTTATTATTTTCTAATAATGTAGCTGGTACTACTTTGGTTGTATGAAAGCTTTAGAAAAGCTTTGTTTGCTTTCGAGCAGGCAGACCAAGAAGGGGCTGGCCCTGTACATACTACTCTTCTTTGACAGAACTGGAATGCTGTGTTTGACACAAAGTGCCTTTCTATGACTGTGCTACTGTAAAACTCTTCGTGACAGAACGACAGGGCCACAAAACAGAACATGTCCTTGTTGACAGGAGTGAGGTGCACATACAGTTGCCTAACATGTGCAAAGACAATGTTTTATTTAAACTGCCTCAATGTCTGAATGGCCTGTGCTTTTCCTGTTTCTCACTCTTTGGAGTTGATTTTGTCTCCTTGTGTGTGAAACTCTCAGATCCAGCTCCTCTGTTCACTATCAGGGCTTGATGTCCTGTGCATTATTTTCACTTAAATTTATATAAATATGTACATGGATTTTATACTGTCAAATGTATTTATTGTAAATATTAAAAACAATGAAATTGAACTCTTTGACTGTGGGGATTCTTTACTTTTCATGCATGCTTAGTCATTGCAGATACATCTTGTTCACACTTTTAGTTCAATGAACCACATCCACCCACCCATCAAAAGGCTCTTAGACTGTGTTTACAGCCAGTGTAAGTAGAAGCAGCAGACCTGCACACCATCAGATCAGTTCAACTAAATAGGTTATACATGTTGCCATAGTATACCCAATTTAATTCAAAACATGGGCACTTGATTTCCACTGTGATGTCTTGCAGCTGCACGACAGAGAAGGGCAGCCGCTTGTGGGCTTAGCCTATAAATACAAACACTCCATTTCCATAATTACAGAGTGAGCCCGGAGCCGTCTGGACAGAGGGGCACAGCAAAAACCCTCATCAGGGAGCCCTTAGACTCCCTTTCTGATGGGTAGAAATTATAGCAGGACATCAAAGAGCCTTAATACTACAATTACACAGAGTAACTCTGCTCTGCAGTTTCAAAGTATCTCAGTCCGTGCATATTATGTCTGCGTGTTGTCACTGAGCATTTGTTTCCAGTGCATCAAAGCCAACAGCACATGTAGAGTCCATGTACCAAACCCATTTAAAAAAATAAATTCATCATCTTTCTCACTGTTCTGATGCATTCTGCTTAGTGGGAGTGGTGCCTCACAGTTTGAGACTTATCTTAAAGTACATCATTTAAACAAAGTACATGCTGAGTGTGACTTGGATGTGTCAACACTTTACTAGAATTTATCATCATATTTTTAAAAAAGAGGAAGTGCAAATGAGGTAAAAATATCTGCAGTGGTTGATGCAAATGTATCACTCTCATTTCACCATTTTTGTTCTAATATTACTACAGAGCTTCAAGATGTAAACAATAGATTTTAAGGTACTTTTTTGGTGTGGGCGAGGTCAGGTAAAACACAGACGTGTAGTGTATTACCTGTGTGTGGGTAGTCAAGTATGAAAACATACATCCTTGGTAAAAAGGAACAGCATCTCAGTGAGTGCACACAATATTTTCTGTCAAAATAATAACTAAATAAGCACATAAGTGCATGGATGTGTTAAGAGACAGTGTGCTGCTTATAAGATCATTTGAAAAACATGATTATCTGGAGCAGCTGAATAAACTGGGAAATAACTGATCGCTAAGTCAGGCACTGAATAATTCATGAGTGGCATGTCACATACGTCATAAGCATATCAGTAGATTTAGTTGGAGGAAAGTGTGAATATGCTCAACACAGAGGAGGAAATTTTGATGTCAGTGATTGAGATTTTGTATGGAACTTATAGAATCAGAACTGAACTTGGAAAAAGGGCCTTAAGATATGCTGCTCCTCCTGACTGAAATGATAGACTTGGTTAGCTGGTCTCATTGGATGCTTTTAGGAGGAGGTTGGTTGATTTGGAGGCAGAGACGTCTGGCTGCGGATGTTTTGAAAGATGTATTTAAATACTTGCTGTTTCTCTTGTTAAGTCATACTTTATCAATCTTAAAGGTGTGTAAAATTTACAGTTCACACTCTATTGTTGAGCATGCTACACACATAAGCTGAATTACATGCAAAAACAATCCCCATGGACATGCACCAATGGAGAGATGCCAGAGTTATGGCCATGCTGCTAGTGTTGAAGTGCTGCTGTGAGCTGTTAGGGGTTCAGTGCCTTGCTCAGTGGCACTTTAACAGTACTCAGATGACCTGACACCTAACTAGATATGCTCAGACCGGGACCCTTCAATTCCCAGCCCAAGTCCTTCCAGACTGAGCTACTGCCGCCCCAAACTTGTCCTTCAGTGTATTGACTGTTTCTGACATTTTGTTTGTGTGGCTGCTCATTGTTTGTCTCTTTAACTTTGTAGTTTTAACTGTGCTGCTGCCTGTCCTGGCCAGGATTTCCTTGAAAAAGAGACTTTTAATCTCAATTAGTTATTTCTACGTTAAAAACACAGACTTAATGCTGCCTCAGCATTTATTTTTGGTTAATAAATCATCCTTGCACTGAGAATACCATCTTTGAGAAATCAGCTCATTACGACATTGAACTAAAAGAGTTCACCAGTCTTTACTTCAAGGATTCAAGAAGCGTCATTCTGCAACATGAAGCACAAGAGGAGAACAAAATTTGCTACCCAGGTCCTGAACGAGAGTTCTGTTGTGCACTCCTACTGTTCCCTGAAGTCATCTATCTGACATCTTTAAAGAACTGAGGTGAAACATGAGTAACTCCTCACTTCTTTCTGTTGTAAATGTAATTAAAAAAGACTTACCTTACTCCAGGAATTTCAAAAATCACTTTTATTTCGTTAAAAGTTACAACAGTTCTGAGCAGGTCAAAGCTCAGAAGGTATTTTTAGAATCACATACATACTGTGCAATATTTTATAAACGTTACAATGCTGATATGTTGATAAATAAGGCGCCACCACTTTGTACATGTCCAGTAAGCTCTGGAATATACAAGTGTATACATTATGTGCCAAATAAACCTGATTAGTGTTAAGATACAAAATCTTAAGGCTTTTAAAGAAATGTCCTCCAACTGGATCATAAGACATTGCTGAACAGAAACAATAATCCAACATTGAAAAGGAAAGATCCACTGGTTGATTTGAGAGCCGAGGCAAAGAGTTGGACGCAGGAGTAACCATGCGTCAGTGGAAGTAAAGGATGAGCAGCGCCTAACAGCACCAGAAAAACACAGGTTTACACTAAGTCCATTTTATAGAGGCTTTAGTTTTATGGGAGTGCAAGTTGTTGTTGGGCGTGATGATTAAGTAACCAATGATAAACAACATGACAGACACAAGAGAGAGATGGTGCAACAGCGCTGCAGGTGGGCTGAACTTTGTTCAGAGAGGAAGACATTAATGATTATCACAAGCATTTGAGCTGACAAGAATAAGGCAGAAATTCTATTTTACTACATTTATGAACGGGCTAAAATGCATTTAAGGCTACATAAAGCAACAATTTCTACTTGGAATTATACTTATCCAGGTTAAGGGTTTGATAATGGTCTCACTAGTTGACTTTAAGGCCAAAAATAGTTGATAAAGTCAGCACGAATGGTTAAAAACACATTGGAAATAAATACTAAATCCTAGCATTGATTAACTGATCACTCAGCATTGGTCCTCTAAGGCAGGTTTTGCTTTAAAAACTGCAAAAGGCATTTTTAAAGGTTTTAAACCATCATCTATCAGTATTTATAGAGTTACAGGAGTTCTTTAAAACCGTTGAATTTGGGCAACAAAGTAGTAAGCCTGACATTCAATGTGATTTTTAGGCAAAATTCAAGGTTATATAAAAGAGTTTATACATTCCATTTACAAAGTCCTTCTTACACAACAGAACTGTTGCTTTTGCATATAAATAAAATCGTAGAACATTCTTAAAGGCTATTTTTTCAAAGTGGAAGGCTTTCAGATATTCATGGTGATGAGACATGAAGATATAGTTAGAAAGGCTATAGTAGAGCACCCAAGATTGCATTAACTGGCTACTGTTTTGCAGGATGAGCGGAGCTTGAATAAAGCTTGCCATGTATTGTCCCTGATTATAGTCGTCTTGCAGTTTTGGAGCTTTAAATTTAAACCATTTGCTAAATGTGGAGTTGTTTGACAGGAGTCCAGTCGGGGCTGAGAACCACTGGTCTCTTACACGCATTGGTAACAGAAGCTGCTAGTCATATTGGGCCAGTGTGGGTTTGAGTTGTCATGAGCCTGAGGACTGAGGGACTGTAAGGCAGAGCTAAAAGCTGTTTTATGGGGGTATGCCTGGTCAGGAACTGGGCATGTCAGCCTTGCTCAGAGCGATGGCCAGCTCCAGGTCCTGCTGCTCCTGGAGCCGCAGCCTCCTCAGCCTCTCCTGCTCTTCACGCTCGCTCTCACGCTTGGCCCACTCCAACTGCTGGTTCTCACTTCCAAACTGCAGCAGAAAAACAAGCATTAGACATGAAAAAAAGGGCAGAAATACAGGCTGAAATGCAACACAGAGAGGACGTCATTAGGCGTAGGAAAGACGTAAAAGTAACACTGAATGCAAATTTTAAATCATGATTCTACTTCAGGAAATATACTTTAAATGACAGATAGTTGATGGCTGTAAATTTAGAAGATTTATAACAATTTAGATGTTTCAATTTAGCTTGGACATCACAAAAAAGCAGAAAAAAGCAACACTAAAAGCTTCACAGAAAGCTTCCTATACACAATATGCAGATATACTCTAGTGCCACAATTACTACTTACATATTACCCATAAACATCCAGCACGTGAATCACTGTGACTGTGGATATACATGTGAAAAAGTCATGCTCATGAATCAGCGGACTCAGATTACGCAGTGCGGACAGGTTTTTCACATGCAAAAGACTGACCACCACACCCTTTTATAGACTTACCTCGCCATATTCGTTTCCTGGCAGAAAAACAAAAATTACAATACAGAGCTCCATATAAAAAAGAACCCACAAATCCCTTTCACAGCTCTCATGCTGGCATGAGGGATAACATAAATGCATGTCATGTCAAATGAGATGAACTAGACACAAAAAGCTGCCAAGCATGCATCATCCTTCCAAATTCAGGCTATACACGAAGGCAAAGAAGCGGAAGATGTGGGACAAAGAGAAAGATTTACTCTGTTGTGCTCTGCTTTGAGGCATATCATGCTTGACAGCAAATAAGCCTTTAGCTTGTACTTCCAAGACTTGAAAAATGCTCCTCCAGTGCTACCTGACCAGACAAGTTCACTAAATTGCTGATTCAGAGTTGAATCAATCCTGCAAGCATGCAAAAGCCCCTCTACCAAGACAGACGATCGACTTAATGGACACAAGTACGGGGATGTCAATTAAGCCGGTAAACATTTAACTTCCGTTCTCAACAAGCTTTAAAGGAGCTCTCAGATGTTCTGTCAGTTGTTAGTTGACAGCCAGTAAGCATGACATCTTGTGATCGGTTGCTGTGTGAGGCGAAGTTAACAGAAAGTGGCCCCGTGACAAAACTGTCACCTCCGAGCCTTCAGCACGGTTATCTGAAGAGTGACATCATACGGTCAGCAGCTCATGCAGACAAAACTACCAACAGAAAACTGTAACCTGACTAAACTTACAGAGACAAAATCTGCAAAACCCACAGCACTGTCTTTGGATTTGCTACTCAAGTGAGTTGTAAGAAACGAGGCCGTATGGTCTGCTGTAGAGTCAGCGCTCGGGAACGGATCTGAGGCCGTCAAATTGAGCATACCTACCAAAAAAGGGAAACATTAACATGAATTCACTAAAGATAATCGATTTCTGCTTTACTAATGATACAATCTTTTTGATAAAAAGTACAGAACAGATAAAGAACAACAGCTCTCCTGTCGTTTTTTTTTTTTTTAACCACAAGCCAGAGAAAAGAATTTCAACGTATCTTGGTTGCCTGAGACCTCTATTTTTGTTGCTGTGGTATCACAACAAGTATTCAAGTCACTGGATTTAACTAGAAGTTTAAAATTCTCATATTGTGACAACTCAACTGCAGATGCCAACAGCTGATAGTCTCTTGGGAGAACAATGTCACACTTTAAAAGGCTGGTGTGTAATATTTTGTGGCAAAACTGTAACAGGAAGCCAGCAGCTTCAGCCTGATGGTGTGCACAGCGCTTACCAAAGGGAAAGCGATATTGATTTGAAAAAAGGTGTTAACCACTGCTTTGAGTAAGACTCAGCGATGCATTGAAGCTTAACAAGCAAAGTGCGGCTCTTTTGGAAATATGATGATTATAAAAGAAGGGCACACCCTTGTATACAGCATGAGCACATGCCCTATAATTCACAGCTTTGTAATGTGTTTATAATTATTTACGCATCAACATTTGCGGAAAAAGCCACACTGGCTGGATCTGCACTCAGAATTAGAAATATTTAATAAATAGCAGTGAGGAATATAGGTTTATAAATAGAATATGGATGAAATAAGAAGTATGCATTAAGTATAAAAAGCACAGGTAATTGGCAAAGTAAGCAGTGTAAGAGGGGTAGTATTACAGAATAAGCTATGCACAAAAATGCAAATTGAAGGGCTTAAAGAAATTAAAGAGTATGGTACATTTTAATATTTTTAAAAAAAATTTAAACTACACAGTATTACAGTAAACCAAAAGCCACCTTACACCTACTAGACTAAAATGATTGTGCAATTGTCCCTTAGATGCAGACTTTCAGATCAGCCTGTGACTCCCACAGAGGGCCTCTCACTTATCACATACGAAGCACATCTCTGCAGCTGGCCAGCTGCTTCACTTGTGCCACTTATCTCTTCTCTTCTCTGTGCGGTAAAGCAAAGAGGAACACTGACTTTCTCACGCTGTGGTTCCTGCCTACAAATAAGTGTAAGGTCACAGAGGAAGGGCACATGTTGGGCATGGCCTGTGGGTGGTGGTTGAGTGTGCGAACGTGCACCCACACTAAGAAAAAAAAAACTGAACATGAGGCTTAATGAACCCGAGGCAGAGAGGTGTTCTAAATGTTCTTCCTATACTGAACAAGTTTAACCTACACTGCTGTAACTACATTAATGCTCATTAGAAAGAACACATCACTGTGAAAACTGACAGTATATCTCACCCCTGCCAGTTTCTTTCCTGTTTACAAGTTCAAAAGGGAAAAAAAGTTTCTTTTCAACTTCACACCTCAACAGGGAAGTTATTTGTTTCTGTAAAACATCAGGGCACACACGTTTTTAAATAGACAACATCACTAGTCGACTCAGATGGGAAGCACTCACCCACACTGGTGAAATCATGTTTGAAAAACTGTGCAAGTGCCCTCTTGGATGCTGACATAGTAGAGAGACATAATAAAGTGCCCTCTAAGGAGCTGACCCAGTAGACAAAATGTGGTAAATTGCCCTCTTGGATGCCCTTACAGTGGATCGTTTATGGCTTCTATCCAGTGGAAAATACGTTTTATAGTGACCTTACAGTGCCCTTCCAGTTGGTCAAATGCTGTAAAGTGCACCCAGGGATGCCCTCTACATTGACAAAATGTGGTAAACTGCCCCTAGGTGCCCTTCCAATGGATCAAGCATGGTGAAATGTCACTACGGTACCCATCCAGTGGAAACAATGTGGTAAAGTGCCCCCTAGGGCGCCCTTCTAGTAGACAAAATATAGTAAATAGTCCTCTAGGGCAGTGGTTCTCAACTGGTGGGTCGGGACCCAAAGGTGGGTCGCAGAGCAGTTTTCAGTGGGTTGAAACTAGGTGTCTGAAAAAAAGGTGGCAAAAGTCATGAAGTCCTTATTGGACATGCATTGATACCCTTTATTTTACCCTGTTTTACTGTGAAATTGGGTAAATTTAAATGTTTGATCACTATTTTGACTAATTTATCTCCTCTTCTTGCAAGAAAATGGCTACTTTTCCCATGAAAATGAAGTAATTTCACAAGTTCTCTGAAAAATTGGCAAAAATTGAAACATAATGATGGGGAAAAGGGTGTAACATTTGTCAGTTTTGTCCATTTTCTTTTTACATCAGGCATTTTGTTCCAATCATGCCCCAAACTGCTACATATTCAATTAACGAAACATGCACTGTTGAAAATTGTTTGAAAACTTGGGTCGCGATCTGACGTAAGGCAGACTGGTGGGTCCTGAGGCCAGACCAGTTGAGAACCACTGCTCTAAGGTGCCCTTCCAGTGGATCAAGCATGGTAGTGCCATCTAAGTTGCCCTTCTATTGGAAAATATGTGTTAAATTTCCCCCAGGGTGCGCTTCCAGTGGATCAGTCATAGGAAAGTGCCATCTGTGGTGCCTTTCCAGTAGAAATAATGTGGTAAAGTTCTCTTAGGTATGACGTTCTAGTGAATCAATTGTGGCAAAGTGTCCCCAGAGATGCCCTTTAAGTGGACAAAACAAGGAAAAACGTCTTCTAGGTTGCCTTTCCAGTGGATCAAATGTGATGAAGTGCCTTCTATGGCACCTGTCCAGCGGGAAAAAAGGTAAAGTGCCCTCTAGGGGCCCTTCTAGTAGAGAAATGTGGTAAAGTGCCCCCAAGAATGCCCTTACATAAGACCAAATGTGACAAAGTGCTCTCTAAGGTGCCATCTGAATGGACGAAACCTAATGAAGTGCATCCCAGAGGGCACTATACAAGCTCAAGTCTGTTTACATGCGGTAATACAAAATATTAATTCTTACCCAGGTTTGACAGTCAGCGCATGGCAACCTTTTGTGCCCAGAGACATATGCCTGTACAATATTACTGTTTCTGTCCCTGCCTTCAAACATCTTGAGTCTGCTACAGGACAATGGTTCTTTACAATGACTGTCATTACATTAATGTGACACGTAAAGTGGCAAAAATCTAAATAAAGGTCTTTTTAAAATAGAGCAGATGATATTAGCACAATAGACGGTATCTATTTGAACTGGACTGAACCAACATAACATAGCAAACATAAATGTAACTGAAAGATTAATGTCAAGTTGAGTTGCAAGCTCAGTCATGTTCAAGCTCACTCACACACATGTATAAAATTAGGGCTTACCATAGGGAGGCGCCGGCCGATTAGGCACATTTTTCTTTGATGGGAGCACGGGGTTGTCCGACTTCTGTTCACACACAAGGGAGAGGACAAGAAAAAAAAAATCCTTCAGCTATCGCACAAAATGATGACCCTGACAGAAATGTGAGCCAAGAGCTAAAGTCCTTGGCTTCATTCCAGAGAGATTGTTTTCATAGAGGTGATAAATTGGCAGAAAAGCAAGAAATCACTCATGATGAGAGTAAAAATAACAACACAGCTTTCTACAGCATAAGTGGAAAATGATGCTTTATGGCAGAACTGATTCAGAACTCCAGAGCGTACCTTTGACATCTGACTAAAGTCAGCAAATCCTCCCCCCTTACTTCCAAAAGAGTTGCTTCCAAAAGGGTCCGTTGTCCCAAATACATCTGTGACGAGTACATTGAAATACATTAGGAACATTTGAGTGTTTATGGAAAAAGCCAGAAACTATAATACAGTTCAGTCCCAAACCACACATTCAAAGTCATCTCTGCATCTTGCTTACACTGACAGGGTCTGTGTGCTATTTTTAGGGAGGAGAATGTGGCATGACCATTTAATTTTCCGTGACATTTCTCAAAAACCTGGAAAGCAGAGGTTTTGTTAGACCTGACGTATGCATCTGATCAGCTAATTAAAGGCGTCACTTAGCGCACTGTTAACCAGAACTGTGCCCGGGTTGTTTTTAAGCTCAGTTGATATGCAGCTTAATGAAAAAAAATGGCCTTGCTGTAGATGGTTACAGTGGAAAAACAAAACATTGTAATAGAATATGTTTGTTGTGAGTGTGCAATCACAAGAGACCCCATTCATGTGAAGTACGTGGTGTTTTCTTTTACGCACAGTAACTCAGCTCAGGGCCTACAGTTGCCTCTGTGTTCCTCTGAAGGTGTGTAGCATGGCAGAGCACTGACCAGAAGTAGCCACTAACTTAAAACAACTTCCGTAACGAATGAGGCAGAGCATTTCAATAGCTGCAGATATAAAGAAAGGACAGAGGCAGCAAGCTGAGGACTGGTTAAAGGAGTGGCAGTGTATTCTAGTAGAGCAGGACCAACAGACACAAAGTTTCTGTTATGTTTGGCTCCTGCAGGCCTCCTGTTTTTCCAGGGTAGGGGGAGTATTTTTAGTTGGCCAGTAGTTAAATGCGTAGGTACTGGACTAAAAATAGCTTCAAACCACAGGAAAAATTGAAGCCACAGTAAGTAAAAATTGTTTGCCCTTGATGCTCCCCCAAAATAAAATCTAAATCTAAAACGTCACCCAAAATGGCAAAGAATGACTCTTTGAGATGTGTTTCCCAACTAAAACGTTCTTCTTTCATTAATAGAAACACCTTCTGGGAAATCTGCAAGGAACATCTACACATGCTGTTTTAGGTACAGGGATACGTTTGTGCTTGTTTCTTAAAACTGAAATCACACGAAGTAAAAAGATGTTTACACAGTTATGGTTTGTAGCTTAATGAGTAGATCGTCTTTATCCTTTACAGCTGTTGTGTTGTCTATTTTTCAAATATTTTGACACCTTATATCTTGTTTATAACATGAAATTCCTGTTATCTTAGTAATTAATGGCATTGAAATGTATGTACCAAATCATTTAAACTTTAGCTCTGAAGTAATACTTTTTTTTTTTTAAGATTTATTTTTGGGCCTTTTCATGCCTTTATTGGATAGAGGAAGGACAGTGGATAGGAGAGTGGAACAGGGAAGAGAGTGGGGAGAGATATGCGGTGAAGGGGCCACAGGCTGGATTCGAACCCGGGCATGGGTACATGGGTAGCACCTTAAACCACTTGACCTTAAGTAATACTTTTAGCTAAATACTGCTGCAAGGGAAAGAGAGAGTGCTATCTAAATTCCACAAACACAACTACATCTAAAAAAATAGAATATTTTTCCTGTGATTTAATTCAAGAAGTGAACCTCCCATATAATCTGGATTCATCTCAAACAAAGAAATTTTTTCAAGACGTCTCTTGCTTAAATCTCAATGAATACAGCTTACAGTTCATAAAAATAAAAAATCCATTATCTCAGAATATTAGAATATCACAAAACATCAGTCCAAAAAATGATTTATAATACAGAAATGTCAGCCTTTTGGAAAATTATGCTCATTTATGCACTCAGCAATTGGTTTGAGCTCCTTTTCCACAAATTACCATACCTATGCAACGTGGCATGGAGCCAGTCAATCCATGTCACTGTTTGGGTGTTATGAAGCTCAGGTTGCTTTGATAGCTGCCTTAAGATTGTCTGTATTTTTGAGTCCAGTGTCTCTCATCCTTTTAACAACAAGCGCAGTAAAACCATGGTCAGCAAACCAGGTTTTCATGTTTTGGCTTCACTGTATGCAGGCGCCAAGTCCTGCTGTAAATAGAAATCTCCATAAAGCTTCTCAGTAGATGGAAGCATGAAGTGCTCTAAAATCTCCTGGTAGATGGATGACAGTGTTAACTCTGGACTTGACAAAGCACAGAGGACCAACAGCAGCAGATGGCATGGCACCTCAAACCATCATTGACCGTGGAAACTGAAAACACTGGACTTCAAGCACATTGGATTCTGTGCCTCTCTCATCTTCCTCCAGACTCTGGGACCTTGATTTACAAATAAAATTAGAAACTTGCTTTCATCTGAAACAGGACTTTGGACAGCTGAGCAACCATCCAGTTCTTTTTCTCCTTGGCCCAGGTGAGACACTTATGATCTTGTCTGCGGTTCAGGAGTGACTCGACACTGAGAACATGACACTTGTAGTCCAGTTCCTTGACCTGTCTGTGTGGTGGCTCTTGATCCACTGACTCCAGCCTCAGTCCACTACTTGTGAAGCTCCCCTAAATTCTTGAATCTGCTTTGTTTAACAATCCTCTAAAGGCTGAGCTCATCCCTGTTGCTTGTGCACCTTTTCTTACCATATTTTTCCCTTCTAGTCAACTTTCTATGAATATGCTTTATTAAGCCTCTGAGAACAGCCTACTCTTTCAGTGACCTTCTGTGGCTTACCCTCCTTGTGGAGGGTGTCAATGATTGTCCTCTGGACAACAGTCATGTCAGCAGTCTTCCCCATGATTGCAGCTGTGTGCCGAACCAGAGTGAGAGAATGAAGGCTCCGGAAACCTTTGCAAATTGGACTTTTCCACAATATTCTAATAATTTTAAATTGTGGGCTTTTTAATTTTTTTGAGCTGTACACCGTAATCATTAAGATTAAAACAAAAAAGCCTTGAAATATTTCACTTTTTATGAGATGAATCCAGAATTTTAAAAAGTTTAACTTTTTGAAGTAAATCACAGGAACAAAATAAACTTTTACATGACTCCTTGTAAGTGAGCTACTTAAGTTTAATCTTGTCATTTTCAACATGGATTTCAACATGTGGTTCATATTTTTAACTAAGAGGACTTAAATCAAAGCTTGGGTGTGTTTACTACGGCTGCTTTGAGCGAGGATAGCGAAGAGGAATGTCCTCCAGCTGTAGCCAGTATTATGAGTCTGAATGTTACTACTACCAGAAAGCAGAGTTGAGTTTTTTCAACTAGGTACAGCATCTTGGTTTAACTTGATACAACTATTACCCAAAGCATACACAGAAGAGCCACAAATACCACCTCCTAACAGCTCATGCTTTCTCACAGACACATGCACTCCTTCTGCTTTCTAACCCCATCTCTGCTTCTGTTTTGACAGATTATACACAACGTGGAGAAATATCATTGATTATGAGCGTCTAACAGTCTAGCAATAACAGTTAGTCTTACTCAGTCTCTTTGACGGAAACTAAACTAAGTTTATCAGTTTTAATGATCAAAGACCTATTTTTAGCTTGTTATTGTCTGTCTACCTCTTGGAAAAAAAAGGCTGCCAATAACCACTTTTAGACAAGAAAATTAACACAACTCCACACAAGGGTTATTCAAATACGAAAAAGAAATACACCTGATACATCCACACTGACTTAAAAAAAAAACTTCATTTCTATGTTTTTATTTTCTAAATTTATTGGAAGAGTTTGTGTGTACCTTTGCACAGAAAACTGGATATAACCGACTGCTGTGAAAGGATATAAAGAAGAGCTCAGACGTACCAGGGTCCTTTGGTTTGGGGCTGTTTGATTTGAAAGGGTCGCCACTACTGAAGGCACTTGGCTGAGAGAGACAAAGGCAAAAAGCAAAAGGACAGCAGACAAGCCATTCAAAAGATCTTATTTGAAAAACACACAATGACAACGTCAGCAAAACCACCAAAAATCTCTTTGTGTAGATGTAGACAATGGTGAGAAGAGTTCAGAGATGATCCTGTCAGCATCCACAACTACAGCAAACTATGAACCCAGAATAGAAAGAATCATTTTGATCCTTTGACTAAACAGCATTGATTGTTCCACTATAATATATCACAAAACTATGATAAGTACTTCAACAAATATAGCTGAGTAAAAGAAAAAAAGAGGGTTTGATACCTTTGCTGGTGGTGTTGGTTTTCTACCAAATGGGTCTGAGGATCCAAACATGTTTGACTTGTCTGTACTCCTAAAAAAATCATCGGATGTGGTGCCTTTGAAGGGATCACTTTCTTTGAAAGGATCTCCAAACGGGTCTAAAAAAACAACAATGAGAATACAGTGACTTTTATGGTTATGTTTGGACTTCACAATGATATTCTGCCTATTAAGATGAATCATTAGAGCTTTTACTTTTTTATCAGCACAAAGACAGACATCATTTCCCATTAATAAAACAAAAACTCAAAAGTAGAAACATATACCCATACACAGGGCTTGACATTTACACTCACCAACTAGCCAAATGCGGGTGGATATCGGCCACGACGGGCAGCAGCGTGACTCTAACTTGCCATGATGGCGGGTTGAATTTATCAGTGTGACAACCAATGCTTCACTCTGACCGTGCTTGTCTGTTAGCTATTATGATGTGGGCTTACAGAGAGCCCGTTCGGCACACAAAGGCTCAAATTTCCCTCCAAAATAATTAAAAAGGATGGTCTCTTCATCCATTCGTGCGTTTTTACGCAGCACCGAGGGCTTTGATGCTGCATGACAAACATATACTGATACACACTTGCACTGACGTGTTGGTAATGTAGACTGAAGGCTTCTATCTGTTTAAGGAAAATGTTTCAGAATGTTGGAGGATGAGCTCAGACCTGAACTTTCTCCTTCTGCTTTAAAGCTTCTCTCTGTCCATGGAGGATCAGTGCATCAGTACCATTTGTGCATGTGTGTGCTCCAGCTGTGTGTATCTGTCACTTGTGCGAGCCAGGGTGTGTAGTGTGTCTGAACACTGTTTGATTAATGTTCTCCATCTATATTCTTTGTTTGTTAAGGGCGGTCTAAATGATAAAACCTCTGAAAATGCGAGCATAATTTAAATGTTATTAAAACCTTTGATATGTTTGTATAATGATATGTCATATATCGATAATTAACGGATATAAAAGACGAGAGAAACTCCAAAACTTTAAATCAGTTCACTGAGGCAGTGAGAAACTGAGACAGAAGGATAAAAGTCTGTAACTGTTCACTTGGGAGTCAAACAGAATTCAGCTTAACAGGGATTGTTTTTGCTTCTAATATTAAACAACAGACAGTACAGTTGATTAATGTTCTCCAAATGTGACCTTCATGCACAAAATGTAAGTCATCTATTAATTAAACAGATATTTTAATTAATTTTAGAGACTTATGAAGACATTTCCACCATATAGTTTAAAGGAGAATAGAGCAGAGGACAGGAGAAGTTTGACACTTAACATTCTCTGGAAGAGATTTGTCAGAGTGAAAATTAGAAATGTTCTTCTAATCTGCTGTAGTTTTTTCCTAATAAACAGCCAATTAACAGTATTTTAATATTAGCATAAACTTAATATCCATTGAAGAAAATACAAATCTAAGAGTCCTGACTCTTAGATGACTGTCTCTAACAGTGAAGTATGACATCTCTGTAGTGTGCTGTGTACAGGGAGAGGTGCTTTATTAAGAGGAGAGCTGATAAATTTGGCATATAGCTCATAGTTTCCAAATAATAATATTGTGGCTAGTGGAAATACAGAGTGGCTAGTAAGTTTGCAAAACCACTAGCCACTGTGGCTGGTGAGCAAAAAGTTAATCTCAAGCCCTGCCCATACAGATGACTGCCAATTGTGAAAACTGTATGATTCTTGCAGAAAAGGAGTGGAGAATAAAAAGGGAGCTTACAAACCTTTGAAAGGGTCGCTCTTAAAGGGGTCTTCTGTCTGGAAGGGGTCTACCGGCTGCTCTTTAGCACTGTTGTTGTTGAACATGGCTAACTTTGATTTAAAAGACTCATCCTGATGAATGGATCCAGAAAAAAACAATCAGTACAGTGGAAAAACTATCATCATTTATCATTTACAAGCCTCTGGGTCACAGCAGAACACAGTGGGACAGTTGTAAGCAAAAACAAACAAAAAAAAAGACTCAACGAAAAGACCTTTAAAACATGGAAATGCATGTCAAAAGGTCTCTTTCACCATAATAGGTGGAAAAATATCAGTCTAAAAACTTCAGAGACCATGAAAATGAGAAAAAAAAATAAGGTAATGAGCACATCAGAGCTTCAGTCCTTCAGGTATTTGAATAATCATGAAACAGGCATATTAGCACTAGATGGTTTTACATATGAGTGCTGCATTACTGCATTTTTATTCATTGCAATAACTAGGTTTTGAATGGAAAATGCTTTATTCTAATTTCAGATATCCAAGCAAGATCTTCATTCTATATTGTATGGTCTTTTTCAGTTCTTGTTTGTGTTTCCTTGCATCCCTAACTTGCATCTTTTGGTTGCATCTTAGCTTTGCCCAGTTTGCCCAGTCAAGACTCAAAAGAGAGATGTTGGAAGAGACATGAGTACAGAAGAGGATTATTTACCAAAAGAAAAATCCTTGGCCTGACAGCACTGATCTGAGCAACATCATATACCACAACACCTCAGTTAAAAAAGTATTTCACAACATTTCAGGTTAATTCACAAAAATATGATATTATTTTCTTTTTTTAAAGATAATTTTTGTTTGGTTTTTTTTGCCTTGAACTTAAGATAGACAGCTGTTCTATCTACTTCCTGTGAACACTGGGAGAGAGAGTGGGGGAAGACATGCACCAAACGTGTGCTGAGACCAGGAATTCGTCCCGGGACCAGTCTGTCAAGGACTACATCCTCAGATAAAGGGGGCCTGCTCTACCAACAGAGCTAAACTTGTACCCATTATATCAATTTTTAGTCATAAATTATCTCAAACAAGAAACGATTATCTATTTCTTATTCTATTGATTTTAATAGTGGGTCGCAAACAACTTTAAGTTGCATACCAGCATTATTATTTGTTTACATGAAGCACTTATTTTCATTTACATTGCTTGTTATCAGTGGTATTCAGCGCCAGACTAGGAAGAAAATTTGGCCTAAGCATCTTTAGGTGTGAACACGACATAACTACACTGTTTTCTCACTACTTTTCTAGCAGATCAATACCCCAACTACTGGAGGGCTGAGCTGTAAATGGCACAGACTAATAAAATTATGTGTATTATCTCTTTCAATTGTTTAATCTTCCTTTGAATTTTCTTCCTGTTTGTTATTAGGTATGATATATGAGGCTTTTTATGTTATTTATATTCTTTTGATCTGCACAATAACCGGAACTTTGTGAGTTAATACTGATGCTGTTGTTAAAGAAAGTCAAAGAAATTACACAGTTGCCTCCTTATATTGATGCAGGGTACTCTGAGATATTTCATCATCTTCAGCAGCTCAGTGCTATGAGGCGCCTCTGAACCAATCATTTTGTAAATGGTCAAAAGATTTCAGCAGAGGAAACACTGGCGCCATGATGTCTTCCTCTATCCTCGCCTCCTCCAGGTGCATTTAAGAATAAGAAGATCCTTCCTCATGGTAGAAGGAGAATGATTTCAGGGTCAGTTGAGATAGGATGCAAGAATACACTAAGTAATGAAACAAGAAGCTCCTATAGTTTTTATCAGTAATTAGGAGGGCATAAATGATAAAGTCTCTGGATTTTATTGAGATTCTTCTGGTTTAAAAAGAAAAAAACAGCAAATATAGTGTGCATGATCTCCTCACCGGACTTCTGAAGCCTCCGTTCTGCTTCTCAGTGAACCCTTCGCTTAAATCCGGTAGGTTGCTGAGGTTTCCTGCGTTGATGTCACTCAAAGCGCTGTTGTACTGCTCGATGGTCTTGGTCACCTCCTTTTGGTTCTCCTGGATCAGTGACAGCTTGCTGCGAGCCTGAACAGACAAAATATTAAATCAGTATCTAATTCCATACAGCATTTTAACATGACTTCCTTCACTGACACTGTTGTGAGTATAATTTGACAGCATTCATCCCATTTTTGCAATATTAGAATAATTTTTGCTACACAATTGTATTTATGGTTGGTTAGTTTTGATATTATTTCCACCAGTTCTGTTACTGTTGTTGTATTTTTACACTGTTTACCTTATCTAAATGTATTTATTTTTCTTTTGTTATTTCTTGCCTTTTGCTATGTGATTAAATGTAACAATTGGGGCTTGAATTGCCTTCATGATCAATAAAGTATTAATCTATCCGTCTTGCTCTTATGTTTCATGCTGTAAAGATTGGAAAACTTTAAATCTGTCATCATTGGATAAGCCATAATGATTTCAGGCAACAGTTTCAAATAACAATGTTCCTTAGGCCAGAGATGACGTGACACACTCGTACATAAATAGACATTTATTTGAAGGAAGTTTGTCATGGGTTCACATTTGTTATTTATGTAATTTGCAGTTAGGGGGTAGGGCTGATGAAATAAATAAAACTTAACCACTGTGTCGTGACAGTTTCACTTCAGTGTGAGCACACCCAAAGCTTGCCAAAAACTTCAACAAAATGGAAGTAAAAATGAAACAAAATTTGAAAGCTGCACAGAAGAATTAGTATCATTATTTTTGAATAATCAGAGCTTCTTCCACTCAAAATTCTGTCCAACATCTCACTCCACACCATTATGATCCCAATGACACCCCTATGTGGTCACTGACCTGGTTGAGCTCTTCCTGAGTGGTTGTGAGTGACTTGATGATGCTGTCCAGCTGCACACGACCAGTCAGTAGGCTCTGCTCCAGCTGGGCCTCCTCCTCCTGCAGCCTGCTCAGGTCCATCTTCGTGCGGCTCATTTCATCCTCCTGACTCCGCAGCTCTGTCTCTTGAGAGCGGATTTGGCTCTGCAGTGACGAGATCTGGATGGGAAATTAGAGTAATGCTTCTAAGCCTTTTTTTATACCAAGGAGATACACAATTAAAGTGATTGCTATTTTTAGAAAGGGGTTGGTTATTGAGCTTTCTCTGAAAGAAGATGTCAGGAAAATATGAAGTTTGTCATGACAGCTAGACAGTGATCCTTGGTAAACTTGCATTAAAAATGTGCTTCAGAAGAAACTGAACAATATTTTTCTTTGGACAACAATTAAGATTAGCCTGTGTTATTTGATTGTAATATGACTGTAATATTGTACTTCTCTCTAGGAATACCAAAGACTGAAATGCTTAATAAAAAGGCTGCACCATTTTGCACAACAACAAGAAACTGCCAAACACCATGCTACCAGTGGCACAACACAAAATGTGAAACAGCAGCTTTCTTAGTTTGACTATATTTGCACGTTTTGAACCAAACAAGTCTCGAACCAGCTGGGACTCTTCCTGGCACTTCTGCTTGACATCATTGAGCATCCCCTCCAGCTTGGAGCGCTGCTGATCCATCTCCTCCAGACGCTCCTGGGCATCCTGTTTCTGTGACTCCAAATCCTGCAGGCTGCTGCTCTCCCTGTCCAAACCATTCTGCATGTCCTAAGGATCAAACACACATGCACAATGTTTCCATAATACAGTAACTCACTTACATCTTAATCCACTAATTAACTCTGCAGCCAATTGACCTAAAATGTGCTTATTTTGATGAGAAGCTGGTAAGGGGAAGTTGTCGCTTTCCATAACACAAAGAGAAATTTCATATTATTTAAAATCATACATTTTATCTGTTATTTTAAAAAATGTTAAAATTAGTTCAAATTGAAATCAAAATTTGTTATTAAGTGGTTTCTGTGCTTAAATGGAAGTAAAGGTTATAAAAACTACTTAAGATGCAAATTTTGTACATGATGCTTTGTGCAATATCATGGGCTTTATCCCCCTCAAAGGAAGATCGGGTTCCCCAATCTCAGATGCTGTTTTGGGGTGGGCATGGGCTGAATAGTTTGAGAACCCCTGGACTACAGTGATGTATTTTACATGAATGCCCCTGCTCAGAGTCTTGGTGTGCAGGGTGTGAATTTCTGGGTCGAATGAGGGGCTTCTGGTATCCTGCCCTTTGATGATAAATTTCATCTTTGGGGGAGGGATGTTTTATCCTCGCCTCTGTTCAGACTTAAATGAGCAGAATACAGCATCTAAACATTGTCTGACATATCACTCACTAAAAATGCAGGGGTAAACGGGTTAAAGGTTTCTTCATCAGCCTGAAAGAGGAACTATAAAATAGAACAATATGCTTGTGATAATAGTATTTGTGTAAAATTTGCCAAATAATGTGCATTTGTAATGTACTTCTTGAAAGCTCTTGCTTGAGTGATTTACTGAATTGATAATATCTTACTAATTTTTTATCCTTGTCTGAGTCATTTTATTCACACCCACATGAACCATAAATGACCTAAATATTTTTTACTTATTCAGAGTTCAAAGCTGCAGCCTGATAGTGGAGGATTTGGCAGGCCAACTAGGGTTTTGAGCTTTGATACATTACTGGGAAAATTCAAATATTACTGATACCAGTCTCAATGCTATGGTAACAATCATTTAAGCAAACAGGATATAAATTCTGCACTGGAATGTTTTTTTTTTTTTAGCCGATTTTCTCCTTAATAACCTGAAATATATCCCTGAAACCTAAATATTGATTTACTCTTTAGCACATGAAATATATGGAGTGCAGTGTCTTATGTACAATTCAAACAAGAACTACGCCTCAGAGGTTGTCACGCTGAGCAGTGGGCCTGGTCTCTACTGGACCTAGGAATGGGCGGTAAAACGGTAATACGGTATACCATTAAAAAACAGCCACGGTATTGCTTTAATTACCGTCATTAAGACAGTGATGAGAAATGAGTGAAAGGTGTGAAAGGTACATTATATCCTTGCCACTGCTCAGACTGAACAGTGGTGGTCTAATCTCAGCATTCACTGTGCGGTTAAAACATTGATGACACATGACCAAAACTCATAATTTATGTGATCACGGCCTGGGTTCTCACGCTGATAAGTGAAAACAGGCACAGCACCAGGGTAACAACTTTGGCTTGGCCTAATAATATCAAATGTTTAAGCAGTTTCCCCTTCTTTTTTAAAAATAAAAATGCTGAGGATGTGTGAAACACTTGGCCCATGATAGAAACAGGCTTTTGTTTATTTGACAGCTGGAGTCATATTAATTTATTTACTGGTGCTAGTAAAGCATGCAGTTCTTACTGCCGGATAGAAAAATATGATTTTGTTCATTATCTGCTGTGCTAAAGACCCATAAAACAGTCATCAGAAGACTGTCCTTTAACTTCTATGAAGAAAAATATATTTTTTTCAATGATAAGCATGAATTATTTGTTTATTGATCATGGAAAGAAAGAGAGAGAGTCAATGGGAAAAGAGTGGCTTTGTCAGTCAGAGCTTTGATCAGAAACAGTTTGATTTTTGCTTTAAGACAATATAAAGACAATCAGATCAGATCAGAAAGGAACATTCAGCTCTAACTCCTCTTTCCTTCCTTGTTTTGTCAGTTATTGTCATCATGTCATAAAGAAACGTTAATCTAATAGTGAAACTGCAAACTCAGCAGGTGATTAGTGACTGTGAATGAGATTGATTGGGTGGTGAAACCCTGAGAAGTTTTCTGACTTTTACCTGTTGAGACTTGAGTTTCCCTCCTTCACATGTAGCTCTCTCTCTGTCCCTCATGGATCATCTGCTGCTCAGCTGAGGAAAGTTTATACAGGAAAAAATGCCCTGATGTTTGGGAATCTGCTCGTAGCTTTTTTCTCATGTGTTTACCTCAGAAAATCATCCATGTCAGGGGTTGTTGATTAAACGGAGGTCGGCCGTTGTGCCCCCACACACTATGCGCCATTAACTAGTTGCAGGACTTGAAAACCAGGTCAAAATAGACTTGAAAGTGCAAATTTTATGCCTGGGTATAGAATAAACCTCTGAGTCCTATGGTATTTCTTTACCATTGTGTCTCGTCTGCACTTTTTGTCTTGAAAAGCTTGTAAAAAATTCAACCCTGTTGTGCGCAGGCAAGCTCTAAGCATTCCTATTTTCAGTACAACCTGGGCTTTAAGATTATGTGTGCTGCAGCAACGTCACTTACACTTACTCACTTATTAAACACTGTAACAAAAATGACCTAGGTTTTTTTTTTGCCGAAACTTGTTCTCCCATTTCTTGACCAAAAGGCAAAAGAAAAAAAGATTCTGTGACAAAAAGACTTCAAAATTTCACATTTTTACAAAAACAGTCCTTGCGCTTTTGGGAATTTCAGTCGTAATTCAAAGAAGCTCCTGTCAGCAGTGACCTTGAGGACTACATCACAGCCTCTCTGTGTCTGTTTCTCTCCATTAGGAGTGATTCAGGCTCTCTTCTCTAGTTTCCAAGTCTGTGCACATGCGCTGTTCAGCATGACGTGATGATAGAACATCCTGGTTGTACAGCTTAGACACAATGCATCCTGGGATACAAGCAGACAATATGGCAGTGGGCTAAGCCGCTGGCTGCAGAAATGTTTGAAAAATTGATTTTAAATGGATAAAAAGATGTTCAATATCGAAGTTACTGGTGTGGATTTAATCCTTAAAGACCCCAGAAAGTCAGCCAAGTTTCATGCTTGCTAGAAAATGTTCTGAAAGAGCTAGGAAGGGGTCGTTATTGTCATTAGAACAGCACAACAGAGGGCTTTTGGAGGATAAAACCAGCAAGAGGCTATGATTTATGGTTTAAATGTTATTTAACTTTGAATGACACGTGCCTCTTCTTGTTGTATATGCCAACGCCAGTTTGGAGGGTTAAAGGCCAGTTGCAAGAAGCCCTTTTTTATATTTTTCCCCCAATGTGTACAGTATGTATCATGGAGCCATGAGATTTTTAACTAACTGTTGATTTCTTACCCACCATTGTACTTTATATTCTAAAGTCAGCTGGACTGCTTTCAGGTACACATCGTCTTGAACATCGGTACGTCTTCATCTAGTAAGCCATTCATACACCATTTAGAAAGCCTGGGCAAAATTGTGGACTATCTTTCTCTCTTTTAACCTTGAAGGACAGACTGAACAACCTGCATTCGTTGTTCCCAAAGTCCAAACTGAGATGGGAAAGAAGGTTTTCAGGTTTTCTGCACCTTTTGCTCTGACTGATCTGCAGATTGAATTGAGTGTATTGGCTTTTGAAACTGTGTGTTGCTGCCATTCTTGGTCAGGTCTCCTCTGAAAAGGAGATCTCTGATCTCAAACAGACTAACCTGGTACAAAAAAAAAAAAAAAAAAAAAAATTGCTTGGATTGTGAGCATCAGTTGTTCACTACTTTTTGATGAGGGCACTATATCGAGATAACGATGAATTCAGACATCACTACAAAACGGTGTAAAATAGGTGGTAAATGGGGTGCGACTTCAGAACCACAGATAAACTACTTCGTTTGCAAACATTCATCTACATGTTTTAGTTTATCATGAAACAAGCAGAAGTACTGTTGTTGTGTTGAGCCATTCTGAGGTACAATAATATACTGACGCTCTCATACGTTGAGAAAATTGACTAAAGATTTAGCTGGTGTGACTCAGTACACAAAGAATAATGAGCCTTACCTGAACTTCACTGTTTTGTTGTCTGATGGCTTCCTCCTTTTCTCTGATCTCTTGCTCCAAAATGAATTTCTCTCTGTGGGTGAACAAAGTAAAAGAGCAATGTTAAGTAATATGCGCCTACCTCATGACAAAGCTTTTGTTGTGATCGAGAAGACAAGGCTGACTTTATTAATTAAACATCCCCTAGTATCTAAAACATGCTTATAAAATAGACTGATGGGGCTTCCTTGAAACAATATCATGAGTGGCAAAAACATTAGTAAATTGCCATAAAGCTAATCGCCACTTTATGGCTATTTTACTTCACATAAACTGTCCTGATGTGGAAAACTTGAACGTGCGTGGGCAACAAAAACAAAGATTCATGGTTAGCTTATATAGCTTTTGGCATAGCATGGAGACAGAGGGATTTCCAAAGGAATAAACACTAGGAAGCAGTTAAAGATGTGGCATCTGTTGCACCAATTGATCAGTATTCTTTCCATGACCCTTCAGACAACAGCAGCCTATAAGCATTGGCAAATATAAAGAACTTCTTTGCTGGCGCTTAGTTCTTATGGGATTAGAAGGCTGATAAGAGCACCAGGTTAAAGAAATGTTAACATTACTTAGTAGAAATATATGAGATAGTTTTAAAGAACTTTGATCCTGAACATCCTTTCAGTATAACCTCCTCTCCTCTGTCTCAAGGGGAGGAAGAGAAACAAAGCAGTCCTCCTGCTACTCAGAGTTCAGGGGCTCACCTCTGCAGCTGAGCTATTTCCTGGCTGAGGTCATCCAGCTCTTTGATGCCTGTCAGCTCAGCAGACCCCGCAGAGCTGGTGCTATCCTGAGGCGAGAGACAGAGACGGACGAGAGCGAGAAAGGGGGGGAGAGGGGTAAGAAAATATGATGAATCAAGTAACTGGAGGACAGAGACAATAAGAGTGAGAAAGGAAGGCAGGAGAGGAAGAAGAGAGACAAAAGGGAGGCGAGCAGACAGAAAGGATACAAGAGGAGCTCCTGCTGATATAGAAAACAAAACAAACTCCTCTCACAGCTAGGGAGAGTGTGAAGTTTCCAGACTATACATGAAAAACGAGAAATACATAGAGAGAAGAGAAAACCAAAAATGTGTTTCATATTGAGTGCAATTAGACTGTTGATATCGTCGCCCATTTTATTAGAACTTAAATGAACAACATACTTTATAAGCTTTTAAAACATCTGAGCATTAGCCTAACATATCATTCACTAAAAATGTATGGGGTAAATGAGTTAAAGGTTTCTTCATCAGACTTAAAAAGGAACTATAAAATAGAGCAATTTGTTTGTGATAATGGTAATTGTGTAAAAGTTGCAAAATAGTGTGCATTTGTAATATACTTCTTGAAAGCTCTTGCTTAAGTGATTTACTGAATTGATAATATCTTGCTAATTTTTCATCCTGTTTTGTCCTTGCCTGAGTCATTTCATTCACACCCAAATGAACAATGAATTTATTCAGAGTTAAAAGCTGCAGCCTGATAGTTGAAGTTTGACAAACCAACTAAGGTTGTTAGGTTGTAAGGTTGTATCATTTTTAAACATGTTGTATTAAAAAGCAAGGGGGGGTGTAACTAATTACATTTAATCAAATGACTATGATTAAGTAGCTTTTTGTGTGTTTAAACTTTTTCAGTGCATTTTAAAATCAGTAATTTTACTTTTTGGGGGGTAAGTACTGCTCTTCACTGCATTTTAAAAGGGATCAATTACTGGGTAAAAAACTAACAGTCAAAACACGGAGGTTCTAGCTTTATATCAGCGACAGAAATCTCGACTGTTGTTTGGCTTCCACTACACCTAAAGGTTAGAAGCACATAGCAAGGGAATGGTTCCACAGTGCATCCCAAAACAGCTGTTGCATTTACCTCAGTTAAAAACAATGTGACTTTGACTTTACCTTAACCGCCTGGTCAGAGATGCATATTCTCATCTTATTACTTCCAATAAGAACAGATCATATTTTGCTGCGCAACTCCTAGAGCAGTAGTTTTACTTTCCTTAAATACATTTTAACCAAAGTAACTGTGCTTTTACCAGAGTACAGTGGCCATGTATTTTTTCACTGCATTTGAAAAGTATCAAAATATCCAATAGAACCAGCACAAATAAACGTGATCAAAATGATCATCTGACAACCTGAAAATTGCTCCTAATGCCTGATACCATTTGGCCTCAGAAAGACACATATATTAAAATATTTTTGAAACGTGAAAAGCATACTGATCATTGTCTGGCAAGGGCAGACTGGTTTTACACCTTGATATTCTATAGATATGGTATTTTCATTTCAATACATCATTTTTTTTGGAAATTAATCTTTAAGGCTTTTATGCCTACAGAGAAGGAACGTGGATATAGCTGGAAACAGGGATAAGAGAGTGAGGACTGACATGCAGGACAGGAGCCACAGGCTTGACTTGGACCTGGGCTTCTTGTTAATTTCAAATTAGATCAATCTAGAGCAACTAATTAAAAGCTGAAATTTGGTTATACTCTCGGACTATTGATGGTGTAACAGCAGGTGGCAGTGTTTGCATTTGGGATATTCTGTATAAAGTTTAAAACAGACAATTCAGCCTAAATCAATACCAAGATTAAAGACAAAACATCATTATGCAGAAGGAAAGATATGCTCCACTTTTGAGGCAGCTAAGTTAAAAGATAAAAGGCAAATGTTTCATAGCAACATAAAGCTTCAGACTAAAGCAGAAGGATAACAGAACAACAGCACCACCTTGTGACAGAGTGGTCCATTACTCACTCTGCGCATATGAGAAAGTGAAGCAAGTTCAGGTCTCACAGCTGGCAGAAACCCCACACAGCTCTGTTTGAAAGGATGGAAGAAAGCTCAAACAAGCAAAAGCACAGAACAGTTTTGCAGGGCAAAGCAAGGCTGAAAAGTCAGAAAGCAGCTCTCTTCATCTAAAATGCATATCATCTTAGGAGGACTGAATAAACAGGGCTTTTCATAGATGAAGCGTATGCTGCAGAGGACTTAAGTCAGGACTCACAGGACCAGCTGCTGAGGCTGCAGTCCTCTCTGATGGAGGAATCATGTCAGGGGTTAGACTGGAGGGAGGATCTACACCTTTAGTGGTCTTTTGCTGGATCAGATACATGGCCAGAGAGAACTGTTCCCGGTTCAGCTTTCCTGTCTGTTTAGTGTCAGCAAGTCCCCTGATGAGAGAGGATAGTCAACAGAAATGGTCATGCATTTATGTGAGACATAAGCAGTCTGGTATCTCTCTTAAATCTCTTCTTAAAACAAACTTATACAGATGAGCACATCCTGATGTTACCTGTATTTTATTAAGTTTTTAGAATTCTTTTAACCCATTCAGGCCTGATGTAGCGTTTTTGTTCTTTGACCCTAAAGGCCGGATGCAAAGTTGGTGCGGTCTGGATGATCTTTGATCAGAGTTTTTAAAGTTGAGCAGTGACAGGGAAGATGGCTACCCAGTACGATGGAGACCCGCTAGCCAAGAGTCAGTGGATGGGGGACATGTTTGAAGAGGAGGATGGTGAGGATTTCAATTTGACTATTTGATGACTGTAAAATGTTAAACTTTAGGAAAACCAAGGCTCTAAATTTTCTGAATGTTTTGATTTCATATCTATATCTGCAATTATGGCTGAAAAATATTTCTTTTTGTAAATGTTGAAATCCTGCGAAGTTTTTCAGAAAACCCAAAAGGTTTAAAAAGTGTTTTTCAAACAAATCTTAGGTTTTAGAGGGTGCAGGTTTATGTCTAAATGGGTTAAAGAACTGCATCCACTTGAGAGTCATTTTAAAAGAATTTAATGTCTTAGAATGCATGCAGTGTTTTAATTTTTGGATTTTATTGCACATGTTTTTTTTGTCTCATTATTATGTCCTTATAAACAGGATATATGCAGACAATCTGAAATGAGATTTAATACTTTCTAAGACCTTTTTAAAGACCCTCTTCAATACATTTTAAAATCTTTTGCATCTCTAATTTGTAAACAGTTCAATAAACGACAGTTACATATATATTTTGGGCTGATAGTAGGACAAAAATGTGACAAAAGAAAATGTCAGGAGTATTTTACTTAGACTTTCTTAGAGCATTTTTTAGATAAGACTATGAGGAAAACACAGATACCATACAGATAAATGGAAGGTCTTATTTTTTTACATAACTGCCCTAAACGTAGTAATACTACAACCTAGAACTACCTTTTACAAGCACAATGGTTAAAACTAAAAGGCTGCCCACAATAAGGTTTTAAGAAAAAAAAGGTATGATTACCAATTCCATGGTTAATTATAATCTTTAGTTCAGATTTTAAAGCACTGATGTGTCAATGACCACTTAACTGTTGCAGCTTATCAGCCGTAAGTCACAATAATTGAGTTGTATATTATTCTAAGTAATTTATCTCCATAGGTCTGGGAAGAATTCAGGTCATATCAGATGGAGTTCCTAAAAAATTGATGTGTGATTAAATCTAAATATAAAAAAACAAATGCAGAAAAACTAGCCTACAGCCTCTCGGAGAAATAGGCTATGAAAATTATGATTCAAAAATCATTTTAAAAAATTAAGACTCTATTGTCTTGAATTTAAGACTTTTTAAAAGTCCTAATTTTCACTGACTTGACTAATCAACTTTTAATACTTTTAAGACCCTATGGACACCCTGTGTAAAGCACTTTGTAACTTTGGTTCTAAAAAGCGCTCTATACATAAAAGGTGAATAGTTTATAATATCATCATCTGAGAGGGAAATATTTTCAAATGACCAGTTTTTGATTCTCTGTCCTTGCACATTTTTGCAACTAATGATTCCAATCCCTGATAGCCGTCTCACTGTCCACGCATTTTCTGAGATTCAGACTGAGCTGCATTTGTGAATGAAAACTAACACCTTTGAGCCCTTAAGTGAGAATGCAGAAAGTAGAATTTATGAAAATGTAATGCAAGTACACAGGCGGTGATGTTTATATATTCTGTAACCAGCGCTTGACCAGTGCAATGTCCATCCACTTTATGAAAATGCATCACACTCTCTTTCTGCTCACTAATGTGCTCTTTTGTTGATATTGTGAATATATCCACTTATGGCTAAGTCTGCAAGTATTTGGACAGTGACACAAGTTTTATTTTGCTTCTATTTACCACCATAATGGACATGAAACAATCAAGACGTGACCAAGGTGTAGACTTGCAGGTTAACTTCAGGGGTTTCAGAAAAAATTATATTCAACATTTAAGAATTACAGCCATTTTATTCTGATAGTACCTTCATTATCAAGAGCTCAAAGTATTTGGACACGTGATCAAGGAGCAGTTTTATGGCCATCTGTGGTCAGTTCTCTTATAACTTACAGACAACTGAAGTAGATAAAAGCCTCCCTCCATCTTTTTCTCTTTCAGGGAAGTTGTCCTGCTGAGAAAGAGCGACTCAGGAGGATTCAAGGTTCAAGAAAAGGTCTTTGAAAAAAAATGAACCCTCCAACCCTCCACTAGATGGAGCCAAGGTTAAAGCCATTGCCTTAACCTGTTTGTACAGCAGGTTTGGATGATTCTACTCTACTTAGATATGAGGAAAGACTTTAATAATATTGGTTATATAAGATGTGATTTTGTCTTGATAATAGAAATCAGGTCATGCAATGTAAAACTGGTGCACGTTTCCTGTTTCCCCCCTTGTGATGTATGAAGGTGTAATTAAATTCACTTGTCCAATTTATTCTCCTCATGTATAAAGTGTGCTGTGGAAGACTCACCAGATCTGTGCCAGCATAGTCTGTGAGAGGCTGGACTGCATGAAGATCTCAATGACTTCAGTTCCATTAACGAGGCCGTCATTATCTGTGTCTGTTTTCTTAAAAATCTCGTCATATCTTTCCCTGTCGGCCACCGGTACCACCCAGTTTACAGCTGCCTGCAATGAACAAAACAAAATGTGATTCTGGAAGAGGGCAGCAATGTCTAGCTATAACTTAAGCTCAATAGTTTGTGTGCAAAATGTATGTACTTTGATTATTGAAATAAAAATGAATAAGAACGGGTTAAGACATTTATCATAACAATTGGTAATATTAGGGATGCACCGCTGCAACAGTTAAACATGGGCCGATATTAGCCCCATTTATAAACATCAACCATCAGCCAAAAGATTTTGCATGAACAGATATCAGTTACTAGTGTTTATCTGTTGTGTCCAATCAATTTCATGCTTGCATAAAACTGACTGGACACATCTAGCTGCTGAATCAAATAAGAGGTTTTATTCCAGGGCAGAAAAAGTGACCAGTTAGGAAAACTATGATCTGTTGTCATGGTCAAATTTGTGAGAACATGTTACCACAGTCAGAGTCTCACATCAAAAAGAGATGAAAATTTGACATTGGCATCTGCTAAACTGAAATGTCGAACACCAATATCCGCATCAGCCTCGATTTCATAACTTAAACATATCTAGGTACTATTATATATAAATGAGAAGCCAATGCTGTGTTAAAAATGACTGAATTTTAGGGATACACACATTATCGGTATTGGCAGATATTAGCTCAAAAATTCAGTTATTAGTATCTATAGATTTCAAAATATCTGCAGATATTTACAGCCAATATTTTGGCCAAACATATCAGCAGGTTCTTACAAATTTGTGCAGTTTCAAGTAAAATGGATGGCACTACCACAGTTTGTTTCTTTCTTCATCCTCATTCCATGAACTTAAAAATGTGTTCTAGGGACGGACATTTTAGTCCTGAACTACAACTCGATTATTTTCTTGCGGCTCAGAAGGTGTTTTTACCTAAGCACTTTGTCGGGATTGTCTTAGGAAATCGCTAAGCAAACCTACTATTTTGCAAGGAGAGTTAATTTCAATAACAGTTCAGTTCTATTACAGGCAAAGACTTGGCCTTTTCATCATAAAAAGTTGTGTATTAATTGTATTCAGTATTGGCTAAAATGCATTTGGATGCATATCAGATATCCGCAAAAATCCAATATTGTGCATCCTTACTGAACTCTTTTTCAGCTGTTCACGACAAATAGAGTGCTGAATTCTCAGAGCATGATAATACGAAACTTAAAAACAATCATATAAAATCTGAGATCTAATTTAACCAACTGCAAAAAATACACAAAACAGTTACAGACAGTCCTAATCTTTTCGGCCAAGGTTAAGTAACACTAAAAAGGTGAATTTAGTGAGATGGAAGAATGACAGCTAACACAACAAAAGACAGGTGGAGCATCACAACAACAAGCCCAGCGGGTGATCATGGCACAACTGTGAACAGAGTTTTGATTCCCTTCCCTCTCAGGAAAACCTGTTCCTCCAAAAGTCACGGATGAAAAATCCCTGCAGCTACAACGAGGTAAAGAGACACAAGCCTGGCTGTGCACAATGCTCAAAACAATGTGGAAAAACAAGTCCACCCGTCACAGGAAAGGATAGAATCAATACATGTGATGCAGGTTTCTTTAAAAGGCTGGACTCTCTTACAGAGGAAGGAGCAAGGAAAAATCTTATGTATGTAAGGTTTTTTTTTTTCACATTAAAACACCCTAAAATAACTGACCATGTTTAGAGAGTGCATGGCACTGCACTCACATTACGTCTTAATGTTTTTTAAACAAATACAAGCAGGCAGCTGTGTGAAACTAGTACTGAAAGTTCGCAGGCCTAACATCCTCTAACTGTTTTTCTCCCTAAGGACAGAAGCATGACTGGTGAAAAAACAGCTGGTATATGGTATTAAAGTGATGCAGAACATTTGAACCAAGTGTGTGGCTTGATGGTAAGCCATTAGTAACATACAATAACTTTCAGCAGAATTTATAAAATTTTTATGATATGCTTTAACTAGATTCCTACTGAATTTGGATATTTGTGGCTGACGCTTCCTTAAAAGGGGAAAAATCTGTACTTGTGGTAGTACATTAACAGACTTTATGAGCTCAAAGGAAATGGCCTTTCCTTTGCATTTTTGGCAGTCAATGTGTAACAATTTTACTGTGAAAAGATGCTTAAGTATGATTTTTTTAAAAATAGGTTATTTTGTGGACCACTGTCTGCATAGCTGTAATTCTCTGCTACATATGCTGCAGGCAGCACTGGGGCTTTTTAAAAATATGGAGCCAAAGGGTGCTCCAATAAACAAACTATGCGATTACACAATCTTCAAATCACCACAGGCATTTTTGCTCAGTTTTATGTTCGTGATAAATATTTTACGTATCCATGTACATATCTAAAAACATTTACACATAGGTAGAAATGTGTTCATAGCCCTATGTCAGCTGGATACTATTCCCCAACTTATATACAGTATATCCTAGAAAAAATTCAGTTTAAATCAAACATTCTGTGTGAGTCATAATTGTAGTCTTCCTAACATTAATACACAGCCACTGTGCCTGCATCAGCACCTCAAAAGTCTGATCAAAATCCATTTAACTTACCGGTGTGCTGGATTTAAAAGAGTGTTTTGGTGAGAGGTTGACAGTACTGTTGCTAAGGAGAGCTGAGCTGCCCAGAGGAGGAGTGCTTCTCAGTGAATCTTTTAGAAGAGCAGAGCCAGCTGTAAGCCCAGATAGAGCAGGTAGAACAGCCACAGCACCTGGAAGTGCTCCTGCAGTTTTCTTCCTTTTAGAAGGGGGTATGAGGTTTGAGGGTAAGGTAGTTGGGACAGGCTCCTTCTCCATGGCACGATACACAAGATGCATTGCCTGGAGGATGGGACATTACATCATTAGATAGTGTTTAACACTGTAACTACTGAAAAACGTTGAATTTTAGAGAACCTTAAGTAAAGCAAAGGGCATACACTTACCACTGTGAATTCATCTCTATCCAACTGTCCATCTTTGTCAACGTCACTCAGATCCCAAATCTACAAAAAACATTTAGTTAATAACAAATGAACAGGACAGAAGTGCTTTAAAGTACACTATGGTATTGTACATAAATGAACAAATCTGTCATGAAATAGTCACCTTCCCTAACACATCCAGAGGTAGCTTGGAGTTTATTAAAATTGGTCTGACTTTGTCACCTGGGAGGAGACCATTTACTGGGGACAGACTCTCAAAAATACCCTCAAACTTCCCTTTTTCATCCGCCTGAGGAAGAAATAAATATGATATCACAAGCTTGATCTTGTATATCTGCAATAATGTTCTTTACAACATGATTTCAGCTCACCCTTATTGCCCACTGAGAGTCATGTCCTGCCGTTGAAACACTTACTAATGGGCTGCTTGTGTCTCTCTGCACAAGAGATGAAACATATATTGGGAAAAGAAAAATGTTAAGGATGCCAGAGCTTTCAGTGAGCTTCATAACACATGACTGAATGTTACAAGTGTCTGACAATCACTTACAAATTTGGGTGCAGCTAAGTTTTGGTTGAGGTTGTGAAGGCTGATGTCATTTCCACTCTGTGCTGACGCCACCAGTCTCAGAGCAATGAAGAAACCCTTGGAAAGAGGAAGAAAGCAGGGAGAATCCGGTACATTATGCACACATCAGCAGCATCAGCAACCAACCACAGCAAATGTCTGATAATCTTTTACCCTCTTATCCAAATAGCCTTTTCTTTCGGAATCTGCCAAATCCCAAATCTAATAAAATGAAAACATCATAGAAGAGTTCAGATGCTGAATACACAGGTGTGTTTAGTGTATACACGAGTAAGTACTGTGTCTTACCTTTCCCAATGTACTGTCTGACAGCCCTGACTTTTTAAGGAACTGAGCTGCGTCGCCTGCTGAAATTTTGCCTGTGTTTCCTGGATCCAGCTACAAAGAATAAGAGACAGAAAACTGTGTTAATTCATGGATATAATGTATACAACTCAAAGGAGCTGAAGAGGTAACAACAGCATTAGATTGGACCTTACCTGTCTGTAGTAGCTGTCATAAGCTGGGTTTCCACTTGATAGCTATACGTGAAGAAAGGGAATACACATTAGACTAGCTAAGGTAAACTAACACCGTGCACTGCTGAGAAATGAGTGTAAATGTTCCCATCATTACATAAGGTTAGTTTGTAAGCGAGAAAAGTAGGAACCCATTTGTACAGCTAACGTTTGCGGTCTACATGTTTATTTTTGCCAAGTTTAAGCTCTTTAATAGATTTATTGTTCTTTTCCACTAGTATACCCCTGGTGGCTAACTTTACTTCTTTCTTAACCTTAACAGCTTCTTTCTCCAGGTAAAACGTTGACTAACTTTGCTATCCTTACTTAACCTAGCTAACCAAGTTAACTTTACAGTCAGCGAAAGGACGCTAATGCGGCTAAACAGACTCACGTTTACCACTGTTTACAGAACAATAATATAGCTATAACACAAATAGACTATCGTAGTCAATTAGTTCTGATTAGCATTCAATTTTAAGACTTATATCGAGCTGTTGAGAGTTGTTACCTGGCTGAGAGTCATGAGCGCCGCCATATTTCCTGGTGACTCGGGAGCGCGCACACGCCCCTTAACCGTACGGACACGAGCGGCGACACATCGGACGGGACGTGGGTTCCGGTTGGTTAGTATACCAACTCTGTCAGCACACCAGGGCCAGAGGAGTTTCTCAACAGCAGCCAGGATGCAGAATAATTAAAGACTGTGAAATTATTACCCAAGTATTTGGTCTTGGCTGGATAAGTCGCCGTCTCATCTCTGGTGAAAAGCACATAATATAACCACACAGCACTAGAGGACATCATGCTATGGTATAAGTAGGATACATTTTCTTGAAAAAGACCCACTTGGTTGATCCAAGGTTATGATAGCTTTTAATCACTCTTTGTTTTTGATTTCAATTTAGTTTTAATCAATTCTACTGCTAGTTTGTTGAGTTCTTATTAGTTTTAGTGTTAGTTTTAGGTTTTTCAGTAATATGAGTCCGGACCTTTTTGGGCGAGACCAAAAAGGTCCAGAAAAAGTAAACATATAATTTTAAAAATACTTTTAAGTAGGCTACTCTTCACTCCTCATTTTATTTATTCAAATTTGAGGTTTGAATACAACTCAAGACCTAAAGTTACAATAGTGTGAAGTCCTCTTCAAACACATCAGGCCATTTTACACTCACTCCTCAGGCTTGGATGTATGCCACTCAGCATGCTGCTGCCAAAAACTAACATTAAAAATGATTTGTCCCTGAATTTATTTTGTTTCCGTTTATTTTTTAAATACCAGAGATGGAAAGAGCACAGGACTATTGTATTCAAGTAAACGTATAGTTTCTCTGGTTAAAATTTACTTCAGAAGTAAAATTAATGGTCTTTTTTAAGTTGAAGTAAGTAGTAATCCATTTAAAGTCTATCAAAGTATTGAGTAGCTTCTTCTGATGAAGTTTAACAGTAAAATATTATCTTCACTTTATGTACAATAAATAATCCAAACCACCCGGGATGTTTAGGTAAAGTCACATTTTTATAATAAAGTAAAATGCAAAAGCTGATTTTGGATATAATTCAACAAAGTTTTCTTACAATCAGCTAGGCATACTCCTGTAGGCTTCCAGGTTTAAAAAAAAAACATTTACTTTCCCCAGTACATGCCCATCCTATCATGCTTGCCCATAATATAGAAGTTACTTAGTGCAATAACTTCTAGATCTATCAAAATAAAGGCATTATTTAACACTCAAATACTCTAAACATTAACACCAGTGATATCAAACTTAATCTTTATCTTCCACAAACAAAATAGTAATAAATAAATAAATGTTAAATTATCAGGTGATATAATGTCATTTAGATTATTGACTTATAGTTTCATTTCTTTTAACCCTTATTCTGTACATAGAGATTCTTTCTGGTCTAAATATGCAATTTTATTGTTTTTCCCAACTTTGCTCCGCACAGATTTTGTTTGAAAGTCATTGAAAGCCTGATGTCATTGACTGTCTGAAGTTGACATCTTTCCCAAATAAAGGCAGGTTGACTTCAGAAACTGAAGAAAACCAACCCATTATGGTATGTTTGATATCCAAGTACTGATACGTTTGTAGTGGAGAATTTTAAGATTAATTGCATTAGTCTTGATTGTTAGATCCACAATTTGTGCATTTTTAATCACAATTAATCGCATGTTTTATTGCCCCTTTTAGCAGACTTTGGTGAAGCCAATGCAGTATCTCCCTAGCCAGAGTGTTGTAAAATCAGTCCACCACTGCTCCTTGATGTCTCACTTTAACTTTAGAATCACAGACAGCTCAGTGTCAAATGTTAAAGTCATTTAAACGTCACGACACCAAACATTTCCCCTTTTACAGTCCTCTTATTTCCTTCTCAATCCATGACAAGTCCCTTTTCTGTAGTTAAGTTCATGTTAGTCCTGTTCTACCTATAAAAGCAGGTCTGTATCCAAACAGGAAGTCATTTTCCCTCAGTTTAGGAAAGTATACCAATCAAAAATAACACAAAAACAGTTTTAAATGCAAAAAAAGTAGAATTTTAAAATGCAACCAAAACACTGTATAAATCACAATTAACTACAGAAATTCTGAGATGAATTATGCCTAGAAATGTGTAATCATCTGACAGCCCTAGTTTACAGTGATTTATCCTGCTTTTGTCTTCTATGCGAAACATTTAATGAGTGTGAGGAAGGTACCATAGGCCATCATATCTATATCATAAGGTTATATATTGCAATAAATGTATATATTACATATTATCTCAGGGACCCAAGATATGTTTGAATTGTGTAAGAACAGACACATAAAATTCTTCCTTTGCAAAAAAACTGTAATTAGTTTCTGCCAAGAGATAAAATTATTTCTGAATAGGAATAGGAATATGTTTTAGGAGTTCAAAGGAGGGGGGTTGACTGGCTGCTCAGTGTGACCAAGGTGCTTCAGTAGTAAACCAAAGTATTAAAAAGCCTTTATTATAATGGCCCAATCATTAAAAAGCTAACATGTTTCAACAAAACCAGTCTTTTCAATATTTCCTTTCCCATTTGCATTGTTTTTGTGTTTGGAGTACCTGGTTTTCTCCCTTTTTTGGACATGTTTTAGGAGTTCTTCTACATTCTTTTAATCCTCATTACTTAAACTTTAAAGTGTGCTTTAGTTTTTAGTTTGGTTGATGTATTTTGACACTCCTAAAAACATTTTTTTGGTCATAAAATGAGCACTTTGTCAGGATTGCCTCAGCAAACTGAGAACACTGTTAAACCTGCTGTTAAATAAGGAGATTTAATTTAAATTGTAAGGTATGCTAAATTGGCTTGGTGGGTGGAGCAGGCACCCATATGCAGAGGTTGTAGTCCTCACTGCACTGGTCACGTGATCGATTCCTGGTCTCAAATGCTGTTCGACAGATGTCTTCCCCCACTCTTGTCACCCATGTTTCCTGTCTTTCTTTTGCTGTCCTGTCCAAATAAAGGCAAAATGCCCATAAAATCACCTTTTAAAAAAGGGGTCATATTTTTATTTAGTGCTCTACAAAGCACAATATCTGTCAGCGACTTGTTCCAGTACTTTATACAGCTCTCAAAACAGTACATGATGCTTGGTTTTAGTTTTAAAAAATTCCATTTGACTTTAATGAAAGGAATGGCTTTCAGTTCTTTATCACTCATACTTAATTCTTTTTTAATGTAGAATCAAATGTTTGTCTTGTTTTACCCGTTTCAAAAACAAGATTGTCTAATAAGAAACAGATCAATTGTAGAACAGGAGACTTTATGTTCTTTTTGATAAGGAGAAAGTATGTTTGCATCATCTAAAACAAAATGTGAAAACACCATCTTATCAGAAATTGGCACAATTCTGGTAACCTGCAACCCTATTTCACACTTTAAGATTCAATTTTTCTGACAACTAAACTAAGAATCAATTGTTATTCAGTGTTGCATATACAGAATTAAAAAGAGACAGCAATAAAGTTATAATCTTTTTAATAAAAACTTTGGTATCAATAACATTCTGTCCAATAAAAATAATCCCTCAATAATGTCACGAGTCACTTCAGGGGCTACCCATCTTTCTCCAGACTTCCAGGATATAATGGCTGTTTTATCAAATTACCATTAAGACATTTTCAATTTATACTGTTTCATGTAGAAAAACATTTTGATTTGCACTTAAATTACTGATTTAAACCTAAACACTTCATTCAATCATACCTTAAAGAGTTTAGGAGGGACCTAGAAAGTCAGTGCAACAGACATAACCTAAATAAGTTATATAACAAACTTGATTTATCTGTATTAAGAGATTGTTTTGCATTTAGTTGGTCTATACATTTCATTTGCATGTATGCATTTTTACTTCACATGAATGAAAGGGAAATTCCTCTATTTTGGGAAAATTCAATTTCTTTTTAAATATTTGCCACTTTTTCACACCAGCTTTTGGTAAATTTATGCAATCTGTGAGAGGAAATATGCAAAATAAGGAGATGTTAAGACAGAAAAGTAGACATCAGTGCCTCCTTATTTTCTGGTATTACAAAATGAGGAATGAGACTTTGCTGAAGGAAAATACAATCATCTCAGCAGTTTAAGGGTAACAGGGAAATATGACCGAAATGAAAGAGAAACTAAATCCATTGAAACCCAACTTCACTACATTTGCACCCTAAATTGGGTTGTGTCCAAATCTCAGGGAAAGGATGCACAGCAGCCAAAATACCCCTGGGAAATTCAGGACAGAGTTTCTAAAGGAGGGGCATACACAATCTATAGCAACACCTCCTCAAAGTTCATCTTTAATATTTTGTTCCTCTTCATCCATTTCTGAAAGTGCCTCCTCCAGTTCGTCCTTTGCTTCTTCCTCACTCATGTCTTCATCATCCTCATCTCCATCCTCATCCTCATCATCTTCAGTGTCTTGTTCTTTGTTCTTCTCCTCCTCTTCTTTTCGTTTCAGGTCATCTTGCTCTTGTTTCATTTTCTTTTCTGGTTCCTGTGGGGAAAGTTTAAAAAATTCACAAATCATGTCTCTGAATCTATTCAGAATTCCCCTTTATATGTGTTGTATAAATGACACTAGCCTACCTTTGTTGCACCCCACGTCTCCTTTCCAACTGTTTCAGCCTCTGTCACATCATCGGTGATCAAGAAGTTGTCAAAGATGGTTCCTGATTTTACCTGATAAACATTAAAAAGTGTTGGAATTTACTTTTTTTTAATGACCGAAGTGTTAAGATTATTTTTCAAATACGATATCTTTATCACCCATACCTGCCAAAGATCCAGACCTAATACACCAATGTTGTCAAACTTGTAGATGTTTGAGTCAGGGCTGTATTCAGGGTTATCGATTTCTGGATGCACCCAGGCTCCTTTGTAGTTGGGGTTGTCAATCTGTTTGGGTTTCCATTCTCCCTGCAAAACAGAAAGGGCAAATTTTAAGCATTGAGCAATTCTAAGGTAGGGTGGATCACCAAAAGAACAAGTCCATCCAGCATTAGCATACCTTGTACTCTGGGTTAGGGATCATGGGTGGCTCCCATTCTCCATCCATATCTTCGTCCCAGTCCTCAGGCTTTTTAGCATCTGGGTCAGGAATGTTTTCAGGTTTGTCCCAGTCCTAAAGAAACACCAACAATACCCCCAAAAATCAAGATTAAAATAGCAGAAATGTGATTTAAAGTAAACTGGTGTGTGTATAAAAGAATAAGTGCTCAGTGAAAGAATCCCTAAACCCAGTTATGCTCTCAATATCAGCTCCCACAAGTCAGCCATGTAGATCGATGGGCAGCAAAAAGCCAGCATATCGCCAGGGTTGACAAATTGTAATCCTCTGTTGTCAGTGTTTCATTCAGTAAAATAAAAGAATGTAATTTAAGCCCTTAAAAGTCCATGACTGCAGTGAAATATTAGAGGTGAGTAAATTAAAAAAAAAAACACTCATCAACTTATCAGTATTCATTTTAAAATATTAATGCTGAAGGAGGTTATCAACTTAATTTCAATCACCTCAGGCTTGGTGTCATCAGCATCATCGATCTTTGCGCGATCATCCCAGTCAGCTGGCTTCTTTGCTTCAGGGTCTTTGATTTTCTTAGGTGGCAGGAAGTCCCAGTCTTCCTCCAGACTGCCAGATTCTACCTTCTCGTTATCAATCTTCACTTCGTAAGTCTGATCCGGATTCAGGATCAGCGTGTACAGATGGGACAGCTCATCATCCTAGAAGGAAAATCAGTGCTTGGATTAATCCACTATTAAAAAGGCAGAAAATCTACCCTTTGTAAAATATTTAATATCATAATTACCTTGCACTTAATCTCTTTCTTGATCAGGTGATTCTTGCCCTTGTAGTTGAAGATGACATGGACTTTCTTGGTGCTGTAGCCACAGATATCAGGGCCTGGTTGAAAGGAAATTTATTAATAAATGTTTCAGAAACTACCACTGACTTAGAGTTAAATAATACTGAATTAAAACAAATAGTCACTTACCAAACATAACATAGTATGAGGATTCTCCATGCATGTCAGTCTGGTCCAGTTCTGTGGGGAAAACTTTCACATAGCCACCACCACAGTCAATCTTCTGCTCATGCTTGACTGTGAACTGAATGACCAAAGGTTTGCCCTCGTTGCTAAAAGGCTCGAAACGGGCAGAAGTTGCATAGAAGCGAGCATCCTGGCTTGTTTGCAGTCCTGAAAATGAAAGTGAAAGAAAGAAATAAAAAATATCTATATGGAGCAAGGCAAACTCAACAAGTATAGAAACTATAAAACAAAATAAAGATGCCAAGGTCTTTTACACTGTATTTATTAACTATTATGGTTAAGAAGAAAGCAGATTTTTTTCATGGATTAATCTGAGATCAATGCAAGCATCATAGGCAAGATATATCTAGCCAGAATCAGCAAAAGAGTCAGGTTAACTGACAAGTATATTTACAAAGCATTTGACTTCATGTTTTTTGGTGCAAAACAATGAAAGCAGAAGTAGAATGCTTTCAGGCTGCATTTGTCTTACTGTCCAGGAACTAAAATGTAAAAATCCACATTTAAAAGAATTGCCACAATTAAAACACAATGCTTCAACGTTTTGTTGCAGAGTTGTGCATAATTAAGGCTGAGTGCATATATATTTAAATATAAAAAGACACACAATGTATGGTGCAAGTTTACAATAGTTCGGGATGTTTTTATCATTATTTTTTGTATTTTTAATTTGGTTTTACTTTTTGTTTCTAATTTTAGTATCTTTTTAAAAAGCTTTGTTTTAGTTTAGTTTTAATCATGTTAGTGTTAGTTGAGGAATAGTTAGAGAATACTTGCCAGGGATGAAACCCACAACGGTCAGAAAAAGTGAACATCATACAATTTAAAACCTCTGTATAAACTGGTTACTCTTTACTTTTTTTTTCATGTATTCTAGTCTAATGTTTGAATACAACTGTTGAGATTTAATGCACATTTTTTTAATATTTCAGTTAGTTTTGCAAACACACAATAGGGTTTTAATTTTTTTTTTTGGTAAAGCTTATTTAGTTTCAGTTTACTAAAATTATTTTCACAGTTTCAGTTATTTAGTTAGTTTTAGTTTACTATAATAACCTTGGTGTGGTATAAAGAGTTATTATCAAAGCCCAGTGTGCTAATGTGATTTAAAAAAAAATCAGATTCAGATATGATTTAGCCTTATATAATGTTATTCAGAATTTTCTACGTCTCTATATTAGGGTTAAATGAAAAATCTATGACATCTATCTGTACACTTCAAGAAAAAAATAGGAAAAGGGGACAGTGCAAAAAAATGAATATAAAATAGTAAATAGAAAACAACAGTAGTTATAATTTAACAAGTAAAATGTGTACCTGTGACAATTTCCAGAAATGTATATAAAGAACTAGGATGTTTTACAGGAGCAGTAGGGTTAGGTGCTAGTACAGGTGGTAATAAGAAAGTTTAATCTGGCTCTGAAATTAGCATTTTTTGTATACTGTGATGACAGCCCACAGGGAGGAGGAAAGGGATCAGTTTTAGTGTATGCTGTGTGTTAGTTTCATAGTTTCTGTAGTTCTGGTGGGGTGAGAGAGTGATGGAGGCCATTAAAGTAACAAATAATGATGCTTACAGCTCCCACCCTTCACATTGTTAACTTATATATACAACATACACAAGAGAAAGACACTTCATAAGCAAGAGTCTATTCAACATGATTAGAAATGCATGATCAGCGCTGGTTACGTGTTAAATCAGGTGATGTTTGCCCTGTACTGAGTGGCTTGAACGGCAATACGTTACCTTTGTCTTTCTCAGCATCTCCATAGAAGTTGCCAGCCGTCAGTTTCCACTCTCCGTAGTCAGATTTGTGTTTGGAGTTCACCCAACGACTTCTCCATTCATCTGGATAAAAAAAGTACCTCAAGTTAGCTGGGGTGTAACCCTTGAGGTTCCACGTTCAAATACATCAAAATACTTCCCCAAAATCCTACAGTTATACCCAACAGCCCATCAACTTGTGTTGTCCTTTGAAACTGCCTAACGGACGAATGGTTTATATCTTGACAGCATCCTCATAATTGTGCTGCTAGTTAAGCTACAATTAGCAACTCTGGTTTTAGTGGGGGGAATTTTACGTTTGCAAGCTGAGGGGCCTTGCTAAAGTCAGCCGGCTAAAAACCAAGTGGCAGAAAAGAAACTAAACGAGAAAGTAATTTCACCGAATCCAAGAAGGAATATCGCAGTAACCGTTAAAGATAACTCGTGGTGTTTGTAAGAGAAAGGCACCAAGTTAATTGCTGCTACAGTCAAGCTAACATGCAATGAATCAACATCTTACAGTACAGGAGTTATTTGTAAAGACAAACTTACCACCGTCCGTAAACTCCTCCCGAAAGTAAATCGTTGCATGTACATTGTACACTGCTAATAACACCACAACTACACCAAAGACTTGCATTTTTACCAAACTTAACAAAGCTGACCACGTCTTTGCTGAGCAGTAACTACCTGATGAAGAAGGAAGAGAGAATATTTTAGAGTCGCTCAAGCGAACAGATGTCTGCCTGTCATTGGTCAACAGGATGGTGTGCCTGGACCAATAACAGTAGACCACGAAACATATGTTCCGACCGGAGTCTGATCCAGGATCAGTTTGAAAATAATTATTTCAACGTTGTCGTTCTATCAACGCCCCTGTGGAGGGTGCTAAACACTAGATGGAGAAAAGAAGAAGAGGTTAGGCTCACTACTCCTGGAGGTTTTTCAGGTATCATGAACAGTTTGGTCTGCAAAGTGCAGGTGAGGTCACGTCGAGTGAAAAATACTAGTTTTATCAGTTCACAAACCAAAAATTATATTAGTGGAAGAGTAATCATGAAATATTTTGACGGGCCGTCAAATTAATAAAATGCATCTTTCATGGAGGTAATATCCCACCAAACCAACCATAGATAAAGTAACGTGTTCAACCACGAATATCTCTGGCAATAACGGTCAGCGCCTGACGTATCTCAATAATCAACGGTTGACAACGGTTACAGATAAAGGCGTTTAACGTCTGAAATCGATTTAAAACCTTTGAGGACGCGGGGGTACCAGTTGATTTTTTCCCAGAGAGACAGCAGAGAAAGGCGTTCATAAAATGTGTCCAGGAGACATCAATATCATCTAGTAAGGCTTGTAAGGCATTTTTTATTGTAATGTCAAGCAATCGAAGGCTAAATTACTCAATAGCCAGCAGCCAACGGTATGCTAACCGTTGTTAGTTTACTTTTTAGCAGCGTCACGGTTACATTTAGTCAGGTTTATCATATTGCAAATAAGGCAGAAATAAGTAACCAAAATGAGGAAACGTAATGCTATTAGTTTCTAATTATATATTTGCAGTTATTTAACCTTACATTATTCATGTGTCGAATAAACTTACTGGCGGTGCAACTTTATATTAGCTTAACAGTTAACCGTTAGTAGCCAATTCGGCCATTAATTTATTTTAGCTAGCTAAGTTTTACTATGACACTCGATGCAGTAAGTCAGTTAAAGAAGAATTCAGTTGTGGTAGCTGGCTGAATTGCCTCTTTTCATTTAATATAGTGAGAATTAAAGGAAGAAACAAATTTTTTTCAAAGTTTTTCTGTGCAACAATCGATATTGCACCGTTAACCAGCCAAGCAGACAATTCGGTCAGTCATTTGTATTAGCAAGCCAAGTTTTGCTACTATACTTGATAGAGAGAGTTCAGAAGAAATCAGTTTTGGTTCTTGATTGTCCTTGTGGTTTTCTTGTGCAGCAAATGATGATGGATACTCATGATCAAAAGGCAACCAGACATGGATGTCAGGTAATGGTATTCAACAACTTAACATCACATAACAAAAAATGTACTGGTAATTTGTTTTATGGTACAGTGTATATGGGTGCAAAAGTACAATAACTACCTTTTCCAACCAAATTCCTCCTCAGGCAAAATACAAGCAGGCAAGAGAGGAGCGGAAGATGCGCCTCACATCTGCACACAAGTACATGATTGAACTCCTGGCAAACGGACTGTACTTGGAGCCAACAGCAGTAGAGGAATTTATTTTAGATTCACCATCTGTGAGTTTTACCAGTGCTTTCCCTTCTTTACAAACAGTGCTGTGGGCATTTAACACTTTGGCCATGTAATTAAATTCTCTCAAGTAGCTGAAATGTCAATCAGATTTAGCTTTTTGTTTGGCCACACACCAAACACGTGTTCATGTTCCACGATACTTGATTTACTAAAACAAAAGCAGGTTTTCATACCATAATTTCTTTTTTTTATTTAGGATTACTTTGATTCTCTATATAAAATTAACAGTAAAATTTGTGCATTTCATTATATTAGGCTATAACAGGAGGTTTTTGTTAAATATTTTGATATCTGTCTTTTGTTTTCTTGTCAAATAGCTGGCTGCTTTCGATGATTTCTTTGCTGAAGGAGGTTGTAAAATTATTTCCTTCGTATATCAAGAAGCTGAAGTTCCAGGAATAGGTAGGCAGGAAGCGAGCAAGAGTCTGTTTTTGGATTGTTAACAACCTAGGCAAGCTTGTCAATAGAATGTTTTATTGTAGTATTTGATGTTGGCAGATACTTGTGTACAGAAGAAACATTCAAAGTGAGTAAAAAGTATCCCCTACCCCTAAGAAATCTAAAGTTAAATTGAAAAATCCATCTACTACATATCTGAAAGATATTCTGATACCATCGGAGAAAACAAAACATCAAGTTTGAATTATTTTAACTCAAACAGAACAGATTGAAACAATTATGCAAAAGGTTCTGGGTTAAAGAAAGTATAACCTGTAGTTCCAACAATCAAGTTTACATTTAATTTCAACTCTAATGGTACTATTTGGGAAAAATCTAGTTTTTTGATGGCATGTATTTGTCATCATCATCATCATGGTTTAGATCAATACTTTATGACAACAAAAGGATTTCTGGATTTAATAATCTATAAATCCCATCCAGTGATTTGTCTCAAAACAATTTTGTTTTTTAGAATGTGGACGCTCATATCCTGGACATACCAAAGGAGAAAAAGTTTTAAGGCTGTTTATAGCCAATTTGTCTCAGATCTGCCTTACTGGTGTTTGTGGCTTCTTCACAAGGACAAGAGTTGACTGTCCTGTGGATGTAGAAAACATACGTGAGGTAAAATCAATAGTTTATTTACTCATGATTATTCCTTGTTTTTGTATTAAAACATGTTTGTGAATTGTTTTGGGCACAGTTATGATCAAAATACTGTTAAGTTATTTTTCACCTGCCAAGACAAAAAGTGCTGTACATTTCTGTAAAACAATCACAAGTCATTGTAAATGTTGATTATCTACGGTATTTGTAAAGGCTGTGGTAGGAAACCATGTATGCATGTTATTTTTAGGAAATTAGATTTAAAAACACAGAATATGTTTATTTTTTTGATGTTTTGTAGGAAATCTTCTTTTCAATGATTGATGCCAGAGGTGGCCTTCTGAAAGGAATAAGGGATAATTTCAGCTACTTGCTACCAGCTCTTGAGGCACAGAACTGGGGTGTCTTAGATAAGACTACTCGTGGAAATAAAGTTGTGGAGAACTACAAGAGCACTGTAAGACATTGTCTCGACTCCTTATTAGGTAAGTCAGTTTTAAGTTGTTGTTACTTGTGTTAATTTATTCATTTACCGTTTTATTGTAATGATATGATAAATGGTCTGTTAAAGTTGTGATGACTTTGAACCTGTATGCCCTAGCTACACAGAGGCGCAATGAAAGTATTGTTCATCTGAAATCAGTTACGGACATTGACTTGTCTAAATTGGCCACCTTTGAGGATATCACAGTTGCAGCTGCTGATGTGGAGTTGGTAGATCAACTGAAAGAAATTCTAATGCAGTGGTATAAGCAAATAGAGCAGGTTGGTTGAACTAAGATTGCACTATATTTCACTTTCTGATTAGTCATGCTTTTGATCAGTTATTTCAATTTCTGCCCTGTGACATTTAATTTTTGTTTCTACCCATTTCCACTAGATACTGATAGAAAATGATTCACCAAGGACAGTGGTTGATACCGAAGGTCCACTGACCGAGTTAGAGCACTGGAAAAAAATGTCTCTACAGTTCAACTCCATTTTGAATCACATCAGAAGTCCTCAGTGTGAGACAGTATCAAAGGTGCTCCTTATCAGCTTTTACAAGAACATGGAGGTACAGACTCTTGAGCACGAAACTTCACTAATAAAAAAAATTTCTTTGTCAGAATTTTTAACAAGGTTTCCTAATAAGCCAGTTTAGGTTTTTGGGTAAGATGCAGTGTAACATTGATTTATTATAGTATAAATAAGACATACTGCTGCTTCACTTAAATTAAGAGGTATAAAATCTCATTGCAGAAAGAAAAGTACTTATCAAACAAACATCCAGCAGTATTTCCATTTAAGAAGAATGCCTGTGGAAATGTTCTATTATTTTTGAATTTTGCCCCACTGGAGTTTTTTTTAATACTGTTAAACCTTCCCAAAATTTACCCACAGTAAAGAGCTGGAGTGCCAGGTATTTAAAGACGTGATTGTCAAGAAGCAGAGTCAGACCAAGCAGCTGCTAGTGTGCAGGGTGCACGCCTTTGTATGAACGTGTTTATTACAGGGGCACTGGATGCATTCAAAGTTGCAGCACCACTTTCATATTTCACTATAAAATTAAGTTACATCAGGACAGATGGTCAAATCACATTTGTCTCTTTTTTTTCCTCTCCTTCTGTGGGCAATGGCACATGCACTTTTGTCTTTACTCACTAAGGCTATTTGAGAAATAATAATCAAAAACAAATTACGCCCCAGATTACAAAAAAGCACTGATTAACCTCATCCATGTATCCCATAAAAGGGGATTAATGTTAGTTTGTATAAAACATTTTTCAAAAAACTGGTTAAAACTTGAGATAATTTCTCATTACTTATTCACCCCCACAAAAAAATTAAACTTTTAAACTTGTATTGTTGTGAATCATAACGAGCAATCCAAGTTTTACAGTTTGACTTGAGAAGACTGTAGAGTGGTGCAGTTGCGTGGTGACATCTTGTGATGTGCGAGTATGAGCTTGTAGAAATAGCAAGTTCTTTTTTGACATGTTTGTAGTTTTACAAATGAGGCCTACATCATTAACAGGAGTTCTGTCATCACTTTTATAGTATCTTCACACAGACAGTGGTGCTTCTGCTGGAAACAAATGCACACTTGCTATTTTGAGATGCTCTGGGACACTGTTTACCATTCAACCTCAATAAGTCATAGGACATTCTGTGTCTGTTTTTTAATCAGCATGACATTGACAGCGTATTTTTTTAACCTTGACAAACTCCGTTTAAGAAATTTAAGATTTTTCAAAATTTGCCCAACTTTGACTTCATAAATAGTCTTGTGGGGATTTTTTTTTTTTTTTTTTTTTTTTTGTGAAAAATTGAGCAGTGTGCTTTTTCAAAACATAATTTTGTTAATGGTGCAGTTTGATTTATATAAACCTTAGAGTTGATGCAATCAGAATTATACCTTTCTTTTCTGGGGAGCAGGTGGCCTAATGGTTAAAGGCGCTCCCCATGTACGTGGGCGGCCCGGGTTCGAATCTAGCCTGAGGCCCTTTACCGCATGTCTCACCCCCACTCTTGACCCTGTTTCTGACTCTATCCACTGTCCTCCTCTATCTAATAAAGGCATAAAAAGCCCAAAAATAAATCTTTAAAAAAAAAAAAAAGGGATTGTACCTTTCTAACCTTTTAATGTTTACAAGCAGATGTGGAAGGAGATGTGTGCCAGAATAATATATCGCACCAATGAAGCAAAAGACAACGTGAAATTCCTGAGCACGCTGGAGGAAGTTTGTCAACCTTTGTACCATGCTGATCCGGTATGGAAAATCAAATATTTGATGTCATGATGATGACTTCTGTCAAAGGAAAAGGGGAATGATCTAGTTGGAACCTTTGTATTACATTTTGTATTTTTTGCATACAGTGGTATGAGCAGAGATAAAGAGTATAATTAAAAGACACCTTATTTGTTGATCAAGGGTTGGAAAATCTATTTACAGTGTTCAAAATGATCTTTTACTTTTAACAGTGCTCAAGGTGGTCATTCTACTGCCACAAAAGGGTGCAAAGTGTGATAAGAGATTGTAACAGTGCATTCTGTAGATGTAGAATTCTCCTTACATTCAACAGCAGAATAACTTTAGATGTGTTATGCCTAACCAGAGGTTGTATGATATCATGTTGTAATCTGGTCATTTTTAAGAACAGCAACTAAAGACTAACCTTGTAAAGCCAATGGACTGGCCACATTTCATGTCTGTCATCAGGCAGATCCATCTTGCAGAGCTCCAATCTGAAATGATTGGGCCTGGACTGAAAATGGACCAGTCCAGTCAGTGCCATTTGAGGGAAATGAGTAGCTGGCTATGGGTGGGGTTTAGTTGTCCTTCACATAAACTGTGGTGACCAGTGTATTAGCTAGGATGTAGCTACGTATAGGATAATGGCAGCTTTTATCAGAATCTGACCACATTTGTTTATTAAAAGAAGAGAAAAGAACTGCGCTGATGGCTGTTGGTGTGGAAAACAGACTTTTGTTCTTCTCCTGACTGGCTTCAGCATGAGTTTGAGCTAGTTATAGGCAGGTTTTTGTTATACTGCAAGCCAGTATACCATAGCTACTGGTAGAATGATTAACTTTAAAGTAGCTACAGTGGCATTTTTATAAGCTCTGGACATTTATTTATTAAAAGAAGAACAAGAAACCCCACTGTAAGCTTCTCTTGGTGGAAATGATGTTTTTTGCTCTTCTCCTGACTGGCTTTAGCACAAGTTTGTTTCTCCAGCTGGCTACAATAGTAACTGACAACGATAGCTACTGTATTGAGCTCACTCTCTGGAACTGTGTATGCCCACTAAATCCTCCGCTATATTACTCTGATTGGCCTGTAGAATAATAAGATGGACAGAACTTTCATCCAGTCACCCTCTGATTTTTTTTTCAAAGGTTCTGCCCTTCCCAAACACAGATTATGAGTTCTTGCATAGATGGATCTGAGACATATAGACCAGAGCAACTCATCGGGGTTCTTTTCCCAAATGATGCCAACCCCAACCCTTTCTGTGGGAAAATGTTCTTAAAAATGAACTGCATTCAATAGAAAAGATTAGGTCATTAAGGATTTAAAAGCTTAAGATATGAAAACCTTACAGTTAAATGGTTATCAGGAGCCAAATTCGTATGGCCCGTGAGATGTACATATAATGTAGGCCATTTATGAGAAAACACTTGCATCGTAACAATATGAAATAAACAGTTATAGATGTACATGAGGGTTTGTTCATGCTCCTTTTGTCAACAACTGGTCCCATCTCTCATAACATACCTTATGTGTGTTTAATTTTAACACTTGAATGTGGTTAATAAGGTAGTTAATGTGTGAAGTTAACGTTTGCACAGAACTGTGCCAGAAACTGGTGAATGTCACTTCCCACACAAATTGTGTGATCCATGAAACCAAACATAATGGTAGAGTTTGCACCTGTAAGCAAAATCTGACCCTGAACATTTATATGGACATAATGTCATGGTGTATGATTTCAGGTCACCATGATGAAAAGTGTGCGTGACATCGTTGATGCCATTCAGGCTATTAACAGGGATTCACTGTACTTTAATTCAAGTGACAAGATATCTGTACTGTTCTCAAAGGTAAGTGTATTTAAATTAGTTTAAGAAAATGTGATTGACTTTCAGTTTTTAGATACAGATTGTAATCACATTCTTGAAAATGTTTCCAGGTCACAAACCAGATGGTTACATCATGCAGATCCTATATTACAGACAATGGAAAACTCTTAGTATGGGATCAAGGTGCTGATGATGTCCTCAGAAAAATGCAGGTAATAGCCACAGTTACCTTTATGGGGCCTTTGTGGTATCGTTGCAGAGGCTTAAAAAAATAATACAAGTTGACATCTGCCTCTAATTGCTTCATCCATCCTTTGGACAGAACTGTATCCAACTGTATCAGGAATATCAGTATTGTGTCCAGAAAACAAAGAAGCAAACAACAGACCAGCCTGGAGAGAAGTCATTAGATGTCTCTGAGACCCAGATTTTTTGCCGCTTTGGTGGATTTTGCAAGCAACTTGAAATGGTGCAGTCCATGTTATTTAAAAAAAAAAAAATCTGATATAATTTCATTCTTACCATAAATTGTGGTCTACTAACTGTAAACAATTTCTTTTACAGATCAGACAAATATTTACAGTGTCCAAGAAGTTTGAACCTCTGGAGAAATCAAATATAGAGGGCATTGAGAGTCTGGCCCAAAAGTTTCACACAATGTTGATGAACCTGAAAAAAAAACAGTATGACATGCTGACCCCAGGCTTAGCTGAATTTGAGACAGATTTTTCTAAGTTAATGACTCAAATCAGCCACTTTGAGGTATGTATAACCTCTCTTTGTTTACACTCTGTGATGTGAGTAGCCCTTATAATTAAGAAATTATTTAGATTAAGGTAACAATTTTTTATCTACAGAAGCAGCTGTGTGCATTCATGACCAGCTGCTTCTCAAACATCATCTCATCCCAGCAAGCTCTGTCCCTACTACAGCGGTTAGTGAGCTATAATAAGATACTTTGAATATTGAAGTTTATTAAGTTAGTGTAACTGGACAATTTACATTACAGTGATAAAAGGTTTCATCATGTTTTTTCATTTGTAGTTTTCAGAGGCTAAATATTCCCTGTCTGGACACAGAAGTTTCAAGTGTCTTGAGCATAATTCTTCAGCATTATGCCAATGAACTAGAATTTGTGAAACAGGTATCACACCTTGCATGAGAACTCACTTAGAATAAATACTATATTGTCAATATGGACATTTTTTATTGAATTAAAGGTAAACTTTACTATTTTTGCAGCACTATGACAGACAGAAAGGTAACCCACCGCTAGCTAGAAATATGCCTCCTGTGGCTGGAAGGATCAGTTGGGCCAGACACCTCTTCGAAAACATTGAATATCCCATTAGATACATACAGGTAGGCCTACATTTCTTCCACCAGAAAACCTAAACACATGCTCATTCTTTAAAACATTTTGACCTTGAATGTATCTTTGGTCAGCATCATGACAGGTCTGGCATCCTGTCCAGTCCTGAGGGTAAAGATGTGATGAAAACTTTTAATCAAACTGCCCATGCCTTAACGGAGTTTGAAGTTGTTCACCATGAAGCATGGATGAAGGAAGTGTCAAAACTACGATCTGGTTTGTTCTCTAACTGTGAGTTTTGATGCCCTAGAGCAGTGGTTCTCAACGTAGGGGTCGCAACCCTCATTGGGTCGTTTTTGCCACTTAAACCCATTTTTGCCATATTTTGCTTTTTGTTTTGGAACATTATCTAATTTCTGCCACTTCTAACCCATTTCTGCTACTTCAAAATCCCATTGCACCACCTTTTTTTTTAAATCATTTTCAGCAATTTTAGCCATTTTTAACCCATTTTAATTCTGGTTTTAAAAAACGGGATTCACACGTTTAAGAAGGCTATTTCCTACAACACAGAAGAATAAAAAATGTCTATTTAATAAGAGCTGTTATTATTCAGGTTAAATATATAATATGGATATCACAGCTTAACTTTACAATGGACCAATAATTTGCCAACCTCCATGGTCCCCCAGTTCAGCTGGGCCCCAGAAAGCTATTCCATTTATTCCCCCTTATGGGCAGCCTTGTCTCCACATGACTCTTCTTGTTTGTGCATGGCTGTGTTCAACCACCTTCAGGTATGGTTGGGGTCCCTGGTCTCTGGCACCTTTATTTTGGGGGTCGTGGGCTGGACCCACCAATATCTTTGATGACAAATTGCGACCCGGATGTCCAAAAAATATCAGCAATGCGCGTTTAGTAAATAAAAATGTTGCACTTAAAATGTTCGAGGAACCGAATTTATGATAGGAAAAAGACATGGGACAAAACTGACATGTTTTACACCTCCTCTCCCCATGTTAAATATTTTCTAGGTTTTCCAGAGATTTTGAGAAATTATTTCATTCTCTTTGGTAAAAGCAACTTTATTTTTGCAAGAAAAAGAGATAAATGAGTCTAAATATCAATAAAACATTTACATGTACCCATTTTACAATCAGAGTGAAATAAAAGGTATGGATGCATGTTCTTTGCCATCATTTTTTTCCAGGCACACATTTGGGACCCATGAAAAACTGCTCTGCAACCCACTTTTGGGTCCCGACCCACCAGTTGAGAACCACTGCTCTAGGGGGATCACAATGCAATTTATTTTGGATACATCATAAGATTAGCTTTTTAAAATACTTTCTTCCCATTCTAATTTGTAACAGTCTTGAATTGTCAGCTGCTAATTCGTCATCCAACGAACAGAAAATTCCTGATCAGTCTTAATCCGAAAGTGAGAGAGATTATTCGGGAGGCTAAGTGTTTGTTGAAGATGCATCTAAAGGTTCCACTGGCAGCATTGGATTTGGTGAAGATGGAAAGTCAAATAAATGCCACTAGTCTAAGACTACAGGTAATTAATAAAAAGTCCCAAATCGATAGGCCACTTAATACTATTACTTGATTGTCTTATCTGTTCATTAATAGACTATTTTGGAAGATTACGCTGCAACTTGTGAGAGCATTCCTGCAGAATTAACCAGCTTGATGGCATCAAAAATTAAAAATGTAAGCAGCTTGAAAAATTTTTGGTCTTTTACTTAGTTACTTGAAATAATAAAATGTTACTTTTTACCTTACAGATACATACGTCTCAATAGGTTTTACACCCTAACAATGTAATTTGTTAATCTATTGATTACAAGGTGGAATCTGCTCTTGAAGAAGGGTCACTGCTTTTCTGGTCATCATGTCCTTCCTCATTCGACAAGTTCTTCCAAAATGCTGACAGTGCTTTGTTTGAGCTCCAGCATCTTGTTAAGAGGGTATTGTACTGGATTAAAATTCAAAGCTAAACAAGAACTCTTTTTTTTATATCTTTATCATCATTCTAATTTATCATTATTGTCATTATCATACCTAAATAGTATTACAGTTCAAATAATATGTCTTCTTAAGAGTTTTCTGCCTTGTAATGCAATTTCCAGGTGCAGGATATTTGCAAAATACACATTGAGGATGTCCTTGAAGACATCTCTGAGACATTGCTGATTGAACTCCCAAAAGATCAAGCATCTTCAGTACAGTGCCTCATCAATAATAATAAGGTATGGTCTGTACGGACTAGGGATGGGCGATATGGACTAAAAAAATTATCATATTTTGCTGTATTTATTGCGATAACAATAAATCACGGTAAAAAATAGCACCATTCAACACAACCTTTTTGGCTAGGTAAAATGTATCAAATGGGCTGCTTAACTACACCTGCTACATGTAAATTAGTGCTTGGTATTGCCACTGATTACCTGAATCGATGCAATTCCGATTCTTTCTCAAGCCCCCAATTTGATTCAGTTCTCAACTCGATTCAAATTGTTTCATGTCGGGATATTTTAGTAAAAAAATAAAAAAATAAATAAATTGCTTCTACATTTAAGAGATTCAAAGAGAAATTTAGTTGGAAATAGTACAAAGAATGTTCCAACTTGGCACATTATTAAAAATTTCAGGGTTTGCATTAGAAATTGACCCTAAACTAGAAGTAATTACATCACTATTTTACCTCCATGTGGCCCATCCTGGATATGGCCTCTTTTGTCCAGTTTGCCTGTCTTTGTAGTGTTTAAATCCAAAATGCAGTCTGATATCCTCTTTTAAGTCTGGAGGTTCCTTCAGTGGAGCAGAGCTGCCAGGCTCCACCATGTTTGTTTTTACACAGATAAGTCACTTGCTGCAAGTCCAAGTTGAAACTCTTGTTGTTAAATTAATAAAAATAAGTAAATGTAGTAAATTATTTTTAACTAAGTTTGATTAAGTTCATGATGTATAATTACACTGAAGCTTATAGTGTGGTAGTAGCAGTAATGGTCACATTTTGAGATACAGGGCATATACTAGTAGTGTGGTGCTTTAATGTTTATCTGTCCCTCCATCATACACTTCTGTCTACTGTCTGTGAGGTGTTTACTATAGATAGAGACCTATGCACCTAAAAGACAGAACCCACAGCGCTGATAAAAAGAAACATGCATCACGTTATCTATCATATTATCTACATTGTATATTGTTGTAAATGTTATATTATTCTAACTTTATAGAAAATCTACATGAGAAGAGAGTTTATTACCCATATCTTTCTAGATATAAGACTAAGCGCTCCATCATTTCCTTGTGTAAACTGTGGGGCCGTGTGTAATTTGTAATTTGTTTTGAAACTAAACCATTTCCAGATCATGGAGGTAGCTCCTCGTTTAGCAACAAGCTCATCTTCTGTTTCAACTCCGCCTTCCGCCATGTTTGTTGTGCTTCTGCATGTGAGTTACTAGTGCGTTTCAGATGATGACGTATGAGTACATGACGGTTGCAGACACATACGTCATTGACCATAGTTTATCGTTACTATCGTTGAATGCCGTTTTCTCATGGAAAGTTTTTTTTCGCGGTATATAGCAAACAATAAGATATTGCCCATATGTAGTGCGAACTCACTTCTTGCTCCATTTTTATCTTAAAATGAAGACACTAAGTATAGCCAAATAATTTATCTTCTTTCATCAGATAAATCCTTAAATGATGTAATCAGTACTGAATTAATAAAGATGTGTCCTACTACTATGTCAAATCATTGTATCAAGGTGTTGGCCAAAAGCATAACTCGAAAATGAATGATAATGTTTCTTTTTAAAGGCTTGATGTGTAGGTAGTTTACCATTGACATATTTACAAAAGGTAAGACATTTGTTTTCAGATTTGTCATTGCCACTCTCAGGTTGCTAGAAAACAAAGGATTAGATTTAACAAATTTTGTTTTGTTTTATTGACAGTCATTTTTTTCTTTTTTATTGTTTATTTTCACAGAATTGTTGATTTAATATCTTATTCACCAATCCACTTGTTATATTTTCTAAAGCGTCACTGTAAGGAGCTTGCAAAGAGAATTAACAACAAATGTGATCGAATAAAGGGAGCGATAAAGGAGCTGAGGATTGTGTTGAGTGCTAGTTATGAATCAAAAACCATCATGAAGGCTGATGAAAAACCAGTTCCAGGTGCTTGATAAGTCACATCTTTAATGTTGTACAAAATGTTAAATCATAAAATTGTTCTAAATAACAATTATAAATCATCCAAAGATGACAAACATTAAATTGTGTGTACTTTTAATATCCCTTAACTTTTAGGATTGAGAGATGTGACATTCTCAGGAGAGAGCCAGACGATAAATGATGAGGATGAGGCAGTGTCTTTGGAAGGTCCAGAGGAAGCAAAGGAAAGCACATTTGAAAGAGTGGGCTTGCTTTCCAATACTAATGCATTGCTCTCATATACAATATACAACAACATATAGAGTGTGCAAACAGCTATGTTAATTTAAAAAAAATCTCATTTCAGGAGTTTATAAAGCTTTATAAATGCTTCACTGGAAGAGTATTAAATGCACTGGTCAGAGCAACCAAGTTATCCCTTCAAACCTTGAGCAGAAGAATATTTCAAAGGTAAGAATGTTTTTTTTTTTTTTTTTGTGAGTGTGTTAAAAAAGGCAAATATCTGACCTTAACAGTATGATCTCTTTTAACAGTTCAAGTATTCACAAGCAGCCAAAGTCTGCATCTGAGACAGCTCCACTAATAAAATCTGAAGTCAAGCTGTTTTTTTGTGACATGGTGAGTTTATTCCAGTCATTAGCAGTTTTACCAGCTCTCTTCAACCTGCTTTTGGGAGAATTATAATGTTAAATTTGTTACCAATCTAAACAGAAAATATGAATTCTCTTTTATGAAATTGTTTTTGTCAGGCAATGGTTCCCACTCTCGTTGAGATCCAACGGGGCATATGTCTTTTGATTGACTTGGTGCTGGAAGTAAGCAAAGGTGTAGTATGGCAGAGGGAATACAGTCATGATTCAAAAAACAATGGAGGTTAGTCGCCTTTCTTAAAGGCCGGTTAAAAAATTAAGTCATAAAATTTTTATACACTTCTTTATCTTTACCAGTGATAGTATGCTAGTGATGGAATGATTTTAGTCAAAGTTTGTCACCTTGACAGTTGTCATCTACATCAATTCGTAATGTTTGATTGAATAATCAAATGTGCTTTTTTCATGATCTTTTAGACAAAGAATGCAACAACTTCCATTCTGAAGTTATGGAAAACACAGAAATCAGACAGATTATGGACACTCTGAAATCAGAATTAAGCTCCCAAAAACAACAAGAAAGTGATGTTCTGAAGCAGTTTAGTCATTTCAGCACGGTCCTTGATAAAGACAGAAATCTGAAAGTTCAGGTTGACTTGCACACTTAATATGAAATTGTTTTGATGTTTAATCATATTTTTGTATACTGATAACAGCGTAGTTTTCTTAACATTTCAAGGAATTCATGGACAGTCATCCATCTTTAAGCCACTTCGAATCTGAAATCCAGCACTATGACTCAGTTGAGAAAGAAATTTCTGCTATTACGCCCAACCATGTTTGGGGGTGTACTGAATTGTCAACAGGTGAGGAAGCTGCATGTGTTCAGATGGCAACCAGATAATTTTCCTCCACCTTATGTAATTTTTATACATTTTTCATTGTAGCTGTACACACCCAGATTCCACTAAAGAATTGACAAGACTAGTTTGGGTGGTTTAGCCAGTCAGTAGATGGAGCTAAAACCTAAGTTTTCCCACTACTGCAATTGGAAATGTTACGGCAAAGCTGTATTTTGGCTCAGTGTTTGGATGTAAATACTAACTTGCCTAAAAGTTTTTCTAATTAATGATAGTGTAAAACAAAGACATCTTCATTTTTGTAGATATTTATTATCTAATCATACCCTGTTGGTTGATTTTTATTACAGTTAGTTTGTAGATTTGATTGTTGCTTTTATGTACCAACAACCTTCTTCCTAATTTTGGTTGTTTTAATTTGTGTCTCTAAAACAGAATATTTTCTTTCTGGTACTTGTCATCACCTTTGTGTATCACCACGTTATCTGAAAGCTTTTTTCAAATTATGTCTTTTGTATTTAGAGCCATTAAAAAAGTCATTGACAGCAGAGGCCAAAGCTTGGAAGGAACTGCTGTGTAAATACTTGAAGGACGAGCACAAGAAGAAAATATATGACACTGTTTTACACATCAAGAAATACCTTGCTCAACTCTCTCATCCTGTGACTAATCTGGAAGATGTGCGCGGTGCCATGAGGGCTCTGTCTCAGCTTCGGGATTCTGAAATACATACAGATATGACACTGATTTCCATTGAAGTATGAATCACACCATGATTTACATTGAATGATAGAGCTAAGGTATTAAAAAGCTGCAGAAATGAGGGGAAAATGAGATCATAATGAGTAAATGTTTTGTTTGTAGCTCTTTAGTGCATTTAACAGTCAAAGAAATCAGAGACTGCTCACAGATATTGTGATCTCAATCAGACTTGTGGCTCTGTTTTAGATTTAAAAGGTTATAAAGATTCAAATTTTGATAATTGTCATTTGTAGTTGATTTGTAGTTAAAAGCTGTAAAAGGTTGTTTATAACCATCTTGTGATGATGCTGTTTATGACAGGGAGCCTTTGAGATTTTAAGAAAATATGAAGCAGAGATTACTGAAACGGAGGCAGAGAGGGTGTCAAACCTGAGAAATTTCTTCAGTAAACTTCAGACTACAGCTGTTAGTATCCTTGCCAAATAAATTGATTTAGCTATTGTTATTTACAAATGTTTTCCTGTAACTTAACTGTGTTTGTGGCTTTTGGATTTCTTAGATATCAGTGCAAGATGATCTTGTTCGTAAGCAGCCCATGTTCAAACAAAACCTTCTGGAGGGTGTAACCATTTTCCAAAATGACTGTGGCAATTATATGGAGCGATATAATTCGGTATGTGCTTAGATTTTTTTTCTCTATTTTTATGAAATAGTGTTATCTAATTTGATTTATTAACCAGTTTTTATGCACTTTTCTTTTTTTTTTTAGGAAGGCCCCCTGGCCGAGGGAATTGCTCCCCAAGAAGCCAGTCGCAGGCTTCAAGTCTTTAAGGTAATATGGTCATGAACTTTAAGCAATTTGTGATATTGATTCATGCTACAGTTATGAAAAGATTATATTTTCTCACACATTTAAGACATTACAATGTGAGGTTATCATGTATCCAAATACATTTTAGAAAATATATACACAGTGCTACTCTTAGCCTATCATTAGACCAAAAACTATGAATATAGAAACTGTAATATGTTATTATAGTAATATTAAATTCGCACCTCTTTGGCTTGGATTCTGTTTTGTATTCAACACCTACCTTTTTTTTTATTACTTTAGGCTGACTTTGAGGAACTTTGGAAGAATTTCAGCATATATAACTCTGGAGAGCAGCTTCTAGGTTTGCCAGTAACAGAGTATGACTGTCTACACAAGAAAAAGTGTGTTGGTATTCTGCTGCTAAGATTTTACCTCACGTTACTAGAACTATGACTTGTATCTGCGATCTTAGCTACTGTCATTATCTTTGTGATAATTTGGATCGTATTAATTCTAATAAATAGTTGTTTTTCTGTGCCTACTTTAGAAAAGAGCTCGACCTACTACAGAAACTTTATGGCCTTTATGATGCAGTGATGGCCAAGATTGGTGGGTACTACGAAATTCTGTGGAAAGATGTGGATATTGAGAAGATCAATGCAGAGCTTCTGGAGTTTCAGAATAGGTAATCCTGATATTTGTATGCCACATGTCTTAAATATTTGCACTGATTGCATTTTACTTTATATAAAAAAGAGAACTAGGATAGTAACATTTATTTAGTGGAACAAACTTGGCAAAAATGTAACTTAGTATTTATAATCAGACCTGCATTAATCACTCTTCAATCACTAGAGTATGTAAATTATTTTATTTACATCAAGTCTTTTATTCATACATAACAAGGGTCCCCTGCACTGCCTCTTTCATCTTGGATTTTTGCATCTTTCATGTTTCTACAGTACCAGAGAAGGGACAAAATAACAGATATGCAGTGTTTAAAATTCCACTTACCACCACATGTGAGCATCACAAACTAGAATACCACTGTTAGATGTTAATGATATTCCCAGTTTTACACACTGTGCCTTTAAAAGAGCCACAATTCTATCCAAATGTAAAAATCTGATGAGATCTGATTGATCTCTAAATATTGTAAATAGTGGAGGTTTTTTCAGTGAAAAAACAACCAAAAATAACCATTGGTCTATTTTTCTTAGATATGCATAATTGAACCATTTATTTCTAGATGCCGTAAATTACCCAAAGGACTGAAGAGCTGGCAAGCTTTTCTTGACCTGAAGAAGACCATTGATGATTTTAGTGAGTCATGCCCTCTACTTGAGATGATGGCAAGCAAATCTATGATGAGGAGACACTGGGACAGGATCACAGACCTGACTGGGCACCATTTTGAGGTGGAGTCTGAGTTCTTTATGCTGCAGAATATCATGGAAGCCCCTCTGTTGAAGTACAAGGAAGACATTGAGGTCTGTTGAGTGCTGGAAATGACATATATCCTGCCCTAATTTATGGCCACATTATATTCTACCGTGCTTTTTCTTTCACCTTCCTAAGCATAACTTTTTGTATTTACACTGAAGGACATCTGCACAACAGCTGTGAAAGAGAAGGATATTGAGGCAAAGTTGTCACAGGTGAAAGAGGTGTGGTCTGGACAGACCCTGAGTTTAAATACATTTAAGGACAGGGGAGAACTGATGCTGAAAGGTGGTGAGACAGCAGAGATCCTCACCATCCTTGAGGATAGTCTAATGGTTCTGGGGTCACTGCTGAGCAACAGGTACAGATCAAGACTTAATCTAGGAGTTATTTCATAATTCCCACATTGTGGTTGTCTTCAGTAAATGAAATCCTTCTTTGTGCCTCACAGGTACAGCGCCTACTACAAAGCAGAGATCCAGGACTGGGTGTCCAAACTTTCAACATCATCTGATGTCATTGAGCAGTGGGTTATTGTGCAAAACCTTTGGATCTATTTGGAGGCTGTATTTGTTGGGGGGGACATCGCCAAAGACCTTCCACAGGTAAATCTATGCATTGTATTACTGCATCCATCAAAATCGGAATGCTGAGCACTGTCATAGTAAAATACTGACATACTTTCCTCCTGGCAGGAAGCAAAACGCTTTGAAAACATTGATAAGTCATGGATTACAATCATGCAGCGAGCACAAAAGGTCCCTCATGTGGTGGAGTGCTGTGTTGGTGATCCAATTCTGGGACAGCTGCTGCCAGATCTTCAGAAACAGTTGGAGTTTTGTCAAAAATCTCTTGCAGGGTAAAGCCTTGATAACTTTTTTATTCTAGCAAGAAACATCAAAGGGTTAAAACTATTGCTCAACTCTTGAAGTAGTTTTATAATATGAACTGTCTTATTCTTAAACACCATCCCTAGTCACTGACAAATTGGTTCCTTTTTTTACACTGAAATGCTGTTACATGAAAGATTCAAATAATATTCAAGAGTACAATTATTTGAAAAACAATTAATTTTCTTGAGAATCAAGCTAAAGCCCAGTTCAGACCAAAAGTTTGTGACAAGACAAGTTGAAACTTGCAACTGCTTGCAGCGAGCCTCTCTACAACTTTCTAAGTCTGCAGGATTGCAGGAGTGAACTGAAGGAGTCGATGTATTGTTTCCTCTGCAGTTACTCTCACACTCACTCAATTTAAAGTGATTTAACCTTTTCAAGTTACAGTGCAATAAATCTGTCTCTACAAGTAGGATAGTGCTGCACCTTAACGTTTTTTTCCAGTATCTTTATCATCTTCATAATGCATACCATCAAGCTGTATGATTCCTGCTCATCACTAATTCTATATCACCATCGTAGTATGACAATAAAATTTCATAGCACATATAAATACAAATGCTTCCCTTACTCAGTCTTGTCTCATTCACTAAGATTTTTGCTGGTAATATTCTTTGCATGGATAAATTTAGCTTGAATTTCTCATGTATTAGCTAGTACAGTGCTGCATGTCTGCTTACAGCTGATGGAGGGGACAAGAGTGTTTACTGGGCTGAAGTTTGCATGCTAGAATTTGAAAAAATATGTATGTAAACAACTCTAAAGAGACACATCATGATTTTATCAAGGGAAATTTTCTACTTAAATATTTGTTGGTGTTTATGGCCCATCAAAACAAGACTTCCCGTTTCCTGTTTAAAATTTATCTGCTTGCAATTTCCAAGACCGGTGTAGAAGATTTGGTAAATGGTAGATGGATTTGAGCTTGACAAACTGAATTGCAGGACACATCACTAGCTTATCTGATTCCAGCTGTGAAAGCTCTGTACAGACTGCTGTAAGTTCCGCCAGCAATACTCTGAAACAAACTTGTTGCAATGCCAATCTTTGGTCTGAACTGGTGTTCGTTCCTACATAACAACTGGGTATAAAAGAGGTGAAGATTATATTTACGCTGGAAATGATGTGATATCACTAAACAGATACCTTGAGAAAAAGAGGCTGCTATTTCCCCGGTTCTTCTTTGTGTCTGATCCGGCTCTCTTGGAAATTCTGGGACAAGCCAGTGATTCTCACACAATCCAGGTTAGGACATGAGTGGAAACCATAAAAGAGCTGACATTAATTACTGGCTATCTTTGTAGTTATCTGTCAGATTTGCTCACTGAAAAAACACCAGGATATTTATACTATTGTGCGGTATGCTTTGCTTGCAGTCACATCTACTTGGAGTGTTTGACAACGTCAATGAAGCAGAGTTTCATTCAACAGAGTATGACAAGATTTTATCCGTTATTTCACAGGAGGGAGAGAAATTACCAGTATGTGTTTTTAATTTTCTAATGCTGCTTATGCATTATATAAATAGAATGTTAAACTGTACATTTTTTGGTACACAGCACTGTTTATATGAGGCTGATTAATTTATGTCTTATTTGTTGAATTGTTATCATTGCATCATACTGCTAAAATTTGTTGCATGTTATGACTGAAATCTTCTGGTAACTTTAAACTTCACATGAGTTAAGGGAAATGGCTGAAGCTACAAGAGGTGCCTCTCTAATTGGTTGGCCAGTTGACCTGTCAATGAGCCAACAAACTGTTAATTATTGTGTGATTTATTTGTGGTTTCAGCTGAACAGGCCTGTAATGGCACAGGGACCAGTGGAGCTTTGGCTTGGAGAGCTGTTGAAACAACAACAGGCTTCCTTACACACTGTAATCAGAGCTTCAGATCAAGAGATCAACGATGAAGACTTTGATCTTCTCTCCTTCCTCAACACATTCCAGGCGCAGGTCAGAAGAAAGAAGCTTACTGTAGTATTCATGAAGATACCTGATAACTTGACATATGTCATGCCTGTTTGCACAATAACATTAGATTTGAATATAACTTGTAGAGGACATGACTGGATACGATTAGATTGTTTTTCCACATTAATTGAGTCCCACCAAGAGCAAGTTGCAGAAGGCCAGAACCTCATTAAAAAACAACTAAACACCCTTTGACCTAAACTCCATACTGATTCTTGCTTAAAAAAGGCAAGAATGTCTTAATCAAAATACTATGCACTGAACACTTTATTTTGGGGTTTTTCTTTGCCTGGCCTGATTTTTTTAATCACTTTCTGTATTTATTTTCTCAGGTTGGCTTGTTGGGAATCCAGATGCTTTGGACAAGAGATGCGCAGGAGGCACTACAGAATGCTGAAGATGACCCCGAGATGATGCCTTTAACCAAAAAGAAATTCCTAGATCTACTCACCACTCTCATTAAACAAACTACCTATGACCTGAGCAAATTTGACAGAGTCAAATATGAGACGCTTGTAACAATCCATGTGCACCAAAGTGACATATTTAATGACCTAGTAGGTTTTGTTGGATCTTCATACTTTTACTGTCCACATATGGTCAGTTTTATAAATACTCAATATCTGTGTTTATTCTCAGGTCAAAAAGCGTGTCAGATCTGTCAGTGACTTTGAATGGCTGAAGCAGAGCAGATTTTACTTCAAGGATGATCAGGATATGGTCATCGTGTCTATTACTAATGTCGACTTCATTTATCAAAATGAGTTCCTCGGCTGTACTGATCGTTTGGTCATCACTCCCCTAACTGACAGGCAAGACATGTAAAATTTGAATTTGTGTATTAAATTGAATCAACTCTTTATACATTTTGTGCCTCATATCTACAGGTGTTATATCACACTGTCCCAGGCCTTGGGCATGAGTATGGGTGGAGCCCCTGCTGGACCAGCTGGCACTGGGAAAACAGAAACCACTAAAGACATGGGTCGTTGTCTCGGCAAGTATGTTGTTGTATTTAACTGCTCGGATCAAATGGACTTCAGAGGACTGGGAAGAATATACAAAGGTATTCCAGACAATGCAATCATTCATCTAGCTGTGTGGTAAGAGTGTTTGTCACTTCATGATACGCTCTGTTGTAGGCCTTGCACAGTCAGGGTCTTGGGGCTGCTTTGATGAGTTCAACAGAATCGACCTGCCAGTGCTTTCTGTTGCTGCTCAGCAGATCTATATTGTTCTGCAGGCACGCAAGAAACACAAAAGCACTTTCATCTTTACTGATGGAGACTGCGTGGATCTAAATCCAGAGTTTGGCTTGTTTATTACTATGGTAGGATACGCAAATTTGAAAAGTCTTTAAACTATGAAGAAGACTTCGAGTATACAGGAGTTTATGTTTCAACACTTTATATCTAGAACCCTGGATATGCAGGTCGTCAAGAACTTCCTGAAAACTTAAAAGTGCAGTTCAGGACGGTGTCCATGATGGTACCAGACAGGCAGGTTGGTAAAGGCTACATTTCCGGAAAATACATCACTATTGCTTTAGCTTCAGTCTTACCATACAGCTTTTCTTCATTGCTGTCTTTTGCAGATCATCATGAGAGTTAAACTGGCCAGTTGTGGATTCAATGACAATGTCATCTTAGCCCAGAAATTCTTTGTTCTTTATAAACTGTGTGAAGAACAGCTTACAAAACAGGTGATAACTTGTCGCCAACAGCTTATCAATATTGTGAAATAACTGAAACCCTACTCACTTAAGATCCTGTTCTTTTTCAGGTCCACTATGATTTCGGCTTAAGGAACATCCTCTCAGTTTTAAGAACACTGGGGGCCTGTAAGAGAGCGCGGCCTGATGACACAGAGTCCAGCATTGTCATGAGAGTGCTTCGTGACATGAATCTTTCTAAACTGGTATCTCACTTCTTTTTTTTTGTAGAATAATTTTTATTTGGAAATATACAAGCACAGAGTTTTAATATGCTTACAATACACATTTCCAGTTTTTCTTTTAAATTGAACAAAAGAGAACACCCCCCCACCCCCCAACAACGGAACAAGGACACATAGCTCCATGTATAAGGTTTACCATAAAATTATGGTATCTCACTTCTGACCAACTTAATGTTGGAGGTTTTTCACTGTGTCAGCAGATACTGTGTATTTCAGTCTTTCTCTGTCTTTGACAGGTGGATGAGGATGAGCCCCTCTTCAAAAGTTTGATCAATGACCTGTTCCCTGGTATCCAGCTGGATGGGAGCACATATGTTGAACTTCAAGCTGCTGTTGACCATCAAGTTAAGCTTTCTGGCCTCGTCAACCACCCACCATGGAACCTCAAGCTGGTTCAGGTAGTGCAAACCTTTTTGTTGTGACACTGATCAATATCTGGAGTTATTGGTTGGAAAATGTGCTATGGTTTTGTTACTGTTATGTTATGTCAGCTTTATGAGGCTTCACGAGTACGTCATGGCCTGATGACTTTGGGCCCGAGTGGAGCAGGGAAGACAACGGTTATCAACACTTTGATGAAAGCTATGACTGAATGTGGGAGTCCACACAGAGAGATGCGCATGAACCCCAAAGCAATCACTGCACCACAGATGTTTGGTCGTCTTGATGCAGCCACAAACGATTGGACGGACGGGATCTTTTCCACTCTTTGGAGGAGGACACTTAAAGCCAAGAAAGGTCTATAACAAAGGTTGATGCGCATTCAAACTAAAACGACTTAATGTGACACACGTTCTTGTAAATGCTGTTGTGCAACCAAGAGACATAATTGAATTATGTTTTAATTTATCATTTAAAAGGACAATGAAGCCTGTTGCATTTAGTTGATGGTATTTATACTAAATATTCTACCCGTATCACTAATTGACATTTCAGAGGAGTTCATATGGATTGTACTGGATGGCCCTGTAGATGCCATATGGATTGAGAACCTCAACTCTGTGTTGGATGATAACAAAACGCTGACCCTCGCTAATGGGGACCGTATAACTATGTCTCCATCCTGCAAGCTGGTGTTTGAGGTACACAACATGGATAATGCTTCTCCTGCTACTGTGTCTCGTGTGGGTATGGTCTTCATGAGTTCCTCAGCTCTCAGCTGGCGACCCATTCTTCAGGTACAACTGTGTTGTTGAATTAGCAGGATGAGAGTGTTGGAAGACAATAAGGTATGTTTCTGTAACAGTGAAGTGTTTTACATGCAGCATTGGTTAAATGTTGTAGGGATGGGCTAACAAGCGTAATGCTGAAGAGGCAGAAAGCATCATGGGTTTGTATCTCAAAATATTTGAGGATTCCTACCTCTACGTGAAGCAGAACCTTAAACCCAAAATGGAGCTTTTGGAGTGCAACTACATAATGCAGGTATGTTTTGTGAAAAATCCTGAAGCTAAACAGAGATTAAATATTTGCTCTGAAGTTTCTTTATGAAAATGCTGATTTATTTGAGTATCATCTACTCTCAGTCTGTCAATTTGCTGGAGGGCCTCATTACAACTAAGGAGAAAGGGGGTTTGGCTGGTAGCAAACACCTTGAACGCCTTTTCGTCTTCTGCCTAATGTGGAGCCTGGGAGCCCTTTTGGAGTTGGAAGACAGGGACAAACTAGAGGCGTATATAAGAGCTCACAACAACAAAGTTGATGTACCCAGAACAAAGTCTGGAGAGACCATGTTTGAGTATATGGTCAGCTCAGATGGTATATACATTTTGAACTAAATACTTCTTTTCTGCTCTTCTATTATTTAGGTAATTGTTTTGGGTATAAATTTTCTGAGGCCTGTTACTATATGACAAATATAAAATTGCTTCTGTTTCAGGTGAATGGTGCCATTGGAATAACCATGTTGGGGAGTATGTCTATCCAACTGACCACGTGCCAGACTATGCCTCCATACTCGTGCCAAATGTAGATAACACTAGAACCTCTTTCTTGCTGGAGACTATTGCTAAACAACGCAAGGTGACCATGTTGCATATTTTAAAATTAACAGCAGTTTTCTTAACTAAACATTGATACTTTTTTGGTTGGAAGTTTTCGTTGAATTATAAGTTCTGTGTTTGTATAGGCTGTGTTGCTTATTGGTGAACAAGGGACAGCCAAGACAGTAATGATACAAGGTTACGCCAAGAAATATGACCCTGAGACTGACCTGTTTAAATCCCTGAACTTCTCTTCTGCAACAGAACCCATAATGTATCAGGTACATTATTTATCATGATCTGTATGCCTTGCTTTTTGGGTTCAGGAGTTATAATTGAAAAGCCTATAATTCCCTTTTCAGAGAACAATTGAAAGCTACATTGAGAAAAGAATTGGCAGCACCTATGGACCTCCAGGAGGACGCAGAATGACAGTCTTCATTGATGACATCAACATGCCAATTGTCAATGAATGGGGAGATCAGGTGTTTATATTGATAAAGATTTATATAAATGTATATGTAAACTATATCATCTTCAGTCTTTGTAATTTCTGTGTGTAACCGTCCCTGTCAGATCACCAATGAGATTGTACGGCAGATGATGGAAATGAGTGGAATGTACAACCTGGACAAACCTGGAGACTTCACCAAAGTTGTGGATGTACAGATACTGGCTGCCATGATTCACCCTGGTGGTGGGAGAAACGACATCCCTCAAAGGCTGAAAAGACAATTTACAGTCTTTAACTGCACTCTGCCATCTAACACTTCCATTGATAAGATCTTTGGTAACTCAACCTAAAGTTAATTATCTTATCTGCTTATATCTTTTTTTGTCAAAACATTTTTAATTTGTGCTCTCTCTGTCTGCAGGTGTGATTGGCTATGGATATTTCCATTCATGCAGGAATTTTCCAGCTGAAATATCTGAGATGGTGAAATGTCTTGTATCTGTTGGGAGGATTTTATGGCAGCGAACGAAGGTATTAATGAACATGATGTGAAACTGTTTATTTGTACAGATTTGATTGATAAGAGACTTGACCTGCCGTAATAATTTTACTTCAAAGGCAAAAATGCTCCCCACACCATCAAAGTTCCACTACATCTTCAATTTGAGAGACTTGTCCAGGATCTGGCAAGGAATGTTAAACATTAAGGCAGAGGAGTGTAACGATATCCCCACTCTCTTGGCTCTCTTCAAGTGTGAATGCACAAGGGTGATTGCAGACAGGTACTGTACTATATTATAGTAACTTCTTTTTCAAGTACAATAAAATTTGAATAAGGCTGACTTTTTTTTTTGTTTGTTTGTTTGTTTTTGCCAAAGATTCATTTGTGCAGAGGACAGAGAATGGTTTGAGAAGGCCATAACTCGTGTGTTTCAAGAGCATGTTGACCCTAGCCTTGTCCAAAAATTGCATCCAGAGCCGTACTTTGTCGACTTTTTACGGGATGCTCCTGAGCCAACTGGAGAAGAAGATGATGATGCCTGTTTCGATGCCCCCAAAATATATGAAATGGTATGCACTTGCTATGAAGACCATGGTGATATCTGTATTAAATGTGCAGAAATCTGTTAATGTCATCTGATAAAACTAACACTCTCCTAGGTGCCAAATTTTGAGTTCTTATCAGAGAAGCTGATAATGTACCAGGCTCAGCACAATGAAGTTATTAAAGGCTCCAGCCTAGATCTGGTTTTCTTCAAGGATGCCATGACTCATCTCATCAAGGTAAATCTAAGAACAAATCCAACTGATAGCTAGCCGTTAAAGTAAGCAACAGATAATTCTGATGTCTTTCAAATTTGCCTTTGTATAGATTTCAAGAATCATTCGAACTGACAACGGTAATGCCCTGCTTGTGGGAGTCGGAGGATCAGGAAAACAGAGCCTGACTCGCTTGGCATCATACATAGCTGGATACAACATTTTCCAGATAACTCTGACCAGGTAAAACTGGAAGAAATGAAATTAGTGAACCAACTTGGAAGAAAAATTTTTATGCAGTAAAGTATTAGATGGTAAATAGAGGAGTGTTTTCATTGCTGCTGTCATGCATCAACTCTGTTTCCCTTCTCAAATGTATCTCTACACCGCGTTCCAAATTATTATCTTTTGTTTTTCAGTTAAACTCGTGGATGGTATTGTATCTCAGGGCTCTTTAGATCATTGGAATCAATCTCAGACACCTGTCATAATTAGTTTGCCAGGTGAACCCAATTACAGGAAAACTACTTAAAAAGGACGTTCCACATTATTAAGTATGCCACAGGTTTCAAGCAATATGGGGAAAGATAAAGGATCCTTCTACTGCTGAAAGCGTCTTTTGCGCAATTCCTTGGACAAACATCAGATATTTCACAAAAACTTAAGCTTGATCATCATACCGTGAAGAAATTTGTGGCTGATTCAGAGCACAGACAAATTCGTGCAGATAAAGGCACAATGAGGAAGGTTTCTGCCAGACAAATTCATTGGATTAAGAGAGCAGCTGCTAAAATGCCATTACAAAGCAGCGAACAGGTATTTGAAGCTGCTGGTGCCTCTGGAGTCCTCAAGGTGAAGGATTCTCTGGAGGTATGCGGTCGTGCATAAACCTACTATTCGGCTGCCCCTAACCAATGCTCACAAGCAGAAACAGTGGTCCCAGGAATACGTGAAGACTAATTTTAAAACGGTCTTGTTTACTGGTGAGTGCTGTGCAACTCTGGATGTTCCAGATGAATGGAGTAGTGGATGGTTGGTGGATGGCCACCATGTCCCATCAAGGCTGTGATGTCAGCATGGAGGTGGCAGAGTCATGTTTTGGGCCGTTATCATGGGGAGAGAGCTGGTTGGCCCCTTTAGGTCCCTGAAGGTGTGAAAATGACATTGACAAAGTATATAGAATTTCTGGTAGACCACTTTCTTTCATGGTAGAAAAAGAGCAAAATTATCCACATGCATGACAAAGCACCTTCTCATGCTGCAAAGAATACGTCTGTGTCACTGGCTGCTATTGTCTTCACTGGTCAGACAATGTATTTATAGTAAGATGTTGTTTTGATAGAATTTGATGTCATCCAACTGGATCACTTTGCCACCATTCTTATTTTTAAAACTTTGATAACATGTTGGGAATTGGGGTGGAAATTTGTCCTATACTTTACATCCTTAAAATTTAGGACACATATGGCCTGTTCATTTGACAAGCAATAAAAAGGAATGTCTCATAAAAGGTTTTTTTTCTGTCACTGTTTTGTCTTCCTTTTTAGAACGTACAACATAAGTAATTTTATGGATGACCTGAAAGTGTTGTATAAGACGGCTGGAGCTGATGGACAAGGCATCACCTTCATCTTTACAGACAACGAAATAAAAGATGAAGCCTTCCTTGAGTATCTCAACAATGTTCTTTCTTCTGGAGAGGTGAGAACATCACTCAACTTTAGTCGTCCGTAAACATTTGATGTCTTTGAAGCAGCATTCCACCAAAACTAGTGGACTTTTCATGTAGACAATGTGTCAATTAAATGTCTGCAGGTCTCAAACCTTTTTGCAAAGGATGAAATTCAAGAGATTGCCCAGAACCTGATCCCTGTAATGAAAAAGGAGTTCCCTCGTATTCCACCAACTTTTGACAATCTTTATGACTACTTCATATCCAGATCCAGAAAGAATTTGCATGTTGTTCTTTGCTTCTCACCGGTGGGTTTTAAGATGGTGTATAAATTAGCCAAAACGATTAACTTAATAACTTACTTGTGTCCTTTAAATATCATCCAGCGTTAGTTGGTTGCATCCATGCCCATTTATTCCTTTTACTTTACCATGAACTAATTAAGCTTAACAACATCCGTGATTAGGCTGTTTTGGATGACATGGTGCTCTTCTTGACAGGTGGGGCAGAAGTTTCGCTCCAGATCCCTGAAGTTTCCAGGGTTAATATCTGGGTGTACAATGGACTGGTTCACTCCTTGGCCCAATGAGGCACTCGTGGCAGTTTCCAGTCATTTTTTGTCCGATTTTCCAATGGTTTGCACTACTAGTGTGAAAGCTTCGGTTGTGACTACCATGGGTACATATCATGACAAAGTATCTGATGCCTGTGAAACCTACTTTGAAAGGTATACCATACCAATCCTATCAAGGATTGCTCTGTTACTTTGTAACTATTCCATTCCAAAAGTCCCTACATTTTTGTCCAGATATGTCTTAAATGAAACTAATGTTGTGCTGTTTTCAACCTCAGGTTCAGAAGAAGAACTCATGTCACCCCAAAATCCTACCTTTCCTTCATAAATAGTTATAAAAAGCTGTACACGGAAAAGCATAACTTTATCAACACGCTGGCAGAGCGCATGAATGTTGGTAAGAAAAATCAGCAACAAGACTAGATTTAAAAAACAAAGATGTCATGTGAACAACGTTTTAAATATGAGGAAAATGATTACCAAAGTTGCTACTTCCAGGGTTGGCAAAACTTATGGAGGCCAGTGAGTCTGTGGCTCAATTATCTGTACAACTTGAAGTCAAGGAAAAAGAACTTGCTGTGGCATCTGTCAAAGCTGACAAGGTTAGGAAATAAAAGAAAATCCCGGCTTCTGTTAGCCATAGATACAGTATATCTAGATAACTGATGGATGGGTGGATTTGATCTATTGTTTTTGTTGAACAATGTTTTTGTTGTTACCTTCTAAAAGGTGGTGGCAGAGGTGACAGTCATGACTGAAGCTGCAACAGTTGTAAAGAATGAAGTCCAGGTTGTGAAGGATAAAGCTCAGAAAATCGTGGATGAAATTGGAGCAGAGAAGGCAATTGCAGAGGAAAAGCTAAAGGCCGCCGAGCCAGCTTTGGCAGAGGCTGAAGCTGCACTTAATGTAAGATTTGAATAACTTCTTTGAACATAATTTAAAGAACATGTGTACACCATGCATGTTATATTGCCTTATATTCTGCTGCATTTGCTGAACTTTAAAAAATAATTTCAATTTGTTAAACATTTTACAGACTATTAAGCCTGCTGACATTGCCACTGTAAGAAAATTGGCCAAGCCTCCTCATCTTATCATGAGAATTATGGATTGCTGCCTGATTTTATTTCAAAAGAGGGTGGACACTGTGACTGTTGATCCAGAGCGATCCTGTGTTAAGCCATCATGGGGAGAGGCACAGAAGGTGAAAATAATACAGTTTAATTGTCTAGATTTTCCCACCAGTCAATCAGTCCTTTAAGACAGAACCAGTATGTATGTTCTTTAGAGTTGTTGTACCTCTTAATAGTTAATAACATTATAAAACAACTGAACTTTTACATTGATTTTCAATTTTTTTCTTTAGCTTTTTAGCTCTGCTGGTTTCTTGCTGTCCCTCCAGCAGTTTCCAAAAGACAAAATTAATGAGGAGGCAGTAGAATTCTTGCAACCATACTTTGATATGGAAGATTACACAATGGAAAATGCTAAGAAAGTGTGCGGAAATGTAGCTGGACTGCTAGCATGGACCAGGGCCATGGCCACATTCTTTGGCATCAACAAAGAAGTGCTACCACTCAAGGTAAAGTCAATCTTTAGCCTTTATGCTTTTTATTTATTTATTGGAGTGTAGATAAAGCACAATAGAATACTGAAGTACATGTATAATTCTTTAAACCTACTATCGAAGTAAAGGAATCTGAACTTTTGATTCACAGTCCAATCTGCATTTATCAGACTGTAAAAATGACTGTGATGTGGAGCAAAGTTATTATATAATAATATAAATACTTTTGATATTAAGCTCCCTGCTTTGGGATTTGTGGTTTGTCAGCTTCAGTGTCACTTTCATATACCCAGGCTAACCTCACCATTCAAGAAGGCAGGTTAGGAGTGGCGAATTCTGAGCTAGCCAAGGCCGAGGCCCAGCTGGCTGAGAAGCAGGCAGAGCTGAACATAGTCCAGGCCAAATGTGATGCTGCAATGAAAGAGAAACAAGTGAGTTCAAACTTAAGATTTTCTTTTCCCTGCATGTCATTTCTAGATCAATTTAATCCGTGACAGCCTCCTCATTGCACCCTGCTGGTAGTGAGAAGAACCCAAAATTTAAAATAACAAGCTATAGGAAGCATTATTAATTATTTTTAGCCTCATTATATTGTACTGAAGTAATATTTGACTCAAAGCTGGCTAGTGTTCACCTGCTTATAATCGTAATCTATAATTTCTGTGATCACAGCAGGATAACTATTCAGAAATATATGAGCATTTATCAGACAGCATGCAGTGTTTATTTACTGAGATCAAGTGAAAAAAGCCTGCAGTTTAGGACCAGGAGGCTTTCTGTCTGTGACAGAAACTAATGATAATGTGTACATTTTAATGAGATGATAACAGGAATTACAGCCTACAGCAGTTTAACTTGACAAGCTAAGTTTTCATAACGCTTTTCCAGTTCTTCAGTTTGCCCCTAATATATCTCAATTGTGGCCTCAGCAGAAGAAATGTGCTTGCAGATATCAGATAAAGTAGTTTGTGGCATGTAATGGAGCTGTTAAGCTGAGCGAACTTCTTGTTGACTTCTGTGTATTAATTGCTGTTAAGATGACCTGAATTATAACAGTAGCACCAGCTGTATTAGCCATGGTAGTGTTAGCTTTAGCTTCTCCCACTGACCTGGAGAAATTTTTGCCCGACTCATCCTCTCCAGAGCTGTTTTCTGTTTTTTCCCCTCTTTTTCTAGTGTTGCTCACTTGGTGCAACCTCCCTTTATGTTGAAAGAAGTCTGTTCTTAATGTCTGTTTAGTGAGGGCTAAGGTGAAGTTAAGGTATAACTCCCCCTAAACGCTTCTTCTCCATATTAAAGCAAGTCCTCCAGATTTTATTTTCTTAAGCATAATACTTCAATCTAAGGTAAAGTTTGTGTCACTTGAATCATCATGCTTTTTCAGGACTTGCTTGATGATGCTGAAATGTGTAAAAACAAAATGCAAGCTGCATCTGCACTCATTGATGGGCTGAGTGGAGAAAAAATTCGCTGGACAGAGCAAAGCAAAGAATTCCAGTCACAGATCAACAGGTGGGTTATAAAAAGACTTTCAAGGAGATATTATGGATTGATATTATTGTTGTAATTAGACATGTTCGATTAGCTGAACAAAAAAATGACTAAAGTTAAAACCAGAATTACTTGTTGGTTAAAAAAAAACTTAGATAATTTATTCATAGGCCCATAATCCCTTTCAGGTGCAGCCCCCTGCAACTAGTAGCCACTGTAGCTCCATTTAATGGCTACTGCAGTAGTGATTGTGAAGTGATAGGGAAGCAAACAAGCACACTGAGTAGATGGTATCAATAGCAGCTTGTTGGAGCAGTGCTTCAGGCAGTATTTTGACTGAGGAAATGTGTTAGCGCAAACTGGTGTATGACCACTCAGCTGAGGTAGAATGTTAACACATTCAGCACTGGTATCCGGATGTTAACCAACAAAGTGATTTGAAGGTGCCAGTTGTTGCTAATGTTGGCATTACTTGACAAGACTATTACAAATTATTTACCCATGCAGTTTATATCAGATTTGAAATTAGTTGCAGTGAAACAAAACTGATCATAGTGAGTTCTAATAATAAAAATAAATAAGTAATTGAGAAGGACTGTTTTTTTGCTTGTTTTTGCAAGTATTTTAAATTGTGTTATTCTGTTTTTCATTTCAGACTTGTTGGTGATGTGCTCCAGCTCACTGGCTTTCTGTCTTACTGTGGGCCATTTAACCAGAGTTTCCGTGACATGCTGTTGAATGAAATATGGAAAAAGGAGCTAAAAAGAAATCAAATTCCTTTTTCAGGAGACCTCAACCTCATTTCAGCCTTAGTAGATCCCCCTACAGTAAGAAAAACTCAAACATATATATGTGAATATATATTGCTTAACAAATTTATTAGACCACCCTAACCCTAACCAAAGTAAGGTTTATGCCACAGCTGCCCTAAATTAACTCAGTGAGCGCTGTTGACATGTATATACGTCAAAGTGTTTTTTTCCGTGGCTGGCACAAGGGGGCGCTCTCACACTCCCTGAGAGTAATTTTTGGGCTTCTGGGATACGTGGTCAAATGTCTATGGCCGGAACACGGAAGAGACAGTAGATCAAAGCTACAGAGACAAGAGGTGGAGACCCTGGGCTCAAAGAGCAGAGCAATCGGAAGTAATCTAAGCTAAAAGTAGACGCTGGAAGAAACTTTAAACTTTTGCCTGAGGAATCGCTTACTCACTGAAACCGACACTGAACTTAACGACAGCGAATCCAGGGATCAGCGCGATCATTGATCTTGATGACTCAAAATGGCCAAAAATGCTTGGCACAAGCCACATTCCATTTTATAAAAGGGCTGGCACTCAATGAGTTAACAGCATTGGTAATTACCAAAATCATTTTTAATGTTTCTGCAATGGTTAATGCACCAATATGTAGAAGTTCTTTAACTGAAATGTTATTTTTAATGGTAAAATATAATTATTATTGTTATCCGTGAATTTTCAAATTTACTGATTTACAAAAAAACTAAAAAAAATAGTAAGCATATTGATATTTCTTGATTAATATGTCAAATTATAGTTACTTACTTGCATTCCTGAACAGAAAAATGAATTTTAGTGGTTGAATGTTATGCTTGATTAATTTCTGACTTCTTAGAGAAGCCCAGTGAGTCGGCTCAAATTTGGGTGAATTCAGTTTGAAATCCCTCATTCCTGTTTAAAATGGTAAAATGTGAAGAGCTCACTGAAAATGAAAGAGCCCGCATTAAAGCACTTTATGATGCTGGATGGTCTTTGAGACAAATATGACAGGTGGTGTAATAAATTTGTTAAGCACTGTATGTAAATATATATATATGTATATATTTTTTTTTTTTTTCTCTTGTTTTTGTTTTCAGATAAGTGAGTGGAACCTTCAAGGACTCCCAGGAGATGATTTGTCCGTACAGAATGGCATAATTGTCACAAAAGCAACAAGATACCCCCTCCTCATTGATCCCCAGACTCAGGGAAAGGCTTGGATTAAAAAGAAAGAAAAGTCGAACTCATTACAAGTATGAATTAAAATGCCTGACAAGAATTCCTCTAACTTATTCTTCAAGTGACATGTTATGGAGGATAACATTTATTTCTCTGTCAGGTGACATCACTCAACCACAAGTTCTTTCGCTCTCATTTGGAAGACTGTCTTTCTCTGGGACATCCATTGCTTATCGAGGATATATGTGAAGAGCTTGACCCTGCTCTTGACAATGTCCTTGAGAAAAACTTTATAAAATCAGGGCGAAGTTTCAAGGTAGTATGGTGTGATACCCCCCTCAAGTTAACAAAACTGCAGAACAAAACAATTCCTGTCTTAAATTCTTTGATTTGTCTTTCACAGGTTAAAGTGGGGGACAAGGAGTGTAATGTGACAGAAGGGTTTCAGCTTTATATAACCACCAAGCTACCTAATCCAGCATACAGCCCAGAAGTCAGTGCCAAGACATCAATTATTGATTTCACTGTAAACATGAAGGGCCTGGAGAACCAGCTTCTCGGTCGTGTCATTCTTCAAGAGAAATATGCAAGTTTTTCATCCTCAACAAAGATGTTTACCATATAGAATTGTAACAGATCTATTGTAAATAATGACAAATTTGATGAAGAAAACACCAGCAACCCTTGAAACCCATGTGTTACAGATTTTATGATTCATATTGTTGGGAAGCCTCCACACTTCAAAAAATGTGTTTGGTGGTATAGATTATGTTCTATCATCTTACCCTTCAACCAAAATATTTAGCCCCAAAGATGGGTTTTGTATTCAGCAGCATGCAAATTTTTTTTTCACTAAGACTTATTTGTTATTTTATCTAATTTATCAGGAACTAGAGGCAGAAAGATTGAAGCTAATTGAGGATGTAACAGCAAATAAGAGAAAGATGCAGGAGTTGGAGGACAACTTACTGTTCAAATTAAGCAGCACAGAAGGTATAAACGTTCATTGTGTATATTGTATATTTCCTTGTAGCTGTATACTTGTATTATTTAAGCAAAGGTTTTCTGTTTGTATGATCAAAGGTTCCTTGGTTGATGATGACTCCATGATCAGCATTCTAAGTACAACCAAGCAAACCGCTGCTGAAGTTAGTGCAAAGCTGGAGGTTGCAGCAGAAGCAGAGACAAAGATCAATATTGCTCAAGCAGAATATCGTCCTGTTGCCTCTCGAGGCAGCATCCTTTACTTCCTTATCACAGAGATGAGCATGGTCAATGTCATGTACCAGACCTCCTTGGCTCAGTTCCTCAAACTTTTTGACTTGTCGCTGGAAAGGTACAGTACCGCAAAAACAAGTGTAAGAAGAATGTAGCAATAATTTTTTTTGTCCTGAGTATTACAAATTAAGTCGCAACTGCAGTTGTATTGAAGATATCTCACAGATATAGTCAGCATTGCATTATGGATGTCCTTTGGGGGAAAAGAATCCTTTCCCTTGCTTGTGATACTTAAAGTGTGGATTTTAAACTCTGACACTACAGCAAATAATTGATAATGTTCTACCTTGACCATTTGGGTAAAGTTAACATAATGTTTAAGTTGCATGAAATGAAGTGCAGTCTAGCAACATGCATTGGGATTTTGGACGGACAGACAGTTTGCTCTCCTTCTGCATGTCAGGTAGCCACAGTATTCTTCTAATTCCGTCTTGTGCATCAGTTTGATAAAATATGAAACTTAAACACAAAAAAAATCATTTATAATGTTTATTTGTAAAGCAGAAGGCATTCAGGCAGTGCTTAAGCATTGGAGTTAACAGTTGGTCTTCCCACACAGGGCGTAGTGGATGAGACCTTTTTTCGGGCGTTCCCTTTGATGCCAACTGTATCTATAACAGAACACATGTTGCACAGTCTTCGTCTTTGTCTCCTCTCTGTTTACTGTCTTCACTCTGATGATTATATCTCTGCAGGTCAGAGAAGTCCACTAAAACTAAGAGGCGGATTGAAAACATCATTGATTATCTGACCTTTGAAGTGTTCAGGTATACAGTGAGAGGCCTGTATGAAAACCACAAGTTCATCTTCACACTCTTGCTGGCCCTGAAGATTGACTTACAGAATAACAAAATAGAACCTAACAAATTTCAAATACTCATTAAAGGTAAGATAATAAGCACTGCTGGAAAAATATAATGCACTTTCATGTTATGGCATCAAGGTAGTATGTTAACTTCTTACCATCAAGGGGGTGCAGCACTTGACCTGAAGACCTGTCCCCCAAAGCCATTCAACTGGGTTCTGGATATGGCATGGTTGAACTTGGTAGAACTCAGCAATTTACTACAGTTCAATAACATCTTAAACCAGGTGAGCCTAAGTTCCAGGGATCATTTAACTGAATCCTCCTGAAAGGGTCCATAAACAGTTGTTTCCAATGATATATTTTATAGGTTTCTCAAAATGGGAAAACCTGGAAAGCATGGGTCAACCTTGATGCTCCAGAGAATGGAGTCATCCCCGATGGATACAACTCTGTAGATGTGTTTGACAAACTTTTACTCATTAGGTCAGTCTTGCTACATTTACTCACATTGTTTATATACACAACATGATATTAAACACACTATTTCTCCTCAGGTCTTGGTGCCCTGACCGTACTTTGTCTCAGGCTAGAAAATATGTTGGAGAATCTTTGGGAACGAGGTTTGCTGAGCCAGTGCTTTTGAACCTTCATGGTACATGGGAGGAGAGTGACCCTCGCACTCCTCTCATTTGCTTTCTTTCTATGGGCTCAGATCCAACTGAACAAATTGAAGCACTTGCTAAGAAACGTAATCTTGGTGAGCTTTACTGAACTCTTAAACCTGTAAAAGCTTTTCATCTTTGAAATTGTTTATCATTCATGTGCTGCTTTCCATGATTTTTCTACATCTTTTTGTTGAATAGAATGCCGAGCCATATCCATGGGGCAAGGGCAAGAGGTGCATGCAAGGAAACTTGTTCAGATGTCAATGACACAGGTGTGTATTTAAGTTGAGGAAGTTTTATGTTGTGGTAACTGAGTATATTCATGGTGATTGACCTTATTGTCTCATGTCTGCCATCTGTATATGAATATTTTCAGGGAGGCTGGGTCCTGCTGCAAAATTGTCACCTTGGTCTGGAGTTCATGGATGAGTTGCTGGAAACTATCTTAACAGCAGAGACAATGCATGATACGTTTAGGGTGTGGATCACCACAGAACCACATGATCGATTCTCCATCACACTCTTGCAGGTGGTTTTTGTGACTCAATATTAATTTATGACTTAGTGAATATCACTACTTCCTGACCTATACTCTAAAAATACTCTTACATACAACAAATGTTTAAGCCAAATTTAATGTCTCTTATTTCCTTACTTGTAGTCCTCTATTAAGTTTACCAACGATCCACCTCAGGGAGTGCGGGCTGGACTCAAACGAACATTTGCAGGAATATCACAAAACCAGTTGGAAGTTAGCAACCTTCCCATGTGGAAGCCTTTGCTGTACTGCGTGGCCTTCCTCCACACTGCTGTGCAGGTACTGTCATGTAGTAAAGACACACCTAACTGTATTTTATATCATCAATGCAAATATCTAACCCGAAAAAAATTCTCATTTGCATAAAAATCAACAAATAATAAACGCAGTTAAATTCCGGTCTTTTTTCACATTACTTGCTATCTTCTTTGGGGCTCTTTTCAATGCGTTTGCCCATTTTTTATACTAATGTAGTCTATTATGCCCAAGTTAGTCATGGTTTTAGATAACAAATATTAAGAACAATAAAACTTTGATTCAACAACACAAAATGCACTCAAGCACTTATTAATGCTCACTGATTTACTTTATATGTCATGACCTGCTTTTCATAATTAATATTTAGGAACGTCGAAAATTTGGACCATTGGGTTGGAACATCCCATATGAATTCAATTCTGCTGACTTCACTGCAAGTGTTGAATTTGTTGAGAGACACTTGGATGACTGTGGCCCCAGAAAGGTTATATTCTAAACAAAAACAGTGTAACTTCACAGGTTTTGGAAGTTTTAGTCTCTTTCTTTCTTTACATTTAATTTTTTTTTTTTTTTTTTTTTTTTTTTTTTTTTTTATCAGGATGTGTCATGGGTCACTGTGCGATACATGCTGGCTGAGGTCCAGTACGGTGGAAGGGTCACAGATGACTATGACAAACGACTGCTTAAGTGTTTTGCACGTGTAATAATCTTAAATTGTTCTTCATTTGTGAATTACATTTCTTTGATTTGTAGTTTCATAAAAAAAAGTTAATATGGTTCTTTTATTATTTCAGGTGTGGTTCAGTAAAAAGATGTTTGACCCAGCCTTTTGTTTCTACACCGGGTATAAGATACCAGTGTGTAAAACAGTTGAGAAGTACATGGAATATATTCAGAGCCTGCCTACTGTTGATACACCTCAAGTGTTAGGGCTGCATCCTAATGCTGATATCACGTGAGGAAACCCTATCAACTGTTTGTCATTTAGATTTGACATCTTATGTTACTGTTATCAAAGTGTTTATGCTGTCTTTAATGTGAAATAGGTATCAAACAAACACATCTGCTGAGGTGCTAGACACAATCACACATATCCAGCCAAAGGAGAGTGGGGGTGGATCAGGAGCAACTCGTGAGTCAGTTGTTTATGATATGGCTGAAGACATGCTGAACAAACTGCCACCTAATTATGTGCCACATGAGGTTGGTGTGCTTGATGATAAGGATTTTTTTGCAGCCGTTTTTCAAATTATTTGAATCTAAACCCAGCAACTTTTTGTACTCAGGTCAAGGCCAGACTGGAGAAGATGGGTGCTCTGAAACCAATGAATATCTTCTTACGCCAGGAGGTGGACAGAATGCAAAGAATCATCAGTGTGCTTTGCACTAGTCTGACTGACCTGAAACTGGCCATTGATGGTACTATCATAATGAGCGAGGTACAGACTTTTGGTTACATTTTAAAAGAAATTCTAACCAGAGTTAATTTTAACAGCTATTTTAAATGTAGTCCTAGTCTTATTTTTTTATATATTAAAATTTCTTTAGTTTTAGTCACGCTTCAGTCATTTTTAATCTTTACTGTTTTAGTCTAGTTTATGGTGATGAATACCCAAAAGTTTTTGTTCCAGTTTAGTCTATTAAAACTCATAGCATATTAGTCTTTACTTTTAGTCTGGGCATTTATTTACTTTGAACTTATTTAATAGGCCAAATTGTAAAATTGATATAAATTGAAAACACTTATATTAATGCACTATTAGTGCTTTAGTTGGTTAAAATGTACTGATGAAAATACTTGCATGCACAGTGGAGAAATGTCATGAATTTTGAATGTCGAACATTTTAGTCTCCTTCATTCCTTCAGAGTTTTTATGACCAAAGCTCCGTTTTTAGCTAGTATTTGTGTTGTCTTCCTCATGGAAAAAAAAAGGTTGTCAGCACATGTCTGTCATGGTTGTAGTTGACTAAATCAACATTGGTTCTTACAGTTAATTCCAAATTTAATACCAACTGAATTTTTATTGGAATACTGAAACATATTGTTTGAATTTTTAGTTCAAAGGAATTATTCCAAAATGTTTGCTGATTATCTTGTTAAATGCAACATAAACTTTAGGTCTTTAAAATTCTAGTAAAATAATAATTTGTGTTTTATCCCCAGAACCTTCGGGATGCCCTTGACAATATTTTTGATGCACGTGTGCCAAACTTGTGGAGGAAAATCTCCTGGGAATCATCCACACTCGGCTTTTGGTTCACAGAGCTTCTTGAGAGAAACAAACAGTTCCACAGTTGGGTATTTAAAGGAAGGCCCAAAACGTTCTGGATGACAGGATTTTTCAACCCTCAGGGTGAGTGACACTTTTTGTCTAGTACAATGAACTGCATAGACACTGGAATGATTGCATTACTATTAAGTAACTGTAAAAGCCCTTGACAAAAGAGTCTGTTTATTTTTTCCAAAATTGCAGTATTTTAAAAAAGGAAAAAAAACTCATGTTTTGTTGATCACTTTTTTTTTTACACTGAAGCTGAAACTTTTGTCTCATAGTTTTTTTTTTATTTGGGGGGGTAGTTTTGATTATTATTATTATTATTTATTTGGTTTTTGTTTGTTTGTTTGTTTGTTTTGCATTTTTCATTCCTGTGCAAGGCATTTAGATGTATGGTTGATTATTCAGAACAGCAGCTGCAGCTCCGTTCTGGTCACTCTCTCTCGCTCTCGCTCTTAAACCTCATTTAAAATGCTGTGATATGCTCGTGTATTGTATGATTATCAGCCATGGAACATCATAGGTAAAGGCCAAAATTTGTACGCACAGTAACAAAACAAAGAATTAAAAGTTGCACTCTATTTCTCCATCTTAGCGCAGCAATAAGATCCACAAGCTTGTGCCACATAAACATCTCTGGCAGGGTGAATAGACCACAGGATCATCTCCACTGCCTTTTTGGCTTTGCAGTAGAAAACCATTTGCCATGTTCTACAGATTCTACACATCAGACTTAGTATGCAGAGTTTGAGTGTGTGACGTTTTTATTGGACCACAGACCCAAAATCGAATAAGACTTTAAGTCTGAGGGCTCTGAAGAAAAAAAGGGTTAGATTAATAGTGTTTCCTGGCAGATTGATACTGGTTTATTAAACCATGTTCTGTTTTGTTGGTAATGTATGATGGAGCAAAACCTCTAAAGTGCACTTGTTGCATCGCACAGCATAAGAGTTATTGTACCTATTCTTGGGGGATGTTGTCAGGTTTCCTAACGGCTATGAGACAAGAAGTCACAAGGGCAAACAAAGGCTGGGCTCTGGACACTGTCACCCTGCACAACACTGTACTGAAGCAACATAAGGAGGAGATCACAGCGTCACCAACAGTATGTTTAAAAGCATGACCCTAACAGTGCCACAAATATAACAGTGTATCCTAAAATGATCATTTAAAGGTGCAGTGTGTAATATTTAGCCTAGTAGCATTTAGCTGAACAAACTTGGTAAAATAAAGCAAAACATTTCTAAGACGGTCTATCTAAATAAGTGTTTAGTCATCTAAAGTCAAAAATTGCTATTTTGAAAAAAACAACTCAGAATTAACCTTTAATTCATACATAGGGAGGGTCCCCCTCCGTGGATGCCCCCATCTTGGATTTTTACATGTTTCCATGGTAACATAGAGGATAACAGGGAAAAAAAAGGATAAATAAAGTTATTGTATTGGACTGTATTCACATTACAGATACACATTAAATTCAACTGGTTGCCACAGTCTCCAGCAGAGAAATGCAATCTAGAACCCACTTCTAGATGTTGATATTCAGTTTTACACACTGCATCTTTAATGCTTATTCCAACAAGACCTGTGTGTTTCTCTCTCGCTGATTTCTTTTTCCCAACATCAACAGGAGGGAGTCTATGTTTATGGGCTGTACCTAGATGGTGCTGGCTGGGACAGGAAGAACACCACTCTGATTGAATCCTCACCCAAAGTGCTCTTCACACCTTTGCCAGTCATTCACATGTTTGCTGTAAACTCCACTGCCCCTCCAGATCCCAAGCTTTATGTCTGCCCCATCTACAAGAAACCAAGGCGCACAGACCTGAATTACATCACATTTGTTGTGTTGCCTACTGTTCAGTCACCAGACCACTGGATCCTGCGTGGGGTTGCCCTGCTTTGTGACATAAAATAAAATGTTCTTGCATGTCCTCACTAGTATCTGATATTTCTTTAAAGGTCAATTAGCAATTATTGTCTAACAATATACTTCTGGGAACAATGGACATCTTCTTGGTATTTTAATGTAACCTTGATGTTACCAGCAGTTATTAAATGCTGCATCTACCAGCTTGAGAAGTGAAAGTACACGCTGTCATTTCTTGGTGCACTCAATTCCCCTGGATGAGCACCAGTTCATCATTTAAGGTGAGTCAAGAAACTATTTCCCTATGATTCACTTGCATTTCAAGGTCTCAGGTTTGACATTATGATGCATGATACGTATAAGCTTTGTTAAGTCTGTTCTTGAGCTGAGAGGAAAACAACTTTAAAATGCTCCTTTGTGGCCTGGAGGACAGATTGAGATTTTTTTCATGTTCAGATTATTGATAAAAGCACAGATTAGTTTCACTACATAGTCTCAAGATTTCTGATGTAGGATGACTCATTAGCTGCTCTTGCATGCAGATGTCAGTTTATCGAAATCGATAGATTGATAGATTGTTTTCAGAGGTAGACAGGAATCAATAAAAGAAGGAGGAACACTGGACCACAGAGCAGGTTAAAAACATTTATGTCTAGTAAACTTACACTGCAAAGCAACGATTGACAGTGTTCTTTGCACAGGATGCAGCTAGAAGGCTTTAATCACGATGTGGATGGATCAGCTCTACTTTTGTGATTCAAGCAAACCAAGAACGTATGGTGGAAGAAAGTAAATTCTCTTTTTGTGTCTAATACTTTTAATCAAATGAATGAGATGTTGATGCTTAAACTTGTTATATTTTATTTTCAGAGGGAGAGTACACATGCAGCCTGGGAGCCTTTTAACACAGGATGTGAAAAAGCTGCAAAACCACCCTAGATCTCATTCATATAGCAACATAAAGCAAGTAAGTCCTATTTTAGAGAGGCTAAGGTCATTCTTTGAGTATATAGTTTTTTTAAAGTCTAAAACAGCATTTATTTCAGTAGTAGTGTTAGAGAGGGGCAGAAAAATTCTATTACTTCTACAAACATATAGCAACACGTGTGCAGGATGAGGGATGAGTTTTGTTTGAGTGACAAGTCCTGTCTCTTGAAGTGAACACCAGGGCAAAGACAAGCAACTGGCGCCAGCCATCAAATCCCCCCCACCCTCTGAGTGATCCCCAATTATGTCAAGAAGGAAAAATGGTGTCCCTTTGAAAAGTGTTCTTAATCAAACCCAATTATTTCCGCTGTTTTCCCTTATTATTCTCACCATGGACCACGTCCTGCTAGTCAGCCTGTTAACTAGAGCCTGGGCCCCAGTGAAGGTCAAGCTTGCCTAAGCAAAATAACATAATAATGTGTGTAATTAAGTAGTACTTCTGAGTGCCTCTACTACAAGTTATGGGAGGTGGTACCACAAATGTTATTGACAAAGGTGTTAGGAAAGAGGTTATGACTAAACAGGCATAGTTTTAACTCTGTTTTGATTTTTATAATGCCTCACTCCTGGAAATTGTATAATAATCCATAGTCCTTCCTTAAAAACTGATGGGTAACAGTTTGAGGCAGGGAAGTAAGAAAGATAATTTTATTTGCTGTAATTTACCTCATCATGTTTTTATTCAAACAGTGCAGAAGTTCTAAGAAACTATTAAATTAGGATTTAACAGATGAACTTATTTTATGTGTAGTTAGTTAAACCACAAATTTCAACACTTGTCTCTGGTTTAATGTGTTTATAAGGTTTTAAATGCATATAAATACAGTTGTTTCCGTTTGTAGCAGTACCTTTGAATTTAACGTTAATCATAACATTAATCCCTGTCAATTTTTACAGTTGTCAGTGCAAACCTTTTTTCAAGGAAAAAGCTTCTGTTTTTGTAATTATTTATCACGTTTTTCAATCCATAATTCTGGTAACTGATGGCTGACTGGGTGTAGTATTACCAAACAAAAGAAAGGAAAAATATTACTTTTCCTTCAGAGAGTCTTTGCCCTTTTTCTCAATATTTAACAATGTCCTGCTGCATCTTCCAAATGTGTTTTACTGCCTCATCTGATTGATACCATCATAACTTGTAAGCTGACAGAAATTGTGAGGTGTATTGAATTTAAATTTCTTGCCTTCTCATTATTAGAAAGGATTTGGATGCAAAATAGACTTGAATACAATCCCCTATCCCAAAATAAATTGGAGTAGCTAAGCCACACAGGCCAACGGAGGGCAATTAGAGCATGAGCCCTTGTGGCCTCTGCAGCCTTAGCAGGCGGGGCCTCCTGACACCCCTGGTTGGGCCTGATGGAGTGGAGCTTCATCTGTCTAACGGCCTGGCAAAGCTCCACAGGCCTGGATGAACACAACAGGCCTCCATCAGGCCAGCTCACTCTGTCACAGCTTACACGGCCTATTGTACACCGGCGCTCATTAACGTCACTAAGCCATGTTGGTGACTCACTAATGCATGTGTAGAAATAAAAACAAGGTCTGCAACCAAAGTGCTTCTTCAGTGGTTCTACAGTAACTTTATTCTTTGTTTTGTAAAAGGAAAATAAAATTCACATTCCAAAAAACTTCTAATATAAATGGGAAAACAATAAAAACATAAACATCCATAGAAATGTATTAATTTTCTTTGAATAATAAGAAATATTCTTTTAGATTTCTTTGGCTCTTAGTCCTCTGTTGTCAACAGGGATTTATTACGAATATAAACAACAAAACCTATAACAATGACAGTGCTGATGCCACCATTTCTAAAGGCCATGATATACAGATCATATATTGAAATGCTGTTAATGATAACTCTTGTAAACTAAAGTGTTGGAGACTTCAGTTGCCAGATACATGTCCCTCAATCAGTTTTACTCCTTAGTATCCTCTAAGGTTGGTATTGATAAAAATACATTTATTCTATAATGGTTGACACCATCCATTATTTTTCTGGAGATCAGAGTAAGCAACCGGTTTCCATTCAATGATTCTGGAAGTGTTTTTGTCTTTTTCATGACTCAGAAAGAGAATGATAATCTAGTTAGTGTGCCAGCAGTCTAACACCCCTCTGCATCATTTTGATGCACACAAATAAACAGGTGTAGTATAAAAGACAGAAGTCATATCAAAATGACCACAGGTCTAAATCCAACGCCATGCTCTTCTCATGTTGTCCAAAAGCTTCATCAAATTGGGCTCTTCCAAGTGGGAAGGGAGGCTTCCAGCTCCCATTAACCTACTCACTCTAAATCCAACTGTCTTAATGAATATTTAGTCAACAGTGCAATGAATTGCATCCTTTACCAATAAGGACGAATGTTGAGATAGTGGATTACAAAAGAACAGTTTAAATGTTCAGCAGTTAATGGGAAAAAATATAAATTGTCAGGTTTGTGGGGAGGGGCTAACTTAATCAGGTCTTGAAAAGGGTTTTTCAGGGGAGTCTGAGGGCATTCTGTCCATGGTTGAGAATCCGGGGTTAATCACTTTAAAAGCAGTAATTAGGTGTTAAGAGGCGTGCTTGTCTGTTTAAATTAGCCTCTGAGCCAGATTACGCTCTGTGACTTCCGATCAACTCCCCCATCATGGCTCAATGCTCTCTAGAAGGCCAGTTTTATGATTTAAAAAGAAAACACAGCTCACAGTTAAACCTAAATAAACTTCCATTGTATAAGAAATTAGTTTTTAAAACACGCAGATGTGCCAAATTTCCTAAAGAGTGAACAAATCATAAAAACACTCAGATTGTTTTACATAGCCCTGGATCAACAGATGGATAAAAAAAAGAGGGAACACCCGACCAAACAGACATTTTGGTAGAAAATGTTTTTGACACACCAAATAAAAAAATAAAGTTTAGCTCAGAGGATCTAGACACCAGCAAATGCCTCCAAAGCACTGTTGAATGCTCATTCATCCTCATGATGAGGATATTTTAGATAGCAGGTATATTTGAAACCCATTTCCATGAAGAGATTTTGACTGTGTGTCACATTTTTTGTACAAAATATAATCCTCTCCATTGAACATTCCTTAATTACACTGCACACCTGTATAAATTGTCAACTGTTTTCACTAAAGCCTGTCCAAGAACATAACTACCTCTACTTTTGACTACATGGCTATATGAAACCTCTTTACATTGTAAGCAATTTGACAGTATTTTTTTTTGTTTTCACCATAAATATACAAAATAATTGTCACCATAAAAGCAGTAGAACATTCATGGCAAAGACTTTTGCTGTCTCAAAACACAAGTCTTGACCCAAACATTTTGAGATAAATCAAAAGAAAATACTCAGAAAGATTTGGGACTAAAGGGGGTGAAACAAAATTTCTAACATTTTAGAGTGAATTTTAAAAAAAAATGCACAAGAAGTTCATATCCAGATATGTTTTTGGGGTCAGTGTTAAATTATCAGACTCCTTTGGTGTCACGTCCCATTTGAATTAGTACATTAAGCTAACAGTTAAAAATCAGTTTGTAAACATTCACGGGAGCAGCTCAAAAATTCCATCCACACAGTTTACTCCGCTCACATGTGCTGCCAGGTTTTATCCATTGATTGAATGTGCTCTTTGGCTTTCATCCTGAGTGCTGCAATGCTGGAACTCCTGTCGTCCTCCATCGGGTATTTATCATTGAAGCTTGGTGGGCACTGGTAGGAAGGATTGCCTATGGGCTGCATACCTTGTACCATTCCAGGTGCAGTGTTTAGGAAGCTATGGCTCGAGTAGGCAGGCTGCAAGCCCTGTGGTGAGCCCATGAACCCTGGGATAGTATGCATGGGCGTGGCACTGGAGATGGGCGAAGTCAGCCATGGATCTAGTGGCATTGGGTTAGCCACTGGCCCCACAGGAGGCATTGGTGGACGATTGAATGATAGCATGGGGGAATCATGTAGTTTCATGGTGCTGGTATCCATTTTTTCTTGACGTCTCCATTTTGCTCTCCGATTTTGGAACCACACCTGGACAAAAAAGAAATTAAGATGCGATTGGAATTGTTGTGTTCTTAGTTTCCATTAAAAATATTTTGCTGCCAGGTTTAGAATAAAGTGCAGGAAAAGTCAAGATGACCTGATTAAAAGGGGGGGGGTAATTCCTTTAAACGGAATAGAAAAGTTGGACGGATTTGAACCAGGGCAGAGAGAAAGACAGTGTGTAATGGCATGCAGGAAAGCAGCCACAGGCTTAAACCCCTAACAGCCACAACACAGATTTGGCAGATGGCTGTTCAACATGAGTCTGATTCTGCCTGAGTTTTCCGTCTTATTTTTGCACGTTTTTTTTTCCCTTGCCAGTGTAACTGCAAAAATATTACCTAGTCTTTGTGGGGGATTAATATTGGGTCTAAATAGTATAATAAAGAATAAGGTCTACATTTACTTCGTTGGAAAGTATATTGAGAAAATATATTGGTGAAAAGATGTAGTCAAATACAGATTGATTGAATGATTGATTGGTTGTATTTAAACCTGGGCTATCCATACACAACCATTAGGCTACCAGCACCCCTGGTTAAATATTTCTTTTCAGTTCAGAACCATATTTTGGGAGTTAGCACACCTGCTGGATATCCCACAGTCCTTACCTGAACTCGAACCTCAGGCAAATTGACCTTCATGGCCAGCTCCTCCCGGCTGTACACATCAGGGTAGTGTGACTTCTCAAAGGCTCTTTCCAGCTCATGAAGTTGATAGGTGGTAAAGGTGGTTCGGTTTCTTCTGTGCTTCTTTTTAGCATGCTCTTCATCTTTAATAGTTTCTGGAGACCCTTCAGGAACGTCCACGTCCTTTTGTAGGTCGCCAATTTCATCATCACACTTGTCACCACTGAAGAGATCTGATTCTAAAAGGAAGGTCAAGATAGAAAAATACAATGTCAACAAATATCAATACTGATTTATTCCTATCCAAATAAGCCTAATTTTTAACAAAAAAGGTGACGTACAACTGGTTTCAAACCAGCAAGCATACTGCCTGCTTCAATTTTGGAAGTGCAACTGTCTTGATAAATCTTATTTGGCTAAGTAAAGCCAAGGACATAGGGACAAAAGAGAGAGGGAGATGACAGTGGAGTTAAAAGAGCAATTAAGGTTCTTGGAATAGTAAGATTAAGATTCCTTTTAAACCACAATAGGAAAACTTCCAGCCAAAGAGTCCACCATCTTAGAAATAATCAGTTTGGTGTGCCTCCTTATCTACAGCTTCATTATCAAAAGTACTACTGTAAATTTAAAAAAAAAAAAACATTTTCCGCAAGGTCATGCTGTTTTTTTAAAATGTGACTTATTTAATCAGTATATATTTACTCTAACTTTAAAAGGTGTGACAACTTTATATAAGAGAACTTTTTACAAATCAAGGTTTATTCTTTTTCCAACTAAAAATTGTAATAACCAGCTAGAGAAATAGCATCTGAAGCTGGTGCATAAACATGGTTTACATGCCACTGCATTTAAAGAAAATTGATGCAAGTATTCTGAATCTTTAACTTTAAATGTCCCTACTAATATTAGTTTATGATACTATTCCCAAATAAACAATTAATGCAGTGAACTTGATATACAATATCATTCACATGTCTAGTTTCATGCCTAAATAATGTTGCCAGAGGAAAACATCTTTATTCACTTTTGATTGTTGGTCATTTGAAAACAACTGGCAGACTTAAGCCAAATCAAAAAGTGAATGTTACCCTTTTCCTGGATGATCACATAGCTTAATGACTGATGTCTTTGTGAACACCGGGGGTTTGGCAAGTCCAAATAACATCATGTCTTTCACTGAATTGTTTCCAGTAATCCCATAGTAACAGATGCTACTAGTTAAGTCTGCAATCCCCGCCTCCTCCAATAACAAGGGACTTTAGCTGGCTTCTGTAAAGCCGAGTAAATAGTCATAGTCTGCTCGTCTTCCAAGAAATGGATGTAGAGCAGATGAGCCACGTGTGTGATTCACTGAAGCTTGTTAAACAAATCAGGTGGTTTAAAGCAAAGCATCATAGCAGTAGAATTATGCCAAGCAGCACACACTTCATGTTAAAAAAGTGCAGAAAATAATGAAATGTAAGTGTTGAATGGGTGCAAGATTGGTAGGTAAAGAGTGAGGTGATAGATGTATATATGACCATAAAAAGTTTATTTGATTACATGACCCATTAAATCCCATCCCATCTGTCATTAGAGATCATAACGTGGTGAACCCTAAATTTAACATGGAAGTTTTAGGGTTGGTCAAGCACCAGTCCATGGATGTAAGAATCACAGTGGTTTTAGATATCTGTGCATTAATTGACTGCCCCCATATAAAGATGGCTGTGTCAGTCATGCCCACAGAGCAAAACATTTGATAATTACCACAACTGTGAGGACTTGATAATTGAAATCTGAAAGATATAACCTCCAAAGGATCCTCTAAAATTTGCTTTGGTACTATGCTAAGATGATGTTAGCAAGTCTGACAAATGTGTTTTGAAGTAGAATTGAATCCATCACAGAAATACTTTCAGAAATTTTTTTAAAATAAATACTTAAATCAAATCAATCAGTACTTCTGTTTGTATTCCTTAGTTGGTCAGAACTCTTCCACCATGACTCATCTTTTGGCTTATTTCTTTTGCAGCAACCTTACTGCACCTTTCACATTAGTTGTTGATTTATCAGTTCACATTTTCAACTATTAAGCATAATCCTAGCTGCATTAAAGGCTATACCCAAATACTCATGTTGAATTGCATTCTCCAGTAAACATCGGTCTGTCTTGCTCATGTAATATCTCCAGAATGCAGCTGTCCATTAAAAACCGTGTATTTAGATCAAGTTATAAAAAGCCAAATTTATGCCACAGAGAGACAGTTTTGCAACAGCTTTTAGGTACGCAGCAGATGTTGGTTCCAAGGTACAAGTTTGGTCCATTTGAAGGATCAGTCACACAATTTTAAAGGTGTTTTTCCAAGTAGTTGTGAAAAAGGTTGATCACATATTGATTAGACATATCAATCCTTATAATGGTAATGTGTATCTGATTTGAAGTAGGTAGTTATTGCTTAGAGACATTGTAAACTGACTGGCTTTTTAACCTCCTATTTCCAAGTCTGCTGCTAGGGCAGGCAGTGTACTAATGGAAAACTTTTTGTATTAAACTCCGAAAGACAATCAAATGTCAACCCTCTCATGACATGGCAAGAGCACAGGTAAAACTAATGACATTAATCTTAGCTCTTCTCCATTTAACTTTGCCATTAAGCTAGCATGCACATTCCCAGGGCTCTGGCACTAAAACGCCTGAATGAAAAGTAAACGTGATGCTTATTAGTATATAGAAAGGTAAAAAGTAGTAGTAGCAGAAAATGATTTTAAAAAATACTTGAGAGCAGGGGAATCTTTGCAAAATAACTTCAAGCCTCTCTTTTTGTTTCTGTATAATTGAGGTAAAGGTTGAGGCAAGAGAAAAATAGAGATTTTGAAATGCGAGGAGGAGATTTAGGTGAAAACTAAGAGGTGAATAGCAAAGTGTGCACACTCATGAGAATTTGATTCTCTATTGGACACACAGTGTTACTTTATATGCTCATCCCTCAACAGGCTGTTTACTTTTTGTTGCGTTAGTGAGAAGTATGAGGGTCCAGAACTCTTTATGGACTGGCACTGGCCCGACATGTTTCAGAAACTGCTTAGGGAATGGGGATATAAACCAGTAAATGTGATTCTATTACTGATAATAAAGCTCTAATTACACTTGTTGGGCAGTTAAAGAAAAAAATCTCCTGAACTCTTGAAATGTTTTTCCACCTAGCTCTAGTTTGTGCACTTTTTAAAACTCACCACGGTAGGAGTGTTGGGAGCTGTCACCTAGTTCTGGAAGATGCCCATAGGGGTCCGACGTTTGATGTTTCTCAGGATGTTGTGGATTTTCCACATTTGTTTTTTGGGTGTCATCCTCCCCTACTGAATGAAGTAATGGGTCTTGGTCTTTGCTGAATCCCAGTATGACATCGATACTGTGGACCCTGCCTCCACCACTTGACCCAGCACCTTTTGCCATGTCAAAGTTGTCCAAGCAACCATCGTCCACTATTCCCAGGGTATCCATTGACAAATGCATCCGAGCCTTTGGGCAGGCTTTTTCTCTTTTATGGTAGAGAAAAATAAATTGCAACCAAGTGAGACGATGGAGGATGGTTGATCCAGGGAGCTGTTGCTCTGCTTCACATGCGGTGCAGCTGATTAATGTAGAACGCGAGGGCCGTCTCCTTCAAAGATGACTTCAGTGACTTCAGTGAGGTTTGATGTTTTGTTTTCACAAAAGCAGGACAAACACACATTTATATCTAAAAAGAAGATAGGACATACACACATTAAAGAGTTGAACCTATATGGATAAATGGTTTACGAATAAACTTTGTAGACAATTGTTACAAATTTGTGTTGTGTTGGAAATTAGACATGACTATCCATCCCCTGTTTAACCAAGACATTTCACTAAGGTATTCCAATAAATAACATCAATAACACAATGAATAGTGGCAGTCATATACAGTTGTAAATAGGGATTGATTTTGTCAACGTATACTTATAAGTCTGACTCCAAACTGCCTTTTCTTTTACCTTTAAACCTCAGTCATTAGCGTTCTCAACATAAGTATTTATTCACTTTTGTAATTTGAAAGCCTGCCCAATTAAACTGGAGTCTAAAGAGTCTCCAAAAGAAAGCTGCACTTTTAAAATGTTTTCATGTCTTAGTTGAATACAATTTAGCATTATGGAACATCATACAACAAAAGATGTAATATCTGCTAACATGAAGTGTAAAGAAGTAATCTTACCTTCTTTAGGTTCCTAACACAGACAGCGCTGTGCTCATGGTGTCTCTAGTCCATAAACAGACGATTGACACTAACAATATCTACTGTAGTCACTTGTTACTCCCGTTAAGTCCTTGAAATCCCCTGCACACAAGTGAGCAAAGGACCTACTGCTGAAGTCCTGTGCAACAAGCACATGTAATGTCTTTCTCTCCTGACAAAACTCTCCTTAACCTCATAAGACACCAAAGCTTGCGGGGGAATGGTAGTAAAACCAAAGGGTTTAAGAGGTTTATTAATTGGAATCCTTCCCCTTTAAGAATGACTGACAGTTGTTTTCTGGTCAAGTAATTGCTCCAAATGTGCCCTGCATTCAGACCACAGAGGGAGGCCATTGCTAATGAAGCCTCGACAAAACTTTCTTTCAAAAAATCTATTGTCTGAAAGATAATGGCTCGGACTGAGAGTTTTCGCTAATCCCTTCATTATAGACAATGTAAGGGAGAAAAGACACAGAGATGGGCTTTTATCTTGAATGGTCTCATACTGTAAAGACTCATATTTAAAACTTTTTTGATTCAAATGGGCACTTAATTCTTTATGAGCAGCATTGCTTTTAGGAAAATAAACAGTTGAATCACTGGTTCAAATTCTTTTTAATTAGGTTAAAATCTTTTTTGAAAAACTAACTAAGTTATGAGTTTTATTTTGAACTTTATAATTTGGTTGGATTAATGCTAGAGTCTTAATTCAAATTGTAACCAACTGTAAAGTTGTATGAAAATTGAAACAATTAATTTAGCATTTTTTGTGTTTATACAAAAAGGAACCTACTAGTTTTGACTTAAAGTTCTAGGAATGCAGAATAATGGGGGGGAGGGGGGTTCTGCATTTAACCTAACTGATTCAAAGACGAGGAAATAGAAAATATGTGTAATGTTGAGCTCAGTTATTTTTTACCTCTCAAAATCAATCCAGAATTTCACACAAACTCTGATTGTTTACATGTGTCAAAAAAATACGAACCAAATAACCAAGCCTGTTTGATGAATAATCAACCTGAAAGAGTTGGAGCTCATCGCAAAAGATGAATGGGCAATAATACCAGTGGAGACGTGCAAAAGGCTGGTCAGCAATTATAGGAAGCATTTGAATGCTGTAATAGCCAATAAAGGCTTTTCTATTGATTATTGAGAAGGGTATGAATAATTTGCCATGCCACTTTTTGTTCAAATGTAAATAAAAGCTGAGAAATAATTTTTTCCACAATGATGCCTCTTGTTCGTTGTCTTACTATCTTATTATCTTTGGGAGAAGCCGGTGTCAGTTCCGGTAAAACAAAAAACTTGCTGGTTGAATAAAAGTAACTTTAAGTCAAAATTTACCAGGGGTATGAATTTTGGGCTTGACTGTAGGTGTTCAGCCTCTGATAACTCACCAGGGAATCGGGTCAGGGGCACTGGGGTCGTTTTATCCTGTGGCCTGCAAGTTTCTCCTGTGCCAGCTGGCACAGCCCAAGCTGTAGTTGCAACACTAGGCGTTGCAGAGATCAATCCCATCCTTAATGAGCCTAAAGACTTCACTAGAGATTTCCTCTGACCTGGCTCCTCCTATCTAAAGTTAATTTTAGGAGTTCTTTCCTCCCCAAACTACAAATCCGATATGGAAAAGTTGTGCAGAAAGTGTTTTCTAGCAGAGTTTCAACAGTTTTCATATCGTTTAGTTTTCATTACATAATAATTGTAAACTAAGCTACAACAAAATCAGACTGGTAAAACAAAATAAAATGTCAACCAACCATATTTGGTGGTTTTCACACACTAGGACAAATTCTGTATTTATAGTTGTTTTTCAGGGTCTGTTTCACCCTTCTTAAAAAAATAGGATGTCCTTGATGTTGTTGGGTTTTTTGTGTGTGTTAACAACTATTGACAATTTAAAAGTATAGCTAGAGGTAAAGGGTTAAATGAATTTTTCAAAACACATTTTGAAACTACTTAGACACACTCAAAATAGGCTTCTCTCCTTGGATACACCATTATCTATGAGCCAGGGAGATATACTGAAACTTAACACATGTCTGCACGGTTGGCTCACGCTTAAGCAGCTGAGGCACTTTAAACGCTAACAAGTTTAAAGCCATCTGGCAACACTGGGTTTCATTGCCAGTGCTTTCAACCAGCAGAATGGCTAGCAGTCAAATGGCTTTGGCTGAGCATCTTTTCGTGGTTGTCAGGCTTGTTTTCCAAGAAACGAATAATGCCAAGCCCATTACTCTTACCTGTGAGCAAAATCCTGGCCATTGAAGAGTGAAAGAAGGAATTGTGTGGCACGGTTGGCTTTGTAGAGTAATTGTTCTCTAAGCTTAGAAAAAAGTGCATCACAAAAAGGCATAACCTGTTTCCATCAATGCAGTGATCATGTTATATTGTTGAATGATTTAATTAGTAATATATTTTTTTAAAACTGGTGTTTGATGTTTCTTTTATCAGTGTGTATTTTGACCAGGATTTCAAAATATTCTTCTGTGGCAGAATAAACCTAAAGTAGCATTAATTGTCTTAGTAATCTGATACCACAAGACTGTCAGTGAACTAAGCAGATGATGATTAGTCTCATTAATTAATGGTGCGAGTAAGAAGAAAAGTGTTGAAGGACATTCACTTGTCAAGGTTTTTATTTAATCATTTTTTTCATCCACAACAAACCTTTATCCATGAGGAAAGTTGGATATTTCAAATTTAAATGTAAATTTATAAATTTTTTGATGACTTCTTTTGGGGATTTTATGCCTTACTTGAGACAGGACTGTGGATAGTTTCTGAAATTGGGGAAAGAGAGAGAGAGAAATGATGTGGTAAAGAAGCCACATGCAGAATTGAACTCGGGTCAGGATCTGCTTTGAGGACCAGAGTCTCTGTCCATGGGGCATGCCAACATAACCACAAGGCTACTGGTACTCCATCCATAAAATTTACAGAACAAAATTGAGTCTGCTTTAAAGTTAGTATTCTGTCAATATTCAGGGTTAAGAATACCCTTAAGACAATGTAAAAGTGCATAGCACTGTTTTACCAATATTAAAAACAAAACAGCCAACACAAAAGTAGTTTTTTTAAGGATGTCCTCTGCATCTATTTAATCATTTGGCTAAATTCTCATTTAAACTGCAAGGAGAAAATACTTAGAAAGCAGTCCTCACAGGGTAATTGTGTCAGCAGGTATGATGTGAGCCTTTTATACTCTGTACAGCATGGCTAATATTAGCAGCTAACTCCGCCAGCCTTCATTCTTCTTTGCAGATTAATATCCTGCTTTGATATGTGGCCTCTTTTGAGTAGTTATACATGAGTTAAACCCATGACAGCCTACATACCACTTTATTTCTTTTTACTATGTAAAAAAAAAAACTGTCATACCATGCTGTTCGTACTACATGCTAACTGCTAAGCTACTACTAAGCTTCTCATATTTACATCCAGTGAAGTGCCAGGGAAACCTCAGACAGGAAGACAGCAGCCATTAACTGAAGCTGCAGTGGCCTCTTGTGACATAATAGACTGCGATTTATAAAAAAACAATAGGTTATAAGTCTGACCAACTCGTAAAATTTGCACCAGCTAATTTGATAATCGAGTCTAACCACTGAACTGCGCGTACCCCTGGTTATTTTTTTTAATTATACAAACTAGATGTACGTAAAAAGAGTTCTTATTTAATAGAATATAGTGCAGTTACATTATGGGAAATATAGACTCCATGGTTTTTGGTAGAGATGTAACAGTATTTGTATTTGTGATGGTTCAGGAGTTACACGTTGGTCCTCATTGTCATATGACATACATCTGGGGGACAGTTAGTCATCGGTCTCAGCAGTAATAGTTAGAGAGTCTATGTGTTCTAAAAAAGGTTGCCACATCTTATAAAACTTTTTTGTGGAGCCTTTCAGGGAGAACCTGATCTTTTCCAGTTAGATACAGTGCAATAACTCTTGAATCCATTTGTCAGAGTTGGAGGCCAAGAATGAGTCCATTTCAGGAGGATAAGTCTGCGAGCTATTAAAGTAGAAAAAATGACAACTTGCCGAGTACGCTTAGGCACACCATCGATGGAGGTAACCCCGAAGAGGACGACGAGGGGTGCTGGGTCAAGGACAAATCCCGAGACTTTACTTAATGTATCAGATACTGCTGTCCAAAACTCAGTCAGCCTTTGGCAGGATATGAACATATGTATGTAGTCAGCAGGTGACTGTTTACACCTGTTAGATGCATCTGTTCTATCAGGATAGATTTTAGCCAATCTGGCATTGGTTAGGTGAGCCCTATGTAAAATTTTACTCTGCAGAAGACCGTGTCTAGCACATACTGAAGAGGTATGCACAGAGGTTAATATCTGCTCCCATGGTTATTGTTTTTGACTGTATCTCTTGAAGTCCTCCAGTATCATAATATGCAATACTTCATGTTTAAACTAAATAATTAACAAAACATTTAACATCAATGCAGCAAAGACGCAGCTGTAATTGATAATAATTATGGCTTACATTCCAGTGTTAATATTTAGCAGCATTTGTAACACGTGGAAAGGCTACAAATGGCCATGAATGGCTATTTAAATAAAAAACCAGTTGCTGAAGAGGACAGTTTGTCAAGTTTTCATTCAGAAGTTCTCACTTTGAAGTACATTCATGGCACTGCAGATAAACAATTTAACGCATTCCTGGATCTAAACCGCAGATCTAAATGTCTTTATTCACCATGCTGTTCCACCCACTTAATACATGGCTTATATTCATAGGAGACTTGAAGAATCCTCTTGATACCACCCAACACATAGGCAGAGGAAATTGATAATCATTTTATCACATTAATATATTAAAGCTGTCCCTCTTCGCTTGTTTCCCCATTATCCTAATTGAGTACAAATTGGTTAAGAGGGCGCGGCATAGCTATCAAGCTCCTTAGTTTTATCAGATGACAGTTTAAGCCTCTGAGATCCTATTAGTAAGAAAGCGGCTAATGTTTAAAGGCGCTGTGTCAGCTTACAGGGGGAAAGGGGGATGGTGAGCAGCAGGGGGAAGAGAGGCAGATGATGGAAAGGGAGGGTAAAATGCAAAGAGAGCAGTCATGTGACCAGCCTGAGCTAAAATGTAAAGGAAAAGCTGACCCTGTCACATGTTGTACATTAAATTAAGTGCCAGAGGAGCTAGTTCAGATTTTTCTGTACTTTTGAAGAACTAAAGAAGAAACCTGTATTCACTGCTATAATCATTCTCAGTTAATTTTAGAAATGAAATCTAAAAACTAGTAAAGGATTTGTAAAATTGATGGAAATAAAGAAATGTATATTTTTTTTTATATTATCAAGTAATACAAATGTGAAACTGATGTGGACAAGACTGTTATGTGAGAGAAAATAAACAGTTAGTTACTTTATCTTTTAATCTTTAGATTTATCATAATGGTCAGAAGAGATGACCGTCCCTCAGCCATGCAGATTAGTACCCTTCTCGACTTAAGGTTAAACCTCCCTCACTTTAAATCTAACCTCTTTAACCTTTTAAACATAGCTTTTCTGTACCAGTCCAGAAAGGATCGCATCTTAGTCCTCCAAAGTCTGAAAACAAAATTATCATACTGTACACAAAGTAAATTAGTTGACAGGTTAAGGTAGATTAAGGCCACTGTAGTTAAGAAGCAATGAACTGGCAAACTAAAGTGTGTATTGCACCCTGCCATGTAAAGGTCAGTCACTGAAATTCATGGTAATTTTGAATGACCTATCATTTTCTAGTTATTTCCCTATTTTTTATTGGTGTTATGCAGATGATGGTTTAAATCAGTGGATTGAATGAATGTTAGAGATATAAAAGCATACTTATCTTCTACCAGTTGCTTTATCTTTGTTAATATGGGCTGTGCTTTGGTTTTCAGCAGTTTTTAAGTCTCCTGGCAGGTTGGAGGTCTTTCCTACCATTTCAGCCATTACATTAGCTAAATTACTGTGATGTACCCATAGGTGATTAAACATTAACCAAAGAAAGGCTAGTGGCAGGGGCCATGTGCTCAAAATATGCATCACGTAGTCATTACAGATGTACATCAAACAATGAGGTATATGTCTAAAATGACTATTTGAGGCCAAGAGTGGGTAAAAAACTTAAAGATATTTTTTTTTTTATTTTCCAAAACATCCCAGGGGAGGACCACTGACCACAACAGTAAGGACCCAGCCTCTCAAAAAAACCCAATATTTCCTAATTTCAAGCAAGCTCTAGTTAGAAGGATTGATTGAAAAATATATTAATACAGTGTTTTGGTGGATTACTGTATGGTCGAATAGCATACAATAAATACAATGTTTAATTTGTTGCAGGAGAACCAATACTGCACCAAGAGTGAGTGTTTATTTGTAATTTTTTTTTAAGTTAAACCTGCCTTAGATGAGTGTTATAATATTTAGGAGTGATTAGTTTGAATAATGAGTGAGTACTTTTGGGTATTTTAGATTTAGATAAGATAAACTTTTATTGATCACCCATTGAGAGAAATTTGATCATTAAAACAGCAACAGACAAGAGAGAGACAGATTGGAAATATTTAACAAAAGTAGAAATAAAATGTGCAAACAATACTTAAATACAATCTAACCAACATTAGCAATAATAATAACAATAATAACATTTACATATTAACATGTGTACACCTTTGCTTGTGGAAGGACAAGACCAGATTCTTAATGAAAAACACACACAGTGTGTATGATATTGTTTTGTGAAAGAGCCTTAAAATTCCAGTAACATTAAACATCAGAAAAGTAATAACAAATTTAATGTTCAGTTTTTTTTAGTTATTTAGTTAGTTATAGTTCTTTAGTTATATCTCTTAGTTCTCTGGTTTGTTACCAGAAAAGATGGTTCAGCATATTGTGTTTCCTCACTGTGATTGCTTTTAGCGAAACCGAGAAGGTCGCTATGTATTTGACAGCAGTTTTATGAGCATGAACATATAGAATCAATAAATGTATTTAATATAAGTAGTTGTGATAATTGATATGTAGAAACCTAACCTCCCAAAGCTGATAAATTGGCCAGATTCCATGTCTGTCATCTGCTCTACCTTGCAACGCTTCAAACTAAAATTTCTGACCAATCAGCTTTATTTGAGGACAACAAGGTAGATGCAGGGTTAAGTTGTACTGAAAGCCAGTAAACAATTGAACAGTGAAGCAATTTGCTTGGATTGCCCATAACAACAGGTTTACCAGAACTGGACAAAATTTCTTTGATAGAGAAGAGCGAAGAACAGCACTGAAAGCTTTTCCTTGTGGAAAATGTGTTTTTGCTCTACTCCTGGTGGGTTCTTTCACCAACTGGCTCCACTGATGTTGAACAGCGATGACAGCTGCTGTCTGAGCTCATGTTATGAAGTTTGCTCACCGGGGCTGCACATGGCCACTGCATCATATGTCTTGCTGCTCTGGTTGGCCTGTTCTGAATGGGACAGAGCATTCATCCATTCACCCTTAGATATTTGTTTCAAATGTTCGGCCCTTCCCTAACACAGACTATGAGATCTGAAACTGATCTCATGCAGTGGACATCTGACACAGTCTATCTGACATTCAGGTTCAGAAAACAACCTGCCTGGAAAAGAATTGATATACATAGTCCTCATATACAGTATTTAACTGATTTATAGTATGTATTTTTCCTATGTTGGCACTATACAAGCAAAGGCTTATTGATTGATACAGTCGCTAAAAAAAGTAAAAAGTATGTGAACTGTTTGAGATTTCTTGGATTTCTGCATAAATTGGTCATCAAATGTGCTCTGATCTTCATCAAATTCACAACAATAGACAAACATAGTCTGCTTAAACTAATACTGCACAAAAAATGATATGTTTTTATTTTTTTTTATTGAACAAACCATGTAAACATTCACAGTGCAGGGTGGAAAAAGTATGTGAACCCCTAGGCTAATGACTTCTCCAAGAGCTATTTGGAGCCAGGAGTCAGCCAACCTGGCGTCCAATCAATGTGATGAGATTGGATGTGTTGGTTAAAGCTGCCCTGCCCTATAAAAAACACACACCAGTTTTGAATTTGCTGTTATCAAGAAGCATTGCCTGATGTGAACCATGCCTGGCACAAAAGAGCTCTCAGAAGACCTACCATCAAGAATTGTTGACTTGCATGAAGCTGGAAAGGGTTACAAAGGTATCTCTAAAAGCCTTGGTGTTCATGTGTCCACGGTAAGACAGTCTACAAATGGAGGAAGTTCAGCACTGTTGCTACTCTCCATAGGCGTGGTCGTCCTGTAAAGATGACTGCAAGAGCACAGCACAGAATGCTCAGTGAGGTGAAGAAGAATCCTAGAGTGTCAGCTAAAGACTTACAGAAATCTCTGGCACATGCTAACATTTGTGTTGACAAATCTACAATAAGTAAAACATTAAACAAGAATGGAGTTCATGGGAGGACACCACGGAGGAAGCCACTGCTGTCCAAAAAACACATTGCTGCACATTTGAAGTTTACAAAAGAGCACCTGGATGTTCCACAGCACTACTGGCAAAATATTCTGTCCATAGATGAAACCAAAATTGAGTTGTTTGGAAGGAACACACAACACTAGTGTGGAGAAAAAAAGGCACAGCACACCAACATCAAACCCTCTGTCATTCTGTCATTGACAGAAAAATGAATTCCCAATTTTATCAAGACATTTTGCAGGAAAACTTAAGACCATCTGTCCGCCAACTGAAGCTCAACAGAGGATGGGTGATGCAACAGGACAACGACCCAAAGCATAGAAGTAAATCAGCAACAGAATGGCTTCAACAGAAGAAAATACGCCTTCTGGAGTGGCCCAGTCAGAGTCCTGACCTCAACTCAATTGAGATGCTGTGGCATGACCTCAAGAGAGCGATGCACACCAGACATCCGAATAATAATGCTGAACTGAAACAGTTTTGTAAAGAGGAATGGTCCAAAATTCCTCCTGACCATTGTGCAGGTCTGATCTACAACTACAGGAAACGTTTGATTGAGTTTATTGGCGCCAACGGAGGGTCAACCAGTCATTAGCCTAGGGGTTCACATACTTTTTTCCACCCTGCACTGTGAATGTTTACATGTTTTGTTCAATAAAAACATGAAAACATATCATTTTTGTGCAGTATTAGTTTAAGCAGAGTGTGTTTGTCTATTGTTGTGAATTAGATGAAGATCGGAACACATTTATGCAGAAATCCAAGAAATCTCAAACGGTTCACATACTTTTTCTAGTGACTGTATGTTACTATCTGTAGATGGCATAATAGAAGTAGGATAACTAAAGTATTGTCTTGGACGCTGGTGTAGCTCAGTGGGTAGAGCAGACGCCCATAAGTAGAGGCTGTGGTCCCCAGTGCACTGGTCGTAGGATAGAGTCAGTACATGTTCATCTCCCCATTTTTTCAGTCTCTCTCTTCAGCTGTCTGAGCAAAAATAGGCAAAATGTCCAAAAAATGATCTTAAGAAAAATTATCTTATAGACTACTTTCTAGGAATGTGTGTGATTAGCTGGAAAAATAGTTGAATTTGGATCCCTTTGTTGTCAGCACCAGAATTCACATTGTCTGAACTAAACATTTCCTTTTAACTTCAACGCAACTGACTGCCACAAGTGTCCACTGTAGTTTTTCTTAAAAACTTCTGCTACTCACTACCACATTGCTCTTTAATCCAATATCAGCAACCTCTAACTGCTTTTATACCAATAGTATCTCATGGGAATAGAATGGTTCAGCACTACTGATCGAAAATATGGGAATAATGTCTAGAGGATGTGTCAGGTTATATTCATATGTAAGCAAAGTGTTGAGGGGTGAGTTTTAGCTCAGGAAAGCGAATGTTAACCTGCAAAAAGGATCAAAGCCAAGTGGTTCTAGCAATGCTAACGTTTTACCGTTACGGTGTGAAATTGGTTAACAGAATGTATTTATTTGACTTTAGACTAGTCCATTATATTTTGCATGTAAGGAACATCACTTGTATTATATTTAGGAAGACCTCCAAAGTGAAGCACCCAGGAGGTATCCTGATCATACTCCTGAACCACCTCAACTGACTCCTTTCAATGCGAAGGAGCCGCGGCTTTACTCTTAGCTCCCTCTGGATGCTTGAACCCCTCACCCTACCTTTAAGGCTGAGCCCATTCACCTTCCATGGAAAACTCATTTTGCCACTTCCTCAATGGAGGCTTTGAACACATGACACTCAGATTCCATGTCCCAGTATCCCCCAGAATGCACAAGAAGTTCTTCCGGAGGTAGGAGTTTAAGACCTCATGAACCCAGGCTTCCACCAGACGTTCCCAGTTCACCCGTACTACTGGTTTTGGTTTATCAGGTCTGTCCAGCAACATCCCCTGCTTCCATCTGATGTAACTCACCACCAGGTGGTGATCAGTTGACAGCTCTGCTCCTTTCTTCACCAAGAAATGTGGCCACAAATCTGATGAAATGACAAAAAAAAAAGATCATAAATCTTTGGCCTAGAGTGCCCTGGTACCAGGTACAGTTGCGGTTGAAGTCCAACAACAAAACACAGCCCAGGTTTAGATCAAGCAGGCGGTTTCTCCCGATCACCCCTTCTGGGTTTCTGTCCTCGTGAGCATTAAAGTGCCCCTGTAGAACTACAGAGTCCACAGTCAAGACCCCTGCAGGACCCCACCCAGAGATGCCAAGAAGGCAACTCCTAACTGCAGTTTGGTGCATAGCACAAACAACAGTTTGAGCCTTACTCCCTGCCACTGTCAGTCACAGGAAGGTGACCATATCATTCACTGGGGATAACTTCAACATAGCAGCGCTCAGCCAGGGACTTACGAGTATCCCCACGCTCGCCTAACGCCTCTCACCCTGGGCAATGCTGGAAAAAGAGTGAGTCCAGCCTCTCTCCAGGAGTTTGGTTCTGGAACTGAAGCTGTGCGTTGATGTGAGCCCAACTGTGTCTAGTTGGTATCACTCCACCTCCTGCATCAACTCAAGCTCCTTCCCAGCTAGAGGGGCAACATTCCTCTGCCCTCAGTCAAGTCCATGTCACTGGGGGTCAGCACACCAAGGTTGCCAACTTTACCTGCCACCTGGTGTACACTGCACCCTGCCACCATGCCCATGGTGAGTCCAAAGGGGTCAGTAATTTGTATCGGTAACATCAATAACTGTTTTCTAGGGCCGCCTTTTAACCCTCCATATCCGGCATTTCTGGTTTTGTTAAAATCCCAAAAATATTTGAAAGAAGAAATTTAATGTGTCTCTAGGCTTGAAAAAATGGGGAATGTATTGGGCTCTTCCACGACTGAACGGAAGGATTTAGCTAACTTAACTAAGAAAATAAACTGTTCCACTTTCTCCCCCCCAATCCACCATTACCCGTCTGAAGACTGAACCAACGTCATTCATGCTCTAAGCCCACTGATAAGTGTACTTTACCTGGAGTCTAGTCGTCATCAGTGCAGTAGGATAGTCTCCATATTGGTACCAGATATGACCCACGTCTATTTAAGGGTGGTCTGCTCAGGCCTTGACCCCCTTTAATAAGATTAGCTTCACCTAGAGCTGCAGCTTGGCACAGATCTGCGGTTACTTGATGTCTTGGCCAGGGTTGCACTCCTTCACCTTGTTCTCTTTTCCTTGTGTGCCATCTTTACACAAAGATCATCCTTAGATTTACTTGTGTACTGTTTGGAGCTTTTCAGATATGTAAAAAACAATAAATTTCATCTCAGAGCAAATAAGAGAAACTCTAAAAAGGCAAAGTGAAGTTTTTATTTCCCCCTATGAACAATGAATGAATTCATGATTGTCTGATCAGTGTGGTTATTTTCTAAACTATGATGAAGCCACAGATATACACTGTACCCCAAGTTGATCAAAAGGGACTTGTATCTTAGACAAGCAATCTGGTGTTTTAACCACCAGGCCATAGTCTAGAGATGTCTGTTTAATTAGAAAGAAGACTGAAAAAGAAGCTGTAAACAAGTACATATGATACAGACTTACTTTTTATTGTCAAATGTAAAATACTCAATGTTGTTGAACCAGCTATACCTCCTAGATTTAAAGAAATAACTGACATGTTTTGAAGAAGCTGCCACTTGTACAATTGGTCAGGGATACTTTTAACTTCATTATTCTTGGCCTTTGTATCTAATTGATGGTAACTAACACATCAGCACTACTTGAGATTGTAAGGTGATTAAATAATTATTGTTTTAAAGCAAACAGGCTAAGAGATGTGTTTAATGATAGCTACTTGAAACCAAGCCCTGATGGGCTATTACACATGGATCCTAATTAGCTTTTCTTACGCTAATTTGAGCCTTAAAGAAATAAACCCCCACCTAAAGCTACCTTCTAAGCCTGGCTCACATCAGTCAATGTCACACACGACATGACAAGAAGCTAGAGAGGCATGTTGTTCATTTTCAGACTGCTTTATATATACAACAAACATTTGAATTATCTTAATACTGTTTATTTTAAGTCTGTTTTTAGTTCTTACAACAGTAACATACGGCACAGCTCTACTTCATATATGACTTGGTTTCAGTAGCAATCACTCTCATTTTGGGTTTGGAAACCTACTTTGTTCTTATCAAGTTTATGAATTTCCATGGAAAACAAGGATGACACAGTTCCCCTCATTGTGGCCGAATACACCTTTCAGAGACGTCTGCTTAAGTAAATAGGTTTAGAGTGAGGGCCCAAAACCTGATAGACTGTTTCATATATCCATTTCATGTGACATATTTTACAGCCATGTGGGTAACAGCTCAAACACGGTGTTTCAGAAGGCAGAACCATGCACTCTAGCGGAGCTCCAGAAGTTTTTCAAAGAGCTGAAGAATTTGTTTTAAATCAATGTACGCATTAATGATTAAAGCAAAAGTCAATGCTGGTAACAGATTAATATACAGAGCCCAGCCCTGATGAAAATCATAAACACTTAGGACACTTAGGTTTAGCTAAACAACAAAATATCCAGAAAACAGTGTCAAAAGATTTTGAGTCATAGTAAGACCAACTTGAAATAAAGTCTTTGTGAACTAGCTGTCAGTCATGATGGATAATTAATCCCTAACATGTAGAGGTATTAAACAAAGAATCATGCAGTCTTAACCATATAGTTATGTTGACTAAAAAAACAAAGTTACTGTGATGGGGCAATAGCTGTAAAACTTTTTACATGCACAACTGCATTAATACAGTAAAATACAATGGGGGGGGGCATTCACCAATAAAAAGATTTTTTCTTCAATTTTTTCTTAAAGGTAGTCTGTATTCACACGTAATGACCAAAAATGTCATGTTTTATATGGCCTCTTTTTGCATTGATATCAGATTGCATTCTTACTTGCGGTAAGTAAGAATCTACTTTGAATCCACTAAATTCCAAATTTGTTCAAATCAGGATTCAAATCCGGACTTTGACTTGGCCAGTCTGTTAGTTCCAGTACTCAGATTCTTTTTTGTTGGCGAATAGTCTCTGCTGTCACAGCTTTGAAGTAACCTTGCAAAGCAGATGGATTCGCCTGTTTCCGTGTTTATAACTGGAAATTCTATCTTGCAAAGTTCCCACCTGAATCGTTTTTGCCCGGTTAGAAAGTGACAGGACCAATCAGCATCGAGGGGCAGTACTTTGAGCGCAATTTTTTAATGGGGGAAAAAACCCAAACATATCTGGCCCTATGTGAAAAAGTAATTGCCCCCTGAACCTAATAACTGGTTGTGCGACCCTTGGCAGCAATAACTAAATTAAATGAAATTGAATAATTTAAAAAAATTAAATGATCATTCAGACACTGCATTTTGTATTTACTTGGCTTGTCTTTGTGAAATATAAAAATTGGTTTGATGATCTGAAACATTTAAATGTGATAAATATGCAAAAACATCAGGAATCAGAGAGGAGGCTAATACTTTTTCATGGCACTGTAGATATATATGTTTCAAATATAGACATTAAAGGGAAACATTTTCTCAACAGCACTACTATATAATTTCCTTTCTTCTCAGGATATGACGCACCTGTGCTATTAGTGTCTGTGTCTATATCTGTGGCAGTGAAACAAACATGACGCAAGTCCCGACTTAAAGTGATACCAATCCCTGTTCAGTGGAAATGTAGGTCATTGGTTCCCATTACCGTGACTCTGAATTCTACAGTTTGGTGTTGAGAAATTGATTGTGCCTACTTTGACAAATTTAAGTTTACTACCCTCTCTATCTCCTTCTTCTGGGGGGAAACAATTATTAATTAATTCATGAAAGAAATGTTAAACATACTACTGTACGAATGATTCAGAAAGTAATTACATTACTAAGTTCAGTTGGATTTCTTTCAGCCGTTAGCTGTGGAAACTGTCACTATTGAATCAAAGAGCAGACTCAATCATAACTTGTGGCTGTAGTAAAACCACTAAAGAGCTTATTGTTGGAGGCCTTCAGACATTTGAGAGTATTTAACTAGTCAACAGGTTGCTGCTGAACAGATCCTCAGGACTAAGGCCGCTGTTGTCCAACTTGCTAACAAGCACTAATTACAAAAGCAAACAAAGGATCGTGAGGTTATTACATCAGATTCAAGTAATACGTGCAACTAAACTACATAATGCACTAATATTAGCACACATCAGGAATTATTTTAATAGGTCTGAACAAGATTTTAGATTTCACAATGCTGCATGAAGAATTAACTTTATGATGATGTATTTATTTATTTAGAAAGGATACCTTTGCAATAAAAACTACATGTATTACAAGGGAAGTTTTGCTTGCATTCATAGATTGTGTTAAACAATAGGTGATAGGACAGCTCCCAAAAACTGGAGTGTACATTTTAGGCTTCCCCTACAGACGTTTCTCTGAACACAGGCTGTGATGTTAAAACATACTGAAGCTTGATTACTATGTGGCTGCTAATGAAAATACATATTTGTTCAGTTTTTCAAAAAAAATCCAATAATATTAAGCATTCATAAGTATTCTTTCTGTTTTCAAAATGTTTGGTTGAACGTCACCATTAAACAGGATCACATCAAGTGTAAAACTGATGTTTGCTTGCTCTGGTTTTAGCCAGTGCAGTGCTTGGTAGAAATGAGACGTTGCTATGGAGAATGCTTTGTTAAAGTGATTGGTGGTACTTTCTAATACTGGCATTTCAAGCTTTTTTTAGGCTGCGTTTGAAGAGTGCAGTACAAAGAATCTGTGGACAACAGTCTCCTGTCTGCATTGATGCCCAGTAAGAAACATGCTCCTTTTGCAGGCGAGGGCCGGACAGATTGTATGATGTCACATGCAAAAGGTCCATAGGTCATAGGCTCTGCATAGTGCATGTTAACAGATAGGGGATAAGGGCCAAACTTTGAAATCAAGCATGTACATATTCCTTACACACAGTTTCTGTCTTTAAAGCTAGTTCCTTTCATTCAGATTTATGATCTGGTTTTCATTTGTCCAAGTTTGTTATTTGATTATTTATTTATTTAGCTAGTTTTTGTTGATTAGTTTTGTTGCTGTTAAAAAAGTAAAATCCCATTTTTGACTGCTTTTTTGAGAAACATGGCTTCTAATGTGCTGTATGCACAAAACTATCAGAGTAGAGGTAATTGAACTGTTTGTAACTGTGAGTGTGAGAGATCTTTGCCTGAACTAAGTGTGTGTTTTTGTTCAGGAGAAGTGGCAAGATATTAAAAACCACTCCATAGTCTCTACTGTGCAGTTTTAGCTCTGAATGGCATCAAGGCAGTATGGCAGCTTCCATATTAAAGGTTATTTTGGCTTCAATTCTATATTTCAAAAGAGGTGCATAAGATGTTAAACTACAGTTTTGGAAAAAGAAGCCACAGTATCTTAATTTTATTTATTTTTTTAACTCATGCTTCACTTTGAAACAAACAAAGAAGGTGGATGTATGCTACACATCTCTACACAGGGTCAATGGGACCATCTTCTCACTACTTTCTTCCTTCATTGCTGCCAGTCATTCAAACCACACAGTTAACTGGCATTACCATTTAGTTAGAGCTGCACAGTGTTGACTGATAAGGGTGTTCCTATGGAGTTTTTTGCCCCTTTCAAAAATCTTCTTTTTGTATGATATGTGGTAATACATATAATCAGTGTTTGACTGAATGTATGGGACATAGAATTAAATCAAATACCCAACTGAAACCAAACGGTCAGTCCCTTTAAAAAAGATACCAGTGAAATACAACACCAGTGCCATCACAACTTTATAGAGCTGACCAAAATTTCTTGGCAGAGCACAGGCACGTGTTACAGTGAGAAATTTAACACAATGACAAGTTAAATTTTAACCTGTTATTAACGTCTTCTCATAATTGATAATTCTCATAATTCATAATTGATACCTCAGTTGTTTATTATTTTAAGTGCTGACAATAGTGTTACACCCTAAGGTGCCCTCACTGTGGATAAAATGTGATGAAGTGCCTTCAGGACAGGTAAACCAATAAAGATAAAAGGCTAAAAAGCTTTGTGGAGTTAATACGTTTCTTGCACTACAATCACCTTTCACCCCAAGTTGTTTGTTTATATGTTTAAAAATGTAAAGGGTTTAAAGAGAAGATTTTAGTTACATACAAAAGTCAATATATTGGAAGTTACTAGGAGAAAAAGAGGCTAAAAAAATGTGGAAAATAGAATAAGTGGGGTGTTGACATTCAGTTCTGGTACTTAATTTATAAGTACCTTGTTATTAAATTGAATAATAGTTAGCTCTGGACAAGAAATCAAGTATTGGACTAGAGGCTTTCCACCAAGCAAAGGTGCCACTGTCACAGGAGGAACAGTGTTAAGTAAAGATTATCCATTTACAATGTTACAGGCTTGATTTTTTTTTTACTTCTTTTTTCTGTTTGTAAAACAACAGTGTGACACCTGAGGTTGAAATAGATAATGTTATTATCTAGGCACACTGCCTGAAACCTTGTGCCCTGCAACCAAATCCCAGTGGTGCTAATATTCAGTACAACATTACTCACGTTTATGTGATACTGTTTTATTTTAGTTTAAGTCTAAATTCAAGCAGAACAGCAAATTTTAGGGGCACAGGTGGCTGAGTGGTTAAGGCGCACCCCATGTATGCGGACGGCCTGGGCTCAAATCCAGCCTGAGGCCCTTCACTGCACGTCTCTCCCCAACTCTCATCCCTGTTTCCAACTCTATCCACTATCCTCCTCTACCAAATAAAGGCACAGAAATGCCCAAAATAAGCCTTTAAAAAAAAAAAGGACAGCAAATTTTCAAGATTTATTTTTTGGCGTGTTATACCTATACTGATAGAGGGGGACAGTGAACAGACTTGAGGGAGTGTCGAAAGACATGCAGGAAAGGAACTGCAGCCTGGACTTAAATCTGGTTACATCATTACTGCAGAAAAGCACATTTCAAAGAGTCAAGATCCACTGGCTAAAGACATATATGAGAACAGTAATAGATATTGACCCAAGGTCAAGGAAATCCAAGAGTATCTCAATTATTTGACCTTAAATTCCAATTCTAATGCCAAAAACCTTTTTTGTTTTGCTACATGAAAAATTAGTGGCAAAGAAACGTGTATGTGATACGTCCACTATGCTATTAGTCTACATGGAGCACACACTAGCTGAAGGATTGTGGATTATTTGAGTCACCTTATGGGACCTGTGTTTTCAGTGGATTTGTGATATAAGGGGACTCAAGAGTCTGTAAGATACTTAAAATCTCCCTGATCAGCCCTCACAGTATGTTCACTTCTGTGGCCATAAACTGCCCTCCTAAGACTCATTATTTTAGGGAAACCTAAAGCCTTTGTGACCCAAAATCTTTGTTCTTAACACACAACTCACAAGGTCCTGAACTTTCAACTCTTAAGTCTTCAAATCGCTAAATTGTATGATCACATTCTCTCACATTCAGAGCCAAAAGAGTGCAAGAGTGCTTTGAGGACTTTAATGAACATTTAAAAATTTTGATTTTTATTACCCTGAAACTGTCACTGTTGAAATTACAGGAGGATTTCAGAAACTGCCTTTCAAATGAAAGAAGTGGAATTGTAAATGCTTAAATTACTTTTTAGTGATTTCCAGTTCTTCTTTCTTACAAGGTCATCCAAAGAAGAATTTGCCTGCCTTGATTAAAATCTTAATTTCTGTATGTTAAAAACCCCCAAAGTTATAGTAAATAAGGCATAAAAGTCAAACTTGCCCAACATCATCACATTACAGTATGAACTGCTATCATTTTAGCATTGCATTATTCCTTTAGAAATTTTAACATACATTTGTTTACTAACTTGTTATATTGTGTTTCTTTGGAAGGATTGGTCTTTGTTTGCTCTGCACTGCATTAAAATGCTATCCAGGGACATAAAATACTAAAGCCATCCCAGTGAACTGCTGATGAAAATCCTGCGGATCTTTGTTTTACTTCTCATCATTAGTATCCTGATTAAAGGGGAGAGCCACACTTCAGCTCACCTATTGCTCATCCATTCAGCAACTTCATTTTCTGGTTTTGCAGTGTGTACAAAGCCTTACAGTGCCATATGCATCACTTGCCTTAAAATAGTCTATGAAATTCAATTTAACGTGGTAAACAGTATTTAGTTTATTTTAATCTCATTAACATGAGTGTTTGTCCATTATACTGGGATCCTTATATGACAAGCTCAATTGATTTTCACCACAGATTTTTAACGTCTCCAAACTATTTACCATTTAGTGTCTAAGTTATATAAAACATTATTTATATAGAAACATCGTAAGTGAACTGGCTGAACGACTTATTAAGAAGAACCAAACTGCTACAGAATTATGGATTTTATATCCTTAGATCACCTGGAGCCCTGAAAAAAACTTGTTTTAATTGTGATTAGACCAGTGTTTTTCCAACCCTCTAACTCTAATGTTTTTAATCATTATTAATTCACTGTATTACTGTTACTGTTGATGAGTGCAAAATTAAACATTTAATGCTCTCATTATCAGCCCTCAAATGTTTGTAAGGCTGTTCTTGAGTGTTCCTAGCTAAGGACAAGTCACAGATAAGAAAACTTCATCTCTCTAAAACTTCATTTTCATTTTCTTGAAGTGTAAAACTGATTGAATGCTGTGTGTCTATCATCCTTGTTTTAAGGTTTGCATTCCTTAAACAAGTTAACCTCAAAGTCTTTTTTAAATATGAGATTATATCATGTTTCTAATGCCCACTTAATTCTTATTGGCTGAAGGTTGTGCTATTAATTTCTGGCAATGGACTGCCAATCTATTGTCAATTTAGAAAAGCACACAGAGAGCGCAGACCTTCGCCATTAGCTCTATTTCCCAATAGTACAGAATCCTTTAAAAAAATCCTGGATCCAGGCGGTGATCCGGATCGCTCCCAAAATCTGATCAGTTCTTCCTTATGCCATTTCTGACATTGCCTGAAAATTTCATCAAAATCCGTCCATGACTTTTTGAGTTATGTTGCTAACAAACTAACAAACAAACTAACAAACCCTGCCGATCACATAACCTTCTTGGCGGAGGTAATTAAATCAGCATGTGTTTGAAGCTTACAGTCAGGAATTCAATGGTATCAACCTAAATGCAAAATAAATAGCAACAGGAGACAATCAAAGGTTCTAATTCCAATTTATTGCAATAGTTTGATGGTTAAATGTTGAAGTACAACTTTGTATGTCTGCAGCATCAACTTAACCTTTTACAGAACCAGAGAACCTTGATGTCTTTGCTGCACCTAAAAAATAAACATCTGGAATAAAAAAAGGAAAGAAACCTAAAACTTTTAACACAAGAAAATTACAACAATGAAGAAGATTTTAAGATGATAATCTTAATCAAAACTCTGATTGAAGTCCTTCAGTACCATTTCCTTTTGGCACCACAAGATGGCGTTTGTAGCAAAGAAGCAGTAGGAAGTACTATGACCCTCTGAGCTGACTGATGCTTTGTATCCCAGTCCATTACCTCACATCCAACTTCCTCGTCATTTGACTCTTGTCCTTTACTTTCTGACACCTCCCTGCACACGAACCCTTTCTTTATTACCTGTGCTGCCTTGTGTCTTATAATCTGTGTGTACTAATGAACAAGCTTTGTTACTTATAAAATCTTTTGAGAACATACTTAATAATAACTTTCTTAGTCTTTGTTTAGTATCTGTCATTGTTGGTTAACCACAGAGTTGAGTGGGAGTGTTTCCAGTGCTTCCACAAAACTTGATTGTCACAACTGGGAGCGCTACTGAAGCAGACATCCCACAGGCTTACATAGTATCCATGGTGATTGTGTAGGAATCAGCCAAACTGCCCACTGGAGACATTTAGTCACTTATGGTTTTAATTAGAATCTGTCAGTGCAAATGCCTCAAAAAGAAGTTACAGATGCAGAGGGTGAGAATGATTTTCCATGGGCATTAGAATAACAACATTAACTGCACACATTAAGCTTACAATGCTGATGTTTATTCTTCAGATAATTTGAATCCTTTGAGAGTTTGTTTGTCTAAAAATATACCTAAAGATGTTGATTTGGTTTTACTATCTTCAATAGTTCTCATGTAGAGGTGGAAACGTAGGCTGCCAAACTCTTAAACATTGTTAGGTTATGTGGTGACTGTAACTTGTCTGTAGGTGAGAATGTGACTGTGACGGTTTTATTTTCCCTGTCGCCTTTTCTCCACTCAAACCATGAAATCTTCAAGATAACCTATCCGATTTTCTTTTTCACTCTTGCCTCTCACAGAAAGAAGTTTTTTATGCAGTTTGCCTGTCAGTCAGTGGAGAGGGAAAAATACCAGGGGCCTGTCAGGGGAATTTTATGGTAAAGATGGTAAAGACAGGGTGAAAAACTTTCTTGTTTGCGTTCACACGTGTAGCTTATCTCGGTAAATTCAGCAAATTTTCAGGAGTTTTGTGAAAGTGCGACTAGGGCTGAAGCGTTAGCCCTGTGATTGACTGGTCACCAGTCCAGGAAGTAACCCATGTCCAATAGCAGTTGGGACTCACCACAGAAGGGGGCTGAACAGGATATATAATGACAAATGTGAAAGTTCGAAATATACAGTATATTTTGCCAGCAACACATAGAAGTAATGATATTTAGAGTAGCTTTATACTGTTGCCCTCTTGCTGTTGAGGTTTGAGTTCTGTTAATTAAGTTTTGTAAAATTTAAAGAAAACGCATCTTGGTGGGCATTAATATTGTCAGCAGATTTGAAGTTAATCTTTGTCTTGTCTTTAGATTAAAATTCCTTTTAGTTACACTATCAATGCACTATCAAAAATTTAATAATACTTACACTACTTAAATAATCCAATCTCTTCTTGTGAATTTATATATTTTGTGTACATTAGGGAAATATCCTAGATGTTGAATGTCCAACAGTCCAGCTCTAACATCCATCTTCTTCCGCTTGCCACGTTGCAGTGCTGAGCAAGTCAACCCATACATCCTCCTCCCCAGCAACACTTTCCAACTCCTTCCCAGGGTTCCCTCCAGGTCATTCTGGGTCTTCCCGAAAATCTCCTCCCAGCCGGTTGTGCCCGGAAGACCTCCAAAGGAAAGTGCCCAAGAGGCATTCTGATCCGATTCCAGAACCACCTCAACTGGCTCCTTTGGATGCGAAGGAAGCAAGGTTAGAATAGTTTTGGATTCTTCATTAGTTTTTTTTATTTCGTTTTCACTTCCTGTGTTCACTTTCAGTTTAGTTTGAATTAGGATTTACTTCTGGTTTGTTAGTTTAGTTTAGTTTTTATTTTGCAAAAATGCTTCGTTTTCTTTAGTTTTTATAAGTTTTAGTGTTAGTTTTATTTTTTTATTTGGATACATATCAGGGCTGAGTGAACATCATACATTTTAAAAAACATATTCAAACAGACTACTCTTCACTTATCATTTTATTTATTTAAAGATGATGCTTGAATACAACCCCAGACATCAAACTACCGTTATGCAAAGTCTTAACCAATCAGTTCAGGCCATTTCACACTCCCCAGACTTGGGTGTAGGTGCCAGTCAGTATGGTTGTGTCAGAGACTAAAACTAAAGACATTTTGTCTCTATTTTTATTTCAGTTAGTTCAGTTTAGTTAGTTTTGTAAGTGCACTATACAGTGTTAGTTAGTTTTTTTTGCTTTTTTTGTTTTTTGTTTTTTGGTAAAGCTTAGTTTTGATTTAGTTTTAGTTAACTAAAATGATTTTGGAATTTTAGTTTTAGTTATTTGGTCAGTTTTAGATAACTATGATAACCTTAGAAGGAAGAGCGGCTCTAGAACTCTTAGCTCCCTCTGGATATCTGAACTCCTCACCCTGGCTGTGTCTGAAACCACTCACTCATTCCCTACTTCCTATCCACTCTATAGTGAGCAGCATATAGTGGACTATATAGTGGACTCAACTGCAAAACACAAAAATGATTTGACACTGATTGATTGATGATTGACACTACTCCTGCCACGAGCAACGCTGTCATCGCCATCTCACAATTTAAACGTTTACCAACAACAGCTTTGATGATTTCGATGACAACGGATGAGGATCAAAATTAGTGATAGAATTTCACTGAAAACTGATATTAAATGTGATGTATTTTCCCCCCAAAAAATAAAAATACTGATAGATAAAAAAGCTTATGTCTTTAGTGGTAAAATAGTGTACATTTTTGTGTGTATTACCACTCATTTTTGCACAAAGATAATGGTCTCATGTCTAGTAATCCTCAGAGTTACTCTGTTTTAAATCCTTAACATTTTCTTACAGATTTGGTTAAAACCAACAAACAAAAAAGTATTGTATAAAGTTTTTATATGTGTGTCTGTGCTCCTCTCATTCGTCCGTCATGTTTGAGAGCAGCAGCCGTGATGCATGATGGTAAATATTGCTGGGCTAGTGAGCATCGGTTGTTTACTACTTTTCAAAATGCATTGTGGGATAGAATGAGTGCAATATATAGTGAATAGCAATGCTCACTCAGAATTCGGACACCACTACAAAATGGCATATTCACTATATAGTGCACTATATAGTGAATAGGGAGTGATTTCGGACACAGCCCCTATCTCTAAGGCTTAGCCCATCCACTCTTTGGAGAAAATTCATTTTGGCTGTTTGTATCCGCAATCTCATTCTTTCGGTCATAACTCCCACGCTCCCTTTACCCTCACTTGTGAACAAGACCTCAAGATACTGAACTCCTTCACTTGAGACAGAGACCCCTCCCCACCCAGAGGGGGGAATCCACCATTTTCCTACAGAGAACCATGGCCTTAGACTTGGAGGTGCTGACTGTCATCCACACAGCTCTAACATATTAGTCTTTTTTTAGTCTCCGTGATAAAACCTAAACTTTTCATTTGAGTTTCCATCACCGTAGATGTATTTTCAACTAGTCATAGTCTCATCCTCCTCCTCCTCATGGAAAAAAAGGTAGTCCACTAGCATTTCAAGTTATAGTTTTAGTAGATAACACTAATACTGGTTGGACACCCAATCTCCTCTAACCTGAGGATGACCATGTGTTGAGACACATCCATTGTGGTTTTTACTCGCCATGCTCACTCATAAAACACTCTAAAGGACATATGTGAGATCTAACCCTTAAGGTTTTGAAAGTTTTTCTGTTTATTTGGTCATGCACCTAAAGAGGTTTAATTTTCTTGACTTGGCTTTAAATGTTAAGAAAATAATACATTTAACTACTTTAATCTTCAATTTTATCCTCAAAGTCAATATCATTTGTACTTTTTGCTGTAAGTACTGGACTTAAAAGCACCCTAACTTGAAACAGCAGTTGCAACCTAAAGTATAGCAGATCTTAAATGTGATAATCTTGGCATAAATCCTAACAAAAGCATCATAATAAGAAGACCAGCTCACTATGTCCTACCTGGTAGCTTTGCAAAGGTGTTTTTCAAATAAACCCCTCTACCACCATCTAGTGGCAGGAAAGTGAAGTGCAGGACATACATCCTCTCAATGACCCAGTTGCATATGGGCAATGCAGCACATATAGAACTGTTCAATAATTAATCGTACTGCACTTTATCAAAGTCAAGACTGTATGACTTCAAGCATGACTCTGTTTCTCCTGCAAACTGTTCACTAGTGACAAGTTTGTTAAAGAACTTAAAATTAACCCAAAATGGTCAGTTTACTATAGCTCTTAGATTATCAAAAAGTACTTGTAACATCCCTAGATACCCAAATAGGTTAAACAAAATGTCAAGCCATTTTCAAACCATGTTCCTACATCCATGAACACCAAGTGCAATCTACCTTAAGCTGCAGCAGATTGGTGGGAAAACAAATGCTTTTAGTCACAAGTCTGGGCAGTGTTGCAGTATTTCGATGCCATGCCAAGGAGTGATATTAATAGAAAACTCCAAACACACCACAATGCATTTATCTTCCAAGCAGCCAATGGTAGGAGAAGAATAGGAGGCTGTGTCTGCCCCCACTGGGTGATAAGTGCAATGTCAGAGAGAAGCCACTGACATCGCCCAGAGCTCAGTGCAGCTGTGAGGAGAGCAAGAGAGAAAAGAACGGAGGGAGGGGGCTTTAGCATCCAGCAAGAGAAAAGGAGGGAAATTCACATGGAGGAGGGGTTTTAGCAAGAGTGAGAGAGCTTAAAAGAGATGGTGAGAAAATGCAAGAGAGAGAGAGAGAAAGGCTGCGTGTGTGAGAGAGGAAGATGCTGTTGCCAGGGAACAGCGGTGAAGTAGAAACGTCCATCTTTTCCAGCTCATGGCTGAAGGAGGATTAAAAAACATACTGTCAAATCATGGATGCGAAATTGACTGAACTTGAAGAGGAAGAAAACAGCTGATCCAGACAAAGAGAATCAAAGAGAAGGTAGGCAGGTGTGATTACATAACAACCATACCATAGCTCCCATTTGGGTGACATCATCACAGCAGGATTATAGCCTGGGGTGGGAGCATTAGTGTCGGCGGAGGGAGGAGGGGGTTAGAGGGGGAATCAGCAGAGAGAAGCAGAAGTAAATGGGAGAAAAAGAGAGAGAGAGCCAGTGTGATCATCATGAGACGGGCTAAAAGCGCAGGGCGAGGATTATCTTTTGTCCAAAAAGCAGCGACAGATCTGACTGGCAGAGGAGAGGGAAAAGATGAGAGCAGGATGGCGTTCGTTATGTGCTGACCCCGACTTCCCTGACTGTTCTCTCTACAGGAGGACGCGATTTCTCCATCATCGTCTTTTTGAAGCAGCAAGAGTCATCACGCAGCCTTGAACCTGAGCACACGAGTGTCCTACCTGCAGATGTAAACATTCAACAGAAACAGAGCCTCACTCTGCTCAGGCAGATTTCAGGAAGGAAGAGAAGCAGCAACAAGCAAAGTAGGGAAGCCTTCGATTCAGTGAAGAGGAAGGCTTCCTGGTTACATTATGTGAGTACCCTGTCTTCACATGATCCATGATTTTTCTGGTATGAGCATAAGAAAATGCTTTTTTTTATAGGTATATAATCTCTATCAGACCTTTTGTGATTTCATATTTAATTTTCCTCCACTCTATGATTCATGAGATATTCTCTGGCGGTAAGGAGAGGAATACAGTCGTGACAGCTGTAGCTGCCCTCCACAAATATACTTCAATAATGTTCAGAAAATATGGCTTCTTAACCTACTTTTTCTGGCTAAATGTCACATTTTTTGTGATTAGGATAAGATAGAGCTTAGTTAACCCAAGGAAATTTTGATGCTCCAGTATACACATTAATGAAGCGTATTATAGATATGATGGAAATTCAAAGAAACAGGCTCCAAAATAGCATGAATAGAACTATGATAAGTCAAGAAACTGAGAAAGCTAAGCACAAAAAATGGCATTACACATAGGGGTTGATTATTTCCAAGTTTCCCAATTTTTTTATATAATTGTGCAATCTGATTTGGATGCTGTAACATTCAAACAGGAATCTAAGGAACATTACAGCTTGTTTGGTCACTTTCATTCAAATCTCAGCTATTCACTTCCAACTAAGCCAGTTATCTTTATCTTTTACACTCTTTTTAAATGATACCTTAAGCTGCTTCAGTGCGATTTTCACTCAGCCATTGGTGTTAAATATTAAAGAGAAACTGTTGTGCAGACAAAAATCTGGGCCTTCTAAAGCTCTACACATCTTGTTTGTAATCTAACAAGTATAGAAAGACTGACTTGATTGTGATGTTTCATCTTGCTTTTCATATCTGTGGCTCCGTTTATGCTTATCTCCAAGCTGCAAGCCATGCAAATGACTCCATGATGCAGAGGAGGAAGAATACAGTGTTCTGTTCAAGAGGACATTTTGGCACGCTATGTCATGAGACTTTAAAAATATGAAAAATATTCAGCAAAACAACTAGAACACAAATTAGACTTCTTTTTTTATTAAACCCGGAGCATTTTTAAGAGTTTGTGTTCAGTCTCAGAGATTATGTAGTTTTAGGTGAAAATTTCACAAGATAGTGTTTGGGAAATGAATGCAGCTCTGCCATCTGGACTCAAATCCCCACCAAACACGTGCTACAGCAACATTACTTAGAGTCCATCAATCATCAGTTCACTGTGTGAGCAGCTGAGCCATCTGCACAGACCACACACGCATTGATCTGCTGTTTCCATGTGAATTTTTCTCCTCTGTTTCCTGTGAGTAGTATCCCTCTCTCTCTTAATTCAGTGATCAAAGCACTACAGGAAGAATTCTTGAGAGGATAAGAGAACACAAACGGTGACTCCAGTGTCTTTTAAGTCTGGAGCAGCTTTATTCAAGTGACATTTCTGGAGTTCCCCATCAGGCCCACATCAAACACTGGTACTGTGTTGCAGCTTGGTTATCTTTTTGAATCAAATCACAACACAGGAGCTCCAGCAGCATAAAGCCTGAGGCCTAGTGCCTTTTAGCCTACTTTTATCTTCAGTATAGGCACTTTTGTGTTTTGCTGTAGCGCATCAGTGCCATCCCAGTGGACAAATGGACTGTGCTAACGTCTGCTGTAGCATGAACCCTGGTTGGGACTGTGATGTAGGAAGGAAACTCCTCCCCCATACACACATTTCTGACACGAGACTTCCACATGATGCTCGCTCCATGCGTGACTGATCTTATTTGACAGCAGCCGGGCGAAACACGAGACACCGTAAAACTTAACATCAAAGCTGTACCATAAAGAGAAACATCCAGCATCATATGGAGACTCGGTCATTTCTGATTTGGTTATGTAACATGTGGAAGTTGAGATCACTATCTGCGGTCTGCCAGCATTTGTGATTTTATTTTGTATGGCCCTGAGGGACTGTATGAGCAATGGGGTGTTTTATTTTTATCTCCTTCCCCTAGGATGTTTGGAAAGAAGTCTCACTGGGACATATTTTTACAAATCTGTGATTAATTATGACATCACATTGCAATTATTACCCTGGGCTAAAAGCACCCATGACTACAGAAAAAGGTAGACTTTTTGTAAAAGATTCAGAAAGCTCGTCAATGGAGTCTTTTATTAAAGCTGGCTCCTTACAGCTTTTTTTATTTGCATAAAAAAACCCTCACTGGCCTTTTCTAAGTGCTTTAAAGATGTTTATGTATGACTTCCACAAATTAACTGGACTTGAAACAACAAAACATATCAATGCAAGTTCAATATGGAGCCCCATAAAGAGTGGTTTACACAGTTTAAACAGAGCACTCAAAGATCATTAAGGAGAAGACGACAGTTGAATACAAAATTTATTTTTATATAAGCTTGATAACCAATTATATTTCTTTTTTACTAATTAAAAATCATTAAATACAACACTCCTAAATAGGCTGAAGTCTTTTCTTCTAAGACCCCCCTCTAACACAAATGCTTACACCTAGTACACCCCCTAAAATTCAGCCCATTTACTGCTTAGTTTTTACGTTTGAGTCTTGGAGTAATGTGTCGCTACTTGTAATGGAGTGGTAATGTGCTACACGCCCCTTGAACCAAATGTTCAGGGAAATCTCCGTGAACCTTGAAAATTGTCTGCAAAATTTAAAGATTAAAACAACAACCTGATATTTTAATTTTTCTACAACACGTTATTGTCCTTTTGATTTCAAACAGTCTTTTTCTTTTTAAAATGCATGCAGTAGAAATGACAGGTATTGTCAGGGTTTCACCACTATCTTTTGTTTAAGAACACTCCCACACATTGTCTTATTTGCCAAAAAAACATCACTTATTTGCCAATTTCAGCACTTGACCATCATCAGGCAAATAGCTTCTTTACAATATTCTCAAATAGGAAGATGCTGTTCACTTCTAACCAGCTGATCATTGTCATGATGTCAGACCTCAATCAGCAAGTTAATAAACAAACCACAAACATCATCTTCCTGACTGAAAGAGTAAATGTGATGGAGAACCGAAAGCCTGAGAGGCAATTTTCAACAAAACTATTATACATGTTGTCAAATTGTCAGACTAAAGGTTTTGGAAGAGAGATAAATTATAATCTAAACCAGGAAAACACTACAGTAGATCAAATAATTCTAGTCTAGTTTATCGTAGTATTTCCAAAAACGTCTCTATGAATGGCCCCTAAAAATAAGACCTCTTAATGATCAATGTTGCATCAAATACATATGAACAGGCACAAAAGACAACTCACTGGGTTAAAAAAAAAATGCCTGATAGTCCCTGTGTTTCCTATTTATCCAAAAATGTCTAGAGCATGGGACACACCAGTCTTTGGAAAAACATAACAATTCAAAAGAGTGTAGTTCATCATTAAGCCCTTTCAGAGCCAGTGTTTGGAACGTGTGGATCTAGTAAGCCTCTTGCTGTTTGAGAATATCATCCTGACCTCCCCCCTAGGTGGGAGGAAATGTCATGGTTTGCATCATTAATAATGCACAGGCACTGGTTGGTCTCTTTCATTTCTTTATTGTTTTGCTTTTTCCCTCACTGATCCTTTCTGTTAGCTTACTTGTTGTTTTTACAACATGGATAAGAGCAACTCATCCTGGTACTTCACCCAAACAATGCCAGCCCCTCCCCTTCCTAGGAGAAAACGTTCAATAAAAAACAAAATTATAGATGTACATGAGTGTGTGTTTTCAGGCTCCCTCCATTAAACTGGACAACCAGCCCCATCTTGTGACTGGAGATGTCGTCACATACCTTATGTGTGTTTGATCTTAACACTTGAATGTGGTGAATAAGTTGGTGAACGTGTGAAAAAGCTGTTGACAGGCAGACGACTATAGTTCCTGGTGTCACAGATCGATCGCTAGCTTAGGGCTTGTTTTCCCTCCAAACGGGGGCGCGGTCACATTTAAAAGCGTTAGTGATGTTGCACTGCTCTTATATGCTGGCGAGGCTTTGCCTATGTGGGTTGAAATTACCGCACTCCACTCCACCCCACCTTGCAGGGTCACTTTGATAAACTTCTCAAAAATCAGGGTAACTGTATTTAAGACTGATGTTAACTCTCTTCCAGGATCTTAAGCCCCCTTTTTAAACATCATGAATTGTAGACATGTTGCACGTTGCCTTTTAGCCTTTTTGTAGTCCTCCATTATATTTTCTCTCTCAGTCAGGAAGTTTTTTTTTGTTGTTGTTGTTTGTTTGCTGACTTAAATCTGACATCATTATGATGATGATTAGCTGAGCACAGGTTTGTAGCCACACCTTGTTTAAGATTTCCTGCCACAAACTATTTGCCTCATGAAGGTTAAGGACAGGAATGCTGCAAAATAACATTTTTGCATGTTAGACGGTGTGTTGGGGTTTCCTTTGAATTTTTTAACACATTGCCCTCCAGCACACCTGTCTTATGAATTAAGACATTGCAAATCATCTTTTTCTGATGTAAACTACTGACATTTGTAACTTGGTTTCAAGGGGCAAGGGGGCAATCAAAAATGAGGGGCAGAGGTAAAATTTAGAAATAAGATTAAGACAGTATAGGAAAAGCCTTTTTAAGTCAACAAGTCAGTCTTGCTTATTTATTTTTGGGGGTAGCCTGTAAATCTTTTTATATTCTGTAAAGACTTGCATCTTATATATTCATGCATTCACAGCATTCTCAAACAGTGTTTCTTAAAGGATGGTTGATTTTGAATCATATATGGCTTTGATGCTGCCCTTTTAATTTCTACTGTTCTTCAAGGGCAAATGCGCTAAAGCCTACATTTCCCATAATTCATCTAGATATCTGTCATTAAACCCTCCCTGCCAAGCAAACACCCACATCTTTCAAACTCCACACCTTCACTGCGTAGTCTGGACCTCTTCTTTGTCTCAGGACAAATTTCATGCCATCCTGATGAAATCATCGGGGTTGATTTAAATGGGTGGAGTCCCTTTTTTTAGACAGCCGACGTGCTGCATCTTTTAACAAGCTTTTAACTCTTTGTTTACTGCCAAATGACTTTGTGTCCTCGTTTTGTTGAACACAGAGAGCTGACGCCTGTCCTCCCTGGCAGAGGATGGGTACAGCAGAAGCCACTTTACGCATGGACAGCATGGAGGTTAAGGACGAGTGGCAGGATGAGGACTTCCCGAGGTAATCTGTGATCTGATGTGTTTACAGCATGTGCGTAGGAGAGAGAGAGACTGTGGATGTCTGTTGGTCCGATTTGTGGGCAGTAACAAACCCAGCGATGATGGGAAGTCAGACGTGTAATGTTGAAAGGCAGCAGGTGTGTTCTTTCCTAGTTGTAGTCATGATGTGTTACGTGATTGTATTATATCATGCTAGTAAACAACTAGCAGCAAAGGTCATCAGAATGGTTGATTCTTCAGCACCTTTGACTAAAACAATGTTGTATCAGTTACTTTAATGATGATTATAGTATTAAAAAGTACCAAAGCTGCAATTGCCAACCGTATTTTTAAGCACAAGCTGTTGCCAGTGAAGTTGTGCAGTTTTGAAGGTGGGCGTTCATTTTTCCCTAATGAAAAATAAGACATTACTAATACCTGGTGTCAAGGACTTCTGTTTTTGTTGAAAAATATCCATAGTGTTTGATTTATACTTGCATACCTAGGTTTTAAGTTCTGGTGTTGTGATATCCCTACAAGCAGCTAGTAATTAGGGACAAAAAGCAAACACATCACAGTGTCCATTAATTGGAAAAGATTTGACCATCCAGACTCTTTTCCTGGGAAAAATCGATAGCGCAAGGAAATGTGTTTGTGAAAATAAGAAGTGTAAACCTCTTATTCAAATGACTGAATGCATAATTATATTCAATATGTATGTGGTTAGCAGTTTAAACATGGAAATGTTTGATGTTAATCTATTGAAAGTCATTTTTGTATTTATTAAACAAAATTATTTCCTTTTAGCTCAACTGGAAACAGCTTTTAAAATAATTAAGAAAATCTTTAAGGGCAAAAAAAACACTCTGCAGTGCAAGAAGATTTAACATAAAAGTAATCACATTCATTAATTTTCTATCTTGATCTAAACTATTTGCTGTTTTAGATAACAGTAAAGTAGTTGCCTTAAGTTAAATCCTTATAGAAACATGTTCACCATTGCTTTCACCCTGCAAATTGTTTTTCTCCTCCCTGCTGCTGTTTAATTCGCTCTTTAATATCCGTTGGTGCTGTCACTAACTCGCCTCTACAAAGCCAGTGACAGCTTAATAACAGCAATTACTCCAGCAGCACCATCAGCTAGCCCGTACTTGTGGTGTTTTAGGGCGTGTTTGTCTATGCATGCATGTCTGTGTTAATGTCTTTCTGTGTCAGTGTACAGTATTTGTGTGAGAGCTTTCTACTGTAATCTAACCTTCTTGTCCCTTAGTGCAGACAGTTCACCTCTTATTATAATGTTTGGAGGGAGGGGGTAATTACTGGTGTTGCTTTTTCAAACAGCACATATTGTTTCAAAGGACTCATGGCAGTTTATCACAGTAGTGACGGTTCAGAAACAAAGGGCATAGTTAAAATAATAGTTAATATGTTATGGTTTATTCAAGCTTCTTTGTCACAGCTGTTTGTTTTACATGTAAATTCATATACAGTTGCTAGAAAAAGTATGTGAACCCTTTGGGATTTCTTGGATTTCTGCATAATTTGGTCATCAAATGTGTTCTGATCTTCATCTAAGTCAAAACAATAGACAAACACACTCTGCTTAAACTAATACTGCACAAAAATGATATGTTTTCATGTTTTTATTGAACAAAGCATGTAAACATTCACAGTGCAGGGTGGAAAAAGTATGTGAACCCCTAGGCTAATGACTGGTTGACCCTCTGTTGGCAGCAATAACCTCAACCAAACGTTTCCTGTAGATGTAGATCAGACCTGCACAACAGTCAGGAGGAATTTTGGACCATTCCTCTTTACAAAACTGTTTCAGTTCGGCAATATTCTTGGGATGTCTGGTGTGAATCGTTATCTTGAGGTCATGCCACAGCATCTCAATCGAGCTGAGGTCAGGACTCTGACTGGGCCACTCCAGAAGGTGTATTTTCTTCTGTTGAAGCCATTCTGTTGTTGATTTACTTCTATGCTTTGGGTCGTTGTCCTGTTGCATCACCCTTCCTCTGTTGAGCTTCAGTTGGCGGACAAATGGTCTTAAGTTTTCCTGCAAAATGTCTTGATAAACTTGGGAATTCATTTTTCCATTAATGACAGCAATCCATCCAGACCCTGAGGCAGCAAAGCAGCCCCAAACCATGATGGCCCCTCTACCATATTTCACAGTTGGGATGAGGTTTTGATGTTGGTGTGTTGTGCCTTTTTTCTCCACACATAGCGTTGTGTGTTCCTTCCAAACAACTCAATTTTGGTTTCATCTGTCCACAGAATATTTTGCCAGTAGTGCTGTGGGACATCCAGGTGCTCTTTTGCAAACTTCAAACGTGCAGCAATGTGTTTTTTGGACAGCAGTGGCTTCCTCTGTGGTGTCCTCCCATGAACTTCATTCTTGTTTAATGTTTTACTTATTGTAGATTTGTCAACATAAATGTTAGCATGTGCCAGAGATTTCTGTAAGTCTTTAGCTGACACTCTAGGATTCTTTTTCACCCCACTGAGTATTCTGCGCTGTTCTTGTAGTCATCTTTACAGGACGACCACGCCTATGGAGAGTAGCAACAGTGCTGAACTTTCTCCATTTGTAGACAGTCTGTCTTATCATGGACACATGACCATCAAGACTTTTAGAGATACTTTTGTAACCCTTTCCAGCTTCAGGCAAGTCAACAATTCTTGATCGTAGGTCTTCTGAGAGCTCTTTTGTGCCAGGCATGGTTCACATCAGGCAGTGCTTCTTGAGAACAGCAAATTCAACACTGGTGTGTGATTTTTATAGGGCAGGGCAGCTTTAACCAACACATCCAATCTCATCACATTGATTGGACTCCAGGTTGGCCGACTCCTAGCTCCAATTAGCTCTTGGAGAAGTCATTAGCCTAGGGGTTCACATGCTTTTTCCACCCTGCACTGTGAATGTTTACATGCTTTGTTCAATAAAAACATGAAAACATATCATTTTTTGCACAGTATTAGTTTAAGCAGAGTGTGTTTGTCTATTGTTGTGACTTAGATGAAGATCGGAACACATTTGATGACCAATTTATGCAGAAATCCAAGAAATCCCAAAGGGTTTATATACTTTTTCTAGCAAATGTATCTAGCAATAATAAACACAAAACAATAATTAAATTATTAGGACAACAATGCAGTCATTTTATTTCTGTCTATCTCTGCAGGCCACTTCCAGAGGATGGAGATGGCCTCACTGACAACAGAACAAGTAAGTGGAGTAAAGTAAATACACAGTCTTTATTTTAAGTCTTTTAGATATACAGATATATTCACTTCTTGGGATTTAGCTGCAGCTTTTTGAGACCTCAAAAAAAAAAAAAACATAATTCTTTCTCTCTTCTATCCATCTCCTCTTTTATTCTTTTGGCTTGGCAAAATTGTCCCATTGTCTTTAGTCTACCTGTTTTATTTAGTTGTTGGTTAAGGATTTTATAAGGGCTGTCAAACTAAAACATTTTTGATTGTGATTCATCTAAGAATTTCTGTAGTAAATCACTAATCATCTGTACTTTGTCACAGTTTGGATTTTACTATTTTTCATCTAAAATTGTTTTTGTTTGATTTTGATTTCTGTACTATCTTAAACTAAGTGTAAAAGACCTGCTTTTATTTTGAAAGAAAGATGGCTAGATTGAAGATTATGATATGAACTTTACAGCTGTAAAAGGAAACTTAGAAAATTGAAAGGAAACTAAGGAAGAGTAAAAAGGTAAATATTTGACATGAGGTACAGATGACTGACTCATCCACTCAGCTGTCTGTGAGGTTTTAAAGTGATATGACACATTAAAGAGCAGTGGTGGACTTATTTTACATCACTGTGGCTAAAGGGAGATACTCAGTGGCTTAACTAAAGTGTGCTGAAAAGGACAATAAAGTTGTGATTAATGGTCGTGCCCCATGTACGCAGGTGGCCCAGGTTCAAGTCTGGACTGTGGCTCCTCTCCTGTGTATCTCTCCCCCTCTTTCATTCCTGTTTCTAACTCTATCCACTGTTCTTCTCTTTAAACGAAGGCATAAAAAGCCCCCCAAAATACATGTTTAAAAATTATAATAAACCAGTTTTGAAGCTTTATTGCACCTTAATTATTGCATTAATGCTGACAGCTCTAGTTTTTATGTTTTAATTGTACAGCGGTTGACTTTTGTTGCTTTTCCAGGTACATCTAAAAAATCAAATATCAAGGAAAAGGTTTAGTTCTTCCCCCATCAGTTTGAAAAGTAAAACTTTAATTGATTCTAGATTCATTACACATAAAGGGAACTTTTTATAAGCTGTTTTATGTTTTATCTTTGTGATTGTGGTTTACAGCTCACTAAAATAAAAAATCCAGGATCTTAAAACATTGGAATAATACCAAACAGATATGTTGACCTTCCTTAGTCATCCTGAGGAACTGCTTAAGTATTTTGGAGCCCAGCTTGCTTTGATAGCAGCCTTTGGCTCATCTGTGTTGTTGGTTCTGCTTTATCATCTCTTTCTTTTGACAGTATTCTACGGATTCATAACAAGTTTTGGCTCTATAGACAAGTCCTGCTGAAAGCTTGTCAGTAGACAGCTATTCTTCATACATCTGATTTGCTGACCATGGTATTACTGTGCTTTAGTGGCCAGTCTAACTTTCTGTGATGGGAAAGACATGCAGTTTATACAAAAAATTTGATTTCATTGTTTTCTTTTCTGCTGGTTCAGATCCTCCAACCTCCCTAAACGTCGGCGAGTCTGTTGCCCAGCGTAAACGCCGCACTCTGGTCGCCCCTGACATGAACCTCTCCTTGGATCAGAGCGAGGGTTCAGTGCTCTCTGATGATTTCCTGGAAACACCAGACGACCTGGACATCAACGTTGATGACATTGAGACTCCCGATGAGACAGACTCGCTGGAGTTCATCAACAATGGCAATGAGCTGGAGTGGGAAGGTCAGACAAAGGATGAATAATAATAAGTCCGTATTAGAGAACAATGGCATGATTATAGTTGAGAAAGGAAATGAGATTGAGATATAGTTTCTAAATGCTAAAGACTTATTTTCCAACAGCCAAGCTTAACTCTGTACTTCAGAGTTCAGAAAGAGCAGAATGTGCGGTTCTATGCAAAATACAGTTTTCCTTATATATAACCTCTGTGTAGTCACTGATTTAAAGAACAGCTGTTTGCTATGAACATGAAAATTCATGAAATGTGAAATAAACGTGAGAGTAAAGAGTTGTGAAAGAATAACTTTGACATTGTCTTTTAAGGCAAAACCCAGAAATTTCTGCCTCTCTATCAGAGTTTTATTCTCTTATTTGTACAGCTACAGCAGCTCTCTTCCCCTTATCCGTGCCATCTTTTCATGTCTTATTTTCTTTAAAACAATGTAGAAGGCTGGCTGAATGATTAGTATGTTAAAATCTTTCGTCTGTCACCTTGTGTCTAGACGACACTCCTGTGGCCACTGCCAAGCGTCTTCCAGGTGAAGGTGAAGAAGAGAGAGACTCATCAGGTCGTCTTTGGAGAACAGTAATCATCGGTGATCAGGAGCAGAGGATTGACATGCAGGTTATCAGACCCTACCTGAGGGTGGTCACACATGGGGGTTAGTAAACAAAGAGTGTATTTTTAGTTAGATACTGAATCATTAAATGTGTGCAATCTTTTTAAACTGTCCTTCTGTCTGTGTTTGTGTGTAAAATTGGAGATTTATTGATTTGGTATTTATCTAGTGCGTAGCTAGCCTTACTCTACATTTAATCAGGTTAAAGCATGTTGGTTATGGTCTACAAAGTATACCTGAAGCCACTGTCAATTTTCTTTGTAAGAAGGCATGGACTGAATGTATATTATCTTTTATTTCTTTATGATAAACATAATAAGATGAGAGAAAAAAAAAAAACTGTAGCATGATTTTGAACATCAAGGGACATCAGAGCTTGTTAAGCGAAACAAAAGCAAGGCAGGCTTACTTATGCAGCATATCATATGCATCAGTAAAATCATGTTGCTTTACGTTAACATTATACAATTTTAATGCTGGAAACAAGGACACATCTGCTACTACCAACTCATAACAAGTAAACAAAAAGCATGCACAGTAATAAAACTCAATAAGACAGGACTCATGCATAAAAACAACACTAAAATAAATTGTCTGAGACTGCTCGTTAAATCATGGACATTTCATACAACAAAGCATGCTAGTATAAACTAAATTAATGACAATTAACTATTTGCTTGTGTCATACTCTTAAGACAGCTGACAAAGATTGAGACTATCTTAGAACACTGGGGGGTACAGTTGCAGGGCTATTCGTATTATTCTATCAGTTTCAACAGCATGCTGTTGAATTTTTAAAAAACTGCCTTGGGAATAACCCTGGAAAACTGAAAAGATGGAATATCTCTGCCCTCAGCCTCTTGTCATAAATGGCATAAGCTTCTTAGGTATTCAGTTGAAGCACTCATGAATGACTTAATGTCTGGATCCTCTTGTACCTATTTTGTTATCACTTTTTTGACGGCAGCAGAATTGAATCCATAGCAGGTATCTCTCTATCACTGTTCTCATATGCTACAAGTTCAACGCTGCCACAAGGCAGGCATAAAGTTGAAGCACAGAAAGTCATTGCTATGTAAATGATACATCATCCCCCAATGCTGCAGCTATGTGAACTGACAGGAGAATTTTGCAGAGAATCCCATTGCAAGCAGTTGCACGTCTCGTCGTTTCATCTTGAGTCTTTGGTCTGAACTGGGCTTAAATCTGCTGCCTTCATAATGATTGTGTGTTATCCGTGTTTCCTCTTTCAGGTTATTATGGTGAAGGTCTGAATGCAATCATTGTGTTTGCAGCCTGCTACCTTCCTGATAGCAGCTGTGAAGACTACACATACATTATGGAGAATCTCTTCCTGTAAGATCTGTTTTCTTATGTGGATCTTTGACACAGGCATGCATTGTAAGAGCTTTCCATTAAAACATTTCTCTGCTTTATTCTTTTGTTCTTTTGTTTGCAATATGATTGATCTGAGCACATTATTCACAAAGATTATTTTAAAGATAATATTAGATTTAAAGATATTTCTGAAAGATTAAAAGTCTCACTGCTCAAGTAAACACCTGTAGTAGACCCCTTCTAAACATTCATTTTTCCTTTAGAGTGTTATTTCATTTCTATGTCATTGTTCTGTCCTCAGATATGTTGTGAGCAGCCTGGAGCTGCTGGTGGCAGAAGATTACATGATTATTTACCTGAATGGGGCGACTCCTCGCAGGAAGATGCCTGGCATCAGCTGGCTGAAGAGATGCTACCAGATGATTGACAGAAAGTAAGAAAAAAAGAGAAGACATCAGTATAGTTCAGTGATTGAAAACGAGTAACAATGCTAAAGTAATGTTGCTGAAGCTGGTTGTGAGGAGAAGAAATAATCCTGCAAATCTGATGTCATCTGCAGACTGAGGAAGAATCTCAAGTGTCTCATCATCGCTCACCCAACATGGTTTATACGGACCGTTCTGGCCATTTCAAGACCTTTCATCAGGTAAGGATACACTCAGTGTGAATTAAAGAGCATCAGTGTGTTAACTTGGTGATATGTTGGCTGGGAGCATTTCTGACCCCAAAAAGTTAAATATTTGACAATTTGTTTGTAAGAAACTTATTTGGCTTCCAATTTCACAGTTGAATACCTGCCTATGAAACAAGGATCATTCCATTTCAGCTACATCACGGTTTTAAAAGTCTAATTATACTTCAATTTTCTCATTTTCTCCAAACAAATCATGGCTCAAAGCCTATCATGGTGTAAATATCAACTTATTTGTATTTTAATTCAAATCTGAAAGTAACTCAGTGCTTTAATCAGTCTTCTTAGTGTTTGTGTGAATACATTCAAGGTGAACTTCATCATTTTGCAGGGCCAGTTAAGCACATACATCCGAGCTAGTCAAAAATCAATTTAGTTTCCCAATTGCTTACACTGTCAGGAAACAAAAGCTCCAAAAGTGTGTGAGCATTATGAATAGTAAAGATGATCTCAAGAATGTAAAATGCAAGTTGTGTCAACAACTGTTCTCTACCGCTCAACAAGAAGTAACATGGCCTACCACCGTTCTCCAATAAGTTTATCCTAGGGGCAAATTACACCAACATTGTCAAGCTGAGAGCTGAAACCTATCTGAGCCTTTTTTGCCACCTGCTGCAGAAATAAGATGTTGCAGATATTATTGTTGCTTTTATTAGCATTATTTTATAATCATAAAAGTAACAAAGGTAGTATAGTACTTCAAAACTCAAATCCTGTATCATGGTTACACAAGGAAAGAATTAAGCAGATCATTATAAAAAGGTATACAAGTGGAAGGTTATTAAAATAGGCAAAGCTGGCAAACTTCATTGTTTCATAGATCATAGCGCTATGGGCCTTTTCTGAAACAGGCATAAGTGATGTCATTATAAGGCTGCCATAGTCAATATGTCGATCAATCTTTGTTCAGTACCAATTCACAACCAAAGTTATCTCAAAACGCTTTATAAAGGGGGCAGGTCTAGACTGACCATGAGTATGTAAAGACCCACAATACAGAAGGTGGCTATATGACTATGCTTAATACTGACCAGGAATAAAGTGACCATTAAATTTAAAGTGCATAAGAAAGATGGTAAAGTGCTATAGTGCTGAGGTGCTGATGTATTACACATGAATATAGAGGCAAACTGTACATATTGCCCTGGCCTGCTTATTTAAAGTGCTGGTATAATTTCACATAGCTTTATTATACAGCATCTGCATATACAGTTGTGTTGAAGCATGTATTTTTGCACAGGGGTAGCATACATGGGTGTATGTGAAAGATTAGCAGTACTAACCATGTTTGAGAGAAGACAGCACTCTAATGTTGGCATTAGTGACTAAGATGATAATTAAATTGAGATTGAAAAGTGAAAAAATGGATGGATCAAGTCATAGAATAAAGTTTTATTCAAGTCTAGAGGACTCATAATTTATCATGTGGTGATTTCTTGTGTTGAAAATTAAAATCATTCAAAAGCGGGGGAAAAAGACATTTCCACAATTAGTGGCATTAAGGCTTTGACCAGTCAGATTGAGTTACCTAAATCCTTCTTTTGGGTCACTGCTAGTGTAAACAGACTAAAAAGAAAAGATTTTAACAATAGAGTCTGTTTTATAAAGTGTAATCAAGGTAAGGAAATCATACAATATAGGTTTTCTGTAATTAGAAGAGCTGTACAGACGTACTAGAGACGTAGCTTTTTTTCAGACGGTGTGGTCTGTTTGAATAATTTGCACTTTGTCTGTGTTTATTTCAGTGTGAAGTTCCTGGATAAGATCCGTTACATTCACACCCTGGATGAACTCAGCCAGATCATCCCCATGGAGCATGTGCAGATACCTGAGTGTGTGTTGCAGTAAGTACTCTGAGCCACCAGGTGTCAGTGCTGAGACACTCCACAGCTCCTGTTACTGCATGTGCAGCATGATTACCATAATCAGACCTTAAAGAATGCTCGCAGCACTTAAGCATATTTCAACTTGAACTGAACAGGGTTTCAGTCATTGTCTTCACGTAGTCTCTCTATATATGTTTGATGATGTTGGGCAGTGAATTTAAAAAAAACTGTGCAGGATTACTGGTTTTAATCAATGTAACTCTTCTGCTTAACTCTGTAGACTTTCTGTCACTTCTAACAAATACTAAGCAGCTGAAACCTAATACTAAAAAACCTGACAGCTAAATCCTCTGCAGAATAAGACAAATGAGGCTTTGGAATTAGCATCAACTTATTTTGGTATCATTTAGACTGTGAAGCGAAGTGTAGGAGGCAGAATTTAGGATTCAGTATTTTTAGCAGAGTGAGTCTCAAAACCTCAGGTTTTGGGAGGCACTGCAGTGAAAACTTCAACACAGCAAACAGGGCCAAACTCTAACAGCAAAAATAATCTTTGGCCCTCTCTGTGTGAACTTTTAAGCTTCTTTGTGCAGCTGGTGGGAAATATGTTGATGCAGTGACACATCAGTTAGAGATTTCTTTCTTTTTTTAAGGTATGATGAAGAGAAGATAAGGGCACAGAGGGAGAGGTGAGATTTTCATTGTATTATATTTTCAGTCTTGAGAAATCAGCCCTTTTTGCAAGCTATTTTCCATGTTTCTAAGTTTTATTGATTTATATTTGTCTCTCTAACTCACAGGCTGGAGCAAGAGCAGAATCAGAACAACTCAACACAGCCCAAAGAAAGGTGATCTCATTTCACATTTTTTTGTTTCTTCTACTGAAGCATTAGCACAGTTGAGATGTTTAGATATCTTATTATCTGATTAAATCTCATGGCTGCACAAGTCTCCTACATGTTGTTCAACCTTATTTCTTTATGCTAATCTAATTTATTCTAAAATCAAGAAAACATTATCATAATGAATGTATGTCTGCAGCTTCCTTCTTTAACATGAAGTTCGAGCAGCTTCTGCAGCAACATGGATGTGTTTTGGCAACAGAAAGCACAGCCTAATATGGGCTTCATGACCAAGCAAAATATTTATGTTTACCTGTGGCTCAACTTTAATCTCATTCACTTCCAGGCCGAAGTCAATGATAGCAGACGTTGGCCGTGACATCTGACATTAAGGTAAGAGTTCTCATTGACTTAACTGCCTTCCCTCAACTTCGTCCAGGTCGGTTTGTAATGTCAAACCACTGCAACTAATCTCTGACATACAGAGAAATGTCCTCCTCTGTCCACATACACGCTTTAGTGTGCAGAAAGAGACACGGGACATTAAATCACCCCAATGCGAGATGCTGGCTTGTCACAGTTTTGGGTCCTTAAAGGTGCAAAGGGTCAGGGGTACCAAGACCCAAATATACAGTCTCACAGCAAGTCAAGTGGGATCACAAGCAGAATAAAATTACAGTAAAATTCACCAAAGGAACTTTAACACATAAAAAAAACATTAAATCCACCCCAGCAGAAGATTTCCCTTGTCTTAGATCATATTTGATTATGTATTTTGGAGATTTTGACTGTAACACACAAAAACAAGTTGATTATGTCACTGCAGATGCTGTGCCTCAGAAGTTGAGGAAGCATCTAGTTTCAAAAGTGAGGCCACTGAGGCTAACCTACAGTATTTATAACTAACAGCAGGGGGCGACTCCCTCAGGTGATAAAAGACTGACTTTTTTTTATTATTATTTTTTTTAGTCAGAGGGGAATGAGCCTACCCCATTTTTGAGTTATTGTTATAGGTGAACAGCTTTAGGTACTTTTTACAGAGAATGATGTTCATTTTGTATAGAAACACCCCATTTAGAGCAATGTTTCCCAACTGGTGTTTTGGGACCACCAATGAGTTGCAGAGTTGCTTCAATAGGTCATGGGTCATGGAAGCACATGTGTCTGGGTAGTTGGTGGTGATAAAGTCTATGCTACAATAACATTGTGCACATAGAGTAGCAAGCAAGTGTATTCACCATTCAACACAGAAGGTAGCATTGATGCAGCTGGACACTGGTAGCCACCTGCCAGTTATTAACAAAAGAAAAAGTTTTATGTGTGTCACCTGTTAAGCATGACAAAATGCAAAAAAAAAGAGTATGTGAAACCTGGGCTTCTGTTAATGAGGACAAAAGAGTGTTGCTGTTGTTGTATGTTCTGTTCTAAATGTCCAAACTACGCCCACTTTCTGAGGCTAGCCTAGAAGAAAACCACAGGTTCAGAGTAAAACAGCCCGTAAAGTACAATATTACTGTAGAGTGACGCTTGAATTATTGAAACAGCTCCAACCAAGGTGGCCCCTTAATCAACACAGAGATGAAGCAACGATTATCCAGTCTCCTTTCCAACATCATCTTGTTTTGCTGCAGTAAAATCAAAAGTTGGTGGCTGGATTTTTAAACTCAAAGTTTCAGAAGCACATTTCACAAAACACTGGATGACTTTACTGTGGATACACCCACTTCCTTTATAAAGTCTCACTCTAAAGATGGATCATTGAAAGGAGTAATTTCTCTGTTTTCTGTTCAAAAAGATGCATTACAGCTATTGTGAGGAGTTAAAATGACTGCTGCAGCTTCTTAATGAGTTACAAAAGCCAAAAAGTCTCTCAGTAAAATGATGTATTCCACATAATTATTTAAAGCATTTTGGCTTCTGCTACTGAGCCTGTTTTAGACAAAATATTAAACAGCACACTGCTAAAACACCCTTTGTCTACAAGTCCCACAGATCATGGCACGTTATGGGGCAAATGTAGCCTGGTGGTTATGTCCCAGTGCCCCATGTAATTTTTAATTTCTGACAGTTCATTTCTGATTATGTCCTTGAATAAAAGTTAAAGCACAAAAATATATTTTTAAAAGTCCAAAGACAGCAGAAATATGTCTCTTTTTTATGGAATACCATTTCTACATGTTTATGGCAACTTCAGCAACCAGCAGGCTGGTTCCCTAAGAAAGTGTTATAAATGAGATAAGAAAAGATATTCCTTTATTAGTCCCACAAGGGGAAAGTCCATTTTTTAAAGATAAGAATAACACAAAACATTATTCTCAGGTGCAAAAAGTGCAACTAGTGATGACTCAGACCTTAAACGTTGACTCTCATACATGCTTTTAAAATTACAGAATGAAGATGAAGCAAAAACATTTAAGCTAAAGTAGTTCTGTTTGTTCTTCTTTTAACTTCACAGACATATTCATACATTCAGCTAGCCAATGTAGCTTAAAGATAATAAACTTACTAAGCTTTGATCTGCCAATATCAATAATATTGTGCATCTCTAAATAAAATAGCATACAAGTAAAGAAACCATGTATCTCTTCCTTTGTTGGAGACCCTCTTAGGTCCATCTATATAAACTACACTCCCTTCCTCTGTTACTCTGAACTGAATCCCTGCATCATGTGGACCTTGGTTGCACTTAAGATGCATGCATTCATCTTTAAGGACTGACACCTTGAAAGACTGGGGTGCATAATGTATGTTCCTCTACCCTAATAACTTATTTTACTCATGTTCTTTGTACTGGAACTGTTTATCTTGTTTTCAGAAAGAATTAGAATTTAGTATGGCTGTTTTAGAGGTATTTCTATATTTGATCTCTTCTGTTACACTGCTGATGGCTGCTGTAAGAATAGCATTTCATATTTTAATATGTACAGACACTTAAAAAATGAATAATAAACCAGTTTTTGACATCTTGGATCCTGAAGCACAGAATTTACGATACAGCTATATGATTACTATCAATCACCCTGCCCAGCTCATTTTCCCTTCTGCCAAGTCATGTTTCTCGTCTTTAAATTCCTGCTGAGAGCCAGTCCAAGAAATGTTAGCTGATCCTCACACATCATATTCCCTCCATACAAAGTATTACATAAAGCACAGCTGCTCATCTCTTCAAGCTGCTTCCACACAACCAATCAATTCTATTTTTAATGAGCTGAACCACCCAGGTCTGGATAATTGATCCACACCGTACAGCCTGTCCTGAAATCGAGGGAAATACCGACCACAGCGTGCTGGGGTATGTTAAGGGTGGGCGAGGTGGGTTATTTTAGAACCCCCTCCCTCCTTTAATGCTGGTCTGTGCTGCTATCAGCCTCCATATATCAAAGGAGCAATCAGCCGGAGGTCTGGCCAACACCCAGAGAACGGTCACAGGCACCATCTCCAGAATAAATGTCATGGGAGGAAGCAGGGGAAAAGAAATAGGCAAACCTGATACATGTCTAGCTGTATTGAGTTTACATTTTGAGCATGCCTACAGACAAGTTAGGGATATATCTGGGATATCTTTCTGCATTCTTGGCAGTTTTTTTAAGACTGGGGAAAGAAAAAATAGAATTAACCTATGTGTGTTTACATTACAGCTTTACGCCGAAGAACCAGTGGGAATCGTTCTTTCATTAAAATGGGAGCCAGCCTAAACCAACATCACAAACCTGTTCATGGGACTAAATCTGCTTAATGGACTCATTACCTGCAAGACAATCATTTCTCAGATACATTATCATCAGTGTCATGCCTGCTTCTTACTTAAAGTTAAACCAAAGTATTACAAGACAAAGCTAAATGAAAAGCTATCAGCTCCCTGCATGTCACCTTGAGCTTTATCTACAGCATGACTTCAAATAGAAACAAATTAGGGACTTGAAGACTCAAGCTTCTTCAGACCAACTTCAGACTGTAAATACTTGTACATATATTTTTGAGAGGTGTTTGCACATGTTAAGTTTTTGATATGAGAGGCATGGGTGTTGTTCAATTTCATGAAAAAAAGTGCAATGATATTGTTCTTCGATCTCCAGTAGATGTTACTGATGCAAATGTGTCAACAGTTCTCCAGAGTTTGATATGCAGGTGGCATGCTTGTTTCAATCCTTCTGTCTCTGTCGGTTTTTAAGTCGTTTGCCATCATGTTTTAAAGCTACTTTTACAAGGAGAACAGCTAAAATTGTTATATCTAAAAATATATATTTAAGGAGAGAGTCGGATTATAGGCTTAAACTATTATTTATGAAAATGTGCCATTTACTGTTTGTAAAAAAAAACAAAATAAATGAGTGAACTATGACATGCTTCTGTCATACTTTGATTATTATCACACTGATATTTAACACATCACATCTGATACAAACCAGTCAGCCCAGCTTTGATTTTACAAATTATGCAGCCATCGAAATAACACTCCTTCATGTGTTCTAGTTTGGTCAAGAACATTTTGACAGACAGTTCTCAATGACAGCCATAATTAGGATTTATGAATGTGTCGGGTGCTTTTGTCACCTGACGGTGTGCTGTTCTCCACAGGAGTCATGTGGACACAACACGCCAAAGTCACCTTTCTTTATTTTTATAAGCAGCATTAAAGCAGGTATCAACACAATGCACAACCTTCAATAACCTCAAATTCTTCCTTCAGTTTTTTGCGACACTTTATCTGACCACTTCTGTCAAATTCAGTCATTCTAAAGATCAGTGATTGTAAGGTTCAAACATGGCAATACCAATATCTATGGACCTGTAACAATATACGAATTTCAGTTTGAAGATCAGACCTGCTTTTATTTTCGAATAAAATGTAAAAAACTTGGAGTAGATGGAAGATCATGACATGGATTTAACAGAAAAAGGAACTTGTTATGGACTGAGCAGGAAACAGAAGAACAATAAAAAGGTTAAGGTTTGTTAATACAAAGTGCAACTGATTTTTGACTTGTCCATGTAGATGTTTATAATGTACAGTACAAAGTAAATATATATTCAGACAATGAGCTGCCTTTAACACCAGAATAAATGATATGTACATTATTGTCTTACTATTCAGCTGAATTATACTTTTGATTGTTATTGGTATTATTAACCTGTACATTGCTTTGGCAGTTCACTGATGATGGTTTCCATGCCAGTAAAGCCTGTGGAACTGAATTGACGGACAGATGGTTGGACGGATAGATAGGGCTGTCAGCATTAATGCATTAATTGTAATACCACTGAGGTCCATCATTAGAGCTTTCATTTTTTGAATCTCATTAATCTCATGACTTACAGCTTAGTGGACAAGTCAAAAGTCACCTTCACCTTGATGTATCAAACATTTTTACTGTTCCCCCATCTCTTTTTGAATCCAACAGTCAATCGCAGGGCTGACATACAGAGACAAACAACCGGGCGCTCTCTCACACAGGAGGAGGACAGAATTCCCAGAGAAAACCATCACAGGGAGAACATGCACAGGGAGAACATGCAAACTCAACACAGCAGGGCCCTGACAGGGAAGCAAACCAGGAGCCTTCTTGCTGTGAGGCCACAGAGCTAACCACAGAGCTATATTGCCATGCAGCCTTAGTTTAAGGCAGTAAAGTGTAAATACAAAATGAAACAAAAACAGTTTTAAGTGCAAAATAGAGGGATTTCAAAAAGCAGCAACAGGGAGATTATTGCAATTGACTACAGAAATTCTGAGCCTAATCAAACTGTTTTAATTGTTTGACTTCCCCAGTTTCCAGGTAAACTAACTCATCCATTTATCTTTAAACCATACTGTTTATCCTGTTTGACATTCAGGCTGAAATATAAAAGCTTAATATTCTTACTATGTCAAAAAAATGTCCCCAATGATAACTTTCAAATCAAATGAACAGAACTGTGTACTAATTTAAGACGATGTTAATGGTGATTGGTTAAATGTGCTGCTGTCTCTGCTTCCAGGTTCTATGCTAAGCTAAGCTAATCACCAGGCACAGGCAGTGAGTACTACAATATCCTCATCTTTGTCTGTCAGGTTGTATTTTTTTCTACTTATTTAAACCTGTAAAGGTAGAAGGTTGAATAATTCTGTAATGATATGGAGTTATTATGAAATGAACATGAAGTTTTTGTACTGTGAAGTTTCTTAATCTGTGAAGTAAAATTACTCAGTGGTGTAAATGTGAAACTAAAGGAGCTTCCAAAAAATATCAACCAGATTAAAAATAGTGATACAAAGACGCTAGTGTCATGAGGTACAGGTGTTTGACAGTCACCAAGTTTCTTTAGGTCTTGCTGTTTATTTGATTTACTTGTTAGTACATTTTCTGTAAAATGTGTGTATTAGTATTTGGGTGAAGCTAGGGATGCACAGATGCATCAGCCCACTTAAACTCTGGCTATCAGCATGTAGTTGCAGAAGTTTATCTATTGCAAGGTTCATCAACTTCATTTGTAAATGGGCCAGATTTTTTTCTGACAGATGCTGTGGAGGGCGAACTTTCAAATGAACTAAATTAACATATTGTGGTATTAGTATTTGTATTTCTTTAAATTTTTAGGCATTAGAAGAAAGATCAGCCTCTACCGCCTGTACTACAGCCAGTTCAAAGGAAAAGACTGAGATATTTTAGCTTTATATTTCTGGGGCTGTCATGTTAGCCCATCACTGGTGTTGACACTACTGTGCTGTGTTCTGAATGAACAAAAACATGTGCAGGAAACAAGTCTGTACTGCTAACTATCAGGAAAATTGTACTTTCCAAGAACCTGGAGTGAAAAAATTTTCACAAAGAACTGCAGATTTACTTTGGACTTGAATGGTGAGTATGTGTTTATCATGTGTCATATTTACTAATGATGGCTGACAGGTGGATTTCTGTACAAATGGGTCCAGTCATTCTTGATAAAACTGTTTAAATTTTGATCATTTTGGGGTTGATTTACTAGCTATAGGAATAATAAGACAAAAGATACAGTAAAAAATACACTTGTTCTGAATTTAATGGTCTTTAACCCTCTTAGGTCTAAGGGTATTTCCTCAATTTTTACATTATTTTTAAATTCACCTTTTAAGGTACTTGCCAATAACACAATACCCAAATGTTTTATATCAAAACTTTCAGGACAGTCTACGCTTTGTGTGCACTGAGGACAATTTTTGTGTTAACAGTTATTCCTGCCTCTTCCTTGGCGCGTTTTGAAAGTACCAGTCTCGGCAATTGACTCCAAAGCATACTTGACCTGCGAGAACACTTTATGTCTTTCCCTATTTGTCTCAGAGACCATCCAGCATCATGAAGTGCTTTAATGTGGACTCTTTCATTTTCAGTGAGTTCTCCACGTTTTACCATTTTGAACAGGAATGAGGGATTTCAAACTGAATTCACCCAAATTTGAGCCGGCTCACTGGGCTTCTCTGGAAATTCAGGAAAATTATTAAAAGCACAACATTTAAGCACTAAAACTCATTTTTCTGTTCAGAAATGCAAGTAAATAACTATAATTTGACATATTAATCAAGAAATATTAATATGCTTACCTATTTATTCAGTTTTTTTGTAAATCAGTAAATTTGAAAATTCATGGATGACAATAATAATTATATTTGAGTATTAAAAATATCATTTGGGTTAAAGAGCTTCTACATATTGGTGTATTAACCATTGCAGAAACATAAAAAATGATTTTGGTAATTACCAATGCTGTTAATTTAGGGCAGCTGTGGCATAAACCTTACTTTGGGTGGTGGTCTAATAAATTTGTTAAGCACTGTAGATCTATATTTGTTATGTAAATAATTTAGAGTACATTCATGTACGAAAAGAGACTGAATAGAAACTTAATAGCACAGCTAGAATTGTGGCCACTGGTTGTTGTGAAAGTAGATTAACTCCAGCAAAGTTTTAATTGTACCTTAAGAGGTTTTAAGAAACATAAATTTAGTGTAAAACTGGAACTCTGACACCAAAATTAACACAATAATTCACATAAACTGTAAGTCAAGCGAGGCTTGTGTGATCTGTAAGTGTAAGAGGAAGAAAGTATGTGCACCACATGTTCCAAATATCTCCATCTGTTTCTGTGCCCTACATGCGTCAGCCTATATGGGCCAGTTTTGTAATCTCTGCATCTGAATCACAATGTGACATATCCTCTGCCTAAAATCACACAATGACAACACCTCAAAGCTGCCAATCTCCTCTGATTTAAGACGCTCACATCATATCGCACAGTGTCGACAGGAATAACATCTCCATTGGGATTGTCAGTGAAAGACGAAGCCCTGAACATGAAACCATGTGCTCTGATAGTCGGGACTCAAAGTTCACCTCCTCCACACCTACAGTAACACAATCAAAGCATTAGCTATTCATACACAAACACAACAATCACAAGGTTTCACTTCACACATCCGGAGGAGAGCTGATAAGCAACGGGCGCTTAAGTTATCAGACTGATAGCTGTGACTCGAGACACTGTGGTCACATGGATGATGGACACGTATGCTGGGTGGTTGCATCAGAAATATTCGTGACGCAGCAGACACTCTCACACAACAGGAGACTAAAAATAGAGCTTCTGGTTTTTACCCACCCGGGGCTGTCTGAGCATGGAAACTTCCCCCCTAAAAAAACCCAAAGAATCAGTTTTTTCTCACAGCTGTCACACAGATGCCTCAGTAACAGTGTCTGACTTTATGCTCCACTGTAAAACTCAGTCAAATTTAATGATTATTTGAACCTTTGCCTCCTTTCTTTACAGTCTTAAGACAGTTTTCCCCTCTTATAGGAGGCATCTGTTGCTGAGCTTCCCCTATGTGATTATCCTAAAGAAGTTATGACTTAAACCCCACTTGAATTAGTAATAAAACAATTTTAAAGCTCCACTCAGTCATTAGTGCACAGTAGCTTCAGCCTGAGTCTCCTCATGTGACTTCAGCTCTCTCCAAAGAGAATTAATTTTGTGTTTCACAGCTCAGTCGCCACATATTTCTTCATTATCTTCCTAGAACCCTACTAGCTGTGGGATTTGTCATGCATGTATTTGGCTCGAGTTCACAGACTTCTAACAGCAGGTGGAAAATTTAGGATCTACTTTCATGTAAATGTTGAGGCCCTGCAGGTCCCGCTCTTCCTCATTGGTGCAGCCCAGCTGTAAAGAAGCATCTGATTGGCTGAAGAGATAGGGGGCAGAGGGGGTGAGAGGCTGTGACGCTGCAGCTAAATCCTTTAAATGCCCGCTGAGGAGATTGTCTATCAATGAAGTAGTAAAAGGGGGGAACGTCTGCGGAGGAGGAGAGAGAAGGAAAGGTTTTATAGAGGAAGTCTTTGGCTGAGTGTTTGCTTTGGCTGCGTTCCCTTCTTTTATTTACTGAATTCCAGAGGTGACCAATAAATAAAAATGAAGTTCATCATTGGCATTGGAGGGTGAGTATCATTTAAAATTAGCTTATTAATTAAAAATGTTGAATCCTGAGTAGTTACTAATCAAGGTGTCTCTTATTTTCAGAGTGACCAACGGTGGAAAGACCACTTTGACAAATAGACTTCTAAAGACATTACCCAACTGTTGTGTTGTACATCAGGATGACTTTTTCAAGGTAAGATGAACTAGAGGCTCATTTCCTTTGAGCTTTAAAGCTAGCTTAAATCAATCTTATGCTAAGTTGTAAGATACAGTAGCTTTATACGATATGTAATGATTAGTCAAGGTGAGTATCAGTTAATTTGTTGCATTAAATTTGCCCTTGAGGACATTTTGTATCCCCCAGTCTGACCTGCAGATGTCCTGTGGTCTCAGTAGCCTAGTAATACATCTGGCTGATTGTCTCCTGGACAGCCAATCAAAGGGCCGAACGTCCCCACTTAAAGTCAGACTTTGTCCAATCACGTTGCAAATTCTGCAACCAACCAACCAAGTTTTCTTGCATGATTATTAACCACATTTGGCTCAAAAGAAGCCAGAAGACTTTACCTCTAACACATCCAGCTTTAAGGCTGCATTCAAGGAAAAAAAATAACCAACAAACACCGATAAATTTCATTAATTTAATTTAAATTGTTTAACCACTTCAGGAATACACTGTGGCTTTTGCCTGGAGCTGTAAGACTAAAGTGCAACTTTTAAATCGCAGTATCGTGCAGATTTTTGTAAAAGAAAACTTTACTCTCTACAAGTTTAATCTTTAAAAGTACCTCTTTATTTAAAGAAATATACCTACATAAGTTGTTAATACATCTATTTTAAAGAACTTAAAGTAAACTGTCTCATAGTTTTGCATCCGCTATCATCCAAGCGATTTTTTTCCGCACCCGAAGGTGCCATCGCGCGTTACTTTAGGTGGAGACGAGTCCTTGACTTGTCCTGTCCAGGTGCCATCTGCTCCGGCTGGTTACTAGGTTGCAGCAATGTTTTATTGGTGACTGTTATTTCAGAAACCCGATCAAATAGAAGTCGGGGAGGACGGCTTTAGACAGTGGGATGGTAAGAATGGATTTCCTGTAGGAAAACCATGCAGTAATGTACTCTTTCTTTCCTACACATTTCTCTAGTTTGGTAACCAATCAATCGTAAACATAATTAATTAATCAATCATCTTTTCTGTGAATGCTTCAGACATTCACTCATGGTGACTGATGTGTGTTAGAACACATCAGTGCGAAGCGTTCCTTGCATGTGTGGTGATTTCCGCTCTGCTCTTCTCTCTCCTTGTTGTGTATCAGTGATCACCGCTCTGGACATGGAGGCCATGGTGAACACTGTCAAAGGCTGGCAGGAGAACCCGGTCAAGTTTGCCCGCTCGCACGGCGTCAGCCTGTCACCTGAAGTCGAGGAGGGTGACTCAGAGAAGGGCATCCACGTTCTCATCGTAGAGGGGTTCCTTATCTACAACTACCTGTGGGCCATCCTGCCTTTTATCACTCCTTTTACAGTAGCTCTAACGTTTCACCCAGAAGCCCTTTAACCTTTACACTGACCTGATTCCCTGCCCTCTCTCTCCAGGCCTCTTATCGACGTCTATGATAAATGTTTCTACATTTCCATTCCTTATGAGGAGTGCAAGAAGAGGAGGAGGTAGGGAGCTCTCACAAAGACTCTGGCAGTGTTTGAAGAGATACAGCAGACTCTGATATGACTAAATTGATTCTGTCTCTGCAGTACAAGGACATACACAGTCCCCGACCCCCCTGACCTGTTCGATGGCCATGTCTGGCCCATGTACTTGAAACACAGGAAAGAGATGGAGAACAACTGTGACAGAATAGGTAAGTTTAGCCAATTCTTCACCTCAGGATATCAAAAACCATCGAACTTTAAATACCCTCTCCTTTTCCTTTAAGCTTTATCAGCCATGTAATTCATCAAATTCATCTTTTTCTGCTCAGAATACCTCGATGGGATGACTTCAAAGGATGAAATCTACGGCAAAGTGTATGAAAGCATTCAGAACTCCCTGCTGAACAACTTATAGGTAAATAAATCCAAACCTACTTCTTACAAACACACCATCAACAACTGTTTCATTCATTTTTTAGTAACTTGTGTCCTCTTTGTCTCCACAGCAGGACGGGGGCAGCAAAGGATCTGTGTATAGACTTGTAAATATCATTGTGCATCAGTGTGTGACCCCAGTCGTTCTTCTAGCATGACTTGTAAATAGTTAATCCTGTAACTTATTAAAAACTAATGGCAGAAACTTTGTGTTTTGTATAACCCTGTGTAACTTTTTCTAAAAGATAAGCCACCTCTGGACCGCCCAGTGTTTAACATCAGCGTCAGATACGATGTGATTGAATGTGACAGAAAGAAAAAGCCCACTGGGAGGACGGATTTGTGTCTCACAACTAAATGAAGCCACTGAATCCACTTCATGTGTCATGTGTTTTTATTTTTCTGTCTTTACTTATCAAACACCCACGATGTTTAGATAAAGGTCACTTTCCTCACGTTTTACAGCAGAGACTTTATGATTATTGGCTCTTAAATGAGGCTCCTTATCATAAAGATAAGATTAAGAGCCCCAATAAAAGTATGAATCAAAGAGGAAGTTACCCTCCAAAAGAACAAAAACAGGGGGGGTTAATATAATCCCCATTCAACTGGTATTTAGATGTAAAGGAAATTAAAAAAAACATGGAGATAATTCTTTTATTTGATTGATGATTTCATTTATAACTTGTTCATAAAAAAGAAGGCACAAGTTAAGCATTTATAGGATAAAAATGAAAGTTTAACAACAATAACTACAGCAACAGTCAACACCAAGCAACAAATCTAAAGTATGATTAAGAGATGAGAAAAAATCAGTGCATGAAATATTGAAAGGTATCTACAATTAAGGTTTCTGTCTCCTAAAGGAGGATTCTGTAATATTCCCACCCATACCCTAAAGAATGACATTAAATACTACAGCCTACACACTGATTAAGGGTTGCTGTGTGTTTTTAAATCAGATTTAAGGCCCAAACCTTTTTTTTGCACCACATATGTGCCCTTAGGTAAAATTTCGCAAACTTTCCCTGCCTCTCCTCCTCTCTTCCTCTCACACTGTGTGAATGCACATGCTACATATTATGATAAGGCAACAGTGTAGATTTTATGTGTTCAGACATGTCTTAGGGTGACATTGAACATTTAAAGACCACACAGAAGTAAAGATGTGACTTTTTAAGTCCTTGAATTTCAAAATTAAATTAGAGCCGTTTAAGGATCTACAGAAGCCTTGTGGACTATGCACACCCTAACTTTATTTTTGGGACCAACTAATGATTATTGATGTAGTGATGTTTTTTGTTTTCAATGTATGGAGTAGATAAACAACCTCAAATTAAAATCCTTAGCTTTATCCTTTGGTAAGTGTATTTTGTGCTAAACTCACACGTTCAGGCATTAAAAGGAACCCTGCTCTAAGACATGTTGATTTTAGAGTAAATTTGAAGAATAATTTCACTTGTAGGATATCATTTTTGTGCAAGGCATTCTGGGTGTTGATGTCATCTGGCTTTGCTTCTCTTTTATATCTTTTTAAAGGAATGACCTCTGTCTGCATTAAAGAAAAGCCTTCTTCACTTAAGCGGCATTTGGATTTAAATTCTAAAAGGTTTTAATGATAAAACTGCTCATAGGAGAACCTGACAACACCACTACCCAGAATGCATTGCACAAAAATGGTAGCCTACATGCGTAAACAAGTTTTTTACTTACTTGAAACTGTAGAAACGTAGTGTTTTTGTACAACATGCATACAGAAGACACTACACTGTAAACAGCAACATTAATTTTACTCAGAAACATTTGGTTGAATTAACTCAGTTTTTTGTAACCTGTTCTAAATACTTATAAACAAGTTACTTGTACTTCTTGGCCATAACAGCTAAAGGGCTCCATTCACTTTAGTTAACTTTGTTTAAACAAATTAAGTTGTGTTTACTTAAAAATCCAAAGTCTCTGTTTTTATGAGCCGAATGTAAGTATTTTTGCTATAACTCAAATTATTTGAGTTATGACAAATCAGCAAAGTTTTCCCAGAATGCCTTTTGGCACTAAACCTTCTTTTAACTCACAAAAGTTAAGTGTAGTTTACTTGTTATTTTTGAAGCAACAAGTTTCCACATTTTTTAAAGTAAGTTCAAGTCATTTTATTTTACAATGTAATGTTAATGAAATAAACTTAACATGCAGGATTAACAATGCAAAAGTGTTATAAAATTACATAGAATTCAATGGCAGTTTTTTTTTTATTACTGTTTAAAGTGTGTTATCTGCTGTGATTTCTTGTTGTGCTTATGTTTCATTTAATTTAGTATTGTGTTTTTGTTCAAAAGCCCTAAGCAAGCATTTACCCATACATAGTTTGCTTCGTCAAACTGTCAGAGGTAATTTCCTTTTTTTTTTTCCGAGATCTCAGCTTTATGTCATATCACAAGAGTTATTAAGTGAAAAACAAACATATTGGTTTAACATACAGAGCTTTAGAGGCAGCGATGGACTGGGATAAGGAAAAAACAACACCAACATAACTGTTAAGATAAAGAATTAATCCTCACAGACTGACTTGTATGGAGCTTTGAGAACCATAGAACTCATGCTGGGTTTTATTTGAATAATGAGACTCTCTTCTTTCTCCAGATTTAGCCCTTTTAATGACAGCCAAAGTAGATTTATACTCAAAATCATCACTTGAAATTAAAACCGTCTTTAGAAAAATGGAATAATTTGCTTTTTATCCTTTTTAGTTGGTGGAATAAAGAGCCCCTCTGAATGGCCCAGATGATCTCCCCCTCTGACATTTGCTTAACTTCCAGATGGCTGGTTCATCAGTGCTCACAGGTGTGTGCAACTTGATATTTTGTAGTCTGAACTACCACAGTGACCAGGTTATTGTTTTGTTTCTAAATCACAAAGGAAATTATCCCATTATCAAAAGAAAACAAGCTTTGTGATATGAAAATGATGAGATAAATCAACAACAGTTCTGTTATCCCAAGGTAATGATGAATAAGTTTAAATCTCAAGATAACAGCTGAAATCTCAGTTAGTCATAATAATGTGTATGTATATGGATATATATAATGTGGATCCCTCAGGCCTTCTGTTCTTGTCAGTCACATGCTCTTTGTCTTTCACTGTGATTTTTATCCAGTTAACTTCCTGCTGTGGTTGAACAGCACTGTAGTCACAGTATTAAATCTGCTTCATAAATTAATTTGACTTTAACTTTGTATTTTTTAGAGCAAAATGTGCCTGAACAAGCACTCAAACAAGCTGTCTTACTTGCTTTTACAGGTTGTAAAGATTGAGCATCCTTTGAAAAAGTCATCCACTTCACTGTACCCTGTGCCAGCGGCATCATCACAGAAATGAGGTGAAACAAAGAGCGGGAAACTGTCTGATTTATTGATTCTTTGATATCAGTGGATAAGATGAGGACTTTGGAGGCTGTAATTCTTATCTCCATTTATATTCTGATCGTTAAATGAATCACTGCAGTTATAACTGACACATCAAAGTGTTTATACCCTTTGTCATTTATATTCAAAGCTGTGCATCCCCTCCTTACATATATGATCTTTGTATCTGCCTCACACTGTACACCACCCAGCCCTGTCCCAAGACCTGGCAGAGGGTGTGTTGGGGGTATTTCAGGGTCTTGTGATGCGTTTCTGACAGTCTTTACATGCCAACAGTTGGCCTGGAGCGTAGGGCGGCTGCTCTCTCACTTTATATTTAGGCTAAGTGCCGGGGGTGTCAGAGGAATATATTTAACGAGTGCACAGCCAATTACTGACCCACACATACCCACCATGCGCTCCACAGCCGGCACTGACTAAGGGGCCGGTCCCCACACGCCACTACAGAAGTTGGGGGGGGGGGGGTAAGGTGAGAACCTTATGGGTTGGCATGTGCTCCCACGTCATTCGCCGCTATGGCAACGCCAAAAAGTACAGCAGGGGGCGTCCATATTTGGGTGGAGAGGCAGGGACACAGGAGACGAGCGGCTGTCACATGCTGATCAGACCCCCCTGTATGAGTGAGTGAGGACCCCCAGGCATGTGAACAGTTGTGATAGAGCTCTGAATGAATGACTCACTGAGGCTGAACATATGTGAACAACTGAAGCACTAAAAAATGATTTGAAGCACCCCATAATGCTGAGATAAGCAACTTAAAGGATGCATTTGGACTTATTAAAGCTCCTGTAAGCTGACACTAGCTTGTTACGAAACAGACTAATATCAGTGTCAGTACATTTCTTTGTACCACTTGTAATGCCTGAATCTGCTGCTGACAGGGGGTAGGTGTCAAATGGAGTGGGTAAAGGCACACAAAAAAGTTAGCTTTTTATTTTATATTTCCACGCAAAGGCTTTCGATAGATAGAACATTTGACTGTTCAAAGAGGCAGGAGGGATTTTTATTGTAAATGTCATCATTTAAAACAAGCTCTTATGCTATAATAAGTAGTTTAAAGGACATATTTTGGACATATTAAAACTCCTGTGAGGTGATATTAGCTTTTTATGAAAGAGACTGGTATTAATGTCAGTACATCTTCAGCTATGAAAGCAAGCAAGACCATGAATGTCAAGTTTTTTAATTCTTTAAAGCAATTTTGAATGCCTGAAACTTTTGTTGCCAGGGTGTAGGTGTCAAATGGAGTGGTTAAAGGCACATAAACAGTTAGCTTTTTGAGCTATGAAAGCAAGCAGGACCATCAGTGTCAAGTTTTTTTTTTTTTTTATTTCTTTATAGCAACTTTTAATGCCAGTATCTTCTGCAGACAGGGGGTAAATTTTAATTTTCATGGCAAAGTCTGTTAATTATAATGAAACATCTGACTGTACAAAGAAAGCAGGATGGGACTGTAGTTAAGAATACAAACATTAAAAAACACCATAATGCTGTAATAAGAAACTTTAAGGACATATTTTGGAGACATTAAAGCTCCTGTGAGGTGACAATAGCTTGTTATGAAACAAACTGGTATTAATGTCAGTACATCTCTTTAAGCTACAAATGCAAGCAAGACCATCAGTGTCAAGTTTTTTTTTTTTTTTTTAAGAAATTTTGAATGCCTGAAACTTTTACTTCCAGGGATTAGGTGTCGAATGAAGTGGTTACCAGCATGTGCTGTATGCTGCAAAGTTATCTTTTTATTTGACATGTTCCCCTGCAAAGGCTCTTGATAACTAAAACACCTGTTTAAAGTAAGTGGGAGGACATTTTTGATAAAAATTGTTCTCACAGATTTACAAAGCATTTAGTTTAAAGATAAGAAATACGTTTCTGTCCACAGGGTGTGCCAAAATGAACACAAACCAGTTTGTTGTGTTCATGTGCCTCAGAGAATCTGCCATTTTTTCGACAACTGTTTTTTTCTCATTAAGAGGTTAATTAACCTTTTTGTTATATATGAAGCACTAATTTGCCAATTTCTGTTTATTTTTAAAGCTTTTTACCGCTGACATCACACTGTAAAAATTAAATTGTTAAACCTATTTTAAAAAATTGATAAAATTAGTAAACGGAATGAGGTTATCTTTATTTGGCACAAATAAACAATTTGCATGAAGTTGAATTTGTGGTGTTTATGTTGTATTGAGCATTTTATTTTTATGGAACTTCCGGTTTCCGGAGCTGGCTGCTGGCTGTTAACTTTACTTTGTTTCTCCTGAGGCGTTCACCCTTCCCCCCTGGTGCTGTGGAGAGGCTCACCTACAGCGAATCATCTAATCACTCCTGCTATTTAGGACCGGCTGCAGCTCTCTACAGCGCCTGAGTCTTGTCTACATTACCTCACGGTAAACGTCGTCTCCAGGCTCCTTCTCGTGATCCTTCAGAGAAGTTCTTTGTGCTTTTTGGATGATTCCAGTGATCTCTAGTGTTTGCATTTTGTCTATATTGTCCCTAACGTGCCTCTCCTCCTTTTTTCCAGTGCCTCCTGCTCAATTCACCACAGCCAGCTCCAGCACTCCCTCACTCCCTCCTGGACTCTTGGAATCCCCTTCCCTGGTGCACTTATCCTCACAAATAAACTGTTAAAACTGCTTCCGTCTCCGCACCTGAGTTCAACCCACACACAAACATCACAGAAGACTCAGGCCAGAAATGGACTCAGCGGAATCGGACACCCTCAAAACAGCAATCACCCACCAAGGACAACGACTAGGACATCACGAGTCCATGTTAAAAGGTATCATGCAATCTCTTCCGACTCTCAACACCCAGGTCTCCAGCATATCCGAGCAGTTACTCTCAGCCACTCAGCCTCACCACCCGACTCCTGAGCCTCCACCTGTCAGTGTTCAGCCACCCTCAGTAGATCCCTCACCTTCTCCTCCCCTCCCCCACTATAGAGAGCCTCATGTACCTCACCCTGATTTCTTCTCAGGAGAAATAGGTAGCGCTAGTGGGTTTTTGTTAAGATGTTCCCTTGTGTTTGACCAGCAGCCCCTGAGTTACCCCACGGACAGGGCCAAGATAGCTTTTGTAATTAATTTGTTACGTGGGAAAGCCTCCCGCTGGGCCACTTCTGTTTGGGAGAGAGAATCCCCAGTGTTAGCTTCTTACTCGTTATTTTCTAGTGAACTATGTCGGATTTTTGATCATCCCCTCCAGGGCCAAGAAGCAGCCAAACGTTTATTTTCCCTCTACCAAGGTAACCAATCAGTAGCTGATTTCTCCATTGATTTTCGTATTGTAGCCTCTGAGAGCGGGTGGGGGGAGACCGAGCTCAAAGGGGTTTTTCTTAAGAGTCTTTCTAGTGAGCTTAAGGATGAACTCGCTTCCCGGGATGAACCTGACTCCCTTGAGGGTTTAATTTCACTAGCCATTCGCATTGACAACCGTGCAACCTCTGCAAGATGCAGAGAGAGGAGTCAGCAAGGCCCTCCAGCTCCCGTCCCGTAGCTCCCCCCTCTGGTCAGTCTGCTCTTCAGTCTCCTGAACACACTAGGTCTTCCCGTGACTTTTCCCCCACTCCTGTTGATGAACCCATGCAGTTAGGCCGCACCCGACTAACCCCCAGTGAGCGCCAAAGACGCTTTAACCTTAGACTGTGTATCTACTGTGGTCAGACAGGTCACTTTCTCGCTACTTGTCCCCAGACGCCAAAAGACAGGGCTCACCCGTGAACGAGGGCACTCGGGTGAGCCAGACCTCTTCCTCCTCTAGCCCTCCCCTGCGCATAGCCGTTCCCTCTAGTGTCCTCTGGGGGCGCGATTCCGTGCCCATTAGTGTGCTTGTTGACTCCGGAGCTGACGACAACTTTATTCAAGACACATTAGCTCAACAGCTCCAACTCCCCCTTGAACCCTTACCGACTCCTAAGAACGTCACTGCCTTAGACGGCAGGCTGCTGGCTAAGGTTACTCACCGGACAGCCCCCATAACCCTCATTATCTCGGGTAATCACAGTGAAAAAATTCAGCTGTTTGTTATTCCGTCCCCTCACGCTCCCGTTGTTTTAGGTCTCCCCTGGCTCCAATTACATAATCCTCAGATCAATTGGAAAACCGCTACCATAACCAATTGGAGCGTACACTGCCACTCTCACTGCTTGCGTTCAGCCAATCCACCGGTCAGTCGTCCTTCCGTCACTCCCACTCCTCCTGATTTATCCAATGTCCCTCAGGAATACCATGATTTAGCCCCGGTCTTCAGCAAGGACCTAGCCGTCTCTCTCCCTCCTCACCGTCCCTATGACTGTGCGATCGATTTGCTCCCTGGCGCGTCCCTGCCGAGTAGTCGCCTGTACAACCTCTCCGCCCCGGAGAGGGCGGCCATGGAGACTTACATTCATGATTCTTTAGCCACAGGTCTCATCCGTCCCTCCCCGTCTCCTCTAGGAGCTGGTTTCTTTTTCGTCAAAAAGAAAGACTCCACACTCCGCCCCTGTATCGATTTCAGAGGACTTAATGACATCACTGTGAAAAACAAATACTCACTTCCCCTCATTGACCCCTCTTTCGAGCCTCTCTGTTCAGCCCAGGTCTTCTCCAAGCTAGATTTAAGAAATGCTTATCACCTCATCAGAGTTAAAGAGGGAGACGAATGGAAAACAGCCTTTAAGACCCCTATTGGCCACTTCGAATACCAGGTCATGCCTTTTGGTCTCACTAACGCCCCCGCAGTTTTCCAGGCCCTCATTAATGATGTGCTCAGGGACATGCTCAATCGCTTCGTGTTCGTATATCTTGACGATATACTTATCTTCTCCAGGTCACTCCAGGAACACCAGCAACATGTTCGTTTAGTCCTCCAGAGGCTACTAGAGAACAGACTTTATGTCAAACCCGAGAAATGTGAGTTTCATACCCCATCAGTCAGTTTTCTAGGTTTTATCATTGCCCAGGGCCAATTACAACCCGATCCTGCTAAGATCAGAGCAGTCACTGATTGGCCCGTCCCATGTAACCGTAAGGAACTCCAGCGATTTCTAGGCTTCGCAAACTTTTATAGGAGGTTTATTAGAGATTACAGTAGGGTGGCTGCTCCCCTCACTAGGCTCACCTCCCCTAGCTCCCCCTACCGGTGGTCACCTGAGGCTGCTGAGGCATTCACCAGGCTCAAGACTCTGTTCACGTCAGCTCCCGTCCTCAAGCACCCGGACTCCACCCTCCAATTCGTGGTGGAGGTGGACGCCTCGGAGACCGGAGCCGGGGCTGTACTGTCACAAAGAGACCCCGTCACTAAGAAGCTTCACCCTTGTGCCTTCTTCTCTCGTCGTTTGTCCCCATCCGAGAAGAATTACGACGTGGGAAACCGAGAGCTGCTGGCTGTGGTATGGGCTCTACAAGAGTGGAGGCACTGGCTGGAGGGCACGCGACAGCCCTACATCATTTGGACAGACCACAAGAACCTCGCCTATCTGCACACGGCTCGCAGGCTCAACTCCCACCAAGCCCGGTGGGCCCTTTTTCTCAGTCGTTTCCACTTCACCCTCTCCTACAGGCCAGGCTCCAGAAACACAAAACCTGATGCCCTTTCTCGTTTGGACTCCCCTTCTCGTGAGAGTGTTGAGCCGGACCTGATTCTTCCCCCCTCCTGTATCGTCGGTGCTGCCACATGGGACATCATCCAGGCAGTCAAGGACGCCCAGAAAGCCCAACCGGATCCCGGAACTGGACCCCCTGACCGTCTCTTCGTCCCGGACTCAGCTCGCTCTCCAGTGCTCCAGTGGGCTCACGCCTCTAAACTCACCTGCCATCCCGGTTTCCAGAGGACCCTCGGGTTCCTACAGCAGAGTTTCTGGTGGCCGGGCATGACGAGAGACACCCGTGAATTCGTGGCTGCTTGCTCCACCTGTGCCAGAGGTAAAGCCTCTCATCAACCCCCTGCTGGCCTACTTCATCCCCTGTCCACTCCTGGTCGTCCATGGTCGCACATAGCCTTGGACTTCGTCACCGGTCTCCCACCTTCTGAGGGAAACACCGTCATCCTAACTATAGTGGACCGGTTCTCCAAAGGCGTCCATTACGTCCCTCTCCCCAAGCTTCCCTCTGCCTTGGAGACGGCTCACCTGTTGGTCCTCCATGTCTTCCGTATCCATGGAATTCCTAGCGACCTCGTGTCGGACCGCGGACCCCAGTTTGTATTACGTGTATGGAAAGAGTTTTGCAAGGAGCTGGGGGCCACAGTCAGCCTATCCTCTGGGTACCACCCACAGAGCAACGGCCAGACTGAAAGGGCCAATCAGAGTCTGGAGGCTGCCTTACGTTGCGTTGCTGCCCATTATCCCTCCACCTGGAGCTCTCACCTCCCCTGGATTGAATATGCCCACAACTCTCTCACCTGTTCTGCTACTGGTATGTCTCTGTTCATGTGTTGCCTCGGGTATCAACCCCCCCTGTTTCCAGAACAGGTGATCAGCACCATCTCCAGCGCGTCAGAGAGGTGTGGCGGACAGCCAAGGCGGCACTCTCGCGCACGACTGAGCGCAATAAAAGACTGGCTGACGCCCACCGCACTCCTGCCCCGGAATATCTCCCTGGCCAGAAGGTCTGGCTCTCCTCCAGAGACCTACCCCTCGAGACAGAATCCAAAAAATTGACCCCTCGCTACGTTGGATCTTTCGAGATCACCAAAGTCATCAATCCCTCTGCCGTACAACTCAAACTCCCTGAATCCATGAAGATCCATCCCACCTTCCATGTGTCATTACTCAAGCCGGTATCCTCCAGTGACCTGAGCCCTCCTACCGTCGCCCCTCCTCCCCCCCGGATCATCGATGACCACCCAGCCTTCACCGTGTCCAAAATCCTGGACGTCAGACCCCGAGGCCGCGTTTACCAGTTCCTGGTCGATTGGGAGGGGTACGGCCCGGAGGAGCGCTCCTGGATCTCCAGAAAACTTATTTTAGACGACAACCTTCTTCGGGATTTCTACAGGGAGCACCCGGACAAGCCTGGCAGGACGCCAGGAGGCGTCCGTTGAGAGGGGGGTACTGTGGTGTTTATGTTGTATTGAGCATTTTAATTTTATGGAACTTCCGGTTTCCGGAGCTGGCTGCTGGCTGTTAACTTTACTTTGTTTCTCCTGAGGCGTTCACCCTTCCCCCCTGGTGCTGTGGAGAGGCTCACCTACAGCGAATCATCTAATCACTCCTGCTATTTAGGACCGGCTGCAGCTCTCTACAGCGCCTGAGTCTTGTCTACATTACCTCACGGTAAACGTCGTCTCCAGGCTCCTTCTCGTGATCCTTCAGAGAAGTTCTTTGTGCTTTTTGGATGATTCCAGTGATCTCTAGTGTTTGCATTTTGTCTATATTGTCGCTAACGTGCCTCTCCTCCTTTTTTCCAGTGCCTCCTGCTCAATTCACCACAGCCAGCTCCAGCACTCCCTCACTCCCTCCTGGACTCTTGGAATCCCCTTCCCTGGTGCACTTATCCTCACAAATAAACTGTTAAAACTGCTTCCGTCTCCGCACCTGAGTTCAACCCACACACAAACATCACAGAATTGAGTTGAAAACACCTGCTTGTGAACAATGTGTGCCATTTTTGGAAGAAGGTCAAATAATGTTGTTCTTATATTTCAGAAAAGCTGCTTTAGTTACTCAGTCACAGTTATCAGCAAAACCAGATTTGAAACAAATTTTATCTACTTTTTGTTCTAGTAGTTCCCTTACAGTAGATAAACTCCCATGCACTGAAAAAGAGGAAATTGTTAAACGTACCCTAAAAAATTGCTTCAGTTGCTACCAAGCAATTTAGTGTACTCAACTTAAGTTTTTAGTCTCAACTCAAAATAACTTCATGCATCTTGAAATTTAAAAAAATCACTTGTCACCAGGGCTACAACAACAAGTCAATAAAACCGACAATAACTGATTATTTAAAGTGTTCACAACAAATTGATGTATTTATTCGTTATGTTGCACAGTTGTCACATCACATGTTGTGGAGCTGCACAGCTGTTCGTGTCACAGGCAGGCAACTGTTTAACTTTTTTTTTTTTTTTTAAAGATTTATTTTTGGCCTTTTTTAGATAGGACAGTGGATAGAGTTGGAAACAGGGAGGAGAGCGGGGAGAGACATGCAGGAAATAGTGCCACGGGCCGGATTCGAACCCGGGTTACCTGCGTATATGGTGTGCGCCTTGACCACTCGACTACTAGCGCGCCAGCAACTGTTTAACTTTTACAAACTACTTTAATAGGTTTAGGTTCATCACTGACTGTTTTCCCATGACCCATTACAAGAGCTGTAAAGCACATTTACATATCTTTTCATATTTTTTTCATACTGTGCCTCTTTAAAGCTATTTGATGTAGAAAAGCCTGTCAACATTCAAATTTTCATTTAGTTTTAGAAATAATCATTCTTATTTCATAATATTTCAGCAGCTCTGACATCTATCTATCTATCTATCTATCTATCTATCTGTCTGTCTGTCTGTCTGTCTGTCTATCTATCTATCTATGTTAAAGTATATATATATATATATATTTATGTTAAAGTATATATGTATATGTCAAAGTATATATACATATGTTAAAGTATATATACATATGTTAAAGTATATATACATATGTTAAAGTAAAGTAACAGGATGGCTGAGTATGTACCATACCTGATTATGTAACTGGCATTTGATCCTGATCAGTTAGCAGCAGTGAGGAAATATTTCAGCATGTGGAGTTGGAGTGTGTTCATACAGACAGCTGAGGAGCAAGCACACAACTCCTCCTTTCTCTTACAGCTTCATTCCAGCCAAACAGAGAGGGAGAAAATGTATTTATCTGAGCTTAATAAGAGCCAGGTTAGGTCCTAACATTAGTTATCAAATATAAGTTACATTTTGGGTTGATTTTCACCATGTTTCATTTGCTTTTGTCTTTATTTTTCCACTATGTTCTTGCTTAAGCTGGGTGCAGTTCCTTATAATGGTCTTTATTATATTTTGTTAGAATTAACTGTGCCTAATAATTCTTACTAAATATTTTATGTCCTTACATTAATACCCAAATACCTCAAAAATCTAATCATACTTGATCTTTTTCTACTATTCTTACACACTTTTTTTTTTCAATTTTTAAATGTCCTTTTGTTGCTTCCAACATGAGGTGGCTGCTCCTTAAATTTTTTCATGTTTTATATTCTCTTGGAAATGATCTACCAAAGTAAATTGAATAAAATAGTACATATAACCTTTTCACTAAAAAATTTCTTAAAAGATAAACATGAAATTGAATATAATAAAAACTGAAAATGACCTTTAGATCTTGATATTGTTAGGTTTCTTTTTATTGATTTAATTTTATTTTGTCTGTATTGTCTTTTAAACATACTTTTAGATAAATCTGATTCATAGATCTCTTATTGGCTCTGTTTGAGCTAGCTGTCTAGAGCATGAAAAAAATAGCCTGTCACATTTCATACAGTGAGAAAGGGGTAAGAAGTTGACAAAAATGAATTAAATACATGCTTTGGATTGGGGCAGCAAATGCTGGAGACATTTTATACCATTATAAAGTACTTAAAGAAAAGAAATACCTGATTTATGACTTTTTCTGCTACAGCACTAAAATCTTAGGGGCATTTGTCAAGCTAGTGTCAAATGAAAGCTGCCCCCAGCCGGGCTAACCCCTCACACTGTGGGGTATGTAGGTCACAGGTCCATTTCTTGGCCATGTTTAGAGACAGTTTTTAATAGCTCAAATATTAAGTGCTCTCCTGTCTTAATTGGCCACGTGCAGATGGACAAACGTGAATACAGAAACAGGTTGCTGAAACATGAGGAGAGCTGGCAGCGCTGATTATTGGCAATGGTTAATCAACGATAAGCAGGGCAGGTGTCACTAGAACCTCTGAGCACCTGCAGACGTCAAATCAATCATGTAGGCTTGTTCATCATCTATAAGACATTTTCTATTTCACATCAGCTGTTAAAACACTTTTTATTCACAAAGTCAGACAGTGAAGTTTCATGTTGGCACACATTCTGTTGAGCGTCTCACCTGCATTGTCTCCCCATGCTCTGTGGTAAACCTCGGGATCTATCATTGAGGTGTAAACTCCTCAGACTGCAGTGTGAGGCCTCAGGGGAAGACAACAGGTATATTCCTTGTGTGGGTAGTTTTCTTGTTGTAGGTAAAACCATTTTAAGACCATCATCTTCCTTTAATCTCACAAGAAGCAAAGCTGTGAGCAGCCCTGGATACCTAGATTCATGGGATAAGATATATTCAAAGCGTAAAAGAATTAGTCTTTCACTCGGGGAACAATCTGCTGCTGCTGCTGCTGTAGCGTACCAAGAAAACAACCACAGAGTGCTCATTTTATTTCCAAACAAATTTACAGTCAAGATTGTGGCAACATTTGTTGTGATTTGTTTACTTTCAGGTCAGACACACAAGAAAGACTCAATTCAACATTAATACTTACTGGCTAACTTTTGTGGTTTACATGTCCTGCTCGGGAAGTCTTGTGCCAAACCAGTGCCGAGGATCTGTGGCTCTTATAAATCTGGACCGCAGCAACAGAGAGCAGAGAGCAGGCGGGGCCGGACTTTAGACTAGGGGAAGGTTTCTCAGACTAAAAATAGAAAGGCACACAGACTCACCAAGCTCATGCCCTATTTGGCTCTCTATTTGAGACGGGACAAATACTGAACTACAGAGCAGGGTAAGCATGCAGCGTCCTTAGATGAGGATCATAGTGATATCAACAACTCTCTTTTGTTATCAGTCCCACTGTGTCAGTCTCAGCACCCTCTGTCAGTTAACATCTGATAGATACATGCCTCCAGGAAAGGACTAGAGTTTCCCTGTAAATCCCAAAAAGTCAGGTGTCAGTGTTGAACAGTTCCCAGGAAAGACTTCCTTTTCTGTGTGGTGTTTATGTCTGTAGCATAAAAGGCAGCATTTCTCCACCTGTTTATCTGTTTCTCGTGAGGCTCAGTTCAACAGTAGGTAATAAGTTATGTGGCAGCTTCACTCTGGTTCACTTTTCTAATGTGAGCCTGAAAAAAGGAACCAATTTTCTAGTGACATGTTGAATTAAGGGGAGGTAAATTTGCTGAAGAAACAACATCATGATAACCTTGCATAGCAGATGAATACGCCCGTTTCCGTGTTTCTCACTGGTGAATCCATCTTGCAAAGCTCCCGTCTGAACGGTTTGGGCCCGGTTAGAAACTGACAGGACCAATCAGCGACGAGGGGCAGTACTTTCAGGCATGGGGGAGTCATGATGTAAGCAAGCAGCAACAAGAGGCCGATGCATTTATGGCAGAAGAGCTTAGCCTGGATGCTGCTAAAGTGCCTGTTTTATCAGAACTTGACGACATTTCTTCATTAAAAGAAGAACAAAGAACAACAGTGAGTTGTTTTCTTTTCAAAAATGACAAAAGTCGTGTACCGGCATGTCTACAGTCGCCGTGGTTCGCGCTATTCCTCGGTAGCTGTGCACGCGCACCTCGGTTGCGGCTACATCACGTGTTTTGTTGCCCGTAAAGATGTGACAGACAGAATGTTCATCCAATCACACTCTGAGTTTTTTCAAATCCTCTGCCCTTTCCCAAATGCTTAGTGTTGAAGGTTTTCCAGATGAATGTGTGAAACACATCCATCTGATGTGTCAGGTTCACATCATGATACACATTTGTTAAAGTAAAAAGTGAGATAATTCAATCCTTTAGGAGAAGAAAAAAACTTTTTAAAACAAAATACTGTGCAAAAGTCTTAGGCCACCATTACCATCCCATTCCTCCTGGAACGAGCCTGAATGGAGAGGTTTTATTTTCATGCATGACTCATATCTGAAGATTACTACTATGGCAGCTGATAGCTTGGTATTAGATAGTTCAGAGAAAGACATTTTTAAAAAACCCTGCTTCCCTTCTTTCAGGGAACTGCTGATGAAATAAATAATCCTGGTATGACACACCAAACAAATACTTAACTCGAAAAAACCATCTCCTTAGAAGATCTCAAGATGTGCTAAGTAAAAAGGGATGAAGTCACACTCAGTGCTGACATTCACCAGATTTTGGGTGTACTTGCATTCAATGAAAAAATCTTAGTAGTAAGATGGATTATCGTTAAGCTCAACTAAAACCAAAAATGTATTGGTGGCCTTTTTGCACATTACTGCACATTCTCTAATAAATAGTCAGCTTCAGTTGTCTACAGATATCTGTTTAAAGAGACATACCCTGTCTGGTTATTGCTGATGGGAGCTGGTGTGCCGTTAGCAAGGATGAAGTTCCCTCCGTTTCTGCAGGAGAACCAGTGCACACAAAAGACTTCCTCTTTCATGTGGTGTTATTTCAGAACACCTCTGACTATCACTGGTTCATCTGTTTCTTGTGAGTCTCAGCTCAATATTCGTTTGTTGGGATCACTGAATAAACAGGATATGCTGTGTGGCTGATGGACTGAAGCATAAATGTGGCGCCCTCTGTAGACAAAATATGACAACTGCTCCTAAACATACTGTACTGTGCAGACTTTATAGTCATATTTGGGCCAAAAACTGAGGCTGAAGTAAGGTGTAGATGTGGCAAGTAAGCTGGCTGAGGGTATCATGGGACAATAAGGAGGACTGGCACAACCTCGGTAGTGCTATGGATGTCCCTGTGTATTACCAGGGACAAGGAAAAATAATCTGTTATAAACATGACAAAGTCCATATGTTTAGGGTGGAGTAAAGGGTGGATGTGGCGAGTAAGTATGGCCTAGGGTACTGTCTGAGCAGACCCCTGGTTATGTTGTGGATGTCCCAGCAGCCTCATAACTGCTAAAGGTCTGCAGGAATATTATCAGGTGTGAAAAGGCTGGGACAACAGAGATGCTGTTGAGCATGACCTGGGCTGCCGAGCAACAAACACGTGACATTTGTTGAGCTTCAGTATGCTCCCCCTCTCCTTCAGCCCAAGATTGAGGCAAATCTGGCCCTGCGGTGAAACTTAAGCACAGTACTGTATGTTGTTCCCATCTACAAAAAAATCCCATCCAACCTTACTTGCTTTGCACAATCACCACTGAAAGAAGTGGGCAGTATGGAATCTGGCTGTTAAATATAGCTAATATTTCAAATTTTACTCACTGTACCTTTAATTTCAGGTCTTATATTCAGCTAAAAATTCCTCACTAGAGCTTTAGTAGCGCTAAAACAGCAGGGCTGCTGTAGATTGTGATAAAGTGTAACTTTTAAGGGAACAGCTCATGGTCCTTAGAGAAAACTCAGCCACAACAGTGTTAAAAACTTTATATAGCCTCTATGTACCCATAAACTTTATATTATAGGCTTCTGGAGAGCTGTTGTAGGTGTATGCTGGTGACGCAGGCGCAGGCTGCCGCCTTGTGGTGGAAGTGTAGTACTGCAGGAGACCACAAATCCATCCAACGTTACTTTATTGTTTGTAGATTTGGTTGTAAATTGTCTTTAATAGTTTGTTCATTAATCATGATGGTGTGGCTGTGAGGGATGATTTGGATGATCAACTATTAATAACACATGCAGGCCTGCACTTGTGGTTTCTCTAATACACTTTCTACTGTTGGTACTGTTACCGGGTTCTTTGATAGGGGTAAATCTAACTAAATACGTTTTAAAAAATAACCTTTCCTCTACTGGGTAGACTGGTTTCTGGAAAATAACCAGACTGAAGGGCCACATTCAGATGACTTCAGCTCACACCCGTGCGTAAAGTTTACTGAGCAAACGTCCTTGTGTAAGGCTTGTGTAAGGGAACTTCACCATGGCAAGGCACGGGTTAAATTGTCTTGCTAGAAAGTTTGACTTTTCGTTGGACTAAGTTCGATAAACGGGCTGTGAAAAGGCTCCAGCCCTCCTCTGCTCTCTCCTTGTCCTCCTGAGATCTGATATGTTGTTCTGTGTGAGACGAGCTTAGAGCGCACTCATCCACTCTCCTCAGAGCAACATCTGTGCGCATCTGTGCGTAATCTGGCTCATCATTGATTTACAAGAGGGATTTATTTTATTCTGTAGTCTCTTTACTATGGCGAGATGGTCTTTTTTGTTTTTATACTTCTTCCAAGGACTTCTTCCTCTCATCTTTGGGCAGCAGCAGCGCACAGCTGGACCCTGGAGGCACCGAATTCAGTGGGAGAACAACGGGCAGGTTTATAGCTTAATGAGCACTGGGATGGAGTACCAGGCTCCAGTTCGGTCCAGGAGCCAGTCTAGGGTTTATGTCACTAGCAGGAGGGATGGCACCAGGAGCCAGATGCCGGTTACGCATAGAGGAGCGACGCTTATGAGACCAGGACAGACTGAATCTAGACATTTCAGGACTGTTAATGCTGCAGAGCCTGAACCAGTAGTTACAGGACACGATGGTAGACCTTATGTGTCCTCTAGTAGCCGTGTATCACAGCAGCCTGAGCGCCCTTACTTAACAGGAGCTGCAGGTTATCCAGGCGCACGGCGCGTAAACCCTGAACAAACCGTATCCACGAACGCGTCTGCAGCAGGAAGTCTGACAGATTTCCCAGGCAGGAGAGGTGGAATCGGTGTGGATGCTAGTGCTCTACACACCAGAGGAGGGGATCCAGCTCCGCAATCCGGTGTGCAATACCAACAATTACGCGCAGTGCCAGAGGCCTTATCTGTCTCCAGACAGCACGCGCAGACGGATCACTCAGTCCCATCACATCCTGCAGCTCAGGAGAGGGACTCCGCGGCTCCTGCTCCTTTCCCCCCGCAGGGTGAGGATGCTACAAACGAGGCTGGTGGTAATGGAGAGGACATGGTTAACGATGACCCTCGAAACCCGTTTAAAAACCACAGGAATTCTGTTTTCTACAACATGTATCCACCAAGAGGGAGGTCAGGGGCCCGCCTTCCTCCTGGGCCAGGTTACGGAACGAGATATTTCCAAAATGGTGAGTTAAAATGTTATGATAATATTTGGTTTTCTCGTCTGGCACTTATTTAAATAAAACAAAAATGAAACAAATGTGTATCCACCAATAATAATAAGATCCACTCAGCCCAAAGTTCCTTAAAAGTGTATTTGAAATTAACTTTCAGACACTCAAAACTGTAAATATTAACGAGTGTATTTGTCTACTTCAGTGTCCAGAATTTAAATAAAACTTAAAATAAGCCACATTCACCAAAGGAGTCCAGATAATAATCTTGTTCCATAATTTTCCAAGGTAGGGTAGTTTACAGATGGAGCACTATTCATGCATAAAGTGAATCAAAGTTATTTATAGTTGAAAACAAAGCATTTCTTAACATGATATCTAAAAGAGGTCATACTAGATAGAAATAGGACATGGTATTTTAAAGGGACATTTCAGTATTTTTTAGGTTGATTCATATGAGTTACCTGGCAGTAGTAGTTCCATTCGCCTCCAGTGATTTCAGTGAGCAGGAAGGACTCCTGATTGTACCAGCCAGGAAGCTACACTATACAGCGTCACAGATGGGTACAGTTTCTTCCTGAAATTTAACCAGTTTTTGGTGAAAATGGGTCACAAAACAATGTTGGCTCAAATGTAGCCTATCAAATTTTTTTCAAACTGACTGTATCAGCTGTTTTAAACCTAGGGTAACTGACTTCCTGTTTAGATACAGACCTGCTTTTATTGTGAAAGAAAATAAGGATCTTCAGGTAGATAGAAAATTGTGACATGAACTTAACCATGGGAAAAAGAACTTTTCATGGATTGAAAAGGGGAAACAGGGAGCATTAAATGGGTAAATGTTTGATAACACACAGTGTAGATGACTTCTGACTTGTCCGCTGATCTGTCTGTGAGTTTTTAAAGTGAATTGAGACATAAAGGAACGGTGGGAGACACTGCAGTGGCTTAACCAAAGTGTGCTAAAAAGACAATAAAGCATGGGATTAATGCAATGAAAAATGATTGCAGTAATAATGAACGTTAATCATATCATCAGCAATGCATTAGTCCTTACAGCCCTAATAAAAATACGTTAAAATATCAACAAATGGAGCAATTAATGATATTTTATCTGCTCTGTATGCCCTGAAGTCTTTGCACATTCAGTCTGTTACTTTTGGATGTGTTTGTTGGTCAAACACTCAATCCTTGCACACAGAGTCCCGTGCATTTATTTTTCTATTCATTGCAAAAAAGCAATTAGCCATGTGAGATATTTTTTTCTGTCATTTTTCTTTTACTTATTTATTTATTCATGTATCATAAGTAGTTTTTGTCTATTTCTGTTTGCCTCTGTTGTGATTCTGTGTAAATTTTGTGTCTCTTCTATGTATGTGTATATGTCAGTGTATCCCTCTGAAAAAGCACAAAAAAAAACCATTGAAAAAAAAAAATTTGCAGAATGCAGCAAAATAGTATCTAACGGTAAAGAATAAATGCAATGAAAATGCTTCTGTAGCTTTTTCACTCCTTAAAAAAGAAAAAACACAGAGTCTCCCCACTTCTGACAGACCTTCATCTGGATATTTGCACCAGTACGTCACGGTGCTTTGCTAGCTTGGAGAGAGAAAAGGAGTGCAGCATTTCAATGTATCCCTTTTATAACATGGCTATAAGTGCAAATTTAAGCCTCTGTCTTTTGTGTTTGATGGTTGATTTCCACACATGAATGAGCAAATCACAGTGCTTATCATGACATTTCAGTGGTAGGAAGACAGAGAGAGGGGAGCTGCAGTCGGCACTTTGCATGATCAATTGCCCGTTTAAACTTGGGCGGATGTGAAAAAAGGAAATGATAAAGGACTTAACTTTAGAGTTGATGTGCAAACATGGTTATTTTTGTTTTGTTTTGTTTTGTTTTACCTTGCAGTAATTTCAAAAGGACAAAGTTGAGTCAGCCTGCAAAGACCTTTACAGTATAACTACGCTCTGAAATCTTTGATTGTAGCTTTAACTTGCCTGCAGACTCAAATTCACCTGCTATTCTTACCTATTTGAAATGGATTCTGTTTTAAAATTCACCCCAGAATGTTCATCCAAGGATTTAGGCTCACAATTAGCTCCAAATGTCTCAGGCACAGCCGTAAGCTGCTTCAGAAACCCCCATAGGGGTACTGAGGTGGTGAGATCACATAACGCTTTACAAACTGTACTTAAGTTACCTGAACAAATTTCTCTCTTTTAGTTTTAATGTGTAAATTTGTGTGTTTTTGGTTTTCATTAGTAGTAATGAGCTGATTACAGTACAAGCCATACACAAAACAAGCTTGTATTGTTGTTTGAAGAGGAAAGGACAGTGGATAGTGTCGAAAATCAGGGAGAGGATGGGGAATGGGGTGCAGGATAGGAGCCACAGGTTGGACTTAAACCTGTGCTGTCCACTTGAAAGATCAGTTATAGAGTGAAACCTAACCGTTAGGCTAGATGTTCCTCGAATTTGCAGTTCTTATACTCAATACAAGTGATAAAGACTTAATCTTACGTTTTTAATATCTTAAAATAAGAAGTTTGTTTTGACTTGTCAGATGAGTGTAGCTCATATAAATTGTAATGACATGTTTTTGACTAGAAGTGGCATAAATATACTTTTTAAGATTTGAGATTTTGCAGTCATTTCTAGATAAAGCAAAGAAAATTGGAATTAAAGGAAGAAAAAAGTCTCATTTGGGTTTTTTGATCTCAGACTGACAGCACAGGAATGTAAAATACTCTGAATTATTCCAACAAACACAAACAGCTGCTCTCACTGAAGCCAGAACACATGCAGTCTGATTCACTGAACTGTTCTAAACCAGTAAAACTGACAAAATTAAGATATCATCATTACGAACACTTTTTTAAACATGAACTGTGCCTTTAATCTCCTTTTCTAGGTCTACCAGACCTGGTGCCGGACCCGTATGCCATCCAGGCAGGTGCTTACATCCAGCGCATGCAGATGTACGCGCTCCGCTGTGCAGCTGAAGAAAACTGTCTGGCCAGGTGAGCCCCACTGCCAAAAGTGACTCACTCCTTCAGTACGCAGACACAGACACACATCTCACACATACACAGGTGTTCCCTTTCCATGTAAGGTTAATTTAATTTGTTTGAGCAGAAATGTTGTTTTAGGTAATAAATTTGATGACTTTTAAATGTGGAAGGATATCTGCTGTTGATAGAGTCACTGAAGCTGTTTGATCTTATAATAGAGCGGTGACTCTTCAACATGATGTCCTGCCAGCACATAAATGTTCTGGGTTGATTTTCCCAAAAGCATTCAGCACAATGGAACAAACTCTCTGCACTTTAACAAAACTAACTCCAGGAGCTCAGCCAGCACTGCTTTCCAAAGCAGCTCATGCCCTTTTCCTCATGTGATCCGTCCAAGGTCGGCGTATGCACCCGGCGTCAGAGACATCGACTTTAGAGTCCTGTTGCGGTTCCCCCAGAAGGTGAAGAATCAGGGAACCACAGACTTCCTCCCCGTGAAGCCCAGATATCAGTGGGACTGGCACAGCTGTCACCAGTGAGTTCACTCAGCCTGTAATCGTTGATATGTGACACCACAGCCTGAAACACAACTTTAAACAGAAAACCAGGACCTTAGAGACATCCCTGAAACCTGTATAAGTCCTGACACATGTAAGAATCTTTGTTTCTTCTGTTCTTCATCAGACATTTTCACAGCATGGACGCCTTCAGTAACTACGACCTGCTGGACACGGTCTCTGGACGGAAAGTTGCAGAGGGACATAAGGCCAGTTTCTGCCTGGAGGACACCGGCTGTGACCCTGGATTCAGACGCCGCTACGCCTGTACCTCTCATACACAGGTAACATGGATACACTGTACAGAATTTAAAGTCAGTGTTTAGTATCAGTTCTGCAGAATTTATCTGATTATTAAAGTGGGAACTGTTTTTTTTCTGCAAAAAAGTGATGACAAAATCTAACCTAACATGCCAGCTAGACTGTTTCATCTATCCCTAACATTCATCCAGGAAACCTCCGGTACAAAGCATTTGGGAAGGGCAGGACTTTTAAAAAAAATTCTCAGAAGGTGACTGGAGAAATGTTGTCTGTCACTTAATCATGACCCAATCAGAGCAAGACCAGACAAAATGAGGTAGTAGGTACGAGCAGCTCGACAGGCAGGCTATTTGACCGGTCTGTGCAGAAGTGAATAGTGCAAAACCATCTTTCCTGCCAATAAGGCTTTCAGTGTGGTCCTTTGCTCTTCTTTCATTCAGGAAATGCTCACCAGATCTGATAAACTGCCGCTAAAGCTAAATCCGAGCTAATCACTCCACCAACAGCCATTGTCTGGCTTAAGGACTAATCCCCACCCATAACTATAGCAAACTCATACCCCAGCAGGTCTTTGCTCCTCTTTAGTAGAAAATTGTGATCCAGCTCTGACAAAACTGCCACTATACTATAACTACATCTGAGCTAATCGTTACACCAGCGCTAGCCTTCGTTACCTGCTTCCAGAACCACAGAACTCCACCCGTAGCTACATCCATGTTCTCAAATGATGCTGATTGGTCTGGTCCGTTCTCAGACCTGGCACAGTCCTTTCATATTGGAGCTCTGCGAGATGAATCCGCTCGAAGACAGACAGGGAATCTTGTCAGTCCATCTGCTTCGCAAGGGTGGAGAAAATCAGGAATGAGAACTGAGGAGTAGTCAGAGACTCATCTTGTGGATAACATCACTGACATTGTTTGCTTACATCGTGAGAAGGCTTGTATGCCAAAGATTACCCGTGGATACTCAGTAAAGCCGTGTTTCCATCAGGGGGTCCGGTTTGATTCAGTTCGGTTTGGTATGGTTTGTACGCTAAACCCCAAAATAGTTTGCGTTTCCACAGACACCCCTGCTCTCACTTGGGTGGGCAGGGCTGTAAAAGCATGCATGTAAAGTCACAGACAGCGCGAGTCTGCTGTTGCAGCTGCAGTTATAGAAAGGATGATTGACAGAAATCAGTAGCAAATACACCACGTTCCACATTATTATGCAAATGATATTTTTCTCTGATTTTCCTAAATATTAATGCAAATTACAGTCAGAATATTTTTCAAGTCATCAGTCATTAGAACATAATTCAAATGTTTTTGAACAAACTTCATAATGACAAAAATTATTAAAAAAAAAAAAACTCAAAATGCACTGTTCCACATTATTAAGCACAACAGCTTTTTAAAACATTTTATAGGTTGTAAAGAACTGAAAATGGTCATTTGTAGAAATTGCAGCATCAGGGGGTCATATTTACTGAAATCAAAGCTATTTCAATCAAAAACATCTTAACAGGACAACTTCCATGTTAACATAGGAGCCCTTCTTTGATATCACCTTCACTATTCTTGCATCCATTGAACTTGTGAGTTTTTGGAGAGTTTCTGCTAGAATTTTTTTGCAGGATGTCAGAATATCCTCCCAGAGCTGCTGTTTTGATGTGAACTGCCTCCCACCCTCATAGATCTTTAGCTTGAGGATGCTCCAAAGGTTCTCAGTAGGGTTGAGGTCAGGGGAAGATGGGGGCCACACCATGAGTTTCTCTCCTTTTATGCCCATAGCAGCCAATGACACAGAGGTATTCTTTGCAGCATGAGATGGAGCATTGTCATGCTTGAAGAAAATTTTGCTACAGAAGGCATGATTCTCTTTTTGTACCATGGAAGAAAGTGGTCAGTCAGAAACTCTGTATACTTTGCCGGGGTCATTTTCACACCTTCAGGGACCCTAAAGGGGCCTATCAGCTCTCTCCTCATGATTCCGGCCCAAACATGACTCCGCCCCCTCCTTGTTGACGTCCCGGCCTCATTGGGACATGGTGGCCATCCACCAACCATCCACTACTCCTCCATGTGGACCATCCAGGGTTGCACGGCACTCATCAGTGAACAAGACTGTTTGAAAATGAGTCTTCATGTATTTCTGGGCTCACTGCAACCATTTCTGCTTGTGAGCATTGGTTAGGGGTGGCTGAATAGTAGGTTTATACACAACTGCAAGCCTCTGGAGGATCTACACCTTGAGGTTGGAGGGACTCCAGAGGCACCAGCAGCTTCAAATACTTGTTTGCTGCTTTGTAATGGCATTTTAGCATCTGCTCTCTTAATCTGATGTATTTGTCCATCAGAAACCTTCCTCATTATGTCTTTATCTGCACAAACCCATCTGTGCTCTGAATCAGCCACAAATTTCTTCACAGTACGATGATCATGCTTAATTTTTCCTGAAATATTGAATGTTTTCATTCCTTGTCCAAGGCATTACACTATTTGACACTTTTCAGCAGAGATCCTTTTTCTTTCCCATATTGCTGAAACCTGTGGCCTGTTTAATAATGTGGAACATGTGGAAAAGTGCATTTTCAGGTTTTTATTTTTAAAAAATAATAGTTATCATTATGAAGTTTGTTCAAAAACATTTGAATTATACTCTAACTGTAAAAATATTATGACTGTCATTTGCATTGATATTTAGAAAATCAGAGAAAAACGTCGTTTGGATAATAATGTGGAACGCGGTTTAAGCAGTAAACAGCTTTATTTCAGCCGAAAGTGCTTTTAAAAAATAACTACATCTTAATGATGTTAACCGCTGTCAGAAAAGATTCTCAGCTGATGGAATACGTGTACAGAGATGGTTTAAGTCGTAACGCAATATGTAAATATATCTAGTCTGGAACAGTTTATACGACAAAATATGAAAATTTAGAGCTGTACTGTGAGAATTCGCCGTATTGAAAATAAAGTTAAATTTCAGCTGGTGTTAAAATCAAGTTAGATTAAGTCAGAAATCCGGGATGAACTGATCTTGTTTAAAAATAGTCTGCAGCCTGAAGTTTTACGAGCCCGTTAAACAACCACAGAGCGATGTTTACACAGGTTACCAAACGTAAGACGTAGATTAATAACAAGTTACAGATGAGAATGAACTGTTCAAAGGCCTCGTATTCACAAAACTTCAGCATTAATTTAGTTTCTCATTCATCCCGGATGGATCAGGCTGATGTGAGCCTTCAGGTTCTGCTTTGTGTTCTTAAAATCATCCAGATGAACGTCAGGAAACTTGATTTGTGGCCAGATACCAATATCCACAGACTAGGAAACAGTTTGAATCTCCGTCGAGTCCAAATATTTCCCATTTAGGCAGATATTGGTCCATTTTTCTCCCGTTTTCGCCCGCTTTTCACAGCAGACTTCCATCTTTGAAGCCTGGAGGCGAGCAGCTGAATCACGCACTGACGTGACGTCAGTGCAGCCCCTATTGTTGTGTGTGTAGCTCCACCTTTTTGGTACGGGTAGGTAAGATTGGCACCCCTATGGAAGGGTGCCGAAAAGTGGGACGGTACGGGTCGGTTTTTTGGGACCCTTTCTCTATGGAAACACCAAAAAAAACGTAACGCACCGAACTGAGCCGGACCACTCGGTGGAAACGACCTAGGCTCCTAGTTTGACTCCCAGCTCAGACTTTACCTCATATACTCCAGCTTCTTCCTGCTGTCCACAGACTTGATTGTTGCTAAACTAGTGACTCTTAACTGACTGTAGGAATGAATGGGAGCGTGTATTTGACTGTTGTGCCCAAGTAAAAGTTCAGTTACTGTAGTTAACATGTAAGTAGAATTATCATGTAGGTAGAATCAACATCACTGGTCTCTAAATCTTAGTTAAAGTAATTAATTTAAAGCTAACTTAAGTACAGTAGCCACTTTGATACCTAAGGCTTATACAGTTAATGATCTTCCCCTACTGTACAAGAACAAAAAGAAAAGATCTTAGACCATGTTTTTAGGTGAAAGCACACCTAACTAAAAGTTCATTTTAAAAGCTTATTGTGTGAATGAGTACTCATTCTCTCGTTATGAACTACTGACCATCATGTGTAGTCCAGAAGTGGAAGTAAACTATTACATTTACTCAAATAACTTTATTTTAGGAGCTTTTTATGAACATTTTGAAATCAGTAGTTTTACTTCTACTACATAAGTGTATTTTAACCTCATGATTTTTTTCTGAAGAGTTTAACTACAACAGTAAAGTACTGAAATGTAGCGACTGTGAAAAAGTTTTTTAAATTTAGCCCCTCAGTAGGCAGTATCCAGGGTTGGCACCACACAGACAGAGCCAACTGTGGGCCAAAATACTTCAGGAGACAATGTGGGATGGACTGTTAAACAGAGTCTATTCTGATCAGGTAGGATCAGAAGGTGTATCTGTGTCTGTGGGGAGAGTAAGACTGTAAAAAGGGACTAAAACAGACTATGACACTGTGAGCTGCACAGAGCAGCTACCCAATTAGAGATTTTAACCAGGGATGAGGAGTGACTAATTAATCAAGTAGCTTTTTGTGTACTTTTACTGTTTTTTGAGTATATTTTGAAATCAGAAATTTTACTTTATAACTCCATTACATTTTAGAAGCTTCTAGTACCGAGTAAAAGAACAAAACTAAAGGTCCAAATGAGTGGGTTTTAGCTTTCTGTCAGGGACAAAAAGTCTGGCCAGTTGTTTGGTTTTGTCTGTATTCAATGGTCAGCAGCACATAGGAACAGAATAACTCCACATCATCCTCAAACAGCTGTAGTGTTTTCACTTTATTATAAAGCTGTGACTTTAGCAGGTCAGAAATGCATATTCTCATGTTGTTATTGCTGATAAGGAAAGATCATATTTTCCTGTGCAACTCCTCAGTAGCCACTAAGTACTTAGTACTTTAAAGGGATATTTCAGCATTTTTGAATTTGGCTTATCTAAAGCAGTATTTTTAAACTTTTTCAGCCCGCAACCCCCAAAATTAAGACTGGGAGACTGGGGACCCCCACTGTACCTAAAGGTGGTTGAACACAGCCATGCACATTCAAGAACAGTCCTGGGCAGACAGGGCCGCTCATAAGGGGAGATAAATGGGAGAGCTTTCTGGGGCCCAGCCAAACTGGGGGCTCATGGAGGTCAGCAAAATCATGGTCCACTGTAAAATCAAGCCGTGATATCTATACCTTTTATTTAACCTGAAAAATAACCACTCTTATCAAAGAAACAAATGTGTTTTTTAATTTGTGTAGTATATGGCCTTCTTAAAAATGTAAATCCCTTTTGTGAGAAAAAAATAATTAAAAAGGGTTAAAAATGACAAAAATGGGTTAATAAAGGAAAAAAAGGTAGAAAAGGAGATGAAACTGGATTTTAAAAGTAGCAGACATGGGTTTGAAGTGGCAAAAATGAGATTAAAATTGCACAAAAAACCTAAAAAATCAGCATAAATATCAGTAAAAGGGAGTTAAAATGTGGCTGAAAAGGCTTCAAATGGGCAAAAATGGGTGGAAATTTGGTAAAATGGGATGCAAAATTGATATAAACTGGCAAAAGTGTTAACTGAGAAAGAAAATGAGGCAGATATTGGCAGAAATTGGTTAAACTGGCAAAAAAAAAGGCATATTAGATAGTGAAATGGAATGATTTGGAATTCCCCTTGTGGTACTAATAAAGGAATATCTTATCTTGAATGTGGCTAAAATGGGAAAAATGGGGTAAAATGGGGTTAAAGTGGCAATAATGGGCCAACAGAGGCAACATGAGGCTTAAGTGGCGAGAACTGGTTCAGAAGTGGCAGAAACAGGAAGGGAAAAAAAGTGATGGAAAGGGTTTAGAATGGGCAAAAATAGGTTTTTAACTGGCAAAAAAGGGTTAAAATTGGTGGGAAAAAAAGATGAAAATGGGTTAAAATGTGGCTAAATTTGTGTAAAATGGCAACAGTGTAATTTAAAAAATGTTTTTAGTTTTTTTAGGGAATCTGGAGACCCCCATCTAGTGTCTTGCGACCCCAAAGGGGGTCCTGACCCCAAGGTTGAGAACTTCTGGTCTAAAGTACTCAGCAATAGTAGTGGCATTAGTCTCCAGTGATTCCAGAGAGCACCGACCCCTCAAACAAGACAAGCTTGGGGAAGCTAGGCTACAGTGTAGCAGATGGGTACAGTTTCACCACATAATTTAGTGAGTTTAAGGTAAAAACTGGTCAAATAACAATGTTGATTCTACTGTACGCTTTATCAAATGATTTTGGAGTGTTTTATTTTTCACCCAGCTAGCTCCTGTGTTTAACACCATTTTCATAATTCGAACTCAGCTACCGGCTACATGTACCTCCGACTCAGTGTATTTGAACAGCTGTTTTTACCGAAAACAGAGGCTTCCAGGGTGAAAAATAAAATGCTTCCAATAGCTTGCAACTATGCTAGCATTGTTTTCTGGCCTGTTTTTACCTAAAAACGGTCAAATAACAGTGCAACTGAACTATCTGCTACACTGTAACAGCCTAGCTTCTCCAAAAACATCCTGTTTGAAGGGCCAACACTCACTGAAATCATTGAAGGCCAGTGGCACTACTATTGCCAAGTACTTTATACAATTCAAAAATACAGAAATATCCCTTTAAGTAAATGATAAATCAATACTTTTCATTCTTACTTGAGTAGATTTACAGGCCAGTAATTTAACTTCTACTTAAGTATAAAGCAAATAAACTATACTTTTACTTTAATAGTTCATACTCTTTCACCTTTGGTGTAGTCAAAGCCAACCAACCAGCCAATTCCATGTCATTAAAGGGGACATATTTGACCCTTTTAAGACAAGTTTATATTGTTCTCAGAGGTCCCCAAAATATGCCTGTGAAGTTTGTTGCTGAAAAAAACACTCCAGTATAGGATGTCTAAAACCCCCTCTGTTTCAGCCCTGCTCAGAACGAGCTCTTTCTGTGTCTGTAGCTTTAAATGTTACTGAGCTTTCTGTCTCCGCCCACGCCCTTCTCAGAAAATGGATGTGGCATGATGGAGGTGGCTCTCCTGATCAGGAGAAGAGGGCGGAACTCTCTTCCAAGCGGGGAGGGCCAACCAAAGCTGGGGGCGGTGCTTACTCCCCATGTGAGATCATGAGGGTGAAATTTGACAACGGCTTGTTTTAGCACACATTTTCTAAAAGGTGGAGAAAGAAAGGTGAGGAGGGAATGGATTTTTCTTGTACTTAAAGGGGGTTGTGAACAGGCCAGGGGCACATATATTGGTTAGAAATGCGAAAAAAAAGTGATTTTTGCACAATATGTCTCCTTTAACAGAGAGTGAAAAACCTCCTCGTTTTGACCTGAAGTTTTTGTTTTTCTTCACTCATTTATGGATACTTTTTAAATGTAGTAAAGTGCAATATTTCCCACAAGATATACTTAGAGTTGAATTACTGATTTTAACAATAATGTTTTTCAGAGTAATTTGAGTAAATGTAGTAACTTTCCACCCCTGATGTTCAGACACGTTGAAAGTATTCTTTTGGGGGAATTCCAGCTGTTTGTCTGTACACATGCAGCTCACCCAAAGAGTTTGGGAACACTTTCAGGAGTTTTTATGTAATTATGAAAACACTGTTGGATGTACTCCATCACTTAACGCTAGGATTGGCTCCAACACCTCATGACCCCAAACAGGATAATCCGATTAGATCAGTGATTATGGTGCACAAAGCACAGAAAGTCAGGCACCCAAGGTTTGATATATAATCCTGCCCTGAGCTGGCACTTTTATCTCGATTAAAACTTAAAATTTCATAAGTGATTATAAGGAAAGAGAAAAATATGGTAGACATACCTCACTCTAAACGGCTGAAAAAAAATCACCATTTTTGATTTGTTTTTAAAAGGTCTTTGAAAAACAATGTCAGAATAAATCGAGAAGTTTTTGCACATTTAAACTTAACAATTCTTTCACACTTAGTATGAGTATGAGGTCAGGTCATAGGTGATGTCTTGTTTGGAGTTGAACTCCAGCTTTAATTGGAAAAATTTACATGTGGTACAGTTCCTTTATTTCATTCTCATGGAGTCAACTGATCGTCTCTAAAGATGGAGACTAGAATCTAGACAAGTCTGTGAGTTAATGCTTTTATTTTTCTCTGGTTTCTGTCTGAGTTTTACTGATGTCCTGCTGACCTGGTGGTCAGGCCAATCACATCTATTATCTCTTAAACTTTGTTGAGCTTTATACCATGACATTCTGCAGAAGATGACTGTACAGAGGAGAGCCAATGTGGACATCATGTGAACAACCATGGATGGAGAAACATTTAGTCTACTTTTGCATCAGTTGTGCAGAAAAAGTTGTCTGTTTTCTTCTCTTATAAAAGAGAACAAACAAATGGACTTAAAACTATCATAATAACGCCAAGTGTTTCTGAACTTTTACGGGCTTTGGTAGAAGTCTTGATCAGCTATGTCCATAGGTATTATGGTTGGTGTCCATGGAAACATCTCCAAACTATTTTTAATAAGCTGAGAGGCTCTGGACTTCTTTGCCTTTGTGAACTTCCCTTTATTTTTCATCTGTGTTTTTCCTGCAGCCTTCACTCAAACACAGCATGCATTGTTCTAATAAACAGCCACATCCAGAGGAGAAAAAACACCGAATGCTGGATCTCTTCCATTGTCACTCTTTGTTTATTGTATGGCTCTCTTCTTTTTTGAGTTTATTGGCAAGCTGCACTACTTCACACTGCTTTGATGTCACACCATTACGTCGCCCTGGTCTCTCTCCAAATCACCACTTTTCAGGGGATGAAAAATACACCATCTTTCTCAAAAACCTAGCATTGAATAGTCATAGTCACTACCTTTTTGACATGTTTATTGCTTTTTAAATTAGGTAAAAACCCACTGATAGTTGTAATGGGTGAGCATTAGCACTGATTTATGAAAAAAACATTGGCCTGACGCCAACATTATGCTGCTATCACCATTAGGCTTACACCCCTGCCCACCAAGTAAGGTACGGGTGTCTGTTTGCTGTACCAAACTGTATGAATACAAACCGGTGGAAATGCAGCATTAAACTCTGGATCCATCTACAAAATAACCTTGAAATTCTCTTCCTCTAGATCCTCCATTTACCTGTCCAACCCTTTAATGCTGACTACATCATTTTTGATATGTGATTTTGTGAGACCACTAGCTAATCAACATCATTAAACCCTTTAGTACTTAATCTGACTAACGATAAAAACGCCTCCAGGAGATTATAAGTTGCCAATGTCGCCCCACGCATCAAATTTGATAGAAAAATATATTTGTGGAATGGTATTGCAGTTTTTATTTTTTAGGATTTTGTTAGAAGGTTTGATAAACATCTCATCTCCAAAACATGAGAATTCTCTGGCTATTATTTGAGCTATCAGGCTAAAGCATTTAGGCTACATCTCAAACAAATAAGAAGGCCTTTGTTGGGACACTGTTCTTCTTTATAATAAAGAATAACAGTGGATGGAGCTGGAAACAGGGAAAACAGAATGGCAGAATGGGTGATGACATGTGGGAAAGGAGCCACAGGTTGGACATGAATCAGGGCTGCCTGTTAACATTGGGAAAGATTAAGTGCTGGACCACTGGTGCCCTTATTTCATAACTATCTTTAAAGTTCATCTCATGCTCTCTGTGAATTTACATCTGAGGTACATCTATAGTCTGTGTTTGGAAAAAATCTTGAAGACAATATTCTGTCTGTTGCATTCATTTCAGGTCAATCACAGACAGACATAGAACATAGTAGGCATGCACAGCCCCGGTGAGTAAAACAAGCTAGACTGACAGCTGCTGTTCACTATCAGTGGAGCCAGCTGGGAAATTAATCATTAAGCTCACATCTAAGTCAGTTGGCAGAACAACCTTCAGACAGAATTGCTTCCAGTACAGACCTTTACCCATTTTTTAATAATGAAATGCTCCACTCTGATAAAAAAAAACCCAGAAACTTCTCTTATAGTCTTTTGAAGTATGTATCTGCCCTTTATTCCGGTAGAATGCTGTGAAGTGTGGTGGCTCCGCCCCTGCCCTTTTTCCTGTCGATTCTTGGGTCAGGCAGGGGTGTGTCTTTGCCCCTAGGCTCTTCAGTACCTGTATGGCCTGGATAATAGGGAGGTAACAGCAGCAGAAAACTGTTGAGTATCATTTGCCGATGATGCTGTGATCCTTGCAGTTACTATAGATCAGGGGTGTCAAACTCAAGGCCCGGGGGCCAAATCCAGCCCGTGGAACAGTTAAATCCGGCCCCCAAAATGATCTCATATTCCTGTTATAACTGGCCCATCAGTCTGAGGTCTGCAGATTTCCTCAAGGATTAAAATGTAAACTTATCCTTGATAATGTAAGATATCCTTGTTAAGTCATAAAATCTGACAAAGTAAGGAGTAAAAATATTTAAATAAGAAGTGAGGAATGTGGGAAAAGAAATTAATTTATGTTTTATTTCATATTTTCAATTTTACATCTCACAATTAGGACTCAAAGTTAGGATTTTGACTTTTCATTTTGTACTTTGAGCATTTTAACTCATAATTTTGATTTCTCATAAAATATTTTAAGCTTTAAGATTCATAATTCTAATTTTTAAGTCATATTTTAACATTTTAAACCAATTATTTTGTATTTTTCTTCATATTTTCAACTCCAAACTCTGACTTCATAATCCCATAGTTTGACCTTTTTAACTCACAATTTAAAATTTTGAATCATATGACTTTTAATTTCATGATAACACATTTTATTTCATGACCTTTTAAACTCATGATTTTCACTTTCTTTATAATATATTTGCTTTAAAAAACATTATATTTCAATCTCAGTTTTATGTTTTGACCTTTTTGACTTAATAAATTAACTTTTCTCAGATTGTGAACCTTTAAACTGATCTTTTTAACTTTTTAAATGTCAAAATCATTTATCATCCATGTTAAGTTTTTTTCATATTTAATATCTGGTGAAACAAGGTTGACAGTTATGGGTAAAAAGTTGACCCTGTTAGGCCCTCAGGTTAGTCCTGAATCCAGAATCTGGCCCCTGCTGTGATTGAGTTTGACACCCCTGCTATAGATGTCCTTGTAGGGCACTGTTCATCAACTGGCGGCCCAGGGGCCATATCAGGCCCCCCAAAGCTTCCTGTCTGGCCCCCGAAAGATCATTGAATTCAGAAAAAGAGGGGAAAAAAAATGGCATGGTTTAAAGAGTATCCTTTGGCTTTAAATGTCTGCAGCTGTTAAATCCATCCCACAATCAATTCATATTGAAATAGTTTGAGATAGCTGTAAATATTTAAAAATAGGTTTAAGGTTGGCAGAAGTGCTTGAAAAATGACCAGATAAAGTGGTGAAAAGAGGTACAAATGTGGCAAAAAAAAAATGGTTAAAGAGGGAAAAGGGGCAAAAAGTATCATAAATTGGTTAAAAATAACAAAAATAGTTTAAAAAATGTAATGAAAATGGGTTAAAATGGGCAAAAATAAAAGAAAAGTGTCAAAAATGGATGAGTGGCACAAAGGGGATAAAAAATGTGGGAAAAGTGGTTTAAAGGGGTTAAAGAATGGCAAAAAATTGGGTTAAAGAGGCAAAAAGGGGTTAAAAAGAGTTAATATTGGTGCTAAATCACGACTGTGGAGGGCCCCCTCTCTGGCCTGTCTCCCTGTGGCCTGCTGCATGATAGATAACAGGGATTGATCTCACTGATAATGCCTAAAAATGTCCTGCATTTTGAAAGAAGATACAAATACTACTACAATAATATATTAACCAGACCAAAATATTGATTTAATTTTTGTGTATTTGAAAGTCCAGCCCCAAGAGTTTCTGTCCAGATTAAATCTGGCCCTTGTGCAAAGATACTTGATGACCCCTGTAGTAGGGGCTCTTAACTTGCTCAGTGAGGAGACTCAAGCACGCGTCCTGGGCTAAAACAAAGATCCAGGCATTTGGGGCCTTGGATGTGTCGTCTGTTGCTGTGTCTGTGAATGGTGAGAGTCTGAAAGCTGCAGAGCAGTTCACCTACCTTGGTAGCGTAATCCACTGAAGCTGACAGCAAGACTGAGATCAACCGCAGACTTGGACTCACACAGGATGTGTTTGTTTTTAAGCATCTTTTTAAATAAGGAAAGTGAACTGCACATTTTTAAATCATCGTCAGAACTGTTCCACAGGTTTACTCCTCTAACAGAGACACATCTCTGCTTTATATTTGTTTTTGCCTTGGTTTTTTTTGAAAACACCTATTCCTCTAAGTTCATATTGATTTTCTCTGACTTCAAACAGCCTCTGAATACCGCAGCGCACTAGGTTGTTATGTACTTTGTACACAAGCTGTGCTGTTTTCAAATCAACTAAATCATTAAATTTAAGAGGATGTTAATGAATAAATGCATGTTAGTTGGTTCAAAGAAACTTGATCTAGACACCGGGGTGTTGTGGAGGGGGCAGCTGGGAGGTTACCAGGAGAGATGGGGCTTGGGCCTGACGCAGGCCATGAGGAGGCCAGAGTAGTACAGGACCAAGGTGCCAAACCAGTATATGTGTCTCTACCCGACCTGACCTATAGCTTTATCCAAGCTATTCACTTCACTGGCAGCAGCCATTGTTTACTGGATTGCAGTTAAACTAAACCACGCCCATAAATACCGCCTTGTTCTCCTCAAATGATGCTGATTTTGATTTTCTGTTGTCAGACTGGACATAAATGTTTTAGCCTGAAGCTTTGCAAGATGGATTGACCTGATGAAAGACATGGAATCTGGACAATCAGCTTTGCTAGGTTGAAAATCTAGTTAAGACAAAAAGAGAACTGAACATTTTGTCAATATTTATTACAGTCAGAAGGCTGGCTAATGAGCGCCTATATTCAGTGAACTACTATAGATCACTTTGCTGTAAAACTGGCCTCTATCCAAGTAGAAACCTCTGTGGTTTGATGCAGAGGGGCAAAAAGCTGCAGTTCCCTGATTGTCCACTGAAGCACCAAAGCCACATATCCACCCCATGTTAAAATTCTGATCTTTACTGTGGAAATAAACATGTTTAAAAACAATTATGGTCTGAATAGTTCACGACTTTGTGGAAACATACAGTACAGGAGGCAGAACTCATCTGTTTTGGTTTTGAGAAGGATAAGAGTTATGCATAACGAGGATCATGGCTGATAAGACTACAAGAGCACCATGTAGTTATTCAGGGTTAAAACTGCCTCAGCTCCACTTCTGTTAGTTTCCCAGTTGAGCTGAAACCATGGACTGGCTCCAAAGCTCTCTTTAGTAACCAAATGGCTGATCTCACTCAGGCTTTGGCCAATATTTTCTTTCTTCAGCTTATGCTTCTTCCCTGTTGCTCATTTCTTAAAGTCAAACCAAACATCATGAAGGAACCATGGACATGATTTATGCTGTTACTTTTGCTTTGGAGTCTTGTGCAATTCCTCCTCCTCTACTTCTGAGAACAGTTTTCCTCACTATGACTCCATGTTCGCCAGTAAGAAAAAACAACATCCTAAGGGCATGAGAATATTTATTATATCTGTTGTCTGGCTCTGTGATTCTGGCTGCTTAGTTTAGAGCTGGTGTCTCATAACAGCGCCGCTTCCAAAAGAGTTTGTGGAACTGAAAGTCAGATCTAATTCATTTACAGCTCTTGTAGGAAAATAGTTGTCGAAGAGTCTGAGTCAGAGTTTTAATAAACACTGGAGGGGCTTTGGGTGTGTTTCAGGGATTGAGCCCTGGCTGCCATGACGTCTACGCTGCCAACATCGACTGTCAGTGGATCGACATCACCGACGTTCCTCCAGGAAACTACATCTTAAAGGTATCATGTCACGTTAGATTTACAGCCACTTTTGACTTCTTTTACAACTGCTTAATAAACAGAGGAGCTCAAACAGTGTTTATCTTTGATTTTTACAGGTTACTGTCAATCCAAACTTCCATGTTCTGGAGTCAGATTTTACCAACAACATTGTGAGATGTGACATCACATACACAGGAACCTACGTGCAGACACGCAACTGCAGAGTAACAAGGTACACAAGTTTCTGTTGAATGTGGAGATGTCATTTCTTTTTAAAATGTGAATCCTTTCTTGAGTTAAACCTGGACAGATTACAAGATTAAACTTATAAGAAAACAATCAAGACGGTTTAACTTAGCATTTCGGCCTTTCATACCCAATGCATCTTTTGAAAAATTCCCTCCAAAGTAAAGATTTTTAGGAATGGCCATGATGTGCATCGTTGTTTTCGTCTCCTGTTGCTTTCACTTTCAGACATAGCCAAAATGGGGTCAATAAAGCATGTAATGAATGGGATTTTTACAAATCTGTGGTCTAATTATGGACCTTTATGCATCATGATGCATTCTGGCTGACAGCCCTAGTTTTCAAAAATATCTGCCTCCATGTGAACTAGGCCTAAGAAGAAAAGAAAGAGAGCTGTATATTAACTCTTTTAAGTTTGAATTGGCCTGCTGGTATTTTCATCTCTTTTTCTTCTTTATTTCAGGGGCTGAAGTTTTCTTTTTCAAGAAGTATCTGCTGGACTTTTGCAGTAAACATCTCTCCCTGTCCTGAGCAGCAACATCGACTGTGCAATGAACAAAAAGTGCAATTGGTCAAGTGCCAGATCAGTCTTTCGTTGCATTTACTGGAAATAAGTGCAAACAGTTAAACAATTTTATATGAAAGACCCTCACTTATACTTGACTTTATATCTTTACAATGTGCCAAGTTTCATACCAAAAGTATCTTTTTTTTGCCTTAAGAAATGCAAGTTTCGTGTTCATATTCATTCATTTCTTGTATGCTGGTTAATTGCTTGAATCATTTGTTGTTGCATGTTTTTTGTTGTTTTGTATCTGCTTTCTTTTACTATGTGCACACCACTCTTCATGTACAGTTTTATTTTAAGGATAAGATGTTCTTTATTTTTATTATGGTCAGCCACGTTCATTATGGGCCGATCAGCATTAAAACATATGACATAGTCGGCATGTAGCCTGGGAAATAAACTACATAACACAAGCTCAGCAGGCAGCCATTACTGGTAGTCACTATCAGTGGAGCCAGTTGGTAAAATAAAGTCTTTTCATAGTTGGTAAGGTGAAGAGCAAAAGGTCCTTTCCACTGAGAAAAGCTTCCAGTGTGGATCTTCGCTCTTAAGACATGTTGTCCCATTCCAATAAAGCTACAGCCAGCTGCATCCAAGCTAATGCTTCACCTGCCACCATTGCTTACAGGCTTGCAGTTGCTTCAACTAAAGCACGCCCAGAACTACAGCCTTGTTCTTCTCAAATAACTAATAAGATTTCTCTAGACTCTGAGTTGCTGCTTTACCACAGGTACACTAGGAAGGATATGTGGTGTCATATGAAATCTGGTGGAAAATCATTTTTTCTTCATCTGTGGCATTGTGTTGCCTCTGTGACTCTCTGGCTGATTGATGGCCTGTGTCTTGTGCCACAGGATCGGATGTTAATATAGTGAAGAAATTTTGAAGTTGATCGGATTCATTCTTGTTCCTGTTGGGTTGATCTGCTCGTTTTAAGTGCATTGACAAGTTTTAGCAGTGCTGAAAATAGCATGTGCACGTATCCTGAGTGTAACAGAGCAGAGTGGCGCTGTTGGTATTCATCAGAGCGGGACCAGAGCATGTGCTGTGGAAATGCAAAGATTATCAAAGTGGGAGCAATTTGCATGTTCACCTTGTTTGCAAGAATAAAGTATGAGGAATTGGGAGAAGGAGGGGTGCACTCGAAAAAAACATGTCTAAAACATGTTTGAGCCTCAGAGTAAAACTTGAACAGTTTAAAGAACTGTAAACACAGAGCTGAGAACAACAAACCAAGTGAGTGAGCGTTATAATACATCAGGTTTTTTCTTTAAGTAGGTTATTTGACTATAATGAAAATAAAGAACATCACCAGACTCCTTTTACCACTTGTTAGTCACATCTGCAATGTTCTCACGTGTTTCATGTTTTGTTGGAGTATGTTTTCATGAATGTCTGCTTGTGTATGACTGAGTGAATGGAAAATGCGGAAAATTGTCTAAATTGTCGTTTAAAACCGTATTATGTTCCGTAAGTATGTCTGATTCAATGCAATAAAGACGGTGATGAGTTTATTCCAAGGATATTTCATCCCTCTTCTCTTGAAATCTAACCACACGCTTCACTTTAATCTTAAGGAAATACCTGAAAATCAAAGTTCTTTCATTGGTGTAAAGTTTCCATCTTGGTCTGAGCTGCTTGCCCACACTTTTTAATAAAAGTGCCAAGGACTGTTAAAGAAGAGATTCTTTGATGCAGTATTCTCATGGTGGACAAAGGCGACATGAATGTCTGCTGAGTGCAGGATTGAATCTGCATCCCATCCTGTTGAATGGAGGATCTTTACTTTGAGTGACGTGTGCAGATTGTGGCCTCAGAGACAAACAGGGCTGCGGCAGACGCTGGCGGCATGTTTGCTGACAGACCTCTGTGAAGACACAGCCGGCAGGATCTTATACGGCCGTGCCATATCTACTAAAACACAGCCAGAGCAGCATGAATGGGGGCCTTTTCACTTCTCTCTGTCCTCTTCTGTGCTTTTAAGAAGAAATGTCTCTCAGCTGCTGTGAGGGACAGCTTCCTGGCTTCATTCACGTCCACCTGGGGTTGTCTACAGACGACAAGCGTTTAAGTAGCACTTGAAGATTTGCTCTGAGTGGGAGGACTGACATAAGCTGCAGGAGAGTCATCCAAAGATGCTTTTACTGAGGACAAAGGTGTTTTTGCTGCAAGCATGGTTCATACAGGATGAAGTGGGTAGTGCTTCACCTGATCCAAAGATGTTTTCACCTTTAACCAGTCATTTTCAAACAAAGCTTTAAACGTATATGTATCATAAAGAGTATTTGAACAACGTACTGGAAAACATGCAGGCTCCAGACAATGTATGCACAGTTAAATGCACAGATGTTGGACATTTACAATGAGCCGGGATCTCAGACTCATCTTAAGAAAGCAGCGGACTGTGGAGATTAGGCGCAATTGAAATGGTTTACGTTGGAAGTTGCCAAGGCGCGTCCCTGCCAGAATAGATTGTCTCTGTTATTGAAAGTGTCTGGAAAATTCCCCAAACTCCTGTTGAGTCGACTCCAGGCCCGTCCGTCTTGGAATTTTCAGGACAATATTTACAGACAGCGACTATTTCAGAAAAAGATTGCTTCAAAGGAAGTTAGAGTCTAGATTTGAGCAGAAGAAAAACACGTCTCCACCCTGTCTGTGAGGCTGCCATCAGACACAGGAGGGGTTGGTGCTAAGAGGCAGTCCACTTTACCAGAGTTATGATAAAACACTCTGAATGCTATGAAGGTACGTGTTAGAAAAAGACAATGTCACAATTTATTTTTTAAGACCCATGAATTTCACAAAAAGATAAGTTTTGGCTGCTGCAATATTTCAAATGACAACTAAGTAAAGGTATCTGTGAGTACCCAAAATGAACTTCTATTTCTACTTGATCTGCAAAAAGTGATTTGGACACTTGGTAATATCTTTCCACACACAGTTAGCCACACCCTAAATCCTGCCATGTTATATCTATAGACTGTATAAAATATGGATTAAGGTCACTTTTACACCAGAGCTGTTTGGTCCGCTTTAACCTGGACATCTGTTTCATTTCCCCAGGTAGGCCAGTTTGTTTAGAGTGGTGTAAAAGCTCATTTAAACTCTGGTGTTGACTAAACGTGTGAACCCTGGTCTGCTTTAAAACGGGGGTCTGGGTTTGCTTCTAAACAAACCCTGGTGTAATTTGTTTGAGGTGCAAAAGCAAAGCAGACCAACTTGTGAACCCAAAGGCAGGAAGTGGCATAAAGCATAAAGTTTTACAGATATATTTATATCATTTAATGCATTTTAATACATGTCGGTACCTACCATGATATTTTTGGAATCATGCCAACACATCGTAGTCTCTGGCTCGTCCTCTTGGGTAGGAGTTCTCAACATTGGGGTTGGGACCCCATTGGGGTTCGTGAGACACTGAGATGGGGTCTCCAGATACCTTTAAAAAACTAAGAATGTTTTTTAAATTACACTGTTGCCACTTTACACCATTTCTGCCAAATTTTAACACATATTTGCCACTTAAAACCCATTTTTTTCTCAATTTTTAAACCCATTCCACCCCTTTTTTCTGCCTGTTTTTGCCACTTCTAAACCAAATCTTGAACTCTGTTGTCCCATTATTGCCACCATATACCACTTTTTACGCCACATTTCACAATTTGATATGCCTATTTTTGCCAGCTTAACCCATTTCTTCCAATTTCTGCCTCAGCTAACCCTTTTTTGCCAGTTTATATAAATTTTTCATCACATTTCACCAAATTTCCACCTATTTTTGGCACTTTAACACCATTTCATCCACTTTTTAATCCCCTTTTACCACTTAATATGCCTGGTTTGCCACTTTGACCCATTTTTTGCCATTTTTGGGGGGTTATTTTTGCCACTTTAATTAACTTTTGGCACTTCAAAGCTATTCTGCTACTTTTAAATTACAATTTCATCACCTTTTCCACTGTTTTTTGACATTCTAACCAATTTTACCTATTTTTTACGTATTTTAATTGAACAAAAGGATTTACATTTTTAAGAGGGCTACTTACTTCACAAATGAATTAAAAAGACATTTGTTTCTTTGATAAGCATATACCAACTTTACAATGGACCATGATTTTGCTGGCCCCCAGTTTGGCTGGGCCTCAGAAAGCCCTCCCATTTTCCCCCCTAATGGGCGGCCTTGTCTGCACATGACTATTCTTGAATGTTCGTGGCTGCGTTCAGCCACCTTCAGGTACAGTGGGGGTTCCCGGTCTCTGGCACCTTTATTTGGGGGTTGTAGGCTGAAAAGTTTGAGAAACCCTGCTCTTGGGTACAGATTCATTCATCTCATAAAAAGAACAACATGCAGAGTCCCGGTTTAGCTCAGTTGGTAGGGTGGGTGCCCATGTATGGAGGCTGTAAGGCTGTCTTTCCCCATATTTCCCATCTCTCTTCAGCCGTTCTATCAGAATGGAGGCAAAAAGCCCCCAAAAATCTATAAAAAAAGAACAACATGCTGGACACCAAACCACAAAAAAGTGCATCAATGTTGCAAACTTAGGCCCCAGTCGGACTGAGCCCCCAGACTATCAGGAGTGAAAACGACCTAAGTGTAAGACCCATCATCCGTTCGTTTCTGAAGCAAACATGAGGGCAGTCGCTATGAGAGTTGGAGCTAAGCTAGGCCTTAAGTGTCCTGGCAAACAGTTTCAACTTACCCATCCACCAGTCAGCTTAGACACTCTTAGTTTTGAAATGACCAAAATGGATTATGATAGATTTTTTTTAAACAAATCAAAACAACTGTCAACTTCTCTGGACTTGAGCTCATCTGAGATTGACTGACACTGAAAAGTCTGCTATGTTCTGATGTGTTCACATGTCAAATGCTTTATTGGAGTTAATGGGTGTTGGGTCTTCTGGGCTAAAGAGGAAAAGGACCGTCCAGAATGTCTGTGATGGTGTGGGGGTGTTTTGGTGCCTGCAGCATGGGTAGCTAGCACATCTGTGAAAGCACCAATTATACTGAGAAGTACATGCAGGTTTATGATGATATGTGTTTCCATCCAGGCAATGTCTTTTTCAGGGACATCTGTGGTAATCACAGCGAGACAATGCCAGTCCACAATCTACATGAGTTACAACACCATGGCTTCACAGTGATAGAGTGTGAGTTTAAGACTAGCCTGCATGCAGTCCAGACTTGTCTCCCACTGAAAATGTGTGGGGCACAGAACATGACAACAAAGAAAACCTGCACTGTGAAGCAACTTCTTACCCAGTGAGAATGGTAAAGGATTCCAGTTTCAACACTTAAATGAGTGTCTTCAGTCTCCAGATGCTTACAGTGTTGTTAGAAGGAAAGGTGATGTAACACCGTGGTAAACCTGCTGACCTGTTTTCTAAGGCACTGAACTAAATGAGAAGTAGCATCATTTTCTCTTCTAGTTTAAAAGGATCAGACTTCCTTTTGCTACAAGCAGAGCAAGAGTCAAAGGGCATGTTAAAGGGACTCAATGACTGCCTTTACTTTAAAAACAAGAAGCTATTTTTATTTCAGTAAAGTCTTAGAGCCCTTTAAGGGCACCATCATTCTTGTCCAGGCCAGTGTCTTTATTTGTTTATTAAAATGATTCTGTTCAATCACAATCCAAAAGTAATGTCTGATTTAATTGGTTAATTTTCAGTAAATTTTACTTCTGTCAGTTTCATTTTATTTCAGTGACCTTTGTGGGTTTTTCTTTCTTCAACAGAAGGGTACCAACAATCAGTGTTGTGCCTGAACGAGTTCAGTGAACGATCCTTCATGAACTCGTTCATATTTTGGGTGAATGTGAACTGAACGTACTTTATTTCTGCCTGATGAACGTTACTGTGAGCGTGCTCATTCTGGCGTTTGTGAACGGCGCTCTCTGACAGTTTAACTTTGTTTAAGAGAGAGTCAGATTTCCACAGAGCCTTCTAGGTGAAAATCCGGCTAAAACACACCGTAAACAGGCCTTAGGGTGTACTCACGCTAGGCCATCCATACCGTGCCATATTCTAACTGTACTGAAGCCCCTTTGACCCCCTCCCCTGTCCCCCCTTTGGCCTGCACTCACACTGCTCAACGCATCCAGACCTGGGCATGGATACATCACGCACCAACGTCATTACACGAAGCTTCCACCGTTGATGACTCAGTATGCATAAGTGTTGTTTTTTAGGCTGTAAAATAGTTACAGATTTACACATATCTGATCTGACACCACAATTATTTCCCCTGAGTTGGAATAATCTACATTAACTATACAGAGCCCAGTGAGGAGAGAGAGAGAAAAAAACAGTTCATAGTGGAAAGTTTACCTTTATGTGCCACGAACTGTGCCTTTTCTCAGCGTAATCCTGGATGCCTGATGCACCAAACAAGCTCTCATGTGTCCAGAGCAAGATTAAATGTTCAGTTAAAAGGTTTTTTTTACCGTGACGAGAGCAATTTTAACCATCTGATGAGGGCTGGAGGTGAAAACGCCTCAGGATTAATAAACGATGCTCCATTCAGACGTCAGCGATCAAGATCCCACTTTCACTTCTTGCCGACATGAAACAGAATTAGAGGTAAGTTATTTCAGTGGATGATAGTTTGGCATTATATTTTTTTTAATAAGAGAGGTTAAATCAGCCGTGTGATTAACCCCGGCACATGCTTGTCCCCGTATTTGGCACTCTCCTTTACGCACGGAGGATGAAAGGTGTTTGTTATCCTGTGAGCTGCTGTTTGTGACTAAAACAAGGAAGAAGCTTTTTTTTACAAACCAAAAATCCTCTTACAGTCATTAAAGCCTGACTGTGCCAGAAACTGGTCAGAAATTTGGACTGGACTGGGATCCTGCTGTCTCTAGCATGCAGCTGCTGCGTGGTGGGCTCTCTGAGGTGGGTCCTCTTGTTGTTCACACTATGTCACATTCCCGCGCTTGTCCATCTGTGCCGGGGCCAAACATACCAGACTTTAGGCTGAAACGGGCCCAGGCAAGGTACGGATGGCCTAGTGTGAGTACACCCTTAATGTGTAGGGGGGAAAACACCCAATCTGGCAACACCAGCCACCACAGAGTCACACCGCTGCTTGCATCATCAAAATGCGAAGCATGGAGGCAAAAACAATGAAGGCAGCAGCACTAGCTCAGACTCTGCCTCCATGATTGATACGGCATCTTCGTATGATTACTTAAAAGAATTAGCTAGCCTTTCAAGGTATGTGCAAGTGACTGAATGGGTGGCAACAATGGAGAAATGTCATTATTCTAAGGGTAATAGCTCGCAGCAACATATTGAAAAAAAGAACTATGAACTAGTTCATTTTTGGAACTGTGAACTTAGTTCAAAATTTTGAATTATGAACTATGAACTGAACTTGTTCATTTTAAAACTTGTGAACTGAACTTTGAAATAGTTCATGTAGAAATTGAACTTTCCCAACTCTGCCAACAATTTTGTCCATGAGTGGCCTCTTGGCTCAGTACAGGACTCCTCTAGACTCTTGTCTCCCTTCAACAGGATAGACGACACTAGATGCTAGGAGGCCTGCAGGACTGAGTATTTGTGATATTGATCACCTTCAAGTTAGGTAAATCTGTTAAACTGTGGTAAAAATCACTTTTTTGTAAAGTGTAGGGATTGTACTCAATGTATGTAGAAATGTTCTGATGATAACGTCAGCGTAGAGGTCCGTTTAGAGCCGTAAAGTACTAACTTTCCTCAGTTCTCATTCATTCATAGCTGTTCCCCACTTCCTGACCACCAGCAGACAACTGGTATCCAAACTTTACAAGCTGTTTCACAAAAAAAATGATGCCAAGGTGATGCCAAAGGAAAAATCCAGATGATAACCAAGGTCAGCAGACTAAATCCTCTGTGGGAGCTTGAGTGGCTAGCGGAAGAGTTGACAGGCAATCCATCTAATCATTGTAGAAATAATCAGTCTGGCCTGATTGATAAGTTTACTCACCAACAGATGGACATTTCCATTAATGATAAAATGATGCTGAATTGGTGCAGGGTAATAAAAACCTTCATTTTTGAAAATTTGAGGTCAAACAAACAGCTTAAAATCAAACATATCATTAGATTTCTGCTGTTTTTCTACTAAAGACCCTTACTGATCTTTTTTTCCTCAATTTAACTCAGACTTACACCGTCATCCTCAGAGCCACTGAAAATATGAGGGATCATGAAGTGTAAGCTGCTTTCATAAGCTGATCAGGTGATGAGAGTTTGGCTGGCTCTGCTCCTCCGAGCTCAGCTGGTCTCCTCCTTTTTGGACCAGCGTGTCATTTTAAACATGTCATGCTGTAGAGAAGACACCGACTGTTTGCTCAGCTGTGGAGCTTCACACCAACATCTGGGGCAGTCTCCCTACACAAGCACCGGAGAGCATGTGCACAGGCCTAAGAAAGGAAAGAAATGCAGCCTGGCACCCTTCATTTCAAACACAGGCGAGCGTACAGGTAGGTAAGGTGTGGAGGGGACGGCTTTAGCCATCTGTCTGCAGCCTACGCTGAACATACTGTGGCAAGGAGAGACATTTTCCGGATGCATCTGCACGTAGGTGGGCAGTTTTGGAGAGGTTACTAAGGCCAGGCTCTGGTATTTGGAGGTCATATTTCAACAAAGCGGGGCCACGTGAGAGCCGGCGGGGACGTAACGGGGGAACGTGCTCAGGCTGAAGGGAGCGTCTTGACAGGTTGGTTTAGGCACCGAGAAGAGAAATTCCTCAGCAGCTCTGTCATCCCGTCGAGATTAAGACCAGTGCTGAGGTCAGCCGTGGACCAGAGAGGGCGAGTGGGGCAGACACGCCGGGCTACTTCCTCACCCGGGGTCACTTACGCAAGCAGCAGACAGCGCTGTAAATTTAGAAAAGTACAGAGACAAAACACAGAGGAGGCTTCTCCCACCGGCACTCATGATGAGCTCGCTTTCTCTTTCAAGCTGGGTGGTTTTGTGACTTGGGTGGTATTCGGAGGCTTGGCTCAGAGGATTTGCTTTTCTTTGATTGTTGAGGCACTGTACTGTCTGTCTGTGAACTCCCCATCTCTCACTGCAAACATCTGAATTAATTTAACCAGAAATCATCTGTTTTGTTCACTATAAAACGCCTTAAGGATCCCTGAAGTCATCTTTTTTAAGGCAAACTTTTCTGGCTGTGGCTGTGAAGCAGGTTAGAGCTGGGAAAAGACTAAAAACATTTACATTTAATCTAAACACCGCAATGCATACACCCTAGATAAAAGGATAAGCACTCCATGAGGTGATCCCATAACAAATGAAACCTTTATGCCCCATTATTGACAGTATATCAATATGGACAAAGCAAGTCTTCTACCTTTGTGCAAAAGTGAAGATGAAATACGCCCACAGCAGAGGCTCACATAAGCTGTTTCCAGTCAGGTGGTCCAGTTTGAGCAGCGTTTGGTCCCAGCCACTGATAGGCCTTTCAGACTGGCAGGGCCCTGTGCTGGTGCGGGTTCCCAAACCAAATATTGAAAAGCGCAGCCTATCCGCTTGATTTTACAGCATATGTTTTGTTGGTGAAATATTATTGAATGAATGCAAATATCAGCTAAATGGAACGATTTAAAACTGACCTTGTTCGTGAGGGGAGTAGAAGAGGACACACTTGACAGGGTGGGTTCAGGGTCCGTTAAGCTGCAAGTGTCTGAGATGTTTTATTAAAGCAATTCAAAAAGGCTTTTGCACCTACAAGTCAGTTATTCTCCAAACTATGTAAATATCCAGCTCAGGTTTAAAATGCAGGATTTACTTTTCAATTCTTTCTCTGCATATCCTGCTTGGCTCTGTTTTTAAGGCCGTTTGGATCTATTAGCACCTATCAGGACTTAAGAATCCACCCAAAGCTTTAACTGAGAAGGAAACACTACTCCACTGGAGCGGCATCAAACACTCGTGGTATTAACAGCATCCTATTCTTGTATTATTTTTGGGCGGCTGAGGTAAACGAGAGGTTTCAGTGCAAAGGGTCGGTGTTGGTCTTGGTTTGAATTTCTGTCTGAGATTCCAGAGTCACTCCAGTATTTACAAAAGCAGCACGGCTTAGCCGAGTGCAATCTGTCTGATGACATTCATAGACGAGGTTTACAGAAAGGCTCAGACCTGCAGGCCTTTCCCAGCACCCACCAGGGCCCGGACTGCTGCAGACATTATGTGAAACCCAGGCGTGCAGACCTTTGAGTGCTCGCTGTGAGGATCGATGGCTGTTTAGAGACTACAACTTGATATTCATGCAGCGTTCTGAACACAACATCATTAGATGTTTGTTTAAAAGTTAGATTTCAGTCAAAGGGAACAGTTGAAAGAAAGGTCTTTAAAAAAATACTTTTATCAGGCTGCCAAAACAGACGTCTCCTATGAATAGCAAGCATAGCAGTGTTGTTTTTTTTTTCTGGAATATGGAAAACAGTCTGACACAGTTCATGACTACACAATAAAAAATTTAGTCAGAACTTCTGAAAGAAAACATAAAAATAAAGCAGCATTCATTTGAAATTCATCAATCTGATAATAAAAACTGGTCAAAGCTTCTTTGAGAAACTTCCACTATGTACAGGACCATCTTTGGGTCCAATAATGGTCAGTTTGGTCTTTTAACTAAGAACAACGTATCAATACGTTTAAGCGAACATTTAAACAAGAAATAATTAAAATATTTGTCTCCTTTAGGGCGATGAAATAAGCGTTGGACATTATCATTTAATTGGAGTTGATTTTCTGTCCACTTGATTAATGTTAGTCTGATATTCACTCGCTTTTAACTCTGATTTTGGTCTACGCCCACTCCTGAGGGAAGGAATCAGCTCTTAGGCAGCTTAATATTGCATTAGTTGTTTACGAGCTAGTCGCTTACTGTCTCCGTTTGCTGCTGCACTGTGGGTCATTTAGACACTAAAACAAACCAACACACAACACTATAAAAGGCAGGGAGAAAGAGACTCAGCTGAGGCACCCTCAAAACAGAAATGGCTCTGATTGCTTTAAATGGCTGCTGTTTGAAAACTAGAGAAACTTAAATGTTTTTTGTTCATTAATTGGAAGATGACAGTGTGGTACAGAAATAATAAATAAGACATGACGTGGTAATGCAGAGGTGGTGACCTAGGACTGAAGCAGACAGGGTAATGCTAATGAAGGCAAGATGGGCAAAACAAAGAAATTAAATCTGCCTACAGGTGGGAGGTGGACCTGCTCTCAAAGGATTATCAGTCAGAAAATGTACAAAAGAAATGGTATCTTTAAATCCCTACAGCTACTAAAGCAAATTTTCTTTCAGTAATGACTTACAGTCAACTCACACTGATCAGTCCATTCTTGATTAAAGCTGCAGTTTTCAGCATCAATTTCAGATTCAGGATCTTTCTAATATAATTTTCCCATCCTGAGAATTAAAACACAAGGCCAGTTCCCTGAATGTGATTTCCCCAATTATGACACAGCATATTAGCATCAAACTCAGTGATGTAAACCAAAGAAATACATGGCAAATGACCTCTATCGATTGTAGGATACGGCTGAGCTCACTGCCAAAGGATAACACTTATGAACATTTGAAAGAAAGAGGAAAAGTACAGCTCACAAAAATACATCTGTCAAGGAAAAAGCTGGTCCATGTTCCCTGCTCTAAAGACAGAGATGGTCACAGACTTTAGGAAGGATGCTGCCGCCCACACCCTCACCCCCAGAACCTTCTGTGACTCCCCAGTTTCCACTGTAGGCTCTTTCCACTTCTTGGGGACCCTCAACACCCAGGACCTCAAGAAGGGGCTGAACATCAGATTTCTCATCAAGAAAGCCCAACGAAGGATGTACTTCCTGAAGACATTCAATCCCTCTTGCCCTGGACATGGACTTTTTTAGGCCTTCCCCTTTAGCAGGAGGCTGCGGTCCATCAGGACGGAAACTTCCCATCAAAAGAACAGTTTCACCCCCTCTGCTATCAGTCTAATGAACAGTACTCCAGCCCTCCCCCTACAGACTCTCACTGACCCCAGATCAAGTAGACTAAAATAATGCATGTTGAAACAGATTTTATGCCTCACCAGAATTTATCTTTACTATTACAGCTGCCTTCTGTGTGATGTACTCATTTGGAAAAAATGCACTATAACCTATTCATCTGTATAGTTTCTCCTTTTTGCACCTTTGTACGTTCTTGTGATTTTATACTGTTTATATATATTTTTCTTTCTGCTATCATATTTCATACAATAATCAGTATAAGTTTCTAGCCTCTTAATATTTTTGTTCCTCTTCTCTGCTATCTGTTTTGCACCAAACACCAAATCAAATTCCCTGCGTGTGAAAATGTACTTGGCAATAAAACTCAATTTTCATTCTGATAAAAGGATAAACTTGTCTTTCACATGAAGATTGAGTATTCACTCTTTTAGCCACGACGATGAATTACAAGTGAGGTTTCAGCAGCTGAAAGGTGACTGGTTGGAGAATGAATCAATGCTTTAATGTAAATTTATCAGAAATGATCCTTTCTTCATAACATATACAAGGAATAAATCAGTCAGTGATATTTTAATCTGTATTTTCTGCCAAACCAATAAGCCCAACAGATGAAGTAACAGATGTGAGACAGTGGCAACTTTCCACCTTATTCACATGGCAGCCATTATCTTCTGAAACTGTGATCTGACAACGTCTGAATTCAAAGTAGGCTAATGGGAAATCAGAGTCAGTCCAACAAAAAGCTTTGAACCAGTTGTTAGTTGATCAGCAACTGAAAAGAAATCTGACTATGGAAAATGGAGGAACTTTCAGTCATATTTGAATGACAGCAGCTCTATAATGGCTTAACAGAAACAGACAGCCAGGTTACTATAGGGTTAGCAGAAACACTTCAAGGCTAGTATTAAGCCAGTCAGATCCTATTTTAGTAGCACTTTATAATGGGAACTATTTGGCAGTAATGTGGCAAATGATATGAGAAATATGTCACGTTGTGTCCTGTCTTGGCTAACTTACTGGCAAAACTGCAAGTTTAATCCTGATCAATCATGCATATGATAGTGTCACAACATCATCTGCTGTCTGTGTGACTGGTCATAAGTTCAAAGGTTGTCAAAAGAGGCGGGTAAAGGGGTGTCAGTCACGACCACAACAGAAGCTATATAACGCAAGCTGTCCTGTGCTGTAAGAAGAAATCAAGAAAGAAGAAATGGCTGTGGCCTCATCTTTCTGTATCAAGAAGAGGACAATATGGACTACTCATCTTTCAAATAGAACTTGAGGCATGGATTTTGAGGAAATTAGCCCAGTTAGCCCTGCTAAATACCAGTATGTGTGTTCCCACTGGTCAGCATCAGGATACATATTGTTGATAAGAGGTAAAAGCGTCAATGCAAGAAAATTCTGACATGCCAATAGTGCTGGGCAATTAATCTAATTTCAAATCAATATAACATTTTGGTGTCCCATGATCATGAAAACAAGATTGACTTAAAGCTTATTGTGCCAGATGCCATGTTGTCCACAGGTTTTATCATTTGTTCATTCATTATTGTTATATGTCTGGGTTTTTTCCCCCACTCACTTAGATTCAATTATTGCTTGTTTTTCAAAGTGATAAGCATGTTTAAGTTCTATAAATGCATCCAATGCAGATGTAAAGACATAAATGAGTAAATGTGCCTAATAAAGATCTCAATATCAATCAAAATAATCGTGATAATGATTTTTGCCATAATCCAGCAGCCCTACATGTCAGTCTGGTTGAATTGTGGTGCATCCTAGATGTATCCATGATTGTGTCACCGTCGTGGTTACCATTGACAATGGGTGGTAAACAGGTAAAATCAATCAGGCCTAAATCTGACTAAATTTGTGTGGTCTGATCCTGTTGGTGGAAAAACTGCAGTTCCTCAAGTGTCCACTTGAGGCTAGTTTCTAAACCAAAAGATCCCCATTAGGTCCCATTCTAAAAAGCTCTTTTTACAAAAAAATGTTTTGGTTTCTGCAGTTGATGTGGCTTGAAAAAAGAAATTGTGAAGGACATGATTTCTTTTGTCAATAAATGATTTATTTAAATGGTTTTAAGCTTTGAAATAATGCATACATTTGCATAATATAGGGCTAAGGTCCGTCAATTGACTAGTAGGCTTGTGCAGCTGTTTCCAAGGAGGCTTAAGGCACCCCCGACTTCATTGGTTTGTTTCAAGATGAATTAGAAAAGTACTCAGAGAGTGCGGACCTCCACCATTAGCCCTATCTCCCAATAGTAAGGAATCCTTTAAAAAATTCCTGGATCCAGACGGTGATCCAGATCAATCCCAAAATCAAATCAGTATGTGCTTATACCATTTCTGACGTTTCCTAAGGTCTCAAGTTTCATATAAGCCATGTCACAACTCAGGAGTAGTATCTTTTGGTCACATAACCTAACTTATTATCTAATAATATTTTGAAATTTCATAGCCCCTTTTTTAACAGTAGTAGCAATTCAATTTATCTGAAACCAACTCTTCTATTTAAAAGCGTAATGCTTGGGGTATGCAGGGTCATGAAGGATGGGACCACCTCAGTGCTCCAGTGGGATGGAATCAGGTCTTCTAATGTGCCCTATGAAGGATGCAGTCCCTGAAATGGGACATAGCTATGGTCTATGGATGCTCCTTGGGATTTTCACTATTACCTTTTTTAGTAGCAAATTCCTCAAAGATCGGTACAATAACAGCAGTTAGAGTCCCTCTCTTTAAAAGATTTGCATTAAAGGGCACATATTTTACCCCTTAAAGACAAATTTATATTGGTCTCAGAGGTCCCCTAAACATGCCGGTGAAGTTTGTTGCTGAAAAACCACTCTGGTATTAGATTTTTGCGCGTCTAAAAACCCCTCTGTTTCAGCCCTGCTCAGAACGAGCTCTTTCTGTGTCTGTGGCCTTAAATGTTACTGAGCTGTCTGACTCTGCCCCTCTCAGGAAGTGGATGTGGTCAAGGGATGTGGCTCTCCTGATCTCAGGATCAGGAGAGGAAGGTGGAACTTTCTTCCAAGCGGGGAGAGCCAACTGAAAGGTGGGGTGGTGTTAACAACAGCTTGTTTCAGTACACATTTTCTGAAAAGTGGTGGTGGTGGTGGTAGTGGTGGTGGTGGGGGTGGGGGTGGGGGTGGGGGGGGGTGATTTTTCTGATTCTTGGGGGGATTGCGGACAGGTCAGGGGCACATATTTTTGCTAGAAAAGCCTGAAAAAGTGTATTTTGCATAATATGTGACCTTTAAGTTACGCAAAACTACAAATATCCAAAAACCGCCTCCTGATAATTATGGAATTGGCTTCTGTTGTGAATTTTTGTGTCATAGTGAGCTTCAGAAAACGGAGACTGGAATGTACCATTATTGCCCTACATATTTGGAGATGATTATTAGATGATCAAAATCATTCTTGCAGCCCTCATGACCATAACATGACAAACTATGACACTCAGGGTGCCAGTATAAAGAATGATACCCTTGCTAAGTAAAAATAGTCTGTCGCCTGGTTCATCTTTCCAACCTTTGACCATATATCAACTCTTTACAGCCTCACCTTTCACTTGTCATTACCACACAATTACTCTTAACTGCTGTGGGCTGCAGACACGGACAGTTAGTGACAAAGTAGCCGGGACATTTAACAGCTTGCATGTGTCATCCTCCATCTGTCACTGAATCTCCTCCTCTGATACAGACAGGAAGAGAGACAAGGAGTGAAAGATGTGTTGTGAGGCGGATGAATTATATTAGTTGTCGGAGCGGAAGCAGCGTGCTCTGATAGCAGCAGCGGGAGGTTGTGAGAGCACAGTGGGGAAAGTCTCAGACAAGATTTAAACAAACAGAGACGCTGACGCTGGCCCCGACTGGCCCGGGACGAAACAGCGAGTGCCCTGACAGAATAAGGCCACAAAAGATCACAAGCTGTCATCTCTAGATCAGCCCCGACAAGTGTTTTGTACAACTTACACAACCATTTGGGGAACATCTAACAGGCTAAGTGAATGCATAAATCATTCTCTAGGATCAGGGGATATGTAATACTGCAGTATTTTCTTTTATTTTGTATTCAAGTGTGGGACCTTCAGCAGCCAAAACCACATCTCCAGAGTCGGATATTTGAGACATTGCATTAACTCGTATGAGAAAAGGCTGGAAAGTCTGGCTAATGTAATATTATATTTGATTTGTTAGTCTCTGTGCTGATTTATATTCTTTCATACAGTAAAAAATGTAAAAAAAAAGGCAGTCTAAACTCTTTATTTGCAAAATATCTTTACAATGATGCAGAATATATACAGTAAATCCTAAGATAGCATACATGAGGTTAGGTAGTATCCAATGTGGTGTAAGCTGCCTGAAAATAGAAGTCTCTGCAATATAAAATAGTACAAATAAATAATGCTTTCATGAACGATACCTTTTTGTTTATACTGGTGGTTGCTGAGCAGCAGTTCACATTTTTATTTTGACGCTACATCACCAGTAACAGCAAAAATAGCAGATATTCTCCAGAGAGGTTTGTCTTCCACTCCTCAATGCTCCTGTGCGTGTGTGACATACAGTCATGTGTCGACTCTTGGGGGAGTTTTCCCTTTGGAAATACCCCCACCTTCAGGCCGTGCTCCGTTTCCGCCGGCTGACAGCTCGTCTCAGTGGCATCAGCTCCTGCTGGAAACATCAGGACAAAAAAAATTAAATTCTGTTCTCAGGATCTCAACAGACTTGGCCTGCTGCTGCTATGAAATCAAATACTGTACGTGCAAAGTGTGCCTCTTCTCAAGGCTGCTCTTCTTATCATGTTATTTATTGATGAAGCCATGGAAACAAGGATATAATCTGTACTGTAGTGAAAGTGAAGCAGTGTTTCTGTGTCCTTGGGATTCATGTAGTAGGAGTAACATAAAGCAGGATCTGTTGAAGGTTTTGTTACTGCACTTGCTCATTTTGTTTCTGTTTGCGCCAGAACTTTAGTATTTGTGAAGACAAATGTTCGCAGTAGACCTTGAAAGTGCCGTTATCTGTGCTAGTCTGCATCTTTAGAGGAAAAATACTTCTAATCAAGGCTTGATAAATAAGGAAGAGCATGAGGGTCTTCTTCCAAAACTGCTCAAGTGTTCAGCCAATGAAAATAACAGAGTAGAACAAATCAAATCCGCAGTAAAAAGGAGAAACAAGAGAAAAACATAAAAAGATGAAGAAAAATTTAATAAAACGGCAAAATCGCTTCACTGAGAGATTGAAATTTCAACATATCAAAGGAAAACAGCACAAATCTTCAACCTTATTGTTATCCTTCAACATCTATAGCTCTGTATAAATGAGATGCCTCTACTTGTTGCAAATGATATTCAGATTCCTGGGATGCCTCTGCAAAGTGTGCTGTTCTTGGAACCAGCAGTGCTGTCTTGTGACAGGGTTGGTGCTGCAGATTTATAACTAAGATTTCTGTCTTCCTTGCTTGAGGTACAAAATAGCATCAAGAGAATGATAAATGGACTTGAACTTGAGTTGATCACATTTCTTTGGTCTTCTGAACATTCAAAGCATTTCTACTCCATAAGGCTTGGCTCATTTATGCTTCCTGTATGTACAAAATTAAAACCATGCAATATAAACGATACAACTGTGACTGCATAAATACTAAAGCACATCTGTTACATTGGGTTGGAGGTTAAGAAATCGTTCCAATAGAGGTCGCTGTCTCACACGAACCTTTAGAACGCCTTCGTTGTTGTTCTGTTGTATCTGTATCTGTGCCCTGGTGAGCTAACATCATCTACTGTAAAATCTGTAGATTAACTACAAACTTAGCTGTGGCTAATATACCAGTAGCCAGTTGCATCAGCAATGGCTGTGTCATTGTTTAGTTGCACCTGGGGATGTAAGGTTCATCCTAACTAGTATATCTTTACGTCCAAACTAACTAAAATATTGTCACAGATCTGACATTTTCACTTAGTTTAACCAATCAGTGAAAAGTATTTTTAACCCTGTGTTTGTTACATCTCTAAATTGTCTCTAAACAGGCTAAAATAACTGAGGCAAACTGCTATTTTTTCTCAAACAGTGCAGTGTGGATGAAATAGATGACAAATGTGTTTTTGCATAAGTGCGATCATAAGGTAACAACACTGACACTGGTTGGTGAATTCGCTAATAATAAGAAATAATTTAACAATGGTCGGCAGCAAATCTTCGCTAATGGAAAACAACAGTATCATTGTTCATGGACTACGCTGGCTGACACAAAAAAGCAGATGAAATCCACCCTCATCCTCCAAGTTACCACACCTTTCAAAACTAGAGCCATGACAGCCATAATCTACGGAGGACTTTACACCTACTAGGAGGTAGGTGTAAGATTTAAGTTACAACTTTAGCCTATGTTGAAACTATCTCAGCTGGTGCAACACCTTAAATGTTAGCACAATGTAAGTAAGAACTTACTTAGGTTCAAGCTAGGCTACTTTGAGCTTAAGCACAGCTGCTGCAACACATACCCATACCACGTCATTACTGCACACAGCTGCTAAAGTCACACTGCACAAGACCTAAAGCCAGCTGTAAACTGGCCATTTCAACCCGACTCTCCAAAAGTCATGGTGGAAAGTCAGCTGACAATGTGCAACTGAATTGCTCACGACCATCGTACACGACTTGAATGCTCAGTAAAGTCGGGGCAGTCTGTGTTTCCTCTGAAGATGTCTCATACTGAGGTTTAACTCATATCTAGTCATGTCCTCTCTTTCTCTCTCTTTATCACATGTACCCAAACAGCACCGCCACTTTCATTCCTGCTGTTTTCATGGTGACTTAAGATGTCTGACAGTCTACAAAGGAAAAATGCCCCAACATTAGCGATTCTGTTCATCGCTATGCCCTACGTGTTTGCAGTCATGTGACCAAAATATTGAACTTGTCAGAAATCCATGCAACTAGTCAGAAGCAGCTGGTCAGTCCACAGTCGGGTCATGGTCGGCCGTCATGTCCCCTTGTACGCTGCATGTCAACGCACAATCAGATTTAAAGTCAGTGTGACTTCCAAGTGAGTTGTTTGACTCAAAAGTTGTGTCTGAGTCAGATTGAAAATTTACCTTCATTCATTGTGTACGCAAGTGGCCGCTTTGGCTTCACTGCTCACATGCTGGAATACATAACAATACTGACCACAGCAGCGGGGGTGGGTGCCACTTTTTGACTGCTTTACCCCCTTATCATGTCATTTAAGGAAAACAGGAAGTATACTGTTAAGTAAATAAAGCATGTGCTGCACTGGTTTGACAGAGTGCTCCTCAGAAGGGATAACAGGTGACAGACTGTGAGTCTGTCTCACCACTGCATGCTGAGAGTCCAACTACCGTATTATAGCTTGTAGATAAGCAGACTCCAGATTATATAAACAAAGTGTACTAACAGAACAACAAAGTTGCACAGAAAGTACATGTGGACCAAATGAGGTGAATTGTTATCTTTGTTCGCTTTAGGAGATTCCAAAAACAGTCTGGAGTTTATACGCAACTTATATTCCAGATTTTATGGTAAATGTCAGTAGTTTCAAACAACTAACACAATATTTAGTAATCTTCCTTCAGAAAGTTTCAGTAAAGTTGTGTGATTTTTTAAATTATTCTTCTTTGTTGTGTTTTGTTGCTACGGCTCAAACTGTGGGCTACACTGCTCAACACTGCCCCCTATTACCAGTGGTATTGCAACATTTGCTCCATAATTACCTGAGTTATATTTAAGGTTTCAGAAAAATAAGGCACAATTAATCAGCAGCGTTAGGAGACTGGACTTGGGCAGATATCACAATTTGGCCAAATTGACTTAGGTAATTATGCTATAAAGCTAACGACATCCTCAAGAGAACGTGCAGAAATATGGATGAAATCAACATAGAGTATAGATATTCATATCCATTTGCAACATAGAGAACAAATGAGCCTTGATCCAAAGAAATGCTGCGGAGTTTGGCTGATCCTGCTCATGTAAGAGGATTCAGCTTCAAAAGTTCTCCCTTACAGCCCCTGTGCAGGACTCCTGATTATCCTGGGTAAAGAGGCTGAAGACCATGAACTGGAAGCCACAGGTTCAAACTCTCACCCTTTGCCTTTTACTGAATGTCATTCTCCACTATTTCATCCATGCTTTTGACACTGCCCTGTCCTTTCAATAAAGCCATGGAAAGTCTAAAAAAGGTATCTCTAAAAACCCAATATCAAAGAAAGTATGCCCCTCTGAATTATCACCTTTTGTCTCAGGTTTTCCCTTTGATATTCAGACCAAACATTTTTATTTGGGTCATAGGAAACTTGTGAGAAGAGAAAATCAAATACGCTGGTGTTTTATTAAATAGCTATGCAGCCACACAGTCTTGTTCAAATATTTTTTTGCATCCGTTTCATGTATTTTTGATGCATTCCATATCCCCTTTGCAGTTGCCTTTGGTTGTTTTGCTTTTGTCAGTACTGATGCTAAAGTCCACATTTGACAAACTTTTTTCTGTTACTTTGGCAGCCATATTAACCAGGAATTAAATTAGAAGGAGCTTGTGGAAATACACTAAAATCAAAAGGTGTCACTAAGGCTGGCATACACTACATGATTTAAAGATGTCTCTGATCCAATTTTTGAGTCATATGACTGCTTCTGAAGTGAGACTGTGCTTTGTTTGTCGAGCAGTGTAAAGGGGAGGAACAATAGCTGGCCACAGCTCAATCAGCTTCTCCTGACCGGCTGCAGTCGTGCAACTGCATACATCAGCACAATGAGAGCAGAGGCATGAGCTGATTCCCCATCTTCAGGGCTTTCTTTCCTGATTACACCTGAGCAAACTGTCAGAGAGTATCTAAAAGCAAAATGGCATGAAAGATATAAATGAGCTGGAAAAATCTGAAGACACACAGCTAACAGGGAACATTTGAAATGATTTAGCTTGCTGGTTATGTTTGTTGTTGTGCAAGCCTGTGAGGGATGTCTGTTTGAATCTGAGCGGTGCATAAAAGACAACTGAGTTACAGAGAGACATGATCTCATCCTCCGTCTGCTGGAGTCCACAGAGAAAACTTTACTGACATTTGTCAACGTTCTGTCCTGACAAAACTCATGAAGTATGTGGTCTGTTTCACAAATTCGTGGCATGGAAAATATTTTCATCCAACTGGGAAAGAGCCCATAGATGATGTTTGTGAAGGGCAGAATCTTTCAAGTAAAAATTGGGAGTGTGATTTGATGAACATGTCTTTCACATTTATAACGGGGAAATCAGAAAGACAAAACATATGCTGTGGTAGACTAGCGCTGCTCTGGGGGAACAAAGTACAAGCTTGACTAGCAGAGGTTGTCATGTCAGTACAGGATTCATCACTATCAGTGGAGCCAGCTGGTAAATCAAACTTCCAGAGAAGAAGAAAAACACCTTTTCCACCAAGAAAAGCTTTCAGTGTTTATCTTTGTGAGGACACACACGTATAATATCAGGTAATAGCATATGAACTTCATTATCAATACGACAGATATGAACATTTCTGCAAACATCTAAAGCTGTTTCATTAGCTGTACAAAATGGCAGTAAGGGGGGTGCATTTTTAAAGAAATCACTGTTTTGAAAGTCACTTACAAAAAAATTCAAAGAGATGGACTGGGATGTACAGCCAAGTTTTAGCCATGTAGGGCACTAAGGATTCATCACAGTCACTCATCAATTAATCATGCGCCTGTCCACACAGAAGCATAACCGAGCCTTAAATTGCAAAAAAATTAATAGAAAGTGGAAAATTGTTTCATTCTGCAATGAAAATTAGCAGTGAGGATGAGCCTGTGGCTCTGTCACTCCTTCAAAATCCCTCTGGATCTATCCATCCTGACAGAGCGCTTCATACGGCACCAGCTGTGCCAAGTTGGAGAGATGGAGAGCAACCTTTAGGACGCACTCACACTAGGCAGTCTGTACAGTGCCTTAATCCAGTGTCTGTTAGGTGGCTGAGCAAATCTAGTATATTTCCGTGGTTGATATCCACACAATAAACGGGCAAATCACTGTGTTTAAAGTGAGGATTCGGTACAAGAGAGGGATAGAGAGGGAGGAGGGCAAACGAGCAGGAAACAGCATCAATCATCACACTGCTTCCTGAGATTAGAAGTTTTGCCGTGGTAAACCTCGAACTTCATGTAACAAACATTGCAGCGTAATCCCCATCGTATTTTGAAAAGTAGAACCAAAAAAAACTACCTTCGACCGCTTCCTATCCGCCATGCTTGTTTTGTTGATTCAGTAAGCTGCTACCGACGTCATCACTCTCATGCGTGCAATGCTACGTTTGCGTCCAGCATGGAAAACTGACTACTCTTCCACTCTCTTGCAGTCAAAAGGGTGCCTTTAGGTTCTGAAACATGGTACCATTTGATTTTACGTGAATCGGTACTCGGGAGTACCGATGGAATTCGGTCAGTGCCTATAAAAGTTCCAATTTCGGTACCCATCCCTACTCGCCACATCAACCCCTTATTCCACCCTAAAGGTGTGGACTTTGTTTTTTATTTAACATACCCCTTGCAATATGCAAGGAAATCCAGGGCATGACCGGGATAATCAATCCTCGTTCCTGCCTAATGTTGCCCACAGGTGGGCTTTCTTGCCAATACAGCCTAACTTTTGGCCAAAACATGCCTAAAAGTTTGGCACAGTACTGTACATCCATGCCGTTATCCATGCCTACATAACAGAAGGTTTTCTAGCAAGCCTTGTGTCTTTAAAGATTAAATCCAGACCAGTAACTCTGATACTGATACTGAACATCTTTTTGTTCATTTTCTAATCCAATTTCGATCATTCCTGCCACTGGCTTTAACCTTAGCCACAATATCGATTTCCCACAATGCATTGTGATGGGCTGTGACAACCAATGGCAGGGTGTTCTGTCATCACGTCATGCTTTGCATAACAGTGCATGTGTAAACACTCTGAAACTGGAGAAGACAGCCTGAATGACTCATATTGGAGAGAAAGACACAGAGAGGCCATGACGTGGCCCTTAGAATCATGGCAGACAGGAACTGCTTTGAATAATGACTCAAAAAAAGCCCATTGCAAACAGGGCAAGGACTTTCTTTGTAAATATGTGAATATTTATAGACTTTATGTCACAGAATGACTATTTTTTTCATTTTTTGGTCCCGAAGAGATGAGAGAACAAGTTTGTGCAAAATAAGGTCATTATTGTTTACTGTAATACATCTTAAAACATTTAGTTTTCATTTCTGTTTATTTTTTTCTTTTAATCTTGATAGTCCCATAAATTTTTAAAATCCAGGTGACATTACTGCAGCATAAATATTCTTAAAGCCCAGGTTGTCCTGAAAAAAAAAAAAGTTTAGAGCTTGACTGTGCACCACAGGGTTGATGTTTTATACACTTTTAAAGACAAAAGTCCAGGTGAGACAGAATGATTAAAATAGCGTATGGCTCAGAGGGTTTAGACAACAGATTTAGCATTGCTTTGAGATTATTTTAACTTAAGAAACAAGACTCAACAACACTTAGTTAATTAGATTGTTAAGTTGATAATTTGGCAAAATAGATCATTTAAGTATTAAGAAAAGCAAAGTTACTAGAAGGCAGACCTTGTATAAACTGGTAATAATATCAGCATATGTCAGCATTTTGGACATCAGCAAAAACAAATATCCCGCCTGCCTCGTTCTTTGCTCTTTTGATAAAACTGTTAGTGCAGCTGCATCCACACCAGCCGCCAAAGTTAAAGGCCTGTAGTTGCAGTAACAAAAACACGCCCATAGCTGCTGCCTTGTTCTCCTAAAATGATGCTGATTGACCACCTCTGCCCAGAAACAAGTGTATCTGCTTGAAGCTTTGTAAGACTGATCCACCTGATGACTTATATTGAATCCGTTCCGTCCATTGGCTTTGCAAGGTTATGAGCTGATGTTTCAGCTTTATACAACCATATGGAGTACGCCATGCCTAAGAAACTGCATCGTAATAGAGTTACATTCATTTGGGTTAGGGTGCTCATTATGCATGTAAGGGCCGTCTCTTAGATAAATTATCAAAATGTTTCTGTGCAGTCAGGCAGCTCAGCAGAGAATCTGTTGTGGTAGCTATTTAACACAGTACCTGCTCTGGGTGACTAATTCTAATGATTCAGGCCTTTAAAATGTCAACAGCAGTGATGTTTTGAAGGACTCTGAAAGTGAAAACAAAGTATTGCGTTCAACAGAACAGCTACACTCTACTTACAGTAAATCAAAGTCCTCTTTGACCAAAAACCTAAAGCTCAGGTATATGAACTCTCTCTCCGGCTACCAGTCTCGACCTGAAGCTGCAGCGTTGGTAGCGCGTCTCTCCCTGCAGCTAAATGTGGAGAAAAGCTTCACTGTGCAGCAGTGCTGATGTTTATGAGGACGTCACAAATATACCAGGAGTTTGCCTCACTCCACTCTGGCACGTGTCCAGGGGGTTTTATGATTAAAACCAGATTGTGCTTGCCCAACACAGAAAGGCCAGAAAAATAGATTGCAGTAACGCATACTCTGCACAAGAGGGAAGTGCAGAAACACGCACGTCTGTCTCTTCAGCATCTGTAAAAGTGAATTATTTTTGGAGGAATACTTGACTGTACGTATCTGCTGTTTGATTTTCCGACTCTCCTGGAGGGACTTTTTCACAGATGTCATCTTGTTATTAAGTCTGCTTCTAATTCCCAGTCAGTGAGTAATGATACATCTAGCTATGGCACAAGAACAAAGGTCCGGGTCTTCCTCATCAGCCCCCTTGGCAGTGAGTTATGCCAATTCTGAGTCAGAGCTGTGATCATCCTGTAAATATAATGACGCCTCTTTTATGTCACATGATTGGACTGAAGCCGCTGAGGGGTCGTCCTTCTCCAAAACCTCTGGGTTTCTGCCAAGTCTCAGTTCCCTCGAAGTGGTGACTAAGTTACACTGTAAAAGACGTCTGGTAGAGATTTTATCCTTCTGTCTGCCTTCAGATTTCAAGCACAGTGAGAAAAAATCCTGTCAAAATCAAACCACTTTTCAACATTCTTGGCTCAAACTAGGCTTATGTTGGGCCAGTGACTTATGGACTGGGTTACTATATAAGTCGTTTCCTTTTTGCATGACTGAAGTGAAAAAAATAAGTCAGAATAAAAAAGTATAAAACCCTGAAAACGAAACTGTAGCTTTTTAATATTTGTGTTAATCACAGCATTTTTAAAAAACATACTTTAGGTCAGTAAAACTCAAATCTACCTCATAGAAAGACTGTCTCTTAGATTCAGTCCACCTTTCTGCCTTCAGATTTTAGAACTGTAAGAAAAAAACATGAAAACCATAATAATTTTTGGCACTCTTGACTTAAACTACACGTATTTTGAGAACTATGCTTTTGAAAATGGATCCACTGGAGTTACAAGGTGTACCACTTTTCAGTGATTTAAGTCAAAGACAGAGAAACATCTGTGACAGCTTTCTCTCCAAGTGGCAGTTCCTGGTGTTAAAAAAAATAAAGCCAATGGGGAAGTGCAGAAAACTGTTTAAAAGCCTTTTTATGACAAATAAACATTTTTATAGCTGGGATCAAAACAACTTTGTTCGTAATAGTTTGTGTTTATGAGTACACTCTGTACAGAGGTTGATTTTTTTTATATAACTACTCCATTCTGGTTTTAAAAGAGACAAGATATGCATAATCACGTGGGGGATTGATATGACTGCAAACTAGTATGATGTAGCTGTTCTACAAGAGGCTTAAAGCCTGACTAAACACCACTTCTTTGTTCTTAAGATTACTGAAAGTTTGTTTGTGACATTCTTTTTATGAAATTTATTAAGTGTTAGTCTTGGCTGTAGTCTTTAGCATAAAATGCTCATTAGTTTTACTCTCATTTTTAGAATTTCTACCTTTAAAAGCTTTAGTTGATGAAAACTTAAAACAATTTGGTCCCATTTTAGCCTCTACAGTGGTCGCATTTTAATCACAACTAGAGCTAGAGCAATTAAACTAAATTTAGATGAAATCACAATATGACCCCATGCAATTTTCAAATTTCATAAGGTGTGATATTTCCTTAACATGAAATGTCAAAATACCAGTTTTGTGTTGTTCTTTTGTAATGAGAATGACAGAAATCATTCCTCCCTTCAATACAACAATTCAAATTGAGTTTGTAATATGGGTCAAAACAATCAAAATTAGACATTATTTCATTTGTATAGTCCTTGTTTAATCTGATAGTGTGTTGGATATGATATTGAATGATTTATTTCTTGTGTTTGTTGAAAAATATATCAGATTAGATTAGATTATTTTCCAAGCCATTCAGCCCTAGTCAAAACTTGAAAGTCGAAACATTTTACTCTCTTTGCCAAATCTGGTGCCAAATCATTCTTGTGTGTTCTATGCACCCTGACAAACCTGGAGTTTTTGCTTTCTACAGTGGAGAGAAAGACAAGCAACAGGTTTATTGTGTTTAGATGGATTTACCCACAGGGCAGCAATATCATCCTATTTTGAATGATCAATGAAAACTAAATTACATTTTAGTCTTGTTTTAGTCTACTTTACAACAAACAAACATGCTTTATGTCAGATGTTTTATTATCAAAGATCATTTTTTCTTTTCATTGAAAATAGGTTGTCAACTAAAGTCATAGTTTTAGTCAACAAAATTACCACCGCTCACGTAAATGGCTGATGTTATTCAGCCTTCATCTAATATTTTCTACAGGCTATGCTCCTGCCTGCAGGGCATGCTTTTCTTTGTTGCCTCTTCTTTCTGTGGATGAGTCTCTGTCCAGAGCTGGTAGGCTGTGCTCTGCCATATATGAGCTGACCAGGCCTCCCTCACAGGTCTAAAACCAACCCTGAACTCTCTCTGCTCCAGTGTTAATTTCATCGACTAAAACTATGACTAAAAATGTTCATTGGCAGCCTTTTTTCATGACAAAATCTAGACTAAGTCTAACAAAAATAGATCTGTGTTGCCTAAACTGACAAAAATAAGTTTAGTTTGCATCAAGATGACTAAAACTAGACTAAAATGTAATTTAGTTTTCATCAGACATTCAAACCCCATTATATTTCTCCACTGTGAGTAAATTTGTCAAAATGCAACGCATCTGTATCTCTTTTGCCTCTCAGCTAGAAAGCAGGGACCCCCAGGTGTGCATAGAACCCACTACCATGATTTGGTACCAGATTTAGACAAGATAAAAAAATTCTAGGTCTAAAAGTAAAGACTAAAATGTGAGGACTTTTTATGGACTGAAACTAGGATAAAATGTTTTTGAGTTTTTGTCAACTAAAACTAAGAAGGGTCAAAATGCATAAAATGTGACAAAAACTAAAAGACATTTCATCTAAAGACTACGACTGAGACCAAAATTAACCCTGCTCTGCTCTTTCAGCCTCTCATCACTTCTGTGCTTCCATTGGTGCCAAGCTTTCTTTAGTTTTCGGTTTTTATTTCTAATCCTGTGCTAGGGACGCACAGATATGACAACAGTATCTAGGATCTGTGCTGAGCCTCTCATTATGTAGGTATGTAGCCAAAGTTGGAAAGTTGATATTTTAACATAAATGAAAATGACAAAAGCAGAGCAGAATGAAAACTATGCAATTGTAAACTGAGGAGAGATAAAGAACATCTGATGAAAGCAAAATGAACTTTCAAAATAATTTTAAGAACAGTTTTGGCATTATTAAGTACTCGTATCTGTACTCAGTCCCAGTGAGTTTTCAAATGTAAGTACTTGTAATTGTAGTTGGTCTGTAAAAATCTGGTATCAGTGCATCCCTATTCTGTACCATACAAACATGCTTTCATCCACCCATCAGCCGGCACACTGATGAAGGAACAAACACACTCTATAGGTAATACAAAGCATCATTATTTTTGAAATTTCTTTAAACTTCACATTTTTCATGTCTTAAGAGCCAGGTCAAGACACGTCCAACTCAAAATTTCTAAATCTAAACTCACTTTATATTTTCAGCAATGTTAACATGTGGTAACCAAATGCACACGTTGCTTTACAAGGTCAGAAAAACTCAAATCTACTAGAAGCAGTTGTCTTTAAATTTTATCCATCTGATTTCAGATTTTGAGAAACAAAGAATAAACTTTTGAATTAAAAATACTTTTAATGAGTCTTGACTTAAACTTCATGAAGGTTAAGAGCTTCATTTTCAAACATGGAAAAACCAATTAAGATTTTATGAAATGTTTTAAGATTCTTAATAAAAAGGCTGTTAAAATGCAGAAACCAGATGCAAAATTTAGTATTACAAGGTCAGGACGCACTGAAACATACTAAGAAGCAGTGTGTCTCAGCATTTCATCCTCCTGTCTGCTTTCAGATTTGAGATCAGTGAAAAAAAACTTGTCATAAACGAAGCATTTCTTAAGATCCTTGACATAAATTCCACTCATGTCGAGTACGTTGCTGTTGAAAATAAACTAGCCAACTGGGAGACTAGGATTTGTTTCCCTTCAAAGTGATTAGATGAAAAGAAAGAACCTGTCTAATATGAAAAGTTTGAAATTCTTAACCTCCAGTCAACCTTTTATATAGCTGCATTAATAAAAATGAAGTAACCAAATGTAAAGTTTATGCTGTGATGTCAGGAATCACAAAAATCTACCCAAAATAGATTTTATGTGTCTGCCTAGAGATTGAGGAGATAAAGTGAGGGTAAAAACTCTCCAGATTAATGCTCAAGAGTCTTAATTTAAGCTCAATTTACTGTGAAAAACTCAAATAAATCAACTTTTTTTTTAGGATTTTGTGGTTAAAAATGTATTAACCTAATGCAAACGTTGTTTTAGGAGGTCAAGAATCACTCAAATATACGCAAAAGTAGATGTATCCTCCTGTCTGCCTTCAGATTCAAGAGATAAAATAACTAAAAAGGTCCAAGTTAGATGTTTTTAGCATTTAAACTTTATCTCAGCTTTTTTGATACAAAAAATGTTTACCATGGGCAAATCTTGTTTTTCAATGTCAAAAATCCCTCCTATCTGCTAAAAGAAATTGAATCTCACTTCAGTAAGTGACTTCTCTCACCCTGCAGACTGACTTGGCTCTCAAGGGAAGCCAAAGTGAAGAGCCGACACTCGTATCTCATTTCACTTGGCAGCACAGACACATTTTACAGTGTAGAGAACACTGGGAAATCATGTGACATCAACAAAAGCAGACACATTACGCCCCCTCCGTCCGCCGCCGCCCACACACAGACACACATACATCAAACGCACACATAAACTCTTTTTTTGTCTCCGGGAGGAACGCTGCAATTCATTTAGAGACTTTGAAAAAACCACTGCCAGTAAACACAGCAGACGTCACCGGCCCTGACGGAAACATCAACACTGGAAGAGAAAAGAGGGAAAAAGCACTACTTCCTCTTGTATCTGTTCTTACCATGAGTTGTTCCCCTGCCTGGTCCCTCTCTGACCTCCACTCACTGCTGCAGGGTCTCATGTTTCAGGCCCCCATGGCACCGGGGCAGACCACCCCTCCCTCCTTCACACGATGCTGGCACTCTGGCGGCCCCTCCCCCCCTGGTAGGCAGAGGTCCTTACGGTTTTTGGGGGCAGGTGCGGGCCTTTTCCACACCGCCCATTTTGAGGGTACAAAGGTGGCTTCTGAGTTCTTGAATTGGAGGTGCTGTTACCGATAATTACTTTAGGGTCGATGCTGTGAGGGTGGGGGTCTGGCTGTGTTTGTGCAACATGGTTCGAGTCTTTGAGTGGGTACAGGTGAGGCAGGTGGCCATTAACACCTGGCCTCTCATGGTCCTTATTTTGTACTGGTGGAGTAAAGCGGCTGGTCTTGACCACAGAAGCCATGTGAATGGGCGAGGGAGAGTTGGTCCTTAAGATGATGCGGTCTTCATCGACTTGTTGCGAAGTTTGTACAGGAGCAGGTTTGTGATTGGGCACAAGAACCACCCTGAGGTCATCTGGTTGGAATGAGCCGGGAAAGTTAGCAGACGACCCCTGAGTGATGCAGGGTGCCTCCTCACTGAGGTCGATATTCGCTGTGAGACGATCGATCTGCTCGACCACCTGAATGATAATACAGAGAGTCAATAGGTGTCCAAACTGCAGTTAAGGAGAGAAAACTAAGTACATTCATTCAAATATAGTGATTCTACTTTACTTTCCAGTCAATGCCCCATTAATCTTCTACTCCACCACAGAAACAGATAAGCAGGAAAAACTGACATAACCTACAGGGCTTCAGGCCCTATAAACGAAGAAAAACAACTCATTCTTTTACTTAAAGATTTGCCAATATTTTGCACGTCACAAAGCAACCTTAGTAGGATTTTATCTAGGGAGGGGTGTTGCTTGACTTTAACAATTAAAGGTGGTAAAATTAACTGTTGTGGTGCTAAGAAAGTACCTAAACTTTTATCCAAATGTATGATTTCTGCTCAATGATGCCCTGAGTGTTTTTTTTTTCTTTTTTAAAGATTTATTTATTTTTATTAGAGAGAGACAGGACAGTGAATAGTCAGATACAGGGATGAGAGGGTTGGGAATGACATGGGATTAAAGAGCCACAGGCTTGATTTGAACCCGGACTGCCAGTGTACATTGAAAGCAACCTAACTACTAGGCTATCTGCAACCCCCTCAATGCCTGTTTTTAAAATGTGTACAGTCCTTTGAGTTTCATTCTGTATGAATGTCTAGCCTTGCCAAGTGCCTACTTTCCATTTACATATATTAAAGGTGTTCATAGGTATATATGGATGATGCCTCTAAAGTCCAAAACTACCAGCGCCAGACTGTCACATCATGTTACGAATCGCAATTGCAGTCCCTAGCACACGCTGACAGCTTAATGGCAACGGACCAATTCCCCACCAGCCACTACGTGGACGGGTGCTTGATACCAGAGCCCAAAGTTTGTTCAGGGTGGCGCCATTTTTTTCTCTGCCTTCAAACGGAGCTGCTACTACAGCAGCCTAGATGGAAAAAACAGCTCTTTTTTCAGGGAAAACTCAGCCAGACGTGGCCGGCGGCTCCAGGAGTAGAGTAGTGGCATAAAGTGCTGTGGCACTACCTGTCTGGCCACTGCTGGTGTGGGTTTGCTCATAGAAAATAATGGGGGCAATAGATCAGATGCATGTCGAACAGTGCCAGTGTGTTTTGGACTTAGCACATTTCTTTGCAGATTGATTATTTGAAACTTGATAGAAACTACATATCAGTGATTTAATCAGATAAATCTGACTTTGTATTAAATGTACATGACGTATATCTATTCTAGAAGAATAGCATTAATCATTGTGTCAAAACTAGATAAAAAGGCTGTTTTTAATCATAAAAACTAGGGATACTCACACCCATTAATTTTTTGATAGGTTTAACTGAAATTTAACTTAAAATTCCCAGTGGGTTACAGCTCATATTGGTTTGCTGATAGTGGCTAATGTTAGCAGAGATACAACCACCAACCTTTGGTCCTGCTTGAAAAAATTAACACTGCATGCTTGTACTGGGCATAGGTGAGCACTGCTCTGATTAATAAGTCAGTTTAGCCTTATTAATATCTTGCTCTTCTTTTTCAAAATAATCATGCTACCTGTATGAGATGCTATCTGCTCAATGTGCTTGTTTACTAGAGAGGGTCCATTAACCAAGGCTACAGCCTTTATATGGCTACAAGCAGGTGGATGCATTGCAGTTTGAGTATGACATTTGACTTGATCAAGGGAAAACATACAGAAATATTTAGATTTTTTATTACCATAATTCTGGTGCCAAATAATGAGGGCAATGACGTTAAGCTGTTTCTTTGAGTGAACATCTCAAGAACGAACTCACTTAAAAATCAACATTGGCAGCTTCATATAGTCTGCTGGCTAGTTCGTCTCTCTGAAATCCACCACAAAAGTTCAACTAATTAAACAAACCCTAGGCTAAGTCTGGACTGAAATATCACAGACATGCCCATAGGAATGAATGGACTTTTAGAGAAATTGTCTCTGTTCACACACATACACAGAATCAAGGCGCTTCACTTCAAGAACATCTTCTACTTTTTTGCAGTCTTTGTTGGCTATAATATCAGTTATTGTTCCCATTAGGTTTTGGATAATCTTGCTAAAAATATGCATTGTTAAAATTTAAGCAAGTGGTTCTGATGCACTTGGGCTTTTGAGACTTCTCAAAAAAGTGTGCTTTTTGTAGTTTGAACTGCTTGTTCATTAGAAGATATGTTTACCATCTTCTTTGGACAATTTAACTGAGTCTGAGGAGTATGATCTTCTAATTCTAACACACAAAACTTAAAATAATGGAAATAACAATACTTTTTTCAGCTAAATGTCAGTTTTATTTTCTGTTCTCTCCATTTAATGACCCCTTAGATTTATCTCATGACCCACTGGTGGGGCCGTGACCCACTGATTGACAACCACTAGTTAAGCTATCTGTTTATAATCTAACTGCTATAAGCCCCATCTCAGTCAGTTTTAGTATGAAATAAGCATCTTACATTGGTACATGTAGGCATTCAGATACTCTAGTGTCATAATGATGATGCTTTCATTAGCAGGGCCATCTTTTTATTCATGAGTACTTTCAAATTCTTGACTTTCTGTTTTGTATGTTTAAAATGCAAGGCTTTTGATTGTAGTAAAGTTGTTTTGCTGTGTGGTATTGATAATCTTTATTCAAATGAAGCATCAGAGTACTTATTGCTTGTCTCTAAAATGTGCTAAACAGAGGCATTCTTTATGTTTCCAACTGTGTTAATTTACTGTGATGGCGTTTATGTTGCCTCGGGACAATGCCAGGTCTTGCATTGATGCATTCAGCTGCTATTTTACAGCTGCATGCAAAATGGATACTGTAAGAGCAAGGCATAATTTAGCAACAGTTTCAGGTCGGGCGTTTTAATGTGCTGGACGGAACGCTGCCAATTTTCACCAGCGTTCTGCAAAAGGTCAGAGCAAAATCGCGCTCGATCACTGCCTCAGTAAAAAGATGATGAGTGAGTCACAAACATTCAGCATGCACATGTACTGATATGCTCTCATGATCATGCACATACAGGAGCTGTGTTGTTGGAATTTGAGCTGGGTGTTAATTGTTGTAAATGTCACTGATTAAAAAAGGCTCTGACTTCTGCACCTGACGCAGAGCTTTATGTCAAGACACCTGGAGTAAACAGAGAGACTAACCACCTTTAATAACAGACCCTCCTACCTCTTTCATCTCCACGTGAACTTGCTTCAGCCCACCCAACACATCCTCCAGATCCGTCACCACTTGTCTGATCTGATCCCTCACCAAATCCTGACGCCTCTTCTGCTTCACCACCTCCGAACCCGGCTGCTGTTGCTGGTCTTCGTTGGTTGTTATCGACTTGGAGGGCTCTGTGCTTGTGATGCCAGAGGGAGGGATGTAGGGCCCCTTCTGTCTGCTTTGCTTTAACTGTTTTTGTGGGACTTCAGTGGGGAAGAACCCTTTATGAGAGACTTCACGTCCATTACAGCCCTCCTCTGATCCACCCTTCAGTCGTCCCCGGTCCTGATGGCTATCTCTTTCCTCCCCTCCCTCAAAGAACACAGGCCTCGGTCCACAGTGGCCATTGGGCATGCTAGAATGACCCACATTGTCATTGTGCTGCTCCAAATGATAGTTGCATCTACAGGTTTCCTGCTCTTCGTCCACTGAGATGTAGTGGATAGTCCTTCTGTGCCTGTATCCTTGATCTTTGACCTGAAGATGAGGGAGAGGATGTGGTATCCCAGCGTTAAAGGGGTGTGTCCGAGAGTCGCCGCGCACCACACAGCCACACTGTTCCCTGACAGATGGATAGTGTCTCACCCCAGGCTCCGGCGGGTAGCTCCACTGGGCAGGGTTCAGCTCCCAGGGGCGAACTTGGCTCAAGTCGTCTCCTGACTGGCTGTGAGGGCCCGGCCCTACAAACACAGGCCTCCTCTGTGGGCTGCGATGACCGCTTCTCTCAAACCCGTCCACTAAGAAAGCTCTCCCTCCTACGTCTTTAACCCGAGGAGCCTGGATGTCTCTCCTGCAGTCCAGAGATGGGTGGTCCGTCTGTCTGGCTGATCCTGCTGGTGGGTATCCAAGCCCAGCGTGATGGTGGAATGGCTTCTCATAGTGGACGCAGTGCTGGCAGGAGCAGGGGGTGGAGGTGTTGACATGCTGGAGGAATCGATGGTGTCCCGTTGTTTCTGTGTACATGTCCAAAGACGGCTTGTGTGGAGAACGCCTTAGAAAAGAACTGGTTTCCTCCTGTCCCTGCTCTCTCCAGCCCAGTCATTCACTCGCTCTGTTTTCCTCATCTGCGTCTTCCCACAAGAAAACTTTTTCTTCAGCTCTTTTTTTCCTCTCTACCCAAGACTTCTCCCTCCCCTTCCTTCCTGTCTGTTGTTTCCCTTCTGCTGCTCTCCTGTAGTTGTTAATCTCTGCTCTGCTCGTTCTTTCCCTTTCCTGGTCCTTCTTTTTCTCCTACTTCTTCTAACTTTTTCTCTACTCCTTCTTCTTCTTCCTCACCCTCTAGCCCTCTCTCCTACATGGGGCCCCACTCCACCTCCCTCCTTCTCTCTCTCTCTTTCTACCTCTCCCGCCTCGTTGTTCTGTCTCATTTGCTGCTGCAGGCTTCTACTCACTCTCTCTCTCTCTCTCTCTCTCTCTCTCTCCCTCTCTCTCTCTCTGGCTGTGTGTTTCCCGTTTCCTCCCCTCCCCTCTCCCGCTCTCCTCTCTCTCTCCACCTCTTACTCCGTCTTCTGCCTCTGGTATATTTTCTCAAACATTGTCGGCTGTACCTGAATTCACGGATTCCTTCTCTCCCCTCCACCTAAAATCCAGCCGTCCGGTGAGGCTCCTCCGGTGAAGGACTCCATATGGTTTTTCTGCCTGTCAGAGAGTTCGTGGAAGAGTCCCAGCACCAGTGCTGAGCTCATTAGCCCTACTAAAGCCTTTTGCACTCTGCAATTAAACGCTGCCTGAGATTCCTTGGCCGAAGACTGAGACAGGAGGGGAGGGGAGGGGAGGGGAGAAGTACTGGGGGAGGTGGGGTTTGTAACATACACAGATGAGCGAGTAGACAGCACTCAGAGTCAAGGAGACACAGTCGTTGGTGTCTTACAAGGGGAACATTTTTCTCTATTCTTTATGTCCTTTCTTCTACCTCCCATCTCCTTCCTCTCTTTGTCCTTTGCCACACCAGTCATTTCCACTCTATCATTGTCTCGGTTCAAATGATTTCACCTCAGCACTTGGGCAAAACTTCACTCTGCAGAGGTAAGCACATGTACCACAGTAACTCAGAACAAAAAGGTATTACTCATTCTTCTCCTTCAAGCAAATACAGCAGCGTTTATCGTAGGCATGGGACATGACTTTTGAATATTGGAAAAGTCATCAAAATGAATAAAAAATCATAGATTTCATACAAATTCCACCTTGAAATTTATTTCCCTGCAACAAATATTTTAAGAATATGAGTTTCACTGTGAGTACAACATTTACCTTCCTCTACCTTGGATGTTTGCCTGAAGGACTCAACAGAGATGATACTTCTTCTTGACATTTTGCAGCTGAAACAGTGGCATCTTCTGGAACAGATGACCTACTCTAAACCAGCGGTTCTCAACTGATGGGTCGGGGCCCATAAGTGGGTTGCAAAGCTGTTTCCAGTGGGTCAAAATGTGTGCCAAGAAAAAAAGTGGCAAAAAGGTCATGATGTATAAAAGCAGAAAGTGGACATACAGAACACCTGTACCTTTTTTAGGTTTTCTTGTGATGGCAAGTAAATTTCAGTCTTTTTCTCAAAATTGAAACATCTTTATCTCTTTTTCCTGAAAAACAAAGCTGGTTTTCCTAAAATAATTAGGAAATTCCTCAAGAAACTGCCTAATTTACGTATCGTCTTACAAATAAAATCTATTCATACTGGTCCTTCTGTTATGATGTGCTTCTAAAAAGCAATTTCTTTGTCTCATCTCTGTGACATTTTTCTTTGAATACATTCAAGCAGTTGAACATTTTGAATAATTTGGGTTGTTATTTCTCATTAGGAGGTGAAGGAGGGTCCTCGTGCCAGGCCAGTTCAGAGCTACAGCTCTAAATGACTCTAAATGAAAAATTACCATTTTTTCCGCCAGTCAATAAACATATTTATACCCTAATGATAAATGTACGTATTAATAAATATAAATATTTACTATCATGTGCATGATCAGCTAAATCCAAATCCCTTAGTAGTCAGCACTAGAATTGGGAGTCAGTTAAACTAATTCTTAATATTTTTTTTATCAATACAGGCCCACAATCCTGGTCAAACTCTCTGTTATAACTGTACCGGAGCTGTCCCCCACTAGTACCACCTTAGCTGTTCTCAAGACTACTGCCTTTCTGCAACAGTGCTCTATAACCCGATGTAAACAATGGTAAACTGATAACATTGATAGCATCTCAGAACAGCACAGTTTAGCTCAATTTTGATCCAGAGAATGAGGCTTGTTGTCTAGAGGCTTGGTTAAGTTATTCTCATATAATAATGAAGTACTGAGGGATGATATTAAGGACGGGGATGTGGATGTTAATCTGCAAAGTGGATTGAAGACTGAGCTAGCACTGCTAATGTTAGCTACATTCTGTAAACTAACTTCCCAATGTAACAGTAAAGAAGCTGATTTTCTTGACGTGTTTACCTGACTTTAGACTAGTCAGCCAAAAATTACAATTTGCAGAAATAGGATGTAAAATATTCTCCTAGGAACATCCCTAGTCAGGAGACACGACTGTTGAGTTACAGATTTTAGAGATGCAAAGAAAATAATTCAACATCTCTGAAGATGTGGTCTATTTTAAACCATTCCATGAAGTAAATCATCTGTTCAGCAATCTATTTCACTCGCCATTGTTGAGTGAAAGACATACAGTCATGTGCATATGTTCTAGCCGTGTAGGGTGCTAAAAAGTCATAGGGTGTTGATGGCATTTCTTTTGTCTGGGCCTTTCCACCCCTGGTGATACACCAAGAGGTTTCAGGGCCCTTTGGGCATAAACAACACGACAAGGAGCTCCTGGCCACCCTAATCACCGCCCGGTACATCCTCGCCTTACTCTGCCCTCAAGGTGTGCACTTTGTACTCTTTTCAACAGATTACTTTCCCATGCCTCTGGTAATATACAAAGACATCGAGAGCATGACCAGGTTTCTGTCAATCCGCTTTACCACCTGATGGTGCCCTAAGGTGGGCTTAGTTACCACGACATGGCTTACTTCAGCCACAATGTTTGGCCCCAACATGCCTAAAAGTTCTGCACAATGCTGTAGATCATTTTCTAAATTAAAACTGGCACAATCTGATGATAAATCAGTGTGCCCTCAGCAATTTCCATAATCTGTTAATATCAAGCTAATGAGCTGAGACATGCACTGCATCCTGGTCAATCTGTGGTTTGCATTCCAGTGCTTTTAGATTACTCGTGTTTTATGATGTGAATTTTTCTTACAAACACAGATTGTTCAGTCTGCTTTTTTGATCTGTTCATTGCATTGTCAGAACTACTCTGTAAAAGTGTGCGCATAAGCACATTTCTTATTTTTTCCAGGCTGCATCAATGTCTGTCTTCATCACTGAGTGTTTTTAAAGGCTAATAAAGGTGAATGGGGCTCCATGTTTCTTTGCATATGAAACAGGGGCTGGGGGGTATGATTGTTCACAATTTAGCTGAAGAATTGCCAGAAATGGAAATCCCTAGTTTAAATACAGTGTCAGAGAACTGTCAGAGAAATCAGACCCGTGTCCAAGTCCTGTCTAATCCGTCATGCTCCTCAGTATAAATCAATCTCTATTCACTGTAGACAACCATAATTTAAGGATTAAGTTAACAAAATCAACCTCATGTGAAATTAGACAAGCAGGATGAGCAATCAAGATCTCTTCTCTTTCTAAAATAGACTACCACGGCTGTTTTTGTGGCTCATAATCCACAGCAACTGAAGGCAGCAAGGCATTTATTTTCAAAGAAAATAACTGGAGCTTTGAAAACAATGGGTTGTTTTAAAAAAAAAACTACTGAGAATAACAGAAGAGGAGGATGAAGGAGATTCAGCCATCCCAGCAGGAGGATCAGAAGTCCAGTGCCTGCTGCTGGGAAAGATTGTTGTTGTAGATGAAACAAAGCTCAGCTGACTAAACCATATATCATATTCATCCTACATATATATATTTAGTCTCACAGGAAGGATGAGAAAATGCACAACAATGGACACACTCACATCTGACAAGCAAGCTTGAAAACAAGTACTTATACTTACTCTTGAGATTTCGTTTTTGTTTAATGACGGGCTGGTGGTGGGCAGTCAAGATTACAGATATGACAGGTATAAATGTTCAGTATAGTGTATGTGTAGTTTGGTTAACATACAACATGACTGTTAGTGGATTAAAGCTGCAATAACAAATTCTTGTTGTCCACTCTGGAAACAAGCTGTTGGAAAACAGAAACATACCAACTAAAGAAATAGCAAACATCCCATGTACAGCATAATTCATCTGTGTAGTCTAAGTGATCAGTGGTTTCTGAAGAAGAAAGGGAAGTTACCTTATTGGAAATGCAGCCTCCACATAACTTTAGATCAATCTAGTAACTGGCACATGTGTAGAACTGAGACATGCCTCAAGCCTCCCTGCATCAGCTGCATCACATCCACCTGTGATTTAGCAGTCATGCCCTTGATTATGCAAATGTATGCATTATTTATCAGGATTTATAATGTGAGAATGTATTTCTTATGAAAAATTCAACCCTTTTAACTTCTGAATAAAGAAAAAAGCTATAGAGAACTAAACTGTTCTTTGAACCAAGCTTTAATATTAATAATATATAATATATAATTTAATGTTAAAGTGGGAAATTTATGGAAGCCACTTTCCACCACTTAAGAAAAATTTGGAAGTTAGGCAATAAAAAGTCAACATTATGGGATAAAAACCCATAATTGTGAGATAAAAAGTTGAAATTATGAGATAAAAAGTCAAAACTATGAGTTAAAAAGACGTAATTATAGATATAAAGTCTAAATTATGAGATAAAAAGTGGACATTTTGAGATAAAAAGTCTAAATTTTGAGATAAAAAGTCAACATTATGAGATAAAAAGTTGAAATTATTAGATAAAAAGTCTAAATTATGAGATAAAAGTTATAATTATGAGATAAAAAGTCAAAAATATGAGTTAAAAAGTCGTAATTATGGGATACAAAGTCCAAATTATGAGATAAAAAGTTGAAATTATGAGATAAAAAGTGGAAATTTTGAGATAATGTTATTATTATGAGATAAAAAGTTGAAATTATGAGGAAAAAAGTCAAATTATGAGTAGTAATTATGAGATTAAAAACCCATTATCATGAGTTAAAAAGTCATAATCATGAGATACAAAGTCTAAATTATGAGATAAAAATTTGAAATTATGAGATAAAAAGTCAAAATTTTGAGATAAAAAGTTGTAATTATGTGAAAAAAGTTATGAATATGAGATAAAAAGTCTAAATTATGAGACAAAAACTTGAAATTATGAGATAAAAGTCAAAATGATGAGATTAAAAGTCAACATTATAGGATAAAAAGCCAACATTGAGATAAAAAACCCATAATTATGAGATAAAAAGCTGAAATTATGAGATCAAAGTCATAATTACGAGATAAAAGTCATAATTACGAGATAAAAGTCAAAAATATGAGCTTAAAAGTTGTAATTATGAGATGCAAAGTCTAAATTATGAGATAAAAATGTGAAATTATGAGATAAAAAGTGGAAATTTTGAGAGAAATAGATTATGAGATTTTCATCTCATAATTTTTATCTCATAATTTCAACTTTTTATCTCATTATTATGACTTTTTATCTCATTATTATGACTTTTTATCTAATAATTATGACTTTATGGTAGAAATGGGCTCCCCTAAAAATTTAGTATGAGACCAAGAGAGGATTTTTTTTTTTTTTTATGGGCCAGCCTCTAGTGCAGTGGTTTTCAAACTTTTTTGCCCAAGGCACACCAAAAGCAAGCTGACGTCTCAAGGCACACCATATCAATGTCCTTGCAAAATAGCCTCTTTAGCGTGTGTAGCAAGTAGCAACATGTCCCAGTCCCAAATGCATGCAATGTGAGCAAGTGCCAGCTACATCAGTTTGATTACAGAGTTTCCTTTTGTAGCATCCTGACACTCTGCAATTGATGAACTGCAGCTACCCAGGTTTATCCCCAGTCACCCTGTTCCTATTTTCTCTCTGTCGCTCCTATTAAGATGGACAAGTAACAAGGGGAGAGGTTGCACAAAGGATGACAAGACACCAGGAGTATCCCACCATAGGATATCCTCAATTTTCTTCCACTTTTCTCACTCCCAAAACTTGTTAGCTTTTTTAACAAAGAGGAGTATGTTGCATGGATATTCTCCATACCCATTTATGAATTTTTATGGTCTGACTTGTGCTAACATGGAGACAAAACTATGTGGCTCACAGCTGTTAGAGGCACCATACTGCCGATTTTCAAAGTAAAAGCATGAGATGTCATATTTTTACAAGTAAATTTACATTTGCATATTTAACAGATAACAGATGGACAGTGAGCATGCAATGCTACATGATTCAATGCAATGTGTAACGTTTGCATGCAGTAAGGACATTGGTTATAGTCTCTTTAGTTGTTGCATAGTTGTAGTACTTATGTAAAGTCAGATGAATTTTCAAGGCACACCAGTGTGCCACGGCACACCATTTAAGAACCACTGCTCTAGTGGCCACTCAAGGAACTGCAGTTTTTGCACTTCTACAGGAGCATCAACCACTGTTTCACACTAAGGTAGCTCATGGTTAGTCTAACTGGGATACTCCTTTATTGGCTTCTTTTTCTAGCATTGGCAGGAGGTAGGAAGGAGCTGTCTGATTAAATATTCAACACACATATCATGATGTCTTTCCACTTTGGAGTTTTTATTTTATCTCTTGACTTCGTGTTAGTTCAATGTTCAATAACCATTTCAGTTCTGTTTCTGCTCCTTTGGGAAATATCTTTCTCTCTATCTGCAAACTATCCAGTATGTTTACCAGCTAGTTTCTAAATCTCTGTATCTGATCAGGACAGTTTTTCGGTCTGAAAAGTAAAGCAAATGTGAAGTTCAGAAAGAAGTGCATTGTATACAGCTCGAGTGAAAATTACCATACTTTTCTCCAGATTTATTATCTCACTAAGCTTCTCCAGAGAGTTTGAAGTCTTAATGGCTAGTTTATAGTTTTCTTCAATGTAATCCAAAGTTCATTTTCTAAATTACAGTCTCATTTAGAGAGAAAAAATTTATAAAGCAGTGTGTGCTGTAACATGGCTACCTTGTAGTTGAAATTTGACAAACAAGCAAAATGTCAGCCACGGTATAGAGAGACAGCATTACATATGCTCCGCATGTCCAAATATGCTCATTTTGAAGAGTTAAAACAAATAGAAGAAGGTCATATGTGCAGCTTTACGCTGGAAGATACAAACCAATGGCTGACATTACCTGACTCATTATACACAGTCTGTGTCACCATTGGATTAAGAGCCTCACTCTATTATTATTTAACCAGGAAAAGCCTAAATGAGATTAAAACCTCTTAAACAAGAATGTCCTGGCACAAACACAATTTAACAAAGCTACAGATGTACAACACATGACATTTACCCACACAGGTGAATAATGAGTCACAAAGCTAAAAGTCATCAAGAAGATGCAAGTAAATGTAGAATACAATCAGTGCGTTTACATGTACAGTAAGTCAGGGCTAAGGTCATAGCTCTACTGGGAGCTTAAACTGGACTACTGGCCTTGTCTCAGTATACATGTATACATGTGGGAAGGAGAATTGATAGATTGACAGAGGCATGCCAAACTGCTAAAATAGATGGCAACAGAGCTCAACAATGCCCACCCACTTTTTCAGTGGCGCTGGTTCCGGAGGTAAAATTCACCTATCAATTTCCACATAGACATCTTGTAAAATCTTTATTACAACACTTTTAATGCATGAACCAAGCAAACCAGCTACCTGGGCACGCATGACTATAAAACAATGGACTCTGTGCAAAAAAGAGCATTCAAAAAAGGAGAAAGGGGTAAAAGTACAACACTGTGTATGTATTTCTTTACAATGAGGAAGAAACTACACATCCCACAATCCATTGCAATTCATTTTATTAGTAATTACCTCCGCCAAGGAGGTTATGTGATCGGCTGGGTTTGTTTGTTTGTTAGTTTGTTTGTTAGTTTGTTTGTTCGTAACTCAAAAAGTTATGGACGGATTTTCATGAAATTTTCAGGAAATGTCAGAAATGGCATAAGGAAGAACTGATTAGATTTTGGGAATGATCCAGATCACTGTCTGGATCCAGGAAATTTTTAAGGGATTCTGGCAATGGCAGAGGTCTGCGCTGTTACCACTTTACACCCGGAGATGGCGGACATGAGTAACTTCAATCCCAGCAGCATTTTGGGTATGTTTCTATTCAAAGTTTTGGAGTTTATAGAATTTGAAAGATGGACGCCTGGTCGAGGAGATGAGCCGAGGCGTAACAGAGAGAAAGACAGCGAATTGTAGCAAGAATACTCACAATGCTGGGAGGAATAGAGGAATATTCACCCTCTGTCATGATTTTCAGTCGTCCAGTGAGACCATGGGTGCTTCCGCCATGACAGTCCACACATAGCGAAGCCAATGCTTTGCCTCACCGTGTCTCCACCCTACCGGGGAGGGACTAATTGGCGAATTAGATTCTGGAAATGATCCAAAGCAGACAACAGCAAGACTCCTGTAATACTTGGCATTTATGCTATACAACTTCCAGCTCAAAGAGACAGTGGAGTGTGCTCAGAGTGCCTAGTCCAGTCTTGTCTAATTGAGATATCTGCAAGAGTAAATCGATCTCCAGCCACACGTTCTCAACTGGTCTAGACTCAGGACCCACCGACACCTACGTCATGATAAAACGGCAACCCAAATTCCTAAAAAAAAAATTTAGCAGCTCAAATGTATTCAATATAAAATGTAATTTTGATCTTAAATGGAACAAAATATAACGGGACAAAGAGGCAAAACAAAACATGATTGTACAGAGCATCATTACAGAAGTCCTATGAGCACATGAATACATTTTATTTTACTCTATTTTGTTGTTTTATTAGTCAATTTTGGGCATTTTCTGGAGCTTTTAGGAGAAAACCAGGGTTATAATCTAGAAAAAAGAAAACAAACAAGTCAAGACCTTGAGAACACAGCCCAAATGTAAAATTTATCATGGGAAAACAGAGTAAAATAAAGTGCATGCTTATCCACTTTTGGCTTTGGTACATCATAGACTTTTTGCAATATCTTTTGTCTCTAAGTGCACATTCACAACCCACTGAAAAAAAAAAATGCAAAACCCACTTTGAGTCCTGACCTGGCAATGGAGAACCACTGATCAGGTGTGTTAGTTCGACTTAAACTTAGAAATTAAGATCTAGTCCGCTTTCAGTCAGGCTGACTAGTTTACATGCATTTTAAAACACCCAGTTTTAGTCTGTCTGACACAATGCTTGAACTTTTTCTGACAACATGTAAACGTACTGAGTGCAGTCAATCAGAGACACAGTAATTGCAGCAACAGCGCTGGCTGTGAAACCAACCTCACTTTTTGTACATGTTGTCTTCTGCCTTTTCCTCAATTAAATAATAGAAAATGTATGCTCTCATATTAATGCAAAAGTCCTACATCAAAAACACCATAACATCTCCCACAGCAATACACCACTAGAAAATAAAGGGCCAGTTGGAGAGCACACTGTGAACTAAATCTCAGATTTTCACACATTTACATCATCTTACTGACCACAATAAAAATTGTCACAATGCCCACCTCTCATGATTAATAATCTTATTATATGAGTGCAGTCTCAGCACAGAAACTGACAGAGGCCCATTGTTTAATTGACGGAGGTTGATCCACCAGCATTTAACAGGAAGCCAGCTGAGAAAGAAGAGCAATCTGGCTCTATGATTTCTATTTATTCATTATTTTTATCAACTGTTTCTCAAATGCATATTTGAATTAAGACTCCAACACTCTCAAAGCAACAGATATTCTTAATTTTTCATAGATGGGACAGTCCATAAGCTGCCGTGACAGTCTTGACATGCTTACTGTCGCTGTGGAAATGCTTGATGTTATAAGAAAGACTTCTACATAAGAAAGGGTGACCTGCTACAGGAAAGTGCTGTTCTGTTGCTGTATCTCATTCATGCTCTAGGCTTGCAATGAATCCTGATTATTCCCTGCCATCGTCTGCATGTTCTGTTGCCCTGTAACAACTCCATCCTTAACATTCTCCATCCCTGCAAGATTGTGACCTCACTAGACATTTCAAGTCAAATAAAGACTGGCTGCTCAGCTCCACCAACCTCTGCAGCTTTCTAGTTCTTTTGAATTAAGTACTACATTAACTCTCTGTATGCAAATTCATCAAAAAAAATAAACCAATGTTTTGTTTCCTGGATAAATTTTATATAATGAGGGAGAAAAGCTGTTAAAAGTGGCCTCCTGGTTCATGTTGCAAGCCATCCCAGAATGCTTTGCAAGTGTTTCAAAGCATTACCTTATTAAATAGAGTCCTCAATTCAAAACAAGAAGTACACAACAAAGGTGGGTGGGTCTGAGCAGCATGTCATCTTTTGTCATTGTTTTGATAAAAAGCCCCGATTTAATAACTATGCATTTGAGCAAAATACCAAAATAGCCACAGTATTTTATCTGAGTGGGATATTTTGGTGCATTTTCTCTGAATTAAAACAGGCTTTCTGCCTGTCCCATAAATGTGCAGTTTAAAGTCCAGACAGAAAGAAGAGAAAGTCTATAGGAGATGGAGCAGCCTCAACCCGTCATCTCAGGATTTCTCAGCAGGGGGGTTCCCAGGCAGATCCATGCCTACAGGCTACAAAGGGAATATCAAAGTCTGCACTTGTCATACTCTCCGCACACATACATAAAGATAGGTAAGTTAGGGCTGTGTTGCCTGTGCTGCCCAGCTTGTACACCTCTTACATCACACTGTTTTATGCAGCCCAGCTGGACAGAGAAAGAGAGCCCATTTCCACCCTCAGCCACTCTGCGATCTCCTGTGCTTGCCAGTCAGGATGGCCTAATTAGCACATATGGATGCTTCTAAATGGGATAACAAGAGCTCAATATGGTGTTGGCCGTGTGTCAGATGGTGCGTGGCCTATTTACCCTCCTGCAGATACACGAGCCCGGATAGTTGCTGCAGACCTGAGTGGCCTACAGCGCTTAATATGCTAATGTAATAGTTCACAAAGGATGAGTATATGATATGATGAGTGTTTATATGCCATCATACTACATATAGGGTAGATTTGGCCTCATTAAACTGACTTTCACTGTGATTTTAAATTCCTTTTTATGTCCTAAAAGCCATTTCTTCAAAGCCCAGAGTGCATGGCTGAAGGTTTAAAGCCATGTTGTCTGTCTGATGTCATCCAGCAAGGATCAGATACCAAACAGGTTGAACCTAAATTTAAAGGAAACAACATGAAGAGGCTTATTAGATCATAGTTAAAAAGCAGAAAATCTTTGGTATTTTATACTTATCTGAAATACTCAGCCTGCTTTATTTTAAAGTCTACTATGTAGTCTCTTCAGCATTTTCTTTGGAAAAAAATGTTGGCCTGTTCTTACTGTTCCTCTCTGTAAATCTTATGTTGTTTTTCCTAAATGTATTAAAAAAGTTTTTTTTTTTAAACTTAATGAGGAATCCTAAGGCTGTGTAAGCTGAACTTGGTCAAACCCTTCCTTTCTTGCCACATGTGCTGCCTCTTTCTGTGCCTATTGAAGAAAAAAAGGTTTTACTCTTTTCTCCTCACACAAATAAAAGGCATGTATGATTTTTTTTAAATAATGCAGTGACTGAACAGCAACAAATATTTCTTCCATTTTTTTTTATTTCCTCCTATTTTTCTTAAAATCACAGGTCAGGGCTGCTAGAAAACCAATTATAAACATAAAGTGTTTTCCTCTTTTTTGTTAGATTTGTTTTAGGGATTTTTAGACCGTTGTTTGACAGAAAGGACAGGGAATAGAAGATAGAGAGAGAGTGCTGGCTATGGCATGCAAAAGGAGCCACAAATCAGAACTTAATCTTTATTTAATTACATTTAACTTCAAATATAAGTGGACATTTTCAAATTTGAAATCACAAAAAAATTATAATCTATTTCTTGCTAATGTATAACTTTATGACCTCAAATATTTTTTTTTAATTTATAATGTCATGATTCTTGGCCCCAAAAATAATATTTTTGCTAGAAATGTATGTCTTTATCATCAAAAGGAGGATATTTCACCCAAAAATATGTATTTATAAAACATATTTTTCAATTATGAATGACTTAAATAGCTCAAAAACATTCAATTGATCTTACAGATTTATGAATTTATAATCCCAAAAATGTACGTTTTGTTTTTTCAATAATATCGATGACTATAGTCTCAAACTTTTTGAACTTTTTTCTTGGAAATTAACAGCTTATAATCCAAAATATTCTGGTTTTCAATAAATTAGCTGTTTATGTTACTCATTTATTTATTACAGAGTCTTTCAGTCCTTGGTTTTTCTGGTCTTACTTTACTCTTGTGAGGCCTGGATGTTGACTCATGGCCAGAGACACAAACTGGACTCCTTTGTGAAAAAAACTTCTCTTAGGTGCATCTTTGCTACCTGATAAACACTTAATCGGGCCTGATCCAGCTCACTGCATACTGGGTGGTCCAGAAGTGTGTCCAGAATGGGGCAGTTGGGAGGATACCTGGAGAGATGGGGCATGGGCCTGTTGCAGACCTGGAGGAATGGACATCAGGAGACAGGACCAAGACTGGTGCAGCAAGTACCGAACCGGCATATGCTCCTATACCTGACTTGACCTATGGTACCTTATGTTGGTTAGTAATAAAACACTGTCTTACTTTTTAATAAATGTAACCACTTTTTTCCCAGTTGACCAAAAACACAGTTTCAAGTGTATAAATTTAGGGATGTGCGATATTATCACCCCAATATCTGAATCAGCATCAGCAGATATTAATGATGATTTAATGTATGTATCAACAGATATACAAAAACTGCCTCCCACTCAACATCTCAAAGACAAAGGAAATGATTATAGATCTCCACAGAACCCCCTCGTAAACCAATGAACACTTGTGGCGTGGATCGAGGTTGTGACATCGTATAAATATTTAGGTGTACACCTGGATAATAAGTTGGACTGGTCTAAAAACATAGACTTCATCTACAAAAAGGGGTAGAGCCGCCTCTTTTGACTGAGAAGACTCCGATCAATGGACATCTGCAGTAAGATGATGCAGATGTTTTATCAGTCTGTGGTGTCAAGTGTTCTGTTTTATGCTACAGTCTGCTGGGGAGGCAGTGTAAAACACAAGGATGCAAGGCGTCTGAACAAACTGGTGAAAAAAGCTGAACTCATTGGAGGATGAGGTGGAGAGATGGACAATGAAGTAGGTGGAGGCCATTCTGAGGAACATGGATCATCCACTTCATATCTCCCTAAATGACCAAAGAAACAGCGGTGGTGGACGGCTCCTCTCTCTTTGCTGCAGGACAGAAAGATATAGAAGATCTTTCATACCATCAGCAATAAGACTATATAATTCTACCATAAACAGATGAGACTCCAGACAAATGAATTTCCCTTTGGGGATAAATAAAGTTATTGTATTGTATATAAAACATTTCTCCATATTTACCACTGTTATTTAACCGCTGTAAATATCAGCCATATTTTGCATATTGCACTGTTGCCTCACAGCAAGAGGGTACCTGGTTTGCTTTCCAGTCAGGGCCTTTCTGTGCGGAGTTTGCATGTTCTCCCTGTGCACACGTGGGTTCTCTCCAGGTACTCCGGCTTCCTCCCACCACCAAAAACACACTCGTTAGGTTGATTGATGACTCTAAATTGCCCGTAGGTGTGAATGTGAGCGTGCCTGATTGTCTGTCTCCATATGTCAGCCCTGTGATTGACTGGCGACCAGTCCAGGGTGTACCCTGCCCCTCGCCCAATGACAGCTGGGATAGGCTCCAGACCCCTGCAACCCCCAATGGGATAAGCAGTACAGAAAATGGATCGATGGATGGAAGTTTGTAGAGTTTAGGGTAAGACTATCAGGCCACAGTCAACGTCAACTTTAACATGTGCTCCAAGGACTGAAGTTTTATGTTTTTGTACACAATTAGTATGGATATTAGTGTCTGCTAAAACAACTTTTTGAATGTCAAATATCAGCAAAAATCCAGTATCGTGCATCCCTGTTTAATTTTGGCCCAAATCCAGTACAAACAAAAAAAGACGCTGCCTCTGTTAAAAAGTATGAAGTCCTTCAAAATGAAAGTGCAAAAAAAATCAAATCATCTCATTGACAGGATGTTTCATGGTGACTCTTAAAGAAGTAATGATTTTATTCTGTGTCTGTGACACTTTAAGCTCAATACATATCAAGATGCAGCAACAAAATCTTACTCTTTTTGTTGGATTTCTGGTTCAAAACAGTTTTGATTTTACCCTGTGAACTTTCCTCATCTTTATGGTTTCATATTAAACTGTGCTAAAGTTTTCAGGTCTGACAGTGATTTTAATCATCTCTGATTAGACTGTGACTCCTATCAGAGAGTTGTTCCTCCTCAAGCAAACAAATACACCATGCAAGATGTAGATATCAGGGTGTGTTATTCTGTGAACACTGTGTTCACTAACATCAAATAAAACAAAAATATTCTAATAACACACTGATCACATGCTCTTTGTTATTTGCAGGGTTTTGCAACAAGATTTCCCCACGAGTATTTTGGACTCCCCATCACGTACATATTAATGTTCACACTGCATAATCAAGCTAAAAAGAGACAGCAGACAGCAGTGACTCCTCCCTGGATGGAGCTGCAGTAATCCCAATGGAGACACTTTTATTATCGCATTGACATAATGTAAACTGAATGTATAAAATATGAGTCTCTCTTCAGAACACTGCAGCAATCTTTACCTGGAGCTTCTCCTTAAAAACCACCATGACTTTCATAAACACAGTCAATGCCAAAATTGGTTTCTACCTGCCTTCCTGCCATTTGTCAATTACAAAACAGCCTGTGTGTTGCTGATAATTTTGCACATTCACTGCACACAGGCTGCTCTAATGAGGATGAACAATTCTTGCATTTGCAGATGAGGTCAAACTAATTTCACTCCCAACGATCTCCTGTTGTGAGTAAATTAGTGCATTTCCTGAGGACGCGCAACCAGCATGAAGTAACAAGTGAAATTTTCACCAAGGCTTGAAATGAGATTAGTTTTTAAGGTAAGAAATAGAGAAGTACCAACTCCTAGTGAGTCTTAATGTCAGAAACAGGCCAAACTCCTATTAAATAAACCAATTATGTCCTCATCTGTGTCTTAAAGGAGTTTAAACATCCAAAAATGGACTCTTTGAGACTTGAAAGCAGCAATCTGAAGAGATTTTCCACCGTGAGATAGTGACCGTGACTGTGCTGATCCTATTTTGCAGAGGTTATATCAAACCCAGTGAGGTCATATCTTATATCAGTGATCGCTGTGTCTCTCTGCACGTCCTGCTTTTAAGAAAAACACAATGGTTATGCTGTTCCAAAGAGGATTATAAAACAATTCCTATTTTCAAGCCAGGAAACCCAATTGCATCATGGTGCCACAAAAAAAGCTGTGTCATGCCAGTCATTAGATAAGCGAGTTTTTTCTTGTACTATGAAGTTTGAAGCAGAGACAAAATATTCTAGCTAATTAACCTTGCGTAAGATAGTTCATATTCTGTCAACAGAGGAAACCAAATCCTTGCAGCTTTAATTTTTATACTCTCTTTGATTAAATCAAAATCTGTATCTTTTAGTCCTTGAGACCTTTTACGTGCGACTTCCCACAATACATTGCTTGGACAACCTAGAAGACCTCAGGGTGCTGTGGCTAATTTGTCTCGATGTTGTGAGCATCAAGGACAGGACATAGAAGTCAGCTGTTAAAGAAGGCCTGAAATCCAAATGACAATGGCAAAAAGCACTAATGGATGGGATAATGACTGAAGGAGAGCATGCATTGCCTTGAGAAGTACACCAGAGATGGCTGGCACGGAGCTGTTGCCATGGCTGACAGAAAATGGGAATAAAATTATTCATTTTACCCATACGGTGTGAGACTGTGCTTGCTACAGAGGACAAAGTGCATAGAGGAAAGTAAAAAACTGCTTAATTTTACCTATTTTACCTACTGAATGGTGAAAGGAAGGATGGAGTGAAAAAATGAATGGTAGGCACTGGAGACAGGGCTTTATCAGCCTTGCACTCACAGCACAAAAGGCTGGTTAGAACAAATGCAAGGGCATGATAGTGGCTCAAACCACCTCTGATGGGTGTAAGGATAAGTCTTAGACCAGATCTACTGTGCTGAGACCATGCCAATTCCCAAAGTGGGGCAAACACTGTCATCAAATAGCAATATTTGGTATCCCATTCTAAATGTACAATCTGATATAGAAAAGTTCTTTTCTAGAGACAGGGATTAACCCACGATACAATATAATATATTACAAACAGTAGGATAGGATAGGGTAGGGTAGGGTAGGGAAGGTTAGGGTAGGGTAGGGTAGGGTAGGGTAGGGTTGGGAAGGATAATGTAGGACAGGACAGGAGAGGATAGGATAGGACTAAGTAGGAAAGGAGAGGAGAGGGTAGGTCTGGACACAATACAATACAATAATAGATCATAGGAAAAGATAGGATTGGATAGGTCAGGACAGGATATGATAGGATACGATGCGATACAATACGATGTATATGGTATATGTTACAATACCATAGTAGACCATAGAACAGGATACGATACGATATGATAAATCCTGTTATGATGCCACAGGCAATTATACTATAACATAATACCAATTAAAATGTGATTACGCCTTTAAAACTAATGTCATTTAAACATTTTACAGCAGTTCCTTGCCACTGATATCATCCCGGACTACCCCACTCTAGGATGATGGGAGCAATATGCTACATCACCTGCTATTATCACTGACGATCAAGCAGACATTTCTGATGTTGCATGAGTGTCTTCCTACCAACAACTGTTGATGAATACTTTCAAAAAAGCAGCAGTACATCCCCACCACCCAAGTGCAATGTCACCCTGTGGGAAAAAAATGCAATACAATACAATATGATATGATACCTCACAATGCAATATCATATGCTATCATCAATACTATATAAAACCACATAATACACAAGATGTCTCTAGATACAGAATTTAGTTAAAGACTGAAAGACTTATCAAATCATTTTTCCCCAAAGGCTAGAATATGTCATAAGCAAATCTTCTACAGTTTGTCCGTGTTGTTCTTTCCACACTGTCCAGCAGCAACATTAGCTTAGCTGGTGATAGTAACTGACTGAAAGCAGACCATGGAGTTTGGTTTAGGATCAGGTCAAAATAAAGTAGCATTGGGACACTTGATGCTTTTTCCTTTATTTCACACTTTGTGCACTTAATTTAAAATTATGACAGGGTCAGTGTGGGCCAGATAATTGACTCTGGGTTCATTGAAAGAGTTCTGCTGTAAATGATTATGTTCTGATTAAGCAATGAGGACATTTGAAAAGCTGAAGAACAAACTTTTAAAATATCTATTCTGTGTTTTTTAACTTCATTATGAAATCCATTTCCTCCGCAGTGGCATATACTGAGGTGCTTTGTTGAATTCAGTCCTTATTACAAGCATGTTGGCTATTTTATCTGAACAGACAAGGACTGAGTATAACTCATGGATTTAACTTTAATCTTATGCTACTGTACAGCAGACAGATTTTACCATAGATTTATGTCAGAACAAAACAGAGACAGTTCACTGATTATGTTTGTGAGACATGTGAACTGTTGTTCTGTCCTGTCCCATTTTCAAAATGTTACCTGTGTTGAACAGAAGTTTGCTTGCTAGTTCTTATCAAGTAGGAAACGACAGATCTTGGTGTTTGTGTATTGATTTAAGATATAAATCTAACATACAGCCTTATTTCAAGAGAATTTTCTTTGCATTTTGCTTAATCTAAGAACATTTCCCAATATATTTAGAAAATAACTCTTCAGTCTTTTTATGCATCATGAAAGTGCTTGTTGTCAGCCAGATAAAACTGGTAATGAGAGTTTATTGGTTTGCCAAGACAAGTTTTTTGTTTTTTTATCTTGGCAAATGAAATATTTCTGCTCAGCTGGCACATGAATTTGTCTTCTTTTAGGCCGTATTTCAGCCATTTTAGTCTTACTCTTTGTCTATGAGACTAATTTTTGCAGTGTATTTTATCTGGATGTAGTAACGCTCCATAGGACCAGCACTCCCCTGCAAAATGGCAGGTTAAAATCAAACGATACTGGACTGATTCAAGTCTTACGTATTAAAGTATTCACATGTGAAGACTCAGACACCAAAAAACTCCTAAAATGTCACTAGAAACCAAACAAAAACATCTCATTGAAATGTTGGGCACTTACCTTCTGTTTTAACTTTAGACTTAATGCTCTGGCAGCATAAACACATCAGTCTGGGACTTGAAGGGGGATAAAAGCCTGGCCTGGCGTTGTCTCACAGCCTGGGACTCTGATTATAAAACAGGAACAAGCAGTCAGACTTCTTTTCACTCACATCTGACCTGCAGCAGTAACATGCACTGACCTAGATAGGCCCAAATCACATTGTTCATTAAACAGCATGACGCCAAGGCCTTTGGTCACTAATCCAGTGCTGAATTTTTTAAATGACCACTGCCAGACTTCTTCTACTGTTTGACATCTTGTTATGATGGGGGAGTATAGAAGCCCTTCACTTAAGACAAAGTTTACAAAACACAAAAACACTAAATCTTGTACTTTAGGTCTTAAAGCTAGAACCTCCTAATAGAGAAAAATCATCTCTACAAATGACTGAGTATATGTTGATGTTACTGCATAAAAGTTTGACAGAAGAATGGCTCTCAAATGTCAAAATGGATCTGTTTATAAAATTTATTTTTATTTTCTCTTTAAAATGCCATTCCTGCTGTTCATGAATTACAAAACTGTTCAATTTTGAATTTTCTGTTTTCAAAGATTTTGTGAATGCTCTTAAAGTGAAGGTCATTATCGCCCAGAGAGGCTTCCAAGGTTTTCACTATTATAATTTGAAGTTAAAACAAGATACTTTTGCTCTGAAAAAAATGTGAACGATGACCTTTAAAAAAATAAGGCAAACAGTTTCACTATTTATTTTCAGTTTTGGTTTTAAAATGTTTTTCTTTTTATATCAGTGTGGTAACATGAGAGTGAATGTAAGTATTATTGTCCTTAGTCAATAAAGCACTTCAGTGGAGCTGTAAGAGCGAATGAAGACTGATCTAATATAAAAAAGTCACTGTTAGCATGCTGGTGTTTAGCTGATGTATGCAAACATTATCTATTGCTAAATTTAAATTTTGGACTCCTGGTAGTGCTGCAAGAAAGTGACGTGAGCATCATATTTAGTACACTTTATGCTGATAGGTATGCACCGATGCTTCGGCTAAACATCAGTATTTGATCAATGTGGCATGAACCAATGTTAGAAGTTGATGGGGTTTCCAGTCAATTCATGCTTGCATATAGTAAACCTAACAACTGATTCAAAGAAGAGAACTTGGCAGAAGAAGTGACTTGTTCTGCCAAAAAGTCCTGATCTGTTTTCATGGTTAGAATCTTAAAGAAGAAGAATCATTTATTGGTTGTTTATGTCAGTCTCATGAACGACTAATGATTGGTATCTGTATCAGCCCTGAAAAAAGTTTTTTGGGCTGACCAAAAATGTAAACAAAATGTCTTTGGCTGCTTTTTTGTATGTCAACAACTCATTTTTTTCTTCAAGGCCTTAAATCGTAACCTTGCAAAGCAGATGGATACGCCTGTTTCCTTGTTTTTCACTGGTGAATCCATCTTGCAGGCTCCCGTCTGAACCATTTGGGCCAGGTTAGAAAGTGACAGGACCAATCAGCAACGAGGGGAAGTACTTTCACGCGCAGCAGAGTCATGATGTAAACAAGCAGCAGCAAGAGCTGGTGCAGTTATGGAGGAAGAGATTAGCGTGGATGCTGCTAAAGCGCCAGTTTTATCAGAACTTGACAACATTTCTTCGTTAAAAGAAGAGCAGAGGACAGCAGTGAGTTGTTTGCTTTCAAAAACGACAAAAGTCGAGTGCTTACATGTCTACAGTCGCCATGGTTTGCATTATTCCTCAGTCGATGCGCACGCGCAGCTCAATAGCGGGTATGTCATGTGTTTTGTTGCTCTGATTGGCCCGTAGAGATGTGACAGACAGAACGTTCATCCAATCACACTCCGAGTTTTTTTCAAAGCCTCTGCCTTTTCTCAAACGTTTCCTATTGAAGCTTTCCCAGATGGATGTGTGGAACAAATCCATCTGGCATGTCAGGTTACTTAAATGGCACAGTTAAAAATAAATAGGGCTGACCCCTTCGTCAGGTGAGAAACAGGTGCATGTAACAGAGAGAACATGACAGAAACAACAGTGGTAGGAGAGAAAGAGGAGCAAGTGGCAGTGGGCACAAACTCAGCAGTGATGCAGAATGTTATTTTCAGATTGTTACCTCCGCCAAGGAGGTTATGTGATTGGCTGGGTTTGTTCGTTTGTTCGTTTGTTAGCAATATAACTCAAAAAGTTGTGGACGGATTTTCAGGAAATTTTCAGGAAATGTCAGAAATGGCATAAGGAAGAACTGATTCGATTTTTGGGAATCATCCAGATCACCGTCTGGATCCAGGAATTTTTTTAAAGGATTCTGCACTATTGGGAGATAGGGCTAATGGTGGAGGTCTGCGCTGTTACCACTTTACACCAGGAGATGGAGGACATGAGTAACTTCAATCCCAGCAGCATTTTGGTTGTTTCTATTCAAAGTTTTGGAGTTTATAGAGTCTGAAAGACGCACACCTGGTCGAAGAGACAAGTTCGAACGTAACAGAGAGAATGACAGTGAACTGTAGCAAGAATACTCACAATGCTAGGAGGAACAGAGGAATATTCACCCTCTGCCATGACTTCCAGTTGTCCAGTGAGACCATGGATTCATCTGTTTGCACCCGTGGTGAAGCCAATACTTTGCCTCACTGTGTTTCCACCCTACGAATACCGTGGTGGGGGGCACATGGGGATGGATCCAGGAATTTTTCAAAGGATTCTGCACTATTGGGAGATAAGGCTAATGGTGGAGGTCTGCACTCTCCGAGTACTTTTCTAGTTCGACATGTTTCACAGCAGATACACTCTGAAATCTTATTACGGAAGCCATCGTTCTTAATGACACTACGTTTGTGCAGGTCCTTATAAATAAAACAAAGTATTGACTGTGTAATGTGTATGGTTGCATTAGTAAAAATCAGCGGTAGCTTCAGCAGGCTTCTTTCATGATAGCTGTTAGCTGCTAAGCTATCACCATGAAGTCTAGCTCTGGGGTTCGTCGTGTTGTCCAAGTATTTCACTCTGACATGGCATATCTTATAAACGACTTGACTAACTCTGTACCGTCTTTAATGTTTTGGAAGTCAAAATAAGTCCACATACCTGCTATGAATGCAGCAGAAGCTGCTCTGCTGTGTAGGCACCATAGACTGTAAAAAGAATTGGACAAAGCCTGTGTGACATCAGCCGTCTGCTTACAATAGGTGGACTCAAACAGCTCTTGAAGCCAATCTGCGGCGGCTTCCATATTGAAATCGCTGTCTTAACCAAACTTTGGATCAACCTAACAGCCCTGCCCACTAACTCGACTTCCTGTCAGCTAGCTAGCTAGCATTCTAGTTGACAGAAAGCTTCTGCCTGTCAAGCTGTTAAACAAATGAGACACACCAATCAGTGCGTAGTGAGGTTTTTCCTCCATTGCGGTACAAAATGTCAAACCCTCGTACAGTGAGAGGACATACAGACATTAGCTAATGAGACACGTTTGGTTTTTTGAACCAGGCTGTAAACCAGTTTACTTCTAGTGTAAAAAACATCTTTTTAGCATGTATTGTGTACAGGACTTCTGGTGTTCCTGCAGCCAGCCTCAAGTGGACACTCGTGATTATGTTGTCTAAGCAGAGGAGAAGAGAGAAGATTCAAATGCCTGCTTCCGGCTAGCTGTGTCTGCTGCCAACTAGCGTTCAGGGGGTGAAATTACACCACAAACTACCGCACCAACAAGTAAATTATTCATTAATAAAATATCAATACTGATTTTTAAAAAATCAAAACAGTATCACACCACGAAACACCCCGCTATCTCAGTGTATCGATATTTTCATCCACCCCTAATAATTACTTCACTGTCCTTGCTGTACACAGAGAAAATCTGAGTATTCTTGTTCTCCTTTCAAGATTCTTCAAGCCTTCTGCAGGTTTGAACATTTCGTTTCACAGACTCTGTGACAGTGTAAGCAACGTTTTGAACACTCTTTGTAATTCATCTAACCTTCAAGGTCAGGGCTGTCCATTTGTTCAGAGTGATCTCTTGAGTTTACCCATAAACAACAGCTGAATCATTCATTCTCTGTCATTCAACACAAACTGTGATGCCTGTAACCTTCATTTTCATTCATTTTAGCTAACAGCACTGCACTTAATGCAGTGCACTGAAGAAGGGATCAAAGCAAGAGCTCAGCTTGACAGATACCTACTATCTTTTATTCTTCATTTCAAATCTGGTATGATAATGCACACAATCCTTCAAGGTAAACAGATGACGTCAAATACAGCATTGTTGCTCACTGTTTACATGACGTTAAATAAGTCTCTAAATAAAAGCTCTGGAAAATTCTTTTATGTATGTTTCTAGTGTCTTTCATTGCTCAGATAATAGAAAAGACAAATGACAATACAGACAGCAAAGTAAAAAAAGAATTCGGATGTACTGCAGAGATACTTCACAGCAATTGTGAGTCCATTACTTGTTTCACATCAAATCTGAGCGCATCAACACAGATCGAGCGTCATTAAAAGGGCAGTCTGACCTCGTTTAGAGAGCATATTCAATCGTGTCCTCATGTGGCTTCAGCATTTAAGGACTGTCGGTCAGTGGAGGTGTTGAAAGGGGGTTTTATGCTTTGTAAACAGCCATTAAAGAAAGACGGACAGTTCTGCAAGACCTTGGTCCGACCAGCTTCAAAAGCAGCCAAGCCTGAGAGTGTGGTTTAACACACTGTGCTGACACAACATTCAATCTTGGCTCCAGCCATGCAACCTCACTTATTTTCCTAAGTGGCGGTGTCTTATTTAGTGCCGCAGCTTTCATTCAGCATTGTCTGAGAGAGCCCAGTCTTTTTTTGTCCTTTAAATCACTGTCAAAGCCCCAGAAAAAGTCTGAGGAAACTTTCCATCTTAGGTCCAGTTAAAGTCTGGTCCTTATTTACCAAACGATGGGATGCCCTTGAGATTCAACTTATCAGCAAGACCTTTTGACAGTGAATAAAGAAGAAACATTCTGAATGGTAGTACTCATATGCAACTGGTAGCCCTGCTGTTGGAGAAAAAATGTTGCTAACTGTCTCTTTAGGGTCCCTTTTCAGAGCAGAACACCCAAATTTCAAAGCTGCTCTACATGCACAAGAACATCATGTGACTTATTGCCACACTGCATGCAGCAGGTGGCCCAACTACCCCTCAGAGAATCAGTGTATTTGACTGCATCCACTCCATCATTCCTTATAAAGATTCAACAATTTCCTTGTTCTCTTCACTTACAGTAAGATGATTTAGCACATCAATGACTCACACAATTAGACTAACAAACTCGTTTGTCCCTGAGAGTTTGATGGAAATTATCTTCTGTCAAACTACTCAAATAAACCAATCTGAATCATGAGTCTAGTCATAAACTCATGTGCAAAAGCAGAAAATTACAACCTCTACTTGTTTATAGAATAAAATGAGTGGAAACAGAAATAAACGAGCGTGTTTATGTGCCATCTGAGAGCATCGTATCACTGCCATCTGCACCACAACAACAGGAAAATTCCAACATGGTGCCTGAAAAATAAATGAAGCTCTTTGGTTTTCCATTAGCAGCTGGCCTGAGTCAGAGTGATGCTTACTCTAATAGACATTTTGGATGATGAATGTCAGAGCTGCTATCAGAGCATTCAGGAGGCAAGAAAGCAGCCTGTAGTTGTGGAAACCATTTTTGGTCAGGACTGTTTGGATTCCAAATTATGAAGAAAAAAACATGTAATAATGGTTACAACTTGTTTTTTTCACCAAAAGAATGCGTATAAGGTTTAGCATCATAAAAGCAACAGTTTTATTGGGCACATTGTTCTGTTGCTGAACATGTTTATACCTCTGCAATAATGGCATGAAGGTCAGACTATGTGCATGTTCTTTTGACCAGACAATTAAGGGTCCACAGCCAACACTTTCAGATCTACGGCACTCATTTTTAGACAAAATCAGTGCAGTCCCGTGGTTTTAGCCCTCAGCACCCGTTTTTTGTTTCCATGCTCAAAGAGCACTTTGCACCTGAACCTTTGGAAAAGCACCTCGCCTATCAGTGTCGTTTCTTTATGTTGTCTTCCTTAGTTCTTGGAGGCATTTCCTTGAAAACTGAAAACATTTAGTGCACAGGGCTATTTAAAAACAATGTTATGGATGCAACAGGAGAAAGCAGAAGTAACAACTTAGTAACAATGAAAGCAGAAGTGAGGTGCTCTGGAACTGAGGTTGTGTGCACTGCCAGCTGAAAGCATTGACTGTGGACACGGGCCCTAAATGTTGTCACTAGGGATGGGGCTGAGGTGACTGGTACTCATGTAGCATCTAGCCAATCAGACGGTGTTGTACTAGTGCAGGGGTGTCAAACTCAGGTCTTGTTCACACGTAGCCGGGTATCTGGGAAACCACATATATTTTTATACGTGTAGGCCTGTCATCCACACGAAACCGCAGTTTTACGTCACTAAAAACGATCTTTTCTGAAAACTCTGTGGTTTCATGTGTAAGCCGGGAAACAGAGTTTTTGGTTCTCAAACGTCACAGCTTGCGCCATGTTTGAATCTCTGGTGGAAGAGACAGAATGACGGAAGTTCATTCTGATTGGCTGGCACGGGTTTCACATCTGAAAAACACTGCCACCTATGGGTTTGGCATGCTTAGAGCAGCATTTAACAGCGGATTTGCTGGTTATGTGTGGGTGAGTTTTTTTTTTTTTTGTAAACGATCAGGTGTGGACGAAAGTATTTTTAAAAACGAATGAAGGGGGATGTTCATCTTAGAAAATACCCAGCTACATGTGTACAAGGCCTTAATCACAGCAGGGACCGGATTCTGGATTTATGTCTAACCTGAGGACCTAACAGGGTCACCTGTTTTAACCAGAAACTGTCAACCTCGTTTCACCGGTAATTAAATATGAAAAAAACTTAGCATTTATGATAAAAGATTTTGACATTTAAAAAGTTAAAAAGAAAATTTTAAAGGCTCACAATTTGAGAAAAGTAAATTTATTAAGTCAAAAAGGTCAAAACATGACACTGAAATTGAAAAATAGGCTAAAGTTTTTTAAGGCAAATATATTATAAAGAAAGTCGAAAGCATGAGTTTGAAAGGTAAAAATATGAAATAAAATTTGTAATCATGAAATTAAAAGTCAAAATATGATTCAAAATTTTAAATTGTGAGTTTAAAAGGTCAAACTATGGGATTATGAAGTCAGAGTGTGGAGTTAAAAATATGAGAAAAAATACAAAAATAACTGGTGAAAAAGGTCAAAATATGAGTTAAAATTTAGAATTACAAATCTTCAAGTCCAAAATATTATATGAAAAGTCAAAATTTTTAGTTAAAATGCTCAAAGTACAAAATGAAAAGCCAAAATCCTAACTTTGAGTCCTAATTGTGAGATGTAAAATTGAAAATATGAAATAAAAACACAAATTCATTTCTTTTCCCACATTCCAGACTTCTTTTCTAAATATTTTTACTCCTTACTTTTTAAGATTTTATGACTTAACAAGGATATCTTACAACATCAAGGATAAGTTTACATTTTTATCCATGAGGAAATCTGCAGACCTCAGACTGATGGGCCAGTTATAACAGAAATATGAGCTCATTTTGCGAGCCGGATTTAAGTGTTCGACAGGCCGGATTTTGCCCCCCAGGCCTTGAGTTTGACACCCCTGTACTAGTGAGATTGTAGTAAAGTAAAGCCAGGGCAAAAGACACACCTTGTGGCCAAAGTAGCACACTTTTTGATAAATTCAATCAATTATCGTGAGATCAGATGCCGATAATGATAATCGTCCAAATGCCAACTATCGACCTGAATAACTGACCAGGCTGATAATCAGTCTACCCCAGTACATATGGCCAACATTTATATCTAATATTCATATCTGCCAAGACTGATAACTAACTTTTATCTTGCAATGACAAAGAGCATCTCTATTATTAATGCGTGTCTATAGTGAAAGGCGAAATGAAAGCACAGTTTTTAGCAGAGGTAGTAAGCTAAATATAGCTTGAATTAAGTAGTTAATCAAACAGCAAAAAGGTCTTGGTTCTGGGTTAGGGTTCTGCATCGAGCAGAATTTAAACTGCTCAACAGAATCCAATTTCAAAATTCTTTGAAAGATTAAAATTCTTTGAATCAAGTAGTGAAATGTTCAAGTCGACTGATTGGTGAGCCTCAGCTCTATCCATCATCCCTGTATTCTAAGCAGTTGCAGAGGATAGCTTAAATGATGATTCCCACCCCTTTGCACAGTGAATTCCAGCTTCTCCCTTTCGGATGGAGTGTTTTAGTCTCAAAGTGCAGAATAAAGTGCTATAAAAACAGGTTTGTTCCTGAAGCTACTGAACCAGTTGTGGCCTTATTTTGCACACGTGTATTTACTTGTTCATGTACTTCTGTATTTATTCCTACATTTGAGTCTTAAACTTGTTTTTTACCCTGGCTTAATTGAGATCTATTGATTTGCTGAGTTTTTAATTTGATTTTAACGGATGATACTGCACCCTTTTTCATGCCTTTTAATGCGTTATTGATGGAACCTTGAGCACTTTGATCTTTTACCTTTGTTTCTGGCATGTTGTGTAACTTTTCAGGGGATGGGTGGGGAGGGCTGTCATGTCTTAGGAGGTTTTAAATAACCTAAGTTTTTCCTGTTTGTTTGATGTTGTTTCTGTCCTGTGACCTGTGTTTCATAATGGATGTTTTAATCTCACTGACTGCAAAACAAATCTACCAACAGGTACAAATAAAGTCACCTGAATCTGAAATTAAGTTGCATGTACATATGTGACAAAACAAAATTCAGCACAGCCTGACTTTATCCTCCACAGGGGACCATGGCTGGTGGTGCTAGTACTTCTAACATCAGCCACACTTTGCAAACCAGTCAGACATCGTTTACCTGAAGGCCCTCTGACTGTTCAGCCATATGAAAAAAAATCTGTTATATTTTGACTTTTAGTGTGGCAGTTTTCCTAATTTTGAGACTATCTGTCAGTCAAATTTTATATTTGTGTTTGACAAACTTTGGAATTTAGTCAACTAGGACCATTCTAGGTTGGAGGGGACATTGTTCACTCTAAAAATATAAATCTGGGAAATCATTTTGCTTTTAGCCATGAGATTAAAACGTAAGAGTCAGTGGGTTAAGATTAGCATGTTTTCACTTCTTTTGTTAAGTGGATGATTGTTAAATGTTGAACTTTTGTATTCTAACTGCAGCGCTGCATTAAAAGACAGAAGAAATTCAGAAAAAAACATTGGTGAATTATATAAGGATAAAACATAATAAAATAACAAATATCAGAATAAGAAATACTTTGAGTATTTACTGCATTTGTTAAGAGCCCAAACCATGTAAGCTATATTTGTAATTTTAAACCTATAAACCATGACTTGGATATTATGATTGACATTTTAACTCTTCTAATGTTTGATAAATGAAAAAAATACATTTTAACCAACTATGGAAAGCAGTTTTATAGAGATGAAGCTAGCATACTTGGTATGTTTGCAGATATTTTTAGCCTTGTCAGTAAAACATGCAGGAACTCGTGTAAGTATCACTTTAACAAAATTCAGACTCTGCTGAGAGTTTCATTCCACAGCGAGATATCCACAATCGAAAAAGAAAAACACAGCATGACCTCATTTCTACCAGATTATTTATACATTTCTAAACTGAAACAACAAACTTTGTCAGTATAATTAGCTCCTCCGCATTTCCTGTGTTACACCACTGGTATTCCACAGAGGCCCAGCCGACCTGACAGCTTGGTATGCACAAGTGTCACTAACTCCCACTAACCACTGAGAGTGTCAAAGGTCACCCAAGCATTTTAACAGTGGTTGTTTTCCTCTTTTAAAAACAGATGGACATCTTCTAATTCCACTGAGAAGCTCAGACATCAGGTGAATGTGAAACAAATTCTGCAGCTTTTTGCGGAGTAAATGTTCTTGCATAGAGAACATTGTTAAACTGCTGCAGCTCGTACTTCATTTTTTAAATCAAGCAGCCATGAAATTGATTGAAATGATCTTTCTGAAAAGGATTAAAATTCATAACATGATCAATAGGTGGCACTCACGATCCTTGACAGTTTTGCAAGGTCATGATTTTTAAGAGGAGTAAGTTATTCCTGCAACAAAAGAATCAAATTGAGATGCTTTCTTTAGTTTACTATTTTTTAAACATGCTATTCATCTGTTTCTTTAAAAATATCTTTAAAAACTGCAATGATATCTGGTAGATAATAAAAGAATAACCTTACCCAAGCATTGCATATGATGCTGCTCAGTCTTTTCATAGATGGTATTGTGATTAATGTTGCTGACAGAAACAACCTTTTCTGTCATTAAAACACCAATCTTTGCCCTTCATACTCATTCTTGGCTGCTGAATCTCTTATTCAGGCGTTTATCACCTCTACATTTGATTAATGCAACAGCACCCTCTATGGCACATCCTCCAAAGTCCTGCAGTGCATCCAAAAACCTTCTGCCTGAGTGCTCCCTCCTCCTGATCCATTACATTACTCACTCACTCCAAAAATCCTGTTGGCTCTGCGTGCAGCAAAGGGATTCATCAATCCACTCCACCCTGCTTAAAAAGCCACTCTCCATTTGAATGCCTTCTACTGCTTTTTTTCTAAACTATCTTACAACTTAGAGCAGATGTAAAAACGGCATTAACTTCCCTACAAGGACAGACAACTCCCTCATTATTCACCCTTAATCAAACTATTTGCCATCATTTTTCAGTCAAAGGCCATGTCTAATGTGTTAGGGCGTTTATTTGAATGTCAAATTAATAAAAATGACGGATTGGATAGATTTTTAGAGATGGCAAGCACAAGATATATTGCTTTACATAGCCTAATTCGAAACTAGTCAAAGAAAATTCAGAATGAAATGAAACATTTAGATACGAACAGGCAGTAGGATACTAGATGGACTGACAGATTGCTGAAGGGTGTAACGGTTTAACAAGTGACCGTGTTAACTAGCGACTTTCAGCCAAATGCGTCAACGGCTGTTTAAAAAGAAAATAGCTTTGTGACTGTCTCTTTATCATATTTATTTTAATATAAAATAAGATCATGGGATGTATTATATATTTTTAAAAAAAAGATAAAATTATTGATAACCAGGGACGCATTTGGCCAACATTCAGTATTTTCACAGACTCACTTCTTAAACCGAAGCAACGGTTAGCAAACCGATTTAGCTAACGCTAGCTTAATCAGCAAGGTACCTTAAAATTGGCGTTAACTTTCAAATTAGCTCCGATTCTACTTTTAACAGACTTTAAATGAAATAAACTCACCAAAGGAGATGAGAAACAAACTCCACAGGGCGTCTTTAGAACGGTTAAACACTGAACAAAGCATTTTCTGCTCACTTGTCAGTGATTAAGTACTCCTCATGGCACACAGACGTATCCTCTTTATCACTAATGACAAGTCATGACTCATTAAAGACATAAAAGTATTGAAGAGGGCTTGAAACTCGACATAGAGGCCAGTTTCTGATTTATAAACGTTTATTGGAGGGTTACATTGAGGGAGAAGCAAGCCACAGGAAAATATTTATTTTTATTTTATTTTTTGTTTCTTAACTTAACAGCGCAATATTCTTAAAAAAAACAAAGCAATGTAGTTGCCTCTTTCTGTTCATTAGAAAGAATGCAGGTTTCTAGCATTTTTGACATTTCAGTTTAAAATGTTAGCATACTTATGTGTGGAAACTTCTGCTAAACAAAGAGACATTTTTGAACTTATTTTACAGTTTTTATGATGTATTTCATTAAAACACATTTCTATGGAAGCTCTAAAAGGCCACATAATCACATATATATTATTCACTCAGTTTTCCTGTGGTAATGAATAATTTTCTCATGATCTTGACTTTTTGTTGTTATCTCAAGATACTGACTCTGGTTTTCTCATGATCTCGACTTATTACCTCCACCAAGGAGGTCATGTGATTGGCAGGGTTTGTTAGTTAGTTAGTTTGTTAGCAACATAACTCAAAAAGTCACAGACGGATTTTCATGAAATTTTCAGGAAATATCAGGAATGGCATAAGGAAGAACTGATTTGATTTTGGGAGTGATCTGGATCACCGTCTGGATCCAGGAATTTTTAAAGGATTCTATACTATTAGGAGATAGGGCTAATGGCGGAGGTCTGCGCTCTCCGAGTGCTTTTCTAGTTTTTGTTGTCATCTCGAGATAATGCTGGTTTTGTCATTAAAGTGACTTAATTTTCATGTTATCACGGGATAACATTTGTTTTCCTATGATGCTGAGTTGATTTATCTCGTTTTTACTATTGTTTTAGGATGCAGCCTATCCTGGTTTTTTTGTTTTACTCTTTTATACAGTAGGCTAAAGCACTTTGGTCAACATTGGTTGTCTCCACATTTGCAATATAAATCAGGTAACTTGACTTGACTTTGACCAATTAAAAAGTAAAGGAACTGTGACTCACGTTTGTAGCAAAATCAATGGCTGAGTGTTGGGATACCTCCACGTTACACAAGTACAAAAATACACCTTTAAGGATAATAACTTAATGACTTCTCAGGGTGTAAATATGTTTTTCCCCAAGGATGAACTTTTAACTTTTAAAATTATCTGATAGTTGTTGAAACAATTCTGCCGCAAACAAAATGGTGATCATAAATAACTGTCGCTAAAACTGTCAAACAGAAAAAAATTTAGCTGCCCTGACATAAAATACAAATTAAAAGTCTTATGAAAAATCAATTTTAAAATTTTACACATTTTACAAATTATAAGAAATATCATTGACAAATGTAAAAACATAATGATTTGAGAGTTAAAGAGCTAGGACTTTTTTTTTTTTGTCTTTTTGAAAACAAACTACGGAACACAATAGAATTTTCTACAAAATCTATCAGGTGATAGGCTATACATGCAAGCTATTACATAATACTAAATCTAAATGTCGATGAGGAAAATCAGAACAAAATGAAAAGAAAGGGCCACAAGCCTGAGGCAGGGAGTGAAGCAGCAAAAACCCAGAGCAGAGCAGGCATCAGTGACAACAGAATGCCTTTGATAAAGTCAGAAGTAGCATGAAGGAGGAGCTGGGGTGGAGGAGGGTTGCAAAAGTAGCTTGCCGAGGAAGCAGCAAAGACAGCCAAGCTAGAGCAGTTTAAATATGGCAATTTTAGTGCAATTAGCCAAAAGCATACTTAGAAAATCAGCTGGCCATCAGTTGAGAAGGGTTGCATGAGATCAGCTAATATGGCAGCTCTTGACTCCATGACCTGTTTGAACAGTTGTACGCTATATTTTAAAACCATTCATGAAATAGTCAAAAGAGGGCTCACTGTTCTTCCACTTATAACGATATGAATCATATTTACCCATGAGTAAAATAACATTTATCATGTCAGAAAAAAAGTCATGTCTGACTTATGAATAGGCTTATAAAAAGGAATATTACAGGCGTCAAAAGACGATATGTCATTTATATTGAGTGATAATCAGCTTTTTGTATTAGCCCAAAGTCTTTGAGATACATAAAACAACAAATGCTCTGAAGTGCTTGCTGGACTTAAGGGAAGTAAAGAGCTAACTCCACCAGCCGTGGCCGCACATAATAGACAGTCAGGCCTGCTGGAGCCAGCTAGCCCATTAGCCTGAGCTAATGCATCCAGAACTCCCACCATGCACTGCCCATCACTTCAGACTAGATCTGGTTTCACACACAGGCCGACTCACCTCTTTGTGCTAAGGGCAACTCTCATTCGAAAACAAAGAGCCCTTTAAAAAGTTTGTTGTTGCTCTAAAACTAAGATATTCGTGTATTAGACAGCTGAGGTCATAAGGTCAAGTGAATATAGGAAAAAAAATTAAAAATGAAAAAATGACAGGCTACAAAATTCCTGAGATTTTGAAGGTAATGTTGGGACTTTTAACAAATGTAGGAAACAATTTGAAACAATTTTGTGTCATGACTGTAGATCTTGTAATAGCGCATATACAGTAACACAAATCAGGCGTTTGTTTCTTCATAAAATGTAAAGTGGACATTGGCTCAATCAGAGGGTGAAATTGTTTTTGACCGTGCCTGTGATCTTGGGTTTCACAGCTCTGCCTTGCTAAATGGACCGGGTGCATTAGGGGCCAGGGAGGAGCACCCTGGCATGCTGCAGAGTGCTCTTAAAAGGCGAGGGGAGAAAAACAACTCGGCACAGCCTCCCTGTTTTTTTTTTTTTTTTTTTTTTCAGGCCTGCTGCTCTGCTGTAGAGGGACAGTGACTTGTAGCTACCATGTATGGAAGCGCTGCGTGTCGGGTTACAGCCATCAAATCAAAACAATCACTCTGATGGAGGGAGGGCAGAATGTACATGGAGGGTATGGTGACTGACATGAGGGCCCTCGTGTGATGTAGGATCAGACTTTTCTGTTTTTTTCCTACTTTTCAACAACAGGGCATAATTAATGGAGAAAATCATCTTTAAATACTAGACAAGTTTGCTAAAGAGGAAAATATGCAGGAATCTTTTCTGTGGTTGGCTTATCATTTGGGATTTACGATACTAATATGGACAATATAACATCACTTGACAAAAATGTAAATTGCAATTCTCCTTTTAACCAGCAAGGGGCACTGTCTGCTTTTGGATACCCTTGTTTAATGACATTAGCTGGAGAACAAAATTCAAATTCATGCATTCGTTTTGTCAACAAAAACTGAACTTTAAATACCAAATTTTTTATATCTTTAATGGTTGGACTTCAGGACCTCTTTTCATATTTTAAAATGTATTCTTTGATAATCATCACTTTATAACATTCACATAAAGATATGAACGACATGTTTCCTTCTCCTTGCACTATACAAAATTAAAGCCAAAATACCCTGCCAACAGTTAATGACATATTATGCTGGTTGCGTCACTGGTGCTGGGTTATGCAGATCATCTTGTGGAGTAGAAGAATTGACTCATATTATATCAGCATTATAATGAGTGTAGCAGTGCTCTTAGATTTTGTTATTGGGGCAAATAACAGATTTATATATATACATATATGTATATATATGTATATATGTTGCTGAGGGCCAGAATTGTTTTAACAACATAAGTGGACGGAAGAACAAATGTCTTCTAAAGAATGATTGGTGAATGAAACCCAGTGACTCTTGTTTTAGTCTCAAGTGTATATTCCCTTAACAGGGAAGGTGCCATGCTAATAGAAAAAAATTTAAAAAGTGCACTCTAAGTAGATACAGTTTGCCAGATTGCCTTCTTTGGAGCCCTCTAAATGGACAAAATTTGACAGGTGTCCTCTTTGGAGCCCTCTAAATGGACATAGTTTGATAAAGTGCTTCTTTGGTGCCTTCTTAATGGGCATTATTTTAAAAAGTGTCCTATCTGGAACCTTCCAAATGGACATACAGCATTTGAAAAAGGGTTCTCTTTTGATTTGATTTATCAAGGTGCCCACTTTGGAGCCACCTAAATGGAAAAAACTTAAAAATGTGCCCTCTTTGATGCCCTCTAAATGGCCAAAATTGGATAAAGTGCCCTCTTTGGAGCCTTCTAAATGGACACAATTTGACACATCCCCCTAGGATGCTCTCTAAATGGACATGATTGAACAAAGTGCTTTTGTTGGTGCCTTCTAAATTGAACTTATTGACAAAGTGCCCTTTTTGATTCCCTCTAAATGGACACAAATGGACAAAGTGCCCTCTATGATGCCCTCTTAATGGATACAATATGACAAAGTGCCCTTGTTGGTGTCCTCTAAATGGATAAAATATAACAAGGTGCCCTCCTGGGAGCCTTCTAAATGGGCAGAAGTTGTAAATTGCCCTCTTTGGTGCCCTCTAAATGGGCAAAGTTGACAAGGTGTCCTTTTTGCAGCCCTCTAAATGGACAAAATCTGACAAGGTGCCCTTTTTTTAGTCCTCTAAATGGACAAAATCTCACAAAGTGTCCTCTGTGGTGCCCTCTTAATAGACAGAAGTTGACAAAGTGTCCCTTTTGGTACCCTCTAAATTTGACAAAGTGCCTGCTATGGCACCTGACCAAGATTTGAGAAAAAAGCAATGAAGTGCCATAAATTCTGAGTTCATGTTTGCTGTCTTACTCCTTTTTGATATTTTATGATATAAATGGATAAATAGTCATTAATTCATCATCTGTTTTACTGTGGTGAAGTAGGTTTTATCTCATAGTTTAAAAATCATTTCTTACCAGTCTTTCTTTTTTAGTTTGATGTCACAACTTTTTTGTGCTGGTGCTCCATCACATACAGCAGGTGCCCTTTTATTATTTTTGCCCCTGCACCTCAAACTTGTTGGGTCCACTGCTGAAAAACACCATATAACAATAGTAAATCACTGTTCAAGATACAACCAGACAAAATATGCTTGTAAAAATAACAGTAAAATGTTGAAACAAACATCACTGTTTAAATCAAGTTATGATAAAGTGCTTTGAAAGACATCTACTTCAAAATAAATAGGTGTACCTAATGAAGTGGATGGTCAGGGCATAAGGAAATGTTTTTGCAGTCCATTGAAAAGGTGTTGCACAGTCATGATAGTCAAAGTGGTACAATCATAAAGCTTTTGAAGTTGAGTTCAGTTCTTTTATAAACGGCCAGTGTGAATGTTCTTGCTCCATGTTAGGAATATTCTCTCTCTATCATTCACGTATATTAGTATGACATGTATCTACCCCATAGAATGGAGTTGAACTGATTTATAAGTTTCTTTGTTTCTATGTTCCCGTTTTGTCCTTTGCTTTCACGTGTTTATTCACCTTGTACAAAAGAGTGCACATTAACTCCACAAAGATGATAAAAATACACTTTTGAGTCAACACTGACAGAAACAATGATACATTGTGCAGAAAATTTATTCCTCTCTACTTCTATTTACGTCTCACTTTCTCTCACAAACCCACATTCTCTCTCACCTCCACCATAACACGGGTGACTCATCAGGCTGAAACAAATATGCCAATAGTGCGCGTTACCAGCAGGGTGTGTAAATTCCACACCTGTCCCATCATCCACTCTCCCTTCATCCCTCCCCTCCTCTTCCGCCTCCTCCTCTTTTTGTGCCTCCTCTCTTTTCACACATGCTCCCCTCCTTAGCTCACCCATACCTCACTGAGAGCAGCTTTAGGAGCAGAAAGCAGCGCTGTCTTGATAGAACATGCAACAGAAAAGATTGTTCGGGTTTGACACCACTGAGGGGCCTCGATCTATCCCATCACCTGGCCTATTTTTACCACAGCAGGTGAGTTTAGACTGAAGCATTTACAGACACTTTTAGGGTAAGATGCATGAAAGACTGTATCTGATTTCAGATTGTGTGCTGTGTGGCATTATAGTGCATCTTTCCTCATCTAGGGATATTTATGCTGAATATGGCGCTGCAGATTTTCTTGTACAGACTATTTTAGACTGCTGTTTTGTCTGCCTGTTCTCCAATATTCTATCTTTGTCTTTTCTCTTAACTACACCTAATTCCTCTTAAAACAAATTCCCTGTCTCCTTTGTACAAAAAAGACCATTACCTGTGCTTAACAAGGACTGAGAAGTAAAATAAAGTCAGTGATAGTGGGGGCTTTGTTACTCCAAAGATGGATCACCACACTTCTTCTCCACAGGGAAGACGGAGGCGGTGGGATGACAAAAGCTGCAGCTGCCTTTTCTTCTCCTGAAGCAGGGTGAAAAATGACATAATGGCAGCAGAGCTCAGGTAACCTCACATGGACACTGATACCCTTGAAACTATAATCCAACTCTTGGGTTGTGTTTACAAGATTTGTGCCGCCGCAAGAGTGTGAAACCAAACTCAATTAGAGCATAGAGTCATTGTTTATTACTTTAAATGGTGACAGGATAAGAAAATGAAGACAAAAATGTGTTAAAGTATCATTATTTTCACATTTAACCAATAATTAGGCAGAAAAAGAGCTTGAACAGTTTAACGCAACTCATGTGGTTGAACTTTTGCCATTTTAGATCGAAAAAAAAGTATCATAAAAGGATACCAAGGTGCAAGAAATGCCTGTGAGAGCCACGTTTTTTTGCAAGGCTCCAGATTAAGGCGACATGAACGTGAGAGTAAGTCGTTTTCCCCCTGAGCAGTGATGTCATGAAACCACTGTTAGTCTGGGCAGACCAAAAGTTTATTCTGAAAACTGAGCCAACGTGTCCCGAGGCTCAGACAAACTATCTGAGTACAAACTGTAAAAGCTACAGACTCTTCACAGCCAGTCAAAAACACAAATACAAATACTGTGTGAAAAGAGAAAGATGATATCTGCATTTGAAGCTCATAAACACGCCGTGATCATAACATTTACATACAGTTATCTGAAGCCTGTGTCTGGGCACTGTTTGACTGACCTCTGATTTCAGATTTAATAACATGAAAAGTGACTTTTGCTTGACTTTCGGATTAGACATATGTAAACATAGGACAGAAACATCTACAGGAAAAGATGACCCATGTTGTCCACAAAAGGTCACCAAATGTGACTAGTGAAACAGCCTCTCAGGAGCTTTAAAGTGGCTTTTTGCCTGAGTATTTCCATTTGCTGCTTCTTTATACTTCTTACAAGGGCTATCAAGATTAATGGTATTATTCATGATCAATTAAGGTCCACAATTAGTGCATCTTTTCTTTTTAATCATTGTTAAATGCATGCTTTGTTGTCCCATGGGCAATCCACGTCAATATCTTCCTGTAGCCATGGTGATGTAAAAGTCCACCCCTGCTCCTCAATGTCTCATGTCACTTTAAAAACTATGGACAGCTTGTAACTTGTATTACCCTTCTATTGTTCCCTTATTTCCTTTTCAATCCATACTAAGTCCCTTTATCCATAGTTAAGTTCATGTCCTAGCCTTCAGTTTCCCAATAAAAGCGGCTCTGTATCCATCAGTAGAGGTGGGAAACCTACACAACTGTTGTATTCAAGTAAAATTACAGTTACTCTCGTAAAAATTAAGTACAAGTCAAATTACAGGTCTATAAATCCACTCAAGTAAAAGTAAAAAACATTTAATAAGAAGTTTACTTTAAGTACTGAGTAGCTGCTGAGGAGCTGTGCAGTAAAATATGATTGTTCCTTATTGGCAAGAACAACAAACGACTAGATCTCCAACCAGGTTGTTCACGTAAAAATACACCTCTTTAATAAAGTACAACACAGTGAAATTAGAAGTATTAGTTAAACTTATAAAGAGTTAAATTTAACACCTGAAAAGTATGGCTAGCAGTCCACACTACGTGTAATTAAACAACACTTTTGAAATATAAAATATGTGAAATATTTTGCAGTTAGACAAAGCTGCAGTAACTCTAGAAAATCTTTGGCATGGTGGGTCTCCTCTGGTAAGAACAAAGCAGAGAGTCAACCGCATAGGTAGGCAACGCAAACTGATAAAGAATGCACACTCCGTGTCCTTTAGGAGCATGCTAAAGTCACAAGCAGGAATTCTAACACTGTAGATAACTTCCCTCTTGGTGCAAATGTGTCTCTCATAAAAAAAAAAAAAAAAAACAATAATCCTAAGAGAGATGAGCAAAAGCACCTCAGCAAGGGTCACTGTACAACAGGAAACACCCAAACAAAACTAAACACAACTAGAACATATCTAAACACTCTGCCCAAGGGCATGCTGGGAAACTCCACTAACATATCCCGCTGATTTGAAATCACAGTATCATCAACAGAGATAGCAAAAGTACAGGAGTATAGTACTCAAGTAAAATACAGTCACTCTGATTAAAACTAACTTAGGAAGAAGTAAAAGTACTGATTTCAACATGTACTCAAATACATACAATTGATGAAAAACTACTCAATTACAGTTATATGAGTAAATGTAATCAGTTACTTTCCACCACGGCAAAACAAGAAGTCGATTATTCTTAGTTTGTTTGTTAGACAGTAGAAAACTCCAAAATGACACAAAAACTGAACTTTAAAAAAAGGATGGGATTAATCCTGACAACTCCAGAAATTCTGAAATCAGTCATGATTAAAAATCTTTGTTTGACATCCCTATTCCCTACATTTTTGAAGAATATTGAACCTTTTCTTTGCTAAAATTACATCAAAGTTTGTCCCTTAAAAGTAACATGGTATACCAGATGGACTAATTTATATATCTATTATGGGATATGTCACAACTATCCAAGCAACTGCCCATAGATGTAGTATGAGAAGAGCAGAACCTTGGAAAAATTCTTGCAGGGTGATTGGACAAACGCTCTGCCGGTCATATTCATTACTGACCAATCTGAGCATCAAAACATGACTTAATGGGCATGTGCAGCTCCGCTGAGTAAACTATAGTTTACTATACATGAGATCCACAGACAGTTGCTGTTCTTGTTAATCATCAGTAGAGCCAATTGATGAATGAAACTCTTACTCAAGCTGACCAGGTGAAGAGCAAGATGTTTTTTCCACCTCTTTTTACAATTATGTTAATTTTTCCTTTAAAGTTGTCTCAGTTTTTTAATTTTTTTAAAGACATCTGTGCACCTGAAGGCCTAGCTTTGAAGTCTGATATTACCTTAGTTCAATGTGCCCATCTATATTGTTAACATAACCAATAAAAAGGTTTTTGTTGCTTTGAAAAGAGTGGTTATAAGCCAGGTTATCACAGCTTAGCTTTACTTTACAATGGATCATAATTTTGCTGACCTCCATGGGCCCCCAATTTGACTGGGCCCCAGAAAGCTCTCTCCTTTTACCCCCTCTTGTGTGCAGCCTTGCTTTTGATAGGTGTGTTTGATTGTTCAAAAAATGTGCCTATAAAAAAAACTACAAATGTAAAAACAGCAAAGACATTAAAGGTACAATTTGCCTACAGAAGGTGCCAAAGTCCACACAAACCAAAAGTTTCTCACAGGAGCTTTAAAAACTCTTAAATGGAATATATGGAGAACTTTTAACTTGGTTTTTAAAACAATGCCATCTATGACTGATGGTGTTGTAAGGGGTTGCCATGCATGTAATGAAAACAGCCATTCAGTTATTAGATTTGAAAGTAATAAACTGTGGTCAAACTCCAACCACTCATCTTCTGCCGCCACATACTCTACATTCATATTAGTGGCTGGTTTCATATATCAGACTAATACAGCTTGTTTTTATGAGCAAATTATCTGCTTTTCTCTAGATTTAATGACTTTTTCCCACACTGGACCTGGAGATCTCATTTGTATAAACCACAGCATGGGAGCAGCAGATATTATTACTTTCACAGGGCTGAGCATGATTGCAACATCAACCAAACCCATGATCTTAATCCATCACGGTTCAAGTTTTACCAAAGGTGTTTTTGTCTCTTGCAGAATGAGTCGAAGATTTCCCACTCAGCGCTGATTTTTCTGAAGATGCAGAACTTAGCTCATTAGTGAGCATTGAACTGAACAGGAATTGTTCACAGTGGCTAAGTTCAGTGTCTGACATGAAAGAATGAGCTCCCGCATACCTGAGAGCCTCGGCCGACCCCGAGCGCAGAGGTGAGGGAAGACGGATGCTCGGGATTAGAATTGTCAGGGCCACCTGTATTGTAAAGTAACAAAGGAATGTTGTTAGAGTCATTGCATGTCTAAACACTGTGCTGTATGTAACGTCTCCTGATTTATGAGGTTTTTATGTACAAGAAAAGAGAAAGGAAGGGCAACTTTGGATTGCAGAAGGTGTAGTCAGGTAAATTTGTAAAAAGTCTTCTTTGTCTAATCATTCCAGCTTTCCATCTTGCTATTTAGGGTTCCAGCCCTGAGAGGCATACCCAGTTGTTTTATGCGAGTTGTTTATCATAATAAGTATAATTCCTGTGAGATGGAAAGTATTACAAATACAAAACTTGGCAGTATAACTGGAAATCATGTGCATTATCCTTCCAAAAGATACGAGCCAAATCATCCACATAGTTTCACTGCAATAAAGGAAAGGAAAGCCCATTTTTTAAAAGATTTTCCCCTCATATAGTGAGGCATACTGACTTGAATTTTGACACACAATTCCAGCTCAGTTTGCTCTACAAAAAAGCCTCTGGACCTCGTTTTTTTCTCCTAAACTGTATGTGTGATAGGTACCATTTTTGCTGTGGATAGTCTTGAAACAAAGGTTACTAAAACTTGCGTAAGCCTTGCCAGTATATGATTCTGTTTTAAAGTTATTGACCAACAAATTCAAGAGAGATGTAGCTCTGACTGACCAGCACCCTAACTCACTGACAGTGCATCCAGTCAGCATAATTCATGGCACAGGCAAGACTAGGAAAAAGCCCACCAAATGAAAGCACTGACTGTAATTGACTGAAATTGTTTGATGACAACCTTTTTGTCATGAGGAAGACAGGATGTTAATGAGCTAAAAAGAAAAATAGATCTTTGATCATAAAAACCTGTGAAATTAAGTTTAGTTTTTGTCAGGACAGGACTAAAACATTAGTGCTGGAATGTCAAACATTCAAAATCTCTCATGTTTTCTCCACTGTGCATAGAATCTGTCAAAACAAATACAGAGATGAGGTGAAAGAGCAGGGGGAGTACATGTGTCTGTTTGTGGGCATCCTTGTGTAAAACAGTGTGACAGAGAGAGCATGAGCTGTTAGGTACATGGGATATGTAGCTTTCTGTGTATTTCAAGGTTAGTTTTTGCAGAAAACAAAAAACAAACAATAAAAACCCTTAGCTCTATGTGCTGCTGGTAGTAGAACTCAGACTCATAATACTGGCTGCAGCTGCAGGACAGCTGTCTTTGTCATCTTTGTCAACCACGGTAAATGCACCCAAACTTTCGATCAACTCCTTTTAGATGAAAATATGAACCATGTTACTTAGCAAATGCTTTTATCCTAAGTTAAGTGCATCTGAGACTGTGCCCTGACTGGGATGCAAATCCCCAATCTCCAGTAACAAAATCAGCAACAACTGAACTATCCAGCCAAATCAAAGGCCAAATATCGTAGAAAGCAGCAGGATGAAGGCACGCATACACTGTGCAGTTTCCAGCGGACTCTATACCAGGCATGGTGGAATGTCAGCTCACACTGTGTGACTAAACCAGTTACATCGCTCAACCATTGCTCACAATTTATGTGCTCAAACAATGACAAAACTGCTCTCTACATCTCTCTCTCTCACACACACACACACACACACACACTCGCACCCAGCCTCACCAGCAAACACACCTAGCAGCTAAGTAATAAATATGGGCATTTTTCCTGCTCATTAATTTTTATTAACTATCATAGAGACATTCCTCACAAAGAAAAAAAAATGCCCCAGAGTTGGGGATTCTGCTTGTGGTTCTACTCTCACTGTGTAAGCACTGTATGTGCAGCCATGTTTCCAAAATATCAAGCATGCCAGAAATCCATTGGGCCAAACATCACAACAAACACACAATCGGCATGATCCCACCAAAAGTCAGAGCAACTTCGATGTTAGTTGTGAGACTTAAATCTGTGTCTGAATAGTCTAAGAATCACCCAGATTTAAAGTGGTGACATGTAAATTCAACAACAGAAAATGTTAAGTTAAGTTAAGTTAAGTTAAGTTAAGTTAAGTTAAGTTAAGTTAAGTTTAGTTTAGTTTAGTTTAGTTTAGTTTAGTTTAGTTAAGTTAATTGAAGTTGTTTGGAGAAGAGCTGTGCCTGCTTTCCAAGCAACATAACAGAGATAAATGAGTACAAATAATAGTGAAGTTTGGATTAAATCCATTAACGTCCAGATCGTTAAGAACTTTCAATACAAATATTAAAAACAAATAATAATGATCCCATCCTTGTTGTGTAAATACTACAATAAACCTAAAAGTCCTTTGTTTAAGATGTGTCTGTTTCCATCGATGTATTTTAAAGTATTCATAGAGAATTAACCTGCTGAAACCTGGGCTTTTGTTTGAATGCAATTCCCCTTAAAATGATTAGACGTTTCCAAAACAAAAAGACGGTCAAATTGCCTCAAATTTCCAAGACATTACCAAAAATTTCAGTGGAAATCCACAATTGCTTTTAAGTCCTGGAAATTTACCCAGAATTCCTCACACATCCCGTAAATGTTGCAGGGAAATTTTATGAAAAAACTAAAGATTTGAAAAAAAAAATTGTCCCCAAAAATTCCATGAAAAATCCTAAAATTCAAAGAAAACTCATAAAAATTTCCAATCAACTTTCTCCAAAGAATTCCATAGAAAAATACAGGAAATATTTTAAACAAATCCCCCAAAACCTCAAACAAATTACATAAAATTTAGAAAATTAAAAAATCAGGAATTTCCAGAGGAAATATCCTCCCCAAAATTTTAGATAAATTTCACATACAAAAATTTTTTTTAATTAATTAATTTCCATTAAGGTACCATAAAAATTGAAAAGCAGAATCTCAAATCAAACTTTCCAAAACTTGCAAACATATTCCGAAAGACTTACAAATTTATAGCAAATTCCCCCAAATTCCCAAAAGGAAATTCCATCAAAAATTTCAAATCAAATTCCAAAGCTTTGTAGATAATTACCCCCAAAATTCTGACAAACATGGTGAAAAATTTCCAGATAAGTTCCCTCAATCATCAAAGCAAACTCGTCCCAAAAAGTCAAATTAAACTCCATAACAAACTAATCTCCAAATATTCAAGGAAGAATTCCTGAAAATTTAAAGCAAATTTCTCCAACATTTAAACCAGATTACTATAATTGTGGACATTCTAGACAATTGTCTGAAGAATTCTAACAGCAAAAATGACTACTTTGTTGTATGGAAGCCAAAATGTGATGTCCTTATATGTACTTGCAGGGTCTTAGGAGGTTAAATTGAGTGTTTTACTGTTATATTAATGTCACACTTTAGTGTATAAAGTAAGTTCAAAACAAGAAACAAGACAAAAACAGCACTAAAATGCAAGGACATTGTGGACTAAGTCTAGATTAAAACTGCTAAAAGGGCTAAAATGTGACTAAATGTTCACATAACTATAGATGTCTTTGATCAATCTGCATGAATCTTATTAGATACATGATCCTCAGCTGTATTTTAAACATGCTCACCATATCTTATTCAGATGCTTTGTTACAATGACATGAATGATTTAAATCTGCCAAAAGTGATGCTTTTCAACTTTGTGAATTCTAAAACCTCCTCGTTTGTGACTTGGAGGCCTGAAACCCACAAAATTGCCGTTTAAAACAGTATTTTTGGTAGAAATTATGTCTTAAGTAGCAGATTTTACATATAATGATGAGTTAAGATATTACACAGGTAAGCATCTTTCAAATGCCAACTATAGACCTACTTGCCCTTGAGACCTGAAATTTGAACCATAACGTGTTAGATTTTGTGTTTCCGGTCATTCTTGGATTGTGATCATGTGGATTTTTTTCTCCAGTTGTGTACTCCTGTGCCTACTGAACTGGATTCAGTGTGTCTTTGCAGAACTGGCTCAGTCCAGCAGGAACAAGAGTGACACCTAAAACAACAAGCCTCCCATCATCAGCATCGTTAAAATAATCACAAGGAACACATCAGATATGACCAGAAACATGTTCATCACAGCATCCAGGAGCAGCTGTTTCAGCAGGAATGATGAATGTGCATTCTGACTCAAAAAGATGTGAGTGCGGCCATATCTGTGTATGTGTATCCTCATTTGTGTCCCAGTGTGGGTGAATGTGGCTGCCTCTGCAGGTAGCGCTTATCAGCAGCAGCTGATTTGTGCTGAGTAACACTTTACGCTGCCTCTCTTCATTGCTCACACTATAATAAGCTGTCAGAGTGTCTGCGAGCTGCTTCTCTAAATTGGGAAACACCAGCTCAACCCCTCTACAGTCATTATAAACCTGCATGGACAGGAGCTGCATTAGCATGCACAGAGCCGATCATCAGAAGACATTTTATTGATTTTGGATGCCATCAGTTGTTAAGGCGCAGTGTGAACAATTACTTTTCACCTCGGGTCATCTTCCTCTGGACTCATTTATTAAAAGAAATTTGCAACATGTGCAGGAATTAATAAATCTCTCTCCAACAGGCAAACATCGTGTTGAAAAGCTATTAAGTTATGGATTTTTGTTCTTTTCAGCTCAATCTGTTGCTTCTAAATTCTTTTCGGTGAAGTAAAGCATCAGAAAGTCAGACTTTTCTTGTTTCTGCACCAACTGTATGCTGTTTTTGTTTTATGCATGCTTACATTCTAATCTTTTATCAGCCCAATTGCAAGAAAAGTCTTTCTTTTTCTGAGGTTCTTATTTAAAGATGCAACAGACCAAGTTATTTTTAGGGTTGAAAGAACCCCACTACATGTGACAATGTTTTGCGGCAGCCATTCCTCCAAATGAGATTATTTTGCTTGATTTTGGCCTCCTTCTCATCCTTCTATCTTGACCTGTCGTCTTTAATCATTGTTAAATTGCTTTGCCCCTTCAGTTTGTGTTTAACACAATATTCCAGGGGTGTCTAAACTATGGCCTGCAGCAAATTCTAGTAATAAGATTAAATAAGGCCAACAATTGAACATGAAGCTTTTGCTTGACTGTACTGTTCTTGATAGTTTCAGCACAAAATAGTGCTACCGTGCTGATTCTGTAAACAAACATTTTGACAAGAAGAATTTATTGATGTGTTTTTGTGACTAAATTGAGACAACTCTGTACATGGTAAACTCATTGGCAACCAAAATAATAACATTATCTTTTTTTCCAACTCTCTGATAGGTTACAGAGGCAACTAGCAGTACCAATAATATTCGTAAGGCAGAGCCAGTGGTAGCTAAGACCAAATATGGTCCCCTGAAATCTGATTGGTACCCCCAAACACCTGGAAATTATTGTTTATTTGCCTTGTCAGCTGTTAAATTGAACATTTAGCGTTAGGCAACAGAGTCAAACTCTGCCTCAGCTAAGCCAAAGCAAGCCCTTATCAGCTGACAACCCGCTAATTTGCTCTAAGCACACTAATGGCCAATCACTCTCATGCTGCCTTATTAAAACTGCTTTTGCCTGGTCACACTCTACCGCGCTCTCTGCAAACTGCTAATGCAACCCTCCTCCACCCCAGCTCCTCCTTTATTCTGCTTCTGACTTAGGCTAGTCAATGTCATATACCTCGCCTTGCATATTGAAGTGGCCCCAACATCCTTATTTCTGTTTGTGGCCCTCAGTGGAAAAGGTTTGGACACCCCTGCAATATTCAATATTTCTACATTCAATTTTTATGCAATGCCTTAATGTTTGGTTGCAAACCTTGGGTATGTTATATCTCAGGGATGGTGCAAGGCTCTGTCTGTTCTGAGGTTGTTAAAGTAAAATTTGCACATCTTAAAGGTAACACCACTTTCCCCACCTTAAATACAGTCTCCTGAAGTCTAAATAAAAAATCTGTGCCATGCTTTGGTCAAAATATAGCATGGATCAGGTGCTAGAGGAGGTTTTTGTCCCTGTATAAATGAACCTTTCTCACAACACTCAATTTTGGTGTGCCTCTTTAGGCTCAGAGCGTCCTTCTCTTCCTAAGGGTGAATCCATGGCTGTGGGTGGAGGTCTGTAGGTGAGCTGCAGGTAGAATTATGATAATGGCTCATTGTGTTTTCACAATGTGCAAGATGTGCGACTCTTCAAAGTCCATAGATTGGCCAGATTCCATGTCCAGTGTCCGTCATATGTGAACCCCACAGAGGGCTCAGCACTTCCCTATGACAACATCACAGGTGTGTCAAGACACACTATTACCTGTGCCAACCCACCTAGGGCAGTCCTGCAGCTGTCCTGCTGTGCATGGACCAATCAGCATCATTTGAGGAGAATGAGAAGGAGAATTAACAGTGACAACAGCTGATGGTCGAGATTGTGCTGTGAAGTTTTCTCCCCCAGGGAGGTAAATGTCTACCTAATAGTCTGTAATGAATGTGACAGACAGAACGTTCATCCAATCACCCTCCAACATCGTTTTAGAGAGGTTCTGCCCTTCCCAAACACTGTGCATGGGCAGTTTCCCAGATGGATCAAATATATATCCAATGACATGAATATATGAAACGTCTATATGTCATGTCAGGTTACAGATCCTGAACAGACATTCAGACTTGTGAAGAAGTGTGTAAAAGTCATGATAAAACACTAAAGGATCATTTATGCAAAGGTCTTTGAGTAAGAACGTGTGCATGTTGGTCTACTCCATTCTGGTTCCCAATTCAAATCATCCAGATAAAATTGTTCTTGACTTTTAGAGCAGTGTATCACCTCTTTTTCTCATAACTGGAGGCTCCACTTTTCTTTAGATACAAGTAGGTAGGCTTGAAAAAAAGGCTGTGATCCTTTGGTTTAAACTCTCAGTGAGAGGTGTAACATGGAAACGAATAGCCTTGACTTCACTGATAGACAATCTACATTCAAACACATAGATAGTGAACATATAACTGACGAATACCAAGAACATTTAAACCCTGATCTCTCTGTGAATGTCTCCTCTGCAGTGGGACACTTTGCTCTGTACTGTTTGTTTAATAGAGCATTGCTTTCATTGAAGGAGAGCTTACTTTACTAAAGAGTTCATGTGTTTTGTCTCAGACCTCACAAGTCTAAAAGATTTATGCCTAGTGTTTATCCAAAGCTTTTACAAATTTTGCAACATAAAAAGTGATTTTTAGCCATCTTTTTTAATGTTTATTCACATTTAAAAAGGAGAAATGTGTTCCCTTTGTGTTGGAAAATGTAACATCCTCCTATTCATCTAATTTTAATTCCATCATTATAAGCACTAGCAAGCTGCTGACTTTCATTTTTAACAGCCAGCTCCTGAATTCCTAAATTTGAATGTGCACGCTCATATTTCAAGCTAATGAATATATTTTCTGAAATGAATGCCTTTAAATAATGTCAGATATATATATTGTTATGAATTCCAAAATTTCTCACACTATCCTGAGCACTGTTCTGCATAATGAGTACTTTACTCGGGGAACTTTGAGTCTAATTCATGCTTAAAAGTAAAACTGTAGATGCATACATAGAACTGTACAATTTTTTGATCTTATCTGTTTTAATCTGTTGGACAGATTAGGACAGAGTCAGGGATGGATGTTGTGAGTAAGCACGGCCTCGGGTACCATCTGGGCGGGTAGTATGGTTGCCACAAGCCCCCTGGTTGTGCTGTTGATGCCCCAAGGGCCCTAAAATTACCAGTGGCCTGTCCATCCATACATGCATACTGTACATACATCGTCTTGTGTCTATCTGGTGCACCAGGCTGAACAAGTCAACTCAGACATCCCTCTCCCCAGCGACACTCTCCAACTCCTTCTGGGGGATCCCAAGGCATTCAGACAGGATATATACAGCAATCCCTCTAGTGCATTCTGGGTCTTTCCCAAGGCAGGCATGCCTGGAAGACCACAAAAAGTAGGCACCTAGGGGGCATCCTGATGAGATGCCTGAATCACCTCAACTGGCTCCTTTCAATGTGAAGGAGCAGCAGCTCTACTCCTAGTTTTCCCTGGATGTCTAAACTCCTCAGGCTGTCTCTAAGGCTGAGCCGCACTCCAGAGAAAAATAATTTTAGCTGCTTTTATCCACAAGCTCATTCTTTCAGTCCTTACCCAGAGTTCATGACAATAGGTCAGAAAACATGCAGTTGAGACTGACCTTGGTGTTGACACGTCAAGCTTCACTTTGGCACATCAGGCCCAGCATGTCTAAAACTCACAGCACATGACTGTACATAGGTGGTCTAAACCTTACCCAAAGGTATCCAGTTGCCTAGGGCTTCATGCTGCAAGGGACCTCAAAACAGGCAAAGGTTTTTATCAAATTTGAGATATATTACACATTATTTCAATAATTAAGATGAGTATTTAAATACTAATAAGCTTTCCAGTTCCAGAATGCACATTAGAAGGATACTATAGTTTGATTGTCCCAAAAATACTCTGGGAAGGACCCCAACTATTTTCAAGCCTGTCAAAAAACGTTCCTCATCCTTATATCAAGCAAATTATAGAAGGTAGATGTATATAGAAATATCAGAATCGCGAAACAGAGAATTACTGAATAGTAAAATGGCACAGAATAAATAAATACATTTTGGTATGTGGCGCATGTAGCTTTTCTACATTATTTTAAAGCTACGTTGACTTATGGTACAATGAGTTATTTTCCAACTGATGGCTTCATGCTGTAAAACCATGAGACAGTCGTAATACCTCATTTGTCCACCAGAGTGCGCCTTCGCCATACAGGTTCCAGCTACGGTGACAAACGAGCTCAATTAAACTTATTCATTCGTAACGTTCGCCAATAACTTTCTCCTTCTTTCCAATATGAAACTGTCACCTTCTCCTTTATGTTTTAAAGTGCTTTATGTTTATTTTTCAGCCGTTTCATCTCCGGTTGGTTGAGTTTTAATACCCGTCAGGTCAGTGAAGAGATAACAATCCATGTCTTTTCACCTCGTCGACGGTTGAGTGTCGATGTTTGTGTGTAGAGAAATCTAGGAAGTAACGTTAGCTTAACTTATCGACCAGGACGACGAGGAGACGTTCGCCCTCAAATTCTCCGAAAACTATGTTTTATGCGAGCATTTGCTGGCCCGAACTGCCGAGGAATTGTTAATGCTTCATTTTAACTGTGAGTAAGCAGTGTCTTGACTCACCTTTTTGGGGAGGCTCAGGTGAACAAACTTTTTCCTCCCTGTAACTTCAGTGATTGGAGTTCGTCGACACTCGCAAGCGCTAAAGGGACATTCCTATTATTCTCGTTCAAGGAGTATTTCAGCTGTTAAAGATGAAATGATCGTTTGTTTTCGAAAGGTAAGACCTAACTTTGCATTTTGGACTGTTCTGTTGTCACCTTCTGTTATTTGACACAGGGCGTGGGAATTTTGATCCAGGTAAGTACATGTAAATACTGTAGGAGAAAGTTTGGCCAACAGAAACTCTGCACTTTTGTTGGGCGTTTTCTCACGTTTTATATCAGAGATATGACAAGATATGTTAAGATTATGTTAGAAATTGAAATAATGTTAAATCTTAAACCACTGTTAGCAACACTAGGGGAGGCTGGGTGCAGCTGTAAGGTTTTTCCACATTTTCCCTCTTAAGCTGAGATCAGTTTAAATGCTTTTTGTCATCTTTAAACATAAGAAACACATTAATCTGTAATGATAAAGCCATTTCTGTGTATCCATCTTAGAATAACAGGATTATTTATAAGTTCAGTAGAAGGTCACATTTACAAGACAACAATCCACTTGTTTTCAGCTTTAGTAAAGCTCTGCATTTCGACAACATCATTTTGATAACCACCAGTGTGTACAGAGATAAGCAAGAATGCCAAAAAATGATGTGTTACATGCCAGGACAGTAGTTGGCAGCAGGGCTGGGCAATTAATTGCAGATTAGTTTAAATCACAATATGGCCTGCTGCAGTTTTCAAATCCCAGAAGTTGCAAGATTTCTTTAACTTTAAATGTGTCAAATTACCGATTTGATACATTCATGTTTTGCAGCAGCAGAGATTTTTATGTACATTATGCTAACATTCAAGTGTTTTATTTTAGAATGTTTTTTAAAAAATCTCCTTTCTTGAGCAAAAATAATTACAATTAGGTATTTTTTAATCATTCTGCCCTAGTTCATTCAATCTAATATTGAAGAAACCCTGATGTTAGTTCATGAAAGTCATACCCCCGGCCATGATAACCTGATAGCCACCTGATACCAGTTTTTGCCTCCCAGCTCCCACAGCCAATCACAGCTCTTTCTCCCAGCACAGTGGTCCATTGAAATATGAGGTGCTGTACACTAATCCTTGCTTGTATCAATGCTAATGCAACACTATGCAGATGGCAAAGCTTCACCTCCTCCACCCCAGCCGCCTCCTTTGTAGTATATAGCTGCACCCTCAGATTCATGCTGCTATGGATTACCTAATTGTTTCTGAAATAATTTCATTGTTTTTAATATAGCTACATTCTCACAATGTATCTATACATACAGGGTTTTCTAGCTATGCGCTCCTCGGAAAGTCAGAGCACCTGCTTGACTAACCCATGGAGCATCTTTTAAGCAGAGCCTTCTCCGCCAAGTGAAACTGTGGCTCCATTTTGCATAAAATGGTTAAATATATGATGAGAGTGTGCCTAACTGAATGTAGGTTTTAATATAGAATGATTTTTTACATACAGCGAGAAACCTAATGAAAAATTGTGTATTAAATTGCAATATTGGAGGGAAAAATCGCAATTACGTTATTTTTGCAAATTGTTCAGCCCTAGTTGGCAGTTTGACTTCGCAATGAAGCAACTCATTCAGGTATACATATATCTACAGAGCTGTGAGGCATTGATAGACAAAAATAGCAAAGACATGAATGTTTTTGCGGAAGGATGATAAAGTGGGTTGGCTATTTCAAGTGACCCTAAACTACAGCAAGTGTAAATTGGAAGAAAATGTTGACTGAGTATGATGAGAAGGCTCAAACAGAACCTGGAGACCACCTACTTGAGCATGCCTTTTGATTGGAATCATAATGAGCATGTGCAGAAAGGGAACTCTCTATCACCAGTCTTTATGACAAAGGGGACAGCATTTTCAGATGTTTATAATTAACAAACTTTAGAAACACAATGGAATCTTACTTTTTTCCTTTAAAATTTAGTTGTGTAATTGTGGCACAAGTGGTAGTGGTACAATTGGAACATAGTTTACACTGAAGCAGTGTTCTGAATTTTTCAAGATTTATTGATTCAAAGCAAATGTCAGTAGTTTAGATTGAAGTGATTTAAGTGTTACGTAGTTGTGAAGTATTTGAATTGAAACTGAAGTATATTTTAACAGCATTTCCCACAGAATGATACTGTACTTGGGTAGAAAGGATGCCTTGTCTGTATGTTCTCTTTGCTTCATTTTTTGTGTTCCTGCTATTTTGAAAGTATATTCATCAACAGTATGTTGTATAAAATCAAATAGCATAAAAAAAAATCATAAAAGTGATTGCAGGATTATATCAACCGCAAAAAGCAGAAGACAAATGTTGACACGTTGGCATAGGAAGAGGGATTTTTAACAGCAAAATTCCCACCTCAGCTAGTACATTTATAGAAATGACTTTTTTTTTCTCCTTCTTATGTTGTTTTTTTTGTCTCTAAATGTGTTTTTCTGCAGTGGAGGCTGGCAGAGAGTTGGGGCTGTGCGTTATGCTGAAGCCTGCCTGTATTTCAGCACACCAGGATGAGCACTACAGATGGAGCTGGGGCCTCTGAACAGGAAGAAGAGGCTCGAGTTGTGCAGATCTACCCCAGGCTGTCCCAGGAATCAGTTACCTACTGTCCCTTGCAGGTCAGTGAAGGGGACACGGCACGGACGGTAATCCACAATGCCGTGATCACTCTGGGCCTGGATGCCAGCCAGAGGTACAGCCTGCTGGAGGTGAGGGAGAGCGATGGAGAGGAGAGGTTACTGGAAGCTGGAGACTCCCTTTTGGAGCGAGTTCTGCTGTGGCCACCAGAGACGCAAAGGTGGCACCCTAAGACTAAAGGATACTACTTCATCCTGCAGCAGCAAGCTAACAATGGAGGCAGCCAAGCAGCAGACAGCACAGAGGAATATGATGATCTCTGTAACCTCCAAACTGTGACTGAGGAGAATATTCTGGAGGCTTTACGCCAACGTTTCTACAAGCTCAAAATCTACACCTATGCCAACAAAATCCTCATCGCCGTAAACCCCAATAAGTTCCTCCCTGTTTACTACAACCCCAAGTATGTCAAGATGTACGAGAACCAACCACTGGGCAAGCTGAGCCCTCATATCTTTGCCATAGCAGATGTGGCATTCCGAGCCATGCTGAACAGGCAGGTTAACCAGTGCATTGTGATATCTGGAGAGAGTGGCTCAGGGAGGACTGAGAGCAGCAGTTATCTTATTCATTGCCTGACTGCCCTCAGTCAGAAGACGTACTCCAGTGGGCTCAAACGGACAATCCTTGGGGCTGGACCAGTGCTGGAGGTAGGTCATTATGAGGTGTAACTAGCCACCTGAAAATAAAATAATGTATCTGTAAGTAGTCCACTTTGTTTTAAAATTAGATTAAAAGGGAGTTTATTACTTTTGTGGCATTTTTTCATCTGTATCAAACTTCAGATGCATACAATCATAAGTCTTTTTAAATGCACAATATGTAAGTATTGGCTCTCTATCAAAACAATAACAAAAGATGACAAGTACCAGCAGTACTCTGCCCATCTCTACCTATCTGTGTGGTATATTTCTTGTTTTGAATTAAGCACTCTGTTCAACAAAAATGGCACTCCATGAGGAGTATTTACATCACAGTTAAATCAGTTTTGGTTTATTGATCAGTTTACATAATAAGGGAGAAAAACTGATAATAGTGGCCTTCCTCATTAATGCTTGGAGCTACTTTCAGAGCATTCTGAGATTGCTCATACCACAAACCAAGAAGGGCTCTTTTAACTGCTTTTCTCCTTTATTATGATAAACTAATCTATGAAACCAAGGGGCTGTTATTGTTAATACTCTCGGATCGACTTTTGTCCATGACTGATGTCCATATTTTTTGAGTATGTTGATGTTGCCTCCAAGTGTACAATACAAGGAAGCGCACTTCTTTTGGAATGAATCACAACCTGATAGAAACTACCTGTAGCCATGATAAGGGGATAATATTGTCCATTTTTTGCCAGCCAGTAGTTTGGAATATGTGCTGGGAGAATTACCTTGACAAAAACAGTCCTACTAATGCATGTCAAGAAACCAGTGAAGAAGTTGGCCTGCCAGGAACTTAGCATATTTGGAGAAATTTATCTTAAAAAATAAGTCCTATAAACATCCAAACAAGCTAAGCTAACCCTTAAAGCCATTTAAATGTGCCATCTAACTTTTCACACAATTGTATGAAGATTTTTTTGAACTACAAAGATGATCCTTTAACACCTCATAACAGCTGATTAATGCAGTGTTTCATATCAAACCGATAAATATATGACTTTTCGTTGCCTGTTTGCTAGTTGTTTGTTTGCAAAGCTAGCATATAGCCATATGGTCTCTCTGAAATCCACCATAATGGTTCCATTTTTTCTACATAGTCTTCTTGGAGATCTCATGGAGATTCCCATCTGAATGGGTGGACATCCAGTTGACTTGCCTGTTTAACCATATGTTAAGTAGAGACGAGGCATAGTCAGTACAACTTAAGGAGTGCCATTTCAATAAACAAAGTCTTCAGTTCAAAACGAGAAGTAAGCCATTAAGTTGGACACACTGAGCAATTGTCCTGGTCTCCGCAGAGACTAGAAATGCCTTGTGAGGCCACAATGATACAGGGGGCTGTGGTGGGGGTGCCATGTTAGGGGGGCTAAGCTTAGGGGATTGAGCTCGCAACTGACGTCAGATAATAATAGTAGTCCATCACAAGTAAGCAGCACAAACATGAATGATACACAGCAACAGAGCAGCACTTTCAAGTAGCAGTTCACACTTCCTAATGATGCAGTCTATCACTGTCAACATCCAGCATTTCTCTGCCAATGATAAACTAGTTGTGTCTGTCATGGTGGCTCAGTTATCACAGCCATTTTAATAAGACTCATCATGTTAGAATTATAAAAACAACAACTTTCTCTGGCTCATAAAACTCTTGGACATATTTTAGGTAATGTACAACTCAATGAATAAATATATAAGACACAGGAGAAGTCATTTTAATTCATAAGGACATTTAAGTGCAAAAATTCTACAAAGTGTAGCTTAAGATTAAAGTGATACAGAAGTTAAGGGTAAGGGCTAGAGTAGCTAAATTAGAACAAAACCTGTATTGTAATGTGGAACCTGCATATATTTTCCTCTCCAATATGAGCTCAGAGTTTTTAATAATGAAGGTCAAATGTCCTGTTATGAAGTTTTAAAAGAGAATGCAGTCATTTTTGGGGGGAATTTTTTCAGCATTTTGCAACTTCCAACTCTGGCATTAAGCTCAAATTCCACCCAAACAAATTGCTTAACAGGTTTAGAAAGCACAGATGATGTTGATTTTTTCCATTTTAGTACACAGAAAATAAATCAGATGTAGAGAATGTTGTTTATTAGCATCTGCCTTTGCTTATGTCGGCAGGGAATGACTGCCCTTACAGAATCATAAAAGTACAACTTCACTGACTGTTGGATTAGCTTTGTTTTTGACCCCGAGTTTGAGTCTTTGACACTGCATTTGCTCTCTTCAGCTTTCCCATTTTGAGTCTCAAATCCTTTTTTTAGACATGCAAATCACTTCTGTTAAATAACAGAGAGTTGTAAATAAAGAAACAACCCCCTTTATACAGGAAATATGTATCTGCTGCTTCATCTGTTTTGTATTTCCTGCAATAAAACAGCTGTGTAATCAGTAATTACCACACAATGCTTCGTAAACGAGCCACGTGGTGTTTCTTTGTAACTTACCTGTGAGAAAAATACAACTAAGGACACAGCAAAGGCCTAAAACATGCATCAGCTTAAATAAGAGGCAGAAAACTTGTACTTATATGCTGAACCTGCTGAAACTAGCAAGTCAATCATCATTGGAAATGCGTGAACCAAACATGACTAAAGTCAACAGGGAATTCACACACAACTTTACCACATAACTTCAGTTTCACTCACACATTTGGGTTAAAAGGTCTCTTACACCTAAGTACTGTGCTACTGTTATCATGTCAATAAGTAACAGGAGACACTTGAAATTTCCTCATTATCTCCTCTCTGTTTCAGTTGTCTTAAAGAGTATACAGTGTGTTTAAATGGTTACTGCATGAAACCAGGCCTAATATGTTTATAATGGAAATACCCGCCTTCTTGAAACTTCAAGCATCGTGTTTTCTGTGGGAAGAAACAGCAAACAGTTCCCCCAGGAGCCTGAGAGGATCAGCAAGTAGATATCAAGGCAGTAGCTGGCTCACTGTACATCATAATGAAACAAAATGACGAGTGTTCCACTTTTCTAAGTATGGAAAATCTTAAGAAAAGTAGGTGTGGAGATTAGTGTGCAAGTGCATGGTTTATCTGTCCATCTAAAGACCAACTAACCTTTTATACAAAGGATCCTGGCTCTCACTGTTACTGATCACACCCCCGCACACATGCACACACATCCCAAGAGGCCAGCGTGTTGTTTCAAAGCGACTAGATATGTTTTCTTCCTCCTTCTGAACAAGTCTGACAAGTTCCTCCTTGAAATAGGCAACAGCTCGAGTATTTTCCTCCCATTAACTGATCTTTCTGGCATTTGTGGTCTTTGTTTGGAGACCTAAAAATGCTGAGATTAAGTTTAGGAAAAAGAAACTTGTCATGTGGTTTAAGCGTGATTTGATTAAACAGAATAGGGAACAAGTTCACTGAAGACAGAGGTCAAACCACAACAACAGTGAAAGCCCTGCACAAGTGTTTACACCATAGCTGCATATCAATAGAGGCTAAGCCGAGACCCATTGTTAAGATCCCTCCTGTAGTAATGAGGATTAGTTCATGTGTTGTGGGGTTTGTTAAGGTTTTACAGATTGGGTGCTTTGCAGAATCCCCTTTGCCGTCTTGGGATTTCCTTTATAGACATGAGTCACACCCTGAGGTTCTTGTTCCTGTTTATCTGAAATCAGAAATGTGTCTTTTGCCACACTATATTCAGTGTTACCTCACCAGCAGCTTAAAATGTGTGCCGTTATATTCTCATTGATGCAAAACCACTACCACTGGCTCACATGGACAAAGCTTCCTTTACAGTTTATTACTTACAGTGATGTCAAAATATGTTTAAAATGAATAACATTAAAATCAGGAATAGATCTGCAGCCAATACTGAGCAGGTGATGGCACCTTGCTTTCATTAAATACAGCGGTTTCCTGACTGAGTCCAGGTTTGTGTTGGTTGTTGGCGATCAGGAAGCAGAGAGCTGAGCTCCACAGGGGGAATGTGCAGGGCGTTGTCTCAGAGGGAACACCAGAGAGAAAGGAGAAAAAAGGAACGTGTCAGAACAGGCTTAGCCAGGTCTGCTGACAAACCGACACAACAAAGTAAAAATCTCCTCCTCTCCCTCTCTTCTCTGGGGAAATGCACTCTTTTCTCGACATTCATTCATCTGTTCATCAACTCAGCAATGGTGGATTCTCTCGGTTTAAGTTCTTAAAGAATTATACACGTCTAATATTTCAGCATGTTTTTCTTTAAAGTTCTCTTTTTTTGTTTTAATCAATTAGAACAGAAGTGTTTTGTATAAGTATTAGCTCTCTCGGTGTCCTGCCTTACATTTTTTGGATAAAAGATGAAATATAATTTCATATAGAGGAGCACAAGTATCTGGCTTTTAGTAGTGACCAAATCATTACAAACTTTATATTGCACCTTCCAGTCAAATTCAACTGCAGTTCAAAGTCCTTTCATAGAGAGTAATGTACAATATCGATTTAAAAAAGTAACTGTAAAAAGTATAAATAACTCAAATTGAGACAATCAAAATAATAATACACAGAAATCAAAGGCAAAGCAATAAAAAGATGAAATGATAACAAGGAATATTAAAATGTTAATAGAATATAACACAACAGCTTTGAAAGATTGATAAAAAGTATCTATAATTATTAAATCCTTAGAAAATGGGACAAAAAGTTACAGTAGAAAAATGTAAATGCTTAAAACCATTTTATAAAGATTTAAATGTGAATTCATAATCATAAAGTCATCTTTGTTATCCCCATTGTTTTAGTTGTAAACTACTGCAGAACAACCAGACTGAATAAATACATTTCTAGATTGCTTTAAAAGTGTCAGTATACTCAGATCTCAGATCCTCCGGAAGGCTAATCTAGCATCTGACTGCAACAGCTGAAAGCAGCATCACCCAATGGTTTTGTTCTGCTCTGTTCATCAACAATTAAAGGCAATTTGAATAATTATGATCACAATACTGGCCTTCCCACAATAGAAGAGAGATGAGTGATGGCAATTATTTGTATTACTGCTACCCTGCCCATGGAAAACTTTGTAGAATCCTTCATTGAAAATATTTTTAAGTATACATTAGCTTATTTTATACAAGGTTGTTATGTTTTATGTTCACTTTCCTTTTGCTTGCGTTTTTTGTCTGACTTCTTAAATCTGCTCAACGTGCTTCCCTTCAGTCCTCTTCTCATGACTACTCTCACAGAGGTGGACCTACATTCATGGTGGCAGAAATCAGCAGCTTTATTTCAGCTGAAAATTGCTGTCATTTTATTATAGAACTGTTTCGAGCAATAACGGCACTTTAATAACGACATTAAATGAAGCCATGCTGTTACAGTAGCTACCACAAACATTCAGTAAGTGATGAATGTAAGCTAATCTTCACTCCATTGTCCTTCTTCTTATCTTAAAGGAAAATTAAGACCCTAAATTTCAGCAGATCAACCATACAGTGAAATAATATCTTAGTTGATGGGCACTTAACAACAGATTATGCTTCATGGTTCTACAGATAGTCCTGTGATGTCTGATTAACATGTCTGGTTTTATATGACAATGACCAAAACATCAGTTAAGTCCATCAATATTTATCACAGATCAAATAAAGTAAACTTTGTAAATAAAATGATTTCTATTTGGTTAAATATTTAAGTTATTTCCATGAACACATCATGAAGTGAACATATCCAATGTTATACAAGTTTATACAACATAATATGAAAGTTGAGAGTTGTACAGTGTAAATTTGTCCCGTTATAAATAAAACAAAGATTTAACAGGCATTAAAATGTAACTAGATAAGGTAGGACAGCTGGGGTATGTGCATACCTTTTATAGTTGTTGTCTTTACATTGCAGCCCTAGTTTCAGTGCACTCTTTTGTCATTAGTTATCCAGTAAAAAAGTTGAACATGAGCAAAAATTTGTAAGAGAAATCTTTTGGGGTAACTTTGGAATTTTTTGATAGAAAGGATTTTGTTTGGAAATAATGTACAGTAAATGCTTTTTTTCCTACAATTTTTCCTTCTTTATTTCCCAAATTAGTGGATTAAAATGTCTCTTTGAAATACGTAGTTTATATCTTTCGTCATTTAACCTATGATAATGAATTGCAACCAGACAAAAATAGAAAGTTCTGTTGTTTGTGTGCACAAAGCATTATGTTTTGGGAGCCACAAAACCTGCACAGCCACTGAAAAATAATGTAATTACAGTAAACCTTATTGTATGTGAAATGTTGTATGGATTTTTTGGTTTGATTTAAGATAAGGGCATTACAGTTCCCAAAATCCAGAAAGATCTTCCTATTGTTTATTTTCTTAAACAACAACTCAGAACCCTATGTTATATTTTCATTATGATGTTAACAGAATAAAGCAGCTAATCTTGACATTTGAAAAGCTGTAATGAGATCAAATTGGGCACTTTGCTTGGTAGAATAATTTCCATATCAATCTACTGATGAGTATTCAGTATCTTCTTCAGTATGACTTTGTATGGATGATACCTTGGCCAGGTCTCTCTTGTAAAAGAGATTTCTAATCTCAATGGGACATCCTGGTTAAATAAAGGGTAAATAAAATAAAAAAATAAAATCTTTAGTAGTGAGAGGACACAGCTCATTCTGCCAGCTCTGGGTTAGTCACATTTGTTCTTTGTTACTGCTGGCACTTCCCACATTGTTGGCATTTTTTGAGGCCGAATTCCTGATGATAAACTTGGAATTTTATTGACTTAATGAGCCAACTAGTTCTCCTTGAATCCATCAAACCTTTTTTTCTCTGTTGGGACACAGAGCTACATTTACTTTTAAAAAGTGTCCTTCGGTGGGTCCAGCCCCTAGTGGGACGTGGCAAACACCTGTTTCTCCCCCTCTTTTACATACCATCCTCACTTTTCTGTCTGCATGCCTTTCAGCCTATCCATGCTGTATTCATCTACTTTACATAAGTATGACTGATCTTTTGTAAAATAAAAGCCAGGTTTAAAAAACCCGTGTGCACTGGATAGGAACATTCTGGGCATTCAGATCTTTACCTGCCAGTGTTTGATCAGTACTGTACTCAGGTGGAGCTCAGTGTCTGTGCAGGCGTTAGTCTGGCCTGTTAAGACACGACCGTCTGTAAGGCTCTCAGTGGAATGAAGGAGAATGATACGTTGTAGGTGCTGAGATCGGTTCAGTCAGCTGCAGCTGATGAGCGTCATTTTACCCAGTGACAGGGTGGTGTCAGTTATGTTGTTGATGGTGCCCATAGTAACTGTCTCCAGTCTCTGAATCAAAACAAAACCATCAGACAATGATGGCAAACCCACAGAGATATTTCCTCTGCTACTTACATCATCACTGTCAGAATTTGTAATACTTGGATTTTTTTAATCCCATGTGTTTCCAAGTTTTATAATCTCTGTTATTTTAATGATTAATACTTATGAAAGGTATGAATCTGGGACAAACTTGATATCTTCGGTCCTTCTTAAAACCCAAATCTGCAGCTTGAGAAGATAGAGCAGCTCTGATCCACTTTAATCCACATTTCAGCAAACACTGACGTGTCTCAAAGGTTTTTGTTAACTCATAAAGATACAGGAGTTATATTTATATAGGTTTTGTATTAAAGGTGCAGTGTGTAATATTTAGCCTATTAGCATTTAGCAAAACAAGCTTGGTTAAAATGAAACATAACATTTATAAGTAGATTGATCTAAATTAGTGTTGACATCTGATAACACATTTTTTAAATTTATGTTTTAAATTAACTCAGAATAAGTCTTTCATTCATACATAGGGAGGGTCCCCTCCAAGGACACTGCCATCTTGGATTTTTTCATTTTGCCTGTTTCTATGGCACCATGGAAGGAACCAAGTAACAGTAAAGCATGTATTGATTTTTAAACTTCACTGGTTCCCACAGTTATCACCAGAGAAATGAGCATCACACTCCAGAATTGACTGTTAGATGCTGATAGTCCCAATTTTACACACTGCACCTTTAATTCAATTTAGACGGTTTGCTTGCATTTTTGGTTCGTTTTTTAAATTTGGGGTTGCCTAGATACTACAGTTTTGTTTACACAGCGTTAGAACAGATGTAAGCTATTATTCTGTTCTTAGTAGTATTAGGAATGCACAAAATTAGTGACAGGATAATGATATTGGCAGATGTTAGCTTAGCTGCAGATATGAAAATGTCTGCTGACATTTACAACCGATATATCGGCTGTGCATATTGGCAGAGTAAATCAGGTTTCTGCCTTAAGTATCGACAAAATGTACAAATGAACCATCAGGCAAAGGTGGTTGCCAAGGCCGCGACACACTTAAGAAGGCCCACTGTGAAACCTATAAAATAAGTACCAGACTGTCTACTTCTTTGCTCCGCTTGACTCAGCCTCTTTTTGCACTGGAAAAACTTGGGCTGTGTTTTTTTTAAGTTGTGTACCTATTGGTGTCAGTATCGGCTAAAATGAGTTTGGAAACATTGCCATACTCCAGCAAAAATCCAATATATTGCACAAGTGCTGCACAATGAATCTAAACAATATTGCAGTCATAATGTCAGGCTGTGCAATTTCATAACTGCAGAAGACGACTGCAGTTATTTTTGTATTAAGTAGTACTTGAAAAGTTTACAAAAAATGCATATAGAAGGGTCTTTAAGTCTACAATTGTGCTGCTGCATTTGCATTTTTTTTAGATGTTTCTTTATTTTCAAAAAATGAAAAAATGTGTCTGTTAAGTTATTTTGAAAGCACCACTGTAAAACTTCAGGTTTTGCATTTACTGTGCTCCTTATATTTGTATGTTTGAGTTGAGAAATACACAATTCAAAACTTTATTTTTTTTTATTTTCCTTGATGACTAAGCAAGAAGACTCCCGATGCCATTTATCTTTAAATCTTAATTACAGTCACAAATAGCAGTTTTAAAATAATCAGTATAATCACAATCATGCATTACTAAATCATCTATAAGATCTATAAGAATAAGGGACCGCACTATATTATCCACCTGACATCAGTATTAGAAAAAACGTTAATTTTCTGTTCTGAAAACAGTTTTTCACAGCCAATATATTGTAAATATTAACCCTACATATGAGCTGAGTTTTAGAAAGGATCTTTCTTTTCTTTGTTCATCCTCATTTTTTAAATCTGAAAGTGTGTTTTAAGGACTGAAGATTCTGGTATTAATTACTTGTATATATCTGTAGCAATATCCATATTGTGTAAAATTAATTTGTAAGTATTGGCGTATCAGAAATCTGAAGATATCCTGTACCGTCTGTATTTGGAAAAAAATATGTATGTATGATGGGTATATTCACAGCTGCTAATATATACAGTAACTGCAGAGCATTTTTAGGGGATGATGGCATGGTCACCATTGTAAGCAGATGTGAGAGGGGGAGGGGAGAGAGAAGTCTGCTGGTATTCCCCTGCAGCAAATTCACTGGTTAAAATTTGACAGAACATCAAGTGAATATCAAATTGTATTTTTAGCACCTTTATTGAATATAGTCAAATAGGGCCAGGTGTTTGTGTGCCCGTTTGTCTGTGCAGTAGCCATCTGCGTTTGTGTAGATGTGTTAATGAAGAAAATAAAAGGGAAGTAAGTTGTGCAGTATCACCCAAGTAAAGTGTAACTCTGTGGGAAACACTGACCATGCACATTTTTCAACTTATTATGTAATTTGTAGTATTACAGATTTACATCATAATTTTCAAATAGGACTTGCTTACGGTTAGTAAATGTACAGTTAAATGACAGTTGCTGAATTAGTCAGTTCAGCACATCATGTGCCATTCAATGTATTTGTTAATTTTTGAAAGAAAGTGTCCTAAGTTCTTAGTTTTCAGCGACTTTAATGTGAACTTTTTCAAATGTTGTTTTTCTGTTATTATAGTAAACTTAACTTTTAAAAATCTCCTGTTTTTATAGACTAAAAAATCCTACTTAAATGAATAAACAGATGAATAAATTTTAAGAACAGTAAGAATCTCACTAGCCTGATCTTCCATGTTTCATGAGGCTGCCAACTGAAACAGGGCTCAGCTATCCACAGATTTATTTGATAGCTGCTCTGTGTTTATGCTGTTAAGCTTTCTGTGCCAGTGTCTGTGAGAAACATGCCCACACATTTTTCTGTTTACTTCAGTGAAAACTTATGTTCCCTATGTTCCAAACAGGCCTTTGGCAACGCTAAGACTGCAGGGAATAACAACTCAAGTCGCTTTGGGAAGTTCATCCAGCTCAACTATCTGGAGAGTGGCGTCCTCAGAGGGTAAGACATCACGGAATCTTTTGTTGGTATTCACTTCTGCAGTTGTCCTTTATTAGGCACTGAGAGAAAACCCACCAAAGCTTTGCACATTTTCTAGGAAGTCTCTTTTGTGTCTTTTTCAGGGCGGTTGTTGAGAAGTACCTGCTGGAAAAGTGCAGAGTGGTGTCCAGAGATAAGAATGAGAGGTATGAAGAAGTCTCAGACAGATGGAATTTAATATCCCCACAGAGACATACCTCATTCACTTATTATTTTTACTCATGCTTTCCCGACATTTGACATAAGCAAAGACGTTTCAAAGAAACTCCATCATCACTTCCCCATGTGCAGTGAAAGATAGACGCAATAACAGCTGGATTGACTCTGTGATCTCTGACCTGCAGGAACTACCACGTGTTCTACTATCTGCTCATGGGAGCATCCAAAGACGAGCAGGAGGAGTTTCACCTACTACAGCCGCAGGATTATCTCTACCTCAAGCAGGTACCCTTGATCCACCCACTTTACAGCTGCAGTAATTGGAAAGGGGGAGGGCAAGCATTTGGCATGATGTGATTTGATGTTATCAAAGGGGGAAAACCGGTGATTCATGTTTTTCTATAAAGTCAAACCCATGGTGTCTGGAAACTTCCCAACAGGAAATTATAACGCTTTAAATCTGAATGTTGATTGACTAAACACTTTGAACCCTAGGATGATCAAAAAGCCAGGGGCACATATTTTGTTAGAAAAGCCTGAAAAAGTGTATTTTTGCATAATATGTGACCTTTGATATAATGTGGAAATTCTGTGGAAATTCTTCATACTATCTCGGGAAAATAGATTGAAATTAGAATATATGCTTGCATCTCCTTCTGTAATGGTGTGCATTTGTGACCGTTTTTTAATTTTTGGTTGTAGTTCCACTGGACTAGTTTGTGCACTCAGAGGATTATAAGATAAAAAATCATTTGAAATTGTCCTTATGTCTGTGGGTTCCCATGTTTTTCCAAATCATTTAAGATTAAAAATCTTACAGATTTTAGCCAGCCTAAGACAAACCTTGTATGTAAAGTGTGTAAAGTGTAAAGTCTGTCTAGTTTCAAATGATTGTTTTGCATTTTGTTAACATGATTACTGATCATTGGCCATCTTCTAGCGTTCCCCCTTATTATTTTTCATGTTTAAGGTTTTAGAAGCTCTTTATCTTTGGATTTATAATGAAATTCTAGCCATTGTTTCGTCACTTTCATTCCTCAGTAAACGTTAGATTGTTACAGATTTATTGAAAAGTTGCAGCAAAGTTTGCTGTCACTCACCAAAGAGAGGATTTTACTTTTACTTTTTCAGAAAAATAAGGGTGAAACACATTGTTAATACCATAATTTTTAATTTCTTATTTTAAACATTCCCAGCAGTGGACAGCAAATTTCAATCAATCAATCAATCTTTATTTATAAACCACCAATTCATAACCAATGTTATTTCAAGACACTTTACAAAGAGGGCAGGTCTAAACTGTACTCTTTGTTATATATTTATAAAGACAGACCCAAAATTAATCCACCATGAACTCAGCACTAAGCAACATTTAGCAACATTTCAGTGGCAAGGAGAAACTTTCTTTAAAAGCTGAAAACCCAGAGCAGAACCAGACTTGGGTTGAACAGCCATCTGCTGATGTGTTTGAGTTGTAAAGGTTTGAAGAGAAATACAGAAAGATAGAAGAGGGAAATGTAGAACAGAGAGAAGAAGCAGAGCAACAAGTCTGAATAAGACACATTTATGTCTTGTCCTGGCCACACATCCATCTTAAACTTATTTTCTTGTATATGGCTGTGATGCCAGTAATGATGATTACAATATGTGAAGAATTAGCAGTAACAGCAACTTTTGATAGAAGACTGAGATTTCTAATGTTTGCATTTGCATCATAGATGATAATGAAATGGTGAACACTGATATTGATAATTAGAGGATTTTTGTAGTTGAGCTGCTCTTTGATTTACTTTAAAATTAGATGTTTTTTAAATTCTCACACTGTAAATTATGAGAGGATTTTACAACAAACCTTTAACGTTAATTAAAGGAAAAACTCTGCTCATATTGCATTATACCTTCTTCTGAAGGGAGTATTCCACTCTTCATTCTTAATGTCTTTATGTCCTGAAGGTTTTGGTGTTTTTAATGACTGAAACCATTCAATCAGGAAGTTAATGGTCAAGAACTTTGAAAAAACTCAATGAAAGGTGTAAACACAACAAGGAGAAACTTGAGCATGTAAAGTGACTTTATTAAAGAGCACCCTTGCCTGTTAAGTTTCAGAATTTTGTTTTTGATTCTCTGCAGGAAGACCTCTCTTTGGATGATGAGGAGAAACTCAAGCAGGAGTACAAGAGGCTTCATCAAGCCATGGAGATGGTTGGCTTCCTGTCCACCACCAAGAAATAGTAAGTATTGATTTAATGGTGCAAGCCCGTGAGCCTACAGTAAATTTGTAAAACTACCTTTAACAACAAGTCAACAAATAATGGACTGGAACAAAAAGTGATTTCATGTCTAAAAATACATTTGAATTGCCTCGATTTGTTTATAAATAAAGATAAGTGTGTCTGTCTGTCAGACATGGAGGATTTATCATGAAGGACACTGTGTTACATGGCTATAAGCTTAGTCATCTTCAGAATGCACTGTATATTATTACACTAAAGCTTGATCACGTGGCTCTCCATGAGAGTGAAATACATGAACAAAAAACTCTGTGCTTTTCACTGGCTCTTAGTCTGATGGTGTTTAGAATGTGTACAATGCACTGCTCTGTTAGCTATACCAATTTGGAAATTATGTTAATGAATCAAGTCATGTGATATGATAATGCAGTTTAACTGAATGCTTTCTCATGGTTTCTGCTTTCTGCACTGGTGTCAGTAACAGGTCAGAACTTGTCAAGTCAAGCAGGAGAAAAAATGCAGCAAGCATGTTGATGAGTGCCTGACAGCCTCAGGACACAGTGTGCACAAAATCGCTCTAACAGCATAGTTTGCAACCTGCTCAGGTTAGGAACCCTAGTGATTTACCACAATAAGGACAAAGCAGCCCTTTGAGTCAGTAATTACACAGCAAGAGTAAAACATGAGGTCATGAATCTTGACATCAAGTTAAATATTCTTGTCTTTTATAAAAGACAATCAGCTGAAATGATTTTTTTCTAAAACAGCAGCAGAACAGTTTGATTTGGTGTCAAGGCTCTGACATGAAAACTCCGCAGATTTCATTTACATGCAGATATTTAAGAAGGGATATGACAGTATCTTAAACCCCCTGTCTGAGCCTGCAGGTGGATGCTGCCATCACCAAGGGTCTGAAAGCAAGAGTGCAGTTTCGATTGAAGGCAAAGCTGGCAACAGCAGATCAGAGGAAGAGACTGGAAATTTGTCAAACAAAAGCACATCATATAGGGCTGGGTGATATGCCCTAAAATTGATATCCCGATATATTTTTGCTATATCCCGATACACTATCGCGGTATTTTGAAATGGTCTCTCAGCAGCTGTATTTCATTCGGCCCTAAATGACACTAGTTTGGTGATAAAATAGACTGTTCTATTGGATCTTTAATAAAATTGTTTGCAGAATGTAAAAATCAATATAAAGTCAAATTTAGCACTTTTATTTTGAAAGGACTTCAATCAATCTTTTACTAATAAATCAAAAATACATAAATCATGAAATACTCTGTATTTTACAGTGTATGGAAAGTCCTGAAATGTTTTCTGTGTTATGTTTACTATTGCTGTTTATAAAATTATTATTTTCCTCATTAAGGGTGATGCAAACCTACACAAAACTCACCAATCCTGAATGCAGTCAATGGCCAAAATCCTGCAGTTTCATCCACCTTTCAGGCTCACAGCTGTGGTTATATTAGTCCGTTATCTGTGCTGATGAACGCTGGACCAGTTTCTGACAAGTTCATAACATGAGATAGGTCTCCATTGTTGTGGAGAAGTGGATCACATTTGTCTGCTGCTGGGCCGTCTTCTCCCTGACATGTACGACTCTGGCAGGGAGTTTTCAGCAAAATATTTGCGCCCAGTCAAATCAAGTATTCTGGGTTAAGTGTCTTTATGAGATTTTAAATCCTGGTTTTCAGCAACACTGGGCTCATGTCTTGAGTGACGGGTTGTGTTACTGCTGCCATTATCTTGGAGTCATCTTGCTGCGTATGTTAATGAATACTGTGTGAGTTCGACCTCTTGCTTTTCAAAGGTGAATGACTGCTCAACGCTGCAGATCCAGCGCAGTTTCTCGTTGTCCGACTCTGCTAACTCCCCATGCTGCTCTGTTTACTTTCCTCTCCCTTCTTTCACTCCCCGCTGATAAGCGCATGTGCAGAGGAGAGAGAGAGAGCTCTCTGCTGTGAGAGATGCATTCAGGGACAATGGGAAAGGTGAAACTCCAGCAAAATGCACGCTGGCGGCTCAAAACTTCCACATAATTTATACTCGGGTATTTGCGATATAGTCATTTTATGCATCGTGCATGGCAAAAGCCAGGATACATCGAGTATACTCGATATATCGCCCAGCCCTAACATCATATATGAGAAGAGTGAGTCTGGTTAAGTTTCAGGCACAGCTGGTTTACAGTAGGTGTGTGGTTTGGTAATCCTTTTCTCTTTTGTGCCACCTTATGTAACAAAATAAATGGTAATACATGGATAAGTTAGATGTCTACATTGCTGTATGTTTTCTCTGAAATTGAGGATCTAAAACCTGCTTAAGGTATCAGTTTTTGTGTGTTTCCACTTTGCAGCATATTTTCCATCCTCTCTGCGATTCTTCACCTGGGCAATGTGACCTACACGATATCAGAGGATACTGAAGTCCTGGAAGTCGGACCTGATGAAGTTTTGTCCATGCTGTCAGACCTTCTTAAAGTGCGTGTAAAATCTCAATGACCTGATTAATCATAACAGTCTAAAGTTAGTTTCTACTGCTGTGAAAGTTTGATTACACTAACTTAAAATGAATTCACAGTTGCTCGAAAGCAGAGAACAACTCCTAAAGATGACCTATGTGCGTCATCACTACGACTAAAATAACTTAAAGAGCAAACATGCAGCAGCTTGCTCAAATACATGTCTTGGCAATTGTTTCCCTGTGTATCTCTATTGTGTAACTTTGTTGTCAAGCTGTCAAAACTGTTTTGTTTTGTGTTTTTTCAAGGTTAAAAAGGAGCATCTGGTGAAGGCTTTGACCAAGAGGAGAGTAGATTTGGTCAACGCCACTGTAGTTTCACAGTACACACTACAAGAGGTAAACACCTACTTTAAGTACTGAATTTAGTTTAATTTTTTCCTTTTTGTTTTTTTTTTCATTATCTTTTTATTAGGAAAATGTTGCGTACAAAAATACAATCATTTTCAGCATTGTTTAATAGCATCCATTTCCTCCTCTTTTTTGAAAGTTTTATTTTTTTCAACGAGCCTTTTTTCTCTCATTTGAATCAAGGTTTTAACTTTGATGGATTTTTCTGTGTTCAGGCCTACAGTATGCGGGACTCCATGGCCAAGTCTCTTTACAGTGCTCTGTTTGACTGGATCATCCTTCACATCAACCATGCAGTGCTTAACAGACGAGACATGGAAGAGTCGGTTTCTGTAAGTCACTCACGACAGTTTAGGGCTGCACCTTAAAGTAATTTTAAAAAGTAGTTGTAAAAGTTAAAGATATGTTTTTGTAAAAGTTCTGTTCATAAGCAGTTTGCACATTTTTGACTCCAAATTAACATTCTTTCAAGTATTACTTTCAGTTATAATCTTTGAGGAAAATTTTTAAGTCCTCAAAAGAGGGAAATTGAAATACCAGCGCACAGATGAATTTAAAATCATAAGATATTTAGATTGTTTAATGCTAATTTTGGTTGTAATTTCTGCTCTCAATTAAGCTTATTCATGACAACTATGCACCAAATATGCTGTCTCTTGTTTAACAGCTTTAAATTGTTCTGTGTGATATTTTTTGTTTCAGTGTCTGTCCATCGGTGTCCTGGATATGTTTGGGTTTGAGAACCTCCACGTAAACAGCTTTGAGCAGCTTTGCATCAACTACACCAATGAGAAAATTCAGTACTACACCAACCAGCACATCTTCAAGCTTGAACAAGTGGGTGTTTTTCATTAAAGTTATTTTAAAATGTCAAAAGCATCAAAAAATTAATTACCAATTTAGATGGTCTCACATACTGATAGTTACAACTTATTAACATGTTGTATTGTCCTTAAATCTGTTTTTACTTTCTGTTTCTGTTCAACCTATCAGGCACTAAGGATTCAAACCTGCTGACACTGCATTTTTATATTTTAGAAGTTACTCTCTGTCCTTAGTTCTCTTTGGCTGTTAACAATAGCTGACTGTTTGAAATATATTTCAGGAAGGCTATGTGTCAGAGGGCATCACCTGGGAAAACATCAACTGCTCTGACAACAGTGGCTGCATTCAGCTAATCAGCGAAAAGTCAAGCGGACTCTTTGACCTGCTGGATGAGGAGAGCAGGTAGGGGAACTCTACGTAAAACATAATCTTCTGCTGTTTGTTCTCACACTAAATGAGTCAGGGAAACGGAAAAGGGCATTTTGAAAAAAAAATAAAAGAACACATCACTACAGGGCAGTGACAAATACTTCAGTGAAACTAGTTTGAGTTATAACAATTTAACAACTAGAAAAATCTCTTTGCCTAAGTGATAACCTTAACTAGGTTACCTGTACACAGAAAGCAGCTTGAACTCCTGAACAGCTGCATTAATGAGGGATTGTTGAAGTTCTGTGAGTCATTTTGTACATGCACTCTTTATTTCTAAATTTGACCAGTGTTCTCTTTAAAAAAAAATTAAAATAGACCTTGTATTTCACTAAGAACTCAATGAGTCTTGCGTTCTAAAAGGAGTGAAGCAGTGCAGCTTTTTGAAATAATAAATCTAAAAGTCAGGATCATAAAGTTTGGTAAATTTCTTTGCATTCATCGGATTCCTAAATCAAGACACTGGAAATAACTCTGTGGACAAAAAATCTGTTAAGAAATGTAAAAAACAGATTATATTATTTGTTTTGATTTTTTTAAAATGCAATAATTGCAATTAACTATCAAAATCTGGTAAATAATGAAGATTAAGAAACTAAGTAATAATTTGGCAGACCTACTTTTAACACAAAATCTAGTTTTTCAAGCAAGTCCCACCTGACAGGGCCTTGCTAGACACATAAGTAGGTAATAAACTTCAAATAGGACTAATGTCATGTTTTTTGTGTGATGTCAGTACTGCTTACTTAGCAAACAATATGCCATTATAATTTAAAATACAGATCAAAAACTGTTTATCTAAAAGAATTTGTTGAAAATGTCTGATTACTATTATTTATCATTATGTCCTGTCAGCAGCTGAATACTGAATTAATCTTCCTCCTTAGTCTTTCTATTTTTTTTCTCAATCAGCGTCTAATTTCCAGGTATCATTTGTTGATATTGGTCTTTTGTTCCTCTCTTTGTGTATTTTCAGCCTCCCTCAGGCCACTGATGAAACCCTGTTGGACAAGTTGAAGCAGCAGCATCAGGACAACCCATTCTTCATTGAGTCTTCAAATACAGAGTCGACTTTTGTCATTCAGCACTTTGCTGGCCCGGTCAAATATCACACCAAGGTGCAGTATATTTTCTACAACATCAAACTTCAAAAGTAGGGTAAAATCAATCTTTTCTTCCTACATTTGAAATCATAAAACTTGCAACAAAATTTGTCAGCAGTAGCCTTGTTTGATAAGGCACCGTGGGAAAACCCAGAAGAATCGTTGTGTACAAAGTAAATCATTAATGAAGCTCCCTTCCCCAACCAGACTGGAGTTGTAGCACAAGTTGTGAATGATGTTATTAATCCAAACAGCAGAGATTCCCTTAGTACAGCTTCAGTGAGGAAAAAAAAAATCACACCTCTTAAATCTTGATTCTTGTTGTTCTTCAGGATTTCAGGGAGAGAAACACAGAGCACATGCGTCCCGAAGTCATAACACTTCTGCGGAGCAGTGAGCGGGCATTCCTGCATCACTTGGTTGCGTCGAGTCCAGAGGCGCTGTTCAGATGGGGAGTCCTCAGAGCCATCATTCGTATCCTCTCAGTGTTCAAGAGCATGGGACGCAAGCGGGCTGAGCTGAGTAAGAATCTTTGTTTACAAATATTACCTTAAAGCAGCAGCTACCTTGTGTGTGTGTTTATATTTCTAATTAAATTGTACGTTAGTTTGACCTATGTTGTTCTTAATGATATGTGATTAAAATTTGATAATGTCCTAATGACGTTGTTAATCTTTCTGTGTTGTCACTCCAGTGTTGAGCAGACAGACGTCCAGAATATCCCTCAAAGACATGAAACAGCAGAGCAGTCCGATGGACAGGCTGTCCAGGTAAACTCATCTATCTAGTTTTGAAGGGCTTTGCTTGACAAATTTCAAATCTTAACCGATTCCAAAAACATGAGAGACCACAGGCAAGACAGTTTTACCTGATATTTCCTATTATAACGCTCCGGAGACACAGCTATTCTGCCAGCCTGCAAATCCACACATCTGTGATTTGTAGTAAGAATTTCACCGTGACACCACCACTCACAGAAAGTTGTCTGATCAAACATGTATTCTGAAGGAAAAATAATACTGTAGACCAGGCCTATTCAATTAGCAGCCCAGGGGGTCAACATGTGGCCCAGAACCAACCCCCAAGTGGCCCAGCCTGTGGTCAGGCCAGAGATGCAGAGGGCAACCTGTTTTGCAAGTTTTCATAAATTCCCACAGTATTTCAGAATGTGAATGAAACACAGTGCCCTGCGTTGTTTGGAAGCATGGCTAGCGATGCTGACAGAATTAGCCCCAGGATACCGAGTTTAAAACATTTCCTTTTCAACTGTAGCTATAACTGTGCTAATTTAGTTTTTAGGCACTTTAAGATATGCCTGGGGAAGATGTGACCAAAATTATTATTTACAGACTTTCATTTTATTTTTTCATTCTATTTATTTTATTTTTATTAAAAAAAAAAAAAAAATTTCTACTACCTCAGGTTATGTTCAAATACAGCTCTGTTGTGTTTTCGGGCACTTTTTGATGTTCTTTTGTCATGTTGCCAAATTTAAAAGGGAGACTATGAATAAGAAGTGCATATTTTTCATCAAATCGCTCTGTATTGGTTGAAACCAGCTGCATACAGGGTGCAGAATATGTCCGGCCAAGCAAAATTTCTTGATTTTAAAATTTGGCCCAGTTGAATTTGTAATTGAATAGCCCTGGTGTAGACGATCAGTGTTTTCATTTTGCTTACTAGTGTGCGCTCTGTTTTGCAGCAAATGAAAAAGAGCAAAGAACTAAAGTGAGATCTTTGCTGAAGACAGTGTGCATGCATTTGTTTTTGCCACTTTGTTCATAAGTCATAAAAGCATTCAGCATGTGGTTTATGACCCTTCCTGTTCTGCTTTCATTAGTTATTGTGGGTATATTGTCAGAGGCAGTCTGACCTGGAATTATAAATGGGATCAGGAGCTGTGATAAAATCACATTTTTCCACACTTGATTATTTTGACAAAAGCTCAGTTATGACAAGCCTGAAATCAAGCCACACCCCATGGTTTTTGTAAGGGGGTAAATATAGCCCAATATATTTATTTATTTATTGTTTATTTGATGTGGACATCACAATTACATTGGACAAACCAGATGCATTGTTTGAGTGTTTTAGCACAGGTGCTAATTTGCAACACTTGTCCACAGGAGGCTTTTGAGATGATAAAATAATAAAAGTATTAAGAGAAGATAGAGAAGAAGAAAAGTGCAGTGTACAATAACATCACAACAATGAAAGAGAAGCAGTTTTCTCCGATTAAATATATACATAAGCTGTAAAGCAAAGGCTACATGATCAAGCAATCATCCAGTCAAAGTTGTTCATGTGAGTACCGTTGTTTTGATTTTAGCCATTGTTTGAGTCCTTTGTTAAAAGCATTACTATTGGTCTCCAGTTTTAGATTAATGGGTAGAGAGTTCCAAAGTTTTGCCCCTTTTACAGAAAGAGCAGACTGACAGAATGAAGTTTTGTATCTTGGGACACAACAATCACCACTGGTGGAGGATCATGTGGCCGCTCTGTGAGAGCTCTGATGCCTGCTGGCCAGTTCAGAAAACAGTAGTGACACATGATTGTTTAGACATTTAAAAAACAATTTAAGAGTACTAAAATTCATAAAATTTTCAAAGCTGAGAAGATTTTGTTTTCTTAAAATGTGGCAGTGATGCCATCTCATTGGTTTCCGGTCCATGACTTTTATTGCCTGCTTGTATATTGAGATTATGGGTTTTAATGTGGTTGGAGAAGCTTGTGACCATGATGTGATGCAATATGATAGATGAGAAAAAATCATTGCATGCATGTACAGTTTTGCACCTTGATGTGACAGGTGTCTTCTGATAAAACCGAAAGCAGTTAAGATTTGGTCCTACCTTCTTGCAGATGTACTTAACCTGACTATCAAACTTTAAGTTCTTGTCCAGGATGATGCCAAGGTACTTGACTTCATTCACTTCATCAATGATTTTATTCTTTATCCTGACCTCAAACTCATCATTTGCAGGCCTATTACGCATGGAGAAGCACATGGATACAGTTTTTTTTACATTAAGAGTTAGATGGGATAACTCAAGCCATTCATAGATGTGCAATAAGGCCTGCGTCAGATGCTCACCTGCCAGGCTGGGTGTTTTAGTGGACACGTGGATGACCGTGTCATCAGCGTACATCTGGCAGTTGATATCTGGACAGCAGCTTGGTAGGTCATTGATATACATTGTGAACAACAATGAACCAAGAACAGACCCTTGTGGTACTCCCATGCTGTTTGCTTTCATTTGTGACTTTACCCCATTGACCCTGAGACATCGCTGTCTCCCCCCCAGATATGATTTGAACCACTTCCTTGCTGCACATAACACTTTGGCTTGATTTAGTTTGCTAAGTAAGACACTGTGGTTAACGGCATCAAAAGCCTTTTTTAAATCCAAGAACACTGCTCCTACGACATTTCCTTTATCTAGAGAGGCTTTGATCTTCTCAAGCAGATAACAGTTTGCTGTTTCTGTGGAATATTTTTTTCTAAGTCCAAACTGCTGTGGATGAAGCAGTTGGTTAGACTCTAGGTGTTCTATTAATTGTTCAGCTACAATCTTCTCCAGAACTTTTGAGACTACAGGGAGGATGGCAATGGGTCTGTAATTGCTTGCTAAGTGTATCGGGCTGGCTTAAGTTGTTTTTTGTATACACTCCTAAAATTTCAGGCGGACTGCCCTTGAAATCTTGCTGAGCTGGTTTTTAACACATTAAACTCACAGTAAGAGACTATCCCTGTCGGATTGGAGGGTAACTCAGAAGGCAAGGTATGAGGTTAAAAGAAGAATGCAGAAGTGGCTGAAGACATGGCAAACTACTTGTCTGTGACCATATAATGAAACTTTCTGTCCTGCTTTTAATGCTTCCTGTTGTTTTACGCATTCTCATACTAAATAAAAAAGTGGGGAAGGGTGTAGTGCTAAACAGAAGACTTAACACAGTAGTTTCTTTATGTTTAAGATAACACAGGTTGCATGCGTAGTGTATTGTCTTCACACGATATGAGTTGAATTTTGCTTATGTTCACCAGAGCTGGAAAAAGTACACAACTACTGTACTCAAGTACAGGTACTCTGCTTAAAATTTACTTAAGTGAGAGTACTGGCCTATAAATCCACTCAAGTAGTATTTCATTTAAAGTTTACTCTAAGTGCTGAGTAGTTGAACAGTAAAACATGATTATTCACGACAAGAACAAGGTTGTTCAGGTAAAGTCACAACTCTATAATAAAGTAAAACACAGCAAAAATGATGGTGTTAATTAAACTCATATACAGTTACCTTTAAAAAGTGTGTGAATGTCTCTTTCATAAGACCTGAGAAAGATTACACACACACAAGTCTCTCATTGGAATGATGCTCTCTCACTTCAGCTATGTCCAATTTCTTACCAGCATTCAGGAACATAAAAATGAAACCAGTCCCTCCCAGTTCAGAGTCTGTGTGAGGAAAGTTTAAAGCCTACGGTCCCCTCAATCTGGTGCTAGCTGCATTCCACTGTGACTTTCTGGAATAAATGTGATGTTAGCAGGGCAATAACCTCATTAGAGTTTCAATCCACCATTAAACAAGAGCGATTAAGAGATGATGACCAATTAACTTGACAAATATTTTATGCCACAGCAACAGCCTGACTCTGGATTTCTCCTTTGATCGCTCTGATGAGCTGCCTCTTGATGTTTTTGAGGACATCTTTGCAAATTTTGAAAAGAAGAAGTAAGTGAGCTGCATGCCTTTTTTAAAAAATGTTATGGTAGTTGTTGGCTTTTCTCACTGGTTTCAATGGACGTCTGTATAATAAAGCCTAATTTTGTCTTCATTTTATACAGGAAAAGTCGAAGTGGTCGGCAGAAGCAACTCATTCCAAAGGTGAAGTGGAATTTATGTGTGTAGTGTTTTTTAAAAGCAGCACTTCTCCAAAGCTGTTTGCACATGCTGTAAGAGAGCAAGCATTAATCTTTCACGTCTCTTATTGAATCATGCATGTGTCCATCTAAATTTTACAGACTTTATTATGCTTTGCTCAACAGAACCTCATGAATTTCAACTCAATCCAACATATCGTCGGCCTGATTGCACATGACCGGACCAGTAAAGTCTTCCACCCTCACAGGACGACAAAACCGCCCACTGTCAGCACTCAGTTCCAGGTTTGTCCTCTCTCTACCTTCCTCACAGGCCGGACTTGAACCTGGGCTGCCTTTGTATACTTGTGGCAACCTAACAAACCTACAAGAACGCAGGACCACGTGCGCCTTTGAATTTTTTTTAACTGTTCCTTTTATTTTTGAAAAAGAAATTATTGCAGCCCTTACTAAGCTTATGTCTAACCTACAGGCTTCCCTCCAAAAACTGATGACAACGATCAAAAAAGCAGAGCCATTCTTTATTTTCTGTCTCCGCTCCAACACTGAGAAGGTAAAATCCTCTGTGCTGCAGCTCAATGACATGAAATGTTTCTACTGTTAAAGACAGTTCATCATTGGTGTTGTGTTTTGATCTTACAGAAGGAGCTTCACTTTGATGATAAGGTTGTGCTGCGGCAAATCAAGTACACAGGCATACTGCAGACAGTTAAGATCCAGAAGTCTGGCTACAGTGCCAAATACACTTTTAAGGTGGGCAGTCATTTCAGAAAGATGGTTATATTGTATATATGTATGTGCACAATATGTCATTTACATTTAGGAGAGTATGATGGGGAAAAAACAACTGGAACCTATCTTTACATTGAACTGACAGGAAAGCCTTTTTGCACTCATGTTGTGTTTTTCTCTCGATGACAGGAGTTTGTTGAAAAGTTCAGAGTGTTGTTGCCAAAAGGAGTCACTGCTACACCAGAGCACATAACAGAACTTCTTGTTAGGATGGAGCTGGATAAAAACACCTATCAGATAGGAAAAACACAGGTAAATATCTCTGTCACATTTAGTTTTTTCACATGGTTCCATGAGTTCAGCATAAATTAATGTATGCTATCAAAGACAACACAACACCTTCTTTGTTGAGTTTTGGTTGGATATATTCAGTAGTATTGTGGCTTTACATAAATACATGCAAACACCAAAAGTTACACAAGTAGTGCATGCACTAAAATGTTCCCAGATTTTTTTTTAAAACCTTATTTTAATCTGTTCAGGTTTTCCTGAAGGAGAAGGAGAAACAGCTGCTACAAGATGCACTAAACAAAGAAGTGATGCGTCGGATCATCATCCTGCAGCGCTGGTTCCGAGCCTGTCTGATGAGGTTACACTTTCTGCAAAAGAGAGATGCCACCATGATCATACAGGTACCATGTGTTAAATATAATCAAGGTTCCTGCAGATCCTTGAAAAGTCTTAGATAGTCTTTAATTGCACATTTGAAATTTAAGGCCATAAAAAGTCAGATTTTTACCAGTGAGAAGTCTTAAATTTTAGAAGGCACATTGACCAAGATGTGTTTTTATCCTGTCTTTGTTTTCTAGTCATACTTACACAATTTTAATCATCCTCCTCCACAAATTATTTCATAAGTATTCTCCATAATTCATGAAACCCAGACCCCTCTCATCTGACTCAATGGGATTTAAATTGATACGGTTGTGATGCACTAGTACAGTTCTCTAATATCTGGGCTACCAGGTTACTCACTTAAAAATCCTTGCAGCCCATCCTTATTTTAACAGGTCTTCCCTAGCAAAAAGTATGAATCTGCTATTTAATATTTAAACTGGTTAGAATCAGTTCAGCACACCTGCTAAAATGTGTTAATGCTAAATACCACCATACAGCATATTGATTGAATAGAGGCATTAAATGTGCTTGAAATCATCAAATTAAGGCATTTATGACTAAAACATTTCTTTTGCCACATTTGGTACCAAGCAATCTCACGCCTTTCATTTTTGATTGTATGCAGTGCAAAAAGTGGTATAAATTTTTCTCACTTCAGATCTTTAAAACATCTTAATTTTGATGTTTAAAAGCATTTAGGAACCCTGATAATATATTGTAGTAATGTGTAAGACAACTTAAAATATTCTCAAATAGTTCAAAGATGATCAGACTTCTTAACACATCACAGCTTTGACCCTTTTGGTTTGAAAGCTGAATGCCTGAAGACCAATGAATATTTCCAAGTGTTAGAACAGATAAACAACCTGCCAGAACACAAATATTAACAAGGAGTTTTGGTGTTTTCCAGAGGAGCTGGCGTGAGTTTTATGAGAAGCACAACAAAGCTGCCACAGTGATCCAGACTGCATGGAGGAGCTCCCTTAAGAAGTCAAAGCACCCACATGAGAATGAGGCTGACAAGCAGACGTGTAGAGCACGGCCTGGACGAGACAAGTAACCAAACCTCTGAAGTTACTCTGCTCGCTTTATACAAACTGGATAGACTTTCACTTTTGTAAGATTTTTTTAAAAAGACACATGAATGATTTAGGAATATGATACATTCTCTGTCCTGCAGCCGAATCAAAGAGAAGATGGAAAATTGTGGATTATTGTGCAACATGTATGTGTTTCATCCCTCTAATCCAAGTGAATTGCAGTTCTTAGAAAAGCTTTGGTTATTATCACTGGCTGATAGTGTGTTTATTTAAAGGCCTGGATTGATAGTGGGCTGGTCTTTAGAAAAATAAATGTCATATAATACTGCAAAGGCATTTAACAAAAACATTTATTGGTTGATACAGCATTCAAGCACATGCTGCATGACTGACCTTTATCAAAAACATGCACTTAACAACGATTGCTTACATTTGAAGTTACTCTTTAAGTGGGTGTGTTGTACAGTTTTAAAAGTTCTTTGTGGACAAGGGATGTTCTTTTTGCAGCATGTTAATGTGTTCAGATGTATGTTTAAAACAGGCTTGAATTTTGTTTTTAAATCACTGTAATGAAGATAGATGGTGAAATGAACAGCTTAGCACATAAAAAAGCATCCCAGTGCTCTCTGGTGGTCAAATATTATACTGCATATTGGAAGCTTGCAAGAAGTTTCTGCAATAAGCTACAACAGGTTAATGTCCATCCAGGTTTTAACTGCTTATTGTGTTGTATCTCTTGTTGAGTTTACTTTAGGTGCACACAGGTAAACTTTGAATTGATGCAGATGGATTCTGAAACCATCATACCTGTCTAATGAAATGATTCTCTCACAGCGTGGCCAAAAAAGAGTTGAAGAGACAGAGTAAAGTGGAGCTCAGCCCCAGCAGAATCCAGCAGTCCGACCCGGTCAACGGCCAGTCTGCACAGAGAGACGGGATCAGGGAGAAACGAGAGGGCAGAGGCTCCCCTCCCCTTCTGAACAGACCCCTTTCCCTCCCGCTGGACCCCAAAGTTGGCAGTGATGACCCGTCCACCAGCCCGTCTAAGTCCAGCTCGCTGCAGCGCTACACAGACATGGGGGGCATCAAGGAGAAAGCCGAAAGGTGGCGGGAAAAACAGAGCGATGAGTCAAGTCCAGAAATACATCGACGAGACAACACCAAAGAAGGATTTCAGTAAGAATTCAAATTCTTTCTCCACAAATGATTTGTTAGAATCTCTCCTAGAACTTCTATTTAAAGATTTTTTTTTCTTTTTCCCTACCTATCAGAGCAATGTCATCAAAAGATTGAGTTTTATGACTCTACTGTTATTTTCTTTGGTTCCTCAGGGGCATAAAGTCCAGGTCTGTTGATGAACTTTCAAAGATCAGCTCGTCAGGCTCTGACAGCTCCCCCTCCAATAGTGAGGTAAAGTTTGCTAGTATTCTACAATGAAAGGGATTGTTTGTACATCAACATCTTGAGTTGTTAATCCTTTCTCAGTTTACTTTCTTTATTGTTACTCGTGTCCTGTAAAACAAGGAATGTTGGCTAAGGCATTTCAGAGTACATCCTCAAAAGTAAGATCCTCAAACGTGAGCCAAAGAAAGCCTTCCAGTCTATGCTTATCACCTTTCCTGGCTCAATTAGGTAAGAGTGCGTCTCCGTAAGCTGCCCAAACGCAAGCGGCGCTTAGCCTATGCTCGCAGTGGTTTGATGATGAACCTTGGCGGTTCCAAGGAGAGCGAGTACTGGAGCTTTCCGCTTCCTCCGATCAGCCCCAATGTGTCAAATCTGAAGAGCTCAGCCAGTAGCATGGATGTCCGGGACCTCAAAAGTCAGGTCAAGGTACTGACCGAAGAGACATGTCGACGTCTACGGCATTCCGCTGCATGCAGGTTTTGCATGAGCACGCCCCAAACTTACTGAAGGTTTCATTGTTCTGGATTTTCTTATTTCTGCTTTGCAGCTCAGGAGAAAAAAATGAGCTGCAGCTTGGGGGAAAACTACAAGGAAATACGAAAGCACATTTCCAAAGCTCATTTTTTTTAAATCTTTTTTGTTTCATCAAATAAACCATTGGTCTGCAGGTTCAGTGTCATGTTACCACAGCAAATGTCCATTTGACTGCAGTTATTTTAGTTTTTTGCTTCATTTATGTTCTTTTGATTGTGTTTCCAATTCAAAATCACTAAATACAATCCAACAAATTCACTTTAAACTGAAAAAAGTGGTGATTGTTTGATCTATTACATCATAGAAACACAAGTAATTTACTTCTTTTTAACTAGCTTCATCCACACATTAACTAAATCTGTAATTAAATCAGAGTTGTCCAACTGTTTTAAAATCCCTAAATAAATTATGATATCAATCATAACTTGAAAAGACAACAATCAACACATGTTGAAATATCTATATCAAGCCAGTCACATCTAATAATGAACATTTTAACATGGGGAAAATAATCTAGAAATTTCTAAATTAAATCTCACCGGCCTGTCTGGGTAACAGATATTCATAACATACTGACAAAGTGTCATTAATGTTTCGACTAACTTTGGTCGTACTAACTGAAGCAAAAAAGGTCAAGTTCAGCTGGTGGCAGGTGACAGTGAAGCTTTGCATGAGGAGTAAAAGCGGTGAAGGACTACCATCGTTGTGTCAATTATTTATTTTGTTTATGTGACTCATTTTGGTGGTGGAGCAGCTGCTGCAGGAGGACATGGTGGGGGAGATGCTGTTAACTCTGGATAATTTTGGTTTTCCTGTTCAATTCCTTTTTAAAGTGACATTAACTGATATTATACTGTGATTTAAGAACATGTTTATATTTTCATTTTGTAGAGGACAGCAGCAGAGCCCGATGGGTCAAGGTTCAGTCTTCCACTCAGAAGCGGCAATGATGACTCGGGGCAACAGGAATCGAACCAGTCACCACTCACAACGCCTGAGAGGTGAACTCTGTCACTTGAAATGCTGTTAAAACAGAAATTGTGAAAAATACCGGTATATGATTCACTGCTGCATGGAATCAATACTGTGTGTCTTTTGTAGGATTTGGTTTCTTGGCAGATTCCTAAAGAAGCGTGGGCCCAAGTTTTCCCCCAGCAGTGAACCTCCATCAGACAAAAACCGTAAGCAGAACAATTTCTTTTGAGGCATTTATGCCTTTATGGATAGGACAGTGGATAGAGTAGGAACTGTGAGAGAAAGGAGGGAATGACAGATGTTACAATAAAGTAGGAAGTATCTGGTTTGAATAAAGGTTTCCTTTTTTCCTTTAACAGCAATCACATTGGCCAGCTACACTCCTCATCCCTACCACATGCCCAAACAGGACAATGACAGGGTGAGCCGAAACCCAACCATTCGAATAAGCAGGGCCACACGGGTGATGCAGTGGAACGTGTCTCTGGACCGCGAGATCACCACCACCAAAGAGCTTCGAAACCTGGATGAATTTCTGGGAAATCAGGTGAGACCATTACCTGATAAAGGGAATGTGGAGCCAAGCAGGTTGACAACTTGGGTGTTATTTATAGCACTTCATGTCTTGACCCACATTTGGCTCTGTAGTTGTGCTGTTTTTGCTGTGTTGTTGTGTACTGTTGCCTTGTTCTTTTAGTAAAATCTGTAATCTCATGGAAGTATGACATTTCAACTATTTAAATACATTACTGAGTCTGCTATCAAGGATGAGACCATAAGGGGGGTTAGATGGTTATGACAAAAGAGAAGGTTTATCAAAAGTTTTAAAACTTGGGTACTTTAAGTTACCACATTTTTCAAAAACAATAAAAACGTATTAATGACCATAGTAACCAAAAGGACTGAAGCTTTAAGAAAACACAGAACTTAAATCTTAAACGTAAAGCTGCAATGAAAGATAAACAAGAGAGAAAGGGTCAGTGTATTTTTCCGGACAATGTTTTTTTAATTTAAAGGTGCAGTGTGTAATATTTAGCCTATTAGCATTTAGCAAAACAAGCTTGGTTAAAATGAAACATAACATTTATAAGTAGATTGATCTAAATTAGTGTTGACATCTGATAACACATTTTTTAAATTTATGTTTTAAATTAACTCAGAATAAGCCTTTTATTCATACATAGAGAGGGTCCCCTCCAAGGACGCTGCCATCTTGGATTTTTTCATTTTGCCTGTTTCTATGGCACCATAGAAGGAACCAAATAACAGTTAAGCATGTATTGATTTGTAAACTTCACTGGTTCCCGCAGTTATCACCAGAGAAATGAGCATCACACTCCAGAATTGACTGTTAGATGTTGATAGTCCCAATTTTACACACTGCACCTTTAAAACGAGAAATCTAAAATCTAGAAAAAAGCAGTTTCTTTTAGAACTTATGTGTTTGTTGCCATGGTATTGGGGGAGGAATCATAACCATTTGACTTTTGCTAGTGTAGTATAATTTATTCAATCTTCCATGCATTCATTTATTTACTTATTTACAGAGCTAGGCAGTTAGTTGGATTGTTGGATAGATGGGTAATACTTTTTAAAATCGGCACAGTGCACACTAATGAACATTACGTTATAAATATGCCAGATTTTAGCCGTGTTAATGTTCATCTGTAGTCCCCTAGCAGGTTAATGGTACACAACTTTACAAATGGCTATAAAAACTTGCAAAGGCAGGTGGCACAATGACAAGAAGAAAACAAACAAACAAAGGGGGAAGACAAAAAAATGTAAGTATATAAAAAGAAACTATAATTGGAAAGAACTGAATATTGATAGAATATTAGTGACAAAAAAATTCAAAATGATTTACATCCTTTTTGAGGAGTGTTTTAATGATTAACCACATTGTTCCATAACTCAGTGCTTAATTTAAACATTTTACACTAATTTAAAAAGTATTTTTGTCCTATTTCTATTATACATTTTGTCTGAGATCTTTAGTTTTTGTAAATTCAAGGAAGCTCTATAAGATATGAAAAACTAATTCATCTTTTTCAGAACAATTCTATATTATTGTGTTATACTGAAAGCAAGAAGGTACAACAGCATAAGCCACATAATTGTCTCTTGTTGTATCCATACCATTGACTTTTGCGTTGGGGACTCCTCTATCTTTTGTCTGTTAAGGGAAATTATGTGTTTTCGTAACTTTCGAGTCTTTGTTGTCAGGTGAATGAGCTGAGATCAAGAATCAAAGAGTTGTCACCGACAGAGAGCATCTTCCTCACAGCCACCATGCAGTTCAGAGAGACCATCAAAGGCATGTACTCTGTCCAGGTCAGTGTTAAATTTGTCAGCTATTTTCAATTTTAGTCTTAGTTTTAGTTTTTAGATGAAAAATCTTTTAGTTTTGGTCACATTTTAGTCATTTCTACCCTTTTTAGTTTAGTCTAGTTTTAGTTGACAGAAATCAAAAATGTTTTGGTCTAGTTTTAGTCCATAAAAAGTTCTCACATTTTAGTCTTTACTTTTAGCCCCAGCACTTATTTTCTTGCCTGATTCTGGAACCAAATCATGGTAGTCTGTTCTATGCACTCTGCTAAACCTTGGGTCCCTGCTTTCTACTGCTGCGAGACAAAATAAACTTAAAACAAAAAGTAAGGCAATTTGTGTTTTGTACATTATTTCTTTGTTGTAATTTATTTTATTATTATATTATTTCATATTATTTCTTTGTTCTTCTCGGTAATAAATCTTATACCGTTGGAAAGCCTGTTTATTACCCTTTTAAATGGTGCCATATTTGTAAGGATCATGCATTTGTGGGATGAGCAGCAGAGCTGAGTATGTGGGTTGCGCCACTGAAAAACATGCCAAATCTTCTCTGCCAATGCCAAACAGCTGATTCTGCCATTGACTCTTGTTCGGTGTTTGGTGGATTGGATTATTGAAGTTTGAAGAAGCAAGACATATTGATAATTTAACAAACTGGAGCCTCAGCAGTGTGTGGTAGCACCATACACAGCCACAACAGCCTGGCACCTCCTCCTCATGCTGGTCACCAGCCTGGTCACACACTGCTGTAGGATGGCATTCCATTCTTCAACCAGCTTTTGTCGCAAGTCAGCCAACGTGGTTGTGTTGGTCATTCTGGCACGAACAGCACACCCAAGCTGATCCCACAAGTGTTCAGAGGGGTCAAGGCCCAGGACTGCCAGCAGGCCATTCCATCCTCTCCACTCCCAAACTCTGGAGGTAGTCTCTGAAAAACCCTGCTCTGTGGGGGCGAGTGTTGTCATCTTGGAGGATAGAGTTCTTGCTGACAGGGTGTAAAAACAGTATTCTTGGGGTGTTGTCTTCTTGGGATGCCCACTTTGCGGCCTGTCTCTGAAATTCCCCATTATATGGAACTTGGCCTTCAGTTTGGAGATGGTTCTAGGATTCACTCCAAACAATGCTGCATCTTGGTTTTGCGGAACACCAGCTTGAAGTTGCCCAACCAACGGGCCCTATCCAGATCAGTCAAACGTGGCATGCCGATTCTTGGAGCAGACGTCTACTGACCACTGTAGTAGGGCCCATGCTCACAGGTGCTACCAATCAGGCACCTGATTGGCAGCACCTGGGGGTACCAGAAGCTCAAATCAATAGTCAGTAGCAACACCAAAATAAACTTTGGCATTGGCAGAGATTTTGCACATTTTTCATGGCACGACCCACATACTCAGCTCTGCTGCTCATCCCACAAATGCATGATCCTTACAAATGTGGCATCATGTAAAAGGGAAATAAACAGGCTTTCCAATGGTATAAAATATATTACCAAGAAGCATTGTTACAACAAAGAAATAATGTACCAAACACAAATTGCCTTACTTCTTGTTTCAAGTTTAGATACAGCTGCATTGTTTTTGACAGATTTACCAACAGTGGAGAAATATCATGGATTTTGAATGTCCAATGAAGACTTAATTACATTTTTGTCTAGTTTTAGTCATCTTGAGTTTTAGTCATCACAGATCTATTTTTGTTAGTGTTAGTCTAGTTTTTGTCATGGAAAAAAGGCTGTCTGTGAACATTTTTAGTCATAGTTTTAGTTGACGGAATTAAGACTGGTCCAGGTCAGTCCAGCTTTGTTTCCAATATAATGTCTGTCTAGCTGCAAAACATGAAAGGATCGGCCTTGTTTTTCTGAAGTTTTATGTTGTTTTATATGTATCAATATCAGCTATTACACATTGCATGCTTTTCATGACGCTTTGTGACCATAGAAGCCCAAAATTGGCTACAAAGATCTGATGAAGGGCTACCACAACAAAGTGAACACACTGGCAGGGTCCAAGCAGAAGTCTGAAGTGTCGCTGGTAGTCAACTTGTTTCAGTCTGTGCTCGACGGTTTCATCAGGGGCCAGCTCAAACGAGCCGAGTCTGAGCCAACTAAGGTACATTTGAGATTTCCAGCTGATCAGTCGAGCTTGTTGATATAAACTATTATTAGTCAAATGTTATTTTGTACATTGTCCCCGGGAAAAATAAGCTTCATAAACTAACTAACTGACTCTTGTATCTCTTTATGACTTTTCTCAGACAACAAAGACTGGGAAAAAAAGAAGGAAAAAGGACAAATGTGTAAGTATTTTATCTTTACCTGGATTTTTTGTATGTTTTTTGTCCTCCTCATGAGTTAATCGTCCCCGTGTGTGTACATACTCTCACCGCAGCCCAACAGTCCTTTGGATCACCTGTTCAGCACTTACCAAGTCAACATTATGCAGTCATGTGACCTGTGTGGTTCCTACATCTGGGGGATGGAGAAAGCCTACATGTGTAGTGGTGAGTTTGCATGTAATATGCACATGGAACAGCATACGGAGAAAAGGAAAACAAAACCAGCTTTAATGTAATCTCTGCCTTTTTTTTTAATTCAAGCTTGCAAGTTAATATGTCACAAGAAATGTCTGAGCAAAATTATCACAGACTGCTCAACACGATGTGCCAGACAGGTAGGAAACAAGTGTGACTGAATAACCCTGAATTAAACCAGACTCCCTGCCTCTTAATCTTTCATGTAAACATGTCTTGTCTTTGTTGTGATAGGATGACAGCATACCAGGCTCGCTTCACTTCGGGGTGCAGGTGTGCGTCCTCACTAGTAAAGCCAACCCTGTCCCCAAGGTGGTGGAGCTGCTGCTGATGCATGTGGAGCTGAATGGCCTCTATACGGAGGGCATTTACCGTAAATCAGGCTCAGCTTGCCGAGCCAGGGAGCTCCACCAGATTCTGCAGACAAGTAAGAAAAATCTTAAATCAACAGCTTAGACTTTCAGAACATTAATTTTATTTCCGGATCAAAACAAATTCAACCCTTAGTTTGGTTTTAGAACAAGGACAACCACAGTTAAAGAAAAAATATCTGTTTGTTGGATTAAATTGTTTAACAGTCAATCCTGCTTCACCTTCCTATTTATTATAAAGGCTGATTTAAGGACATTTAGGAATACTTACTTTCAACTTAACAGCTTTGAACATCTGATAACTTGTCTGCTTTATTTGAAAAAATATGTTTTCAAGGATCATAAAACTCTTCCACATCAGTATTTTTATTTTCTTCAGGTTATGTGAAACTCAAATGTATTTTATTAAATGAAAGAAGTATTACATTTCAGATTTTTTTTTCTTTGCCATCAGGTCCTGATACGGCAAGTTTAGAAAACTACCCAATCCACACCATCACAGGTTTGGTTAAACGTTGGCTAAGAGAGCTGCCAGACCCCCTCATGACCTTCTCCCTCTACAACGACTTTCTACATGCAGTGGGTGAGTAAATACTGGTAGTATCTTCATTTTTATGTGTCAAGGCCAGCTTAGACTACAAAGATTAAGCCAGATTTTGGCACACTGACAACATCGCAGCTCATCAAACCTCAAACCTGAGGTGATTATGAGTATTGGGAACGACACATGGTCTTGTAATGTGACTTAGTTAACAACACATCCAAGATGCGCCACAACCATGATTCAACAAGACTAGCATGTCAGAATTTTTCCATCGTTGTCCTCTAGTTTGACACCCTCAATTACACAAATCACCAATAGTAGAGCATTTTTTCTTGTCTTCATATCATCATTTACCAGAGTGACATTAAAAAAAGCCTCTTCTTTTTCTCTCTCTGGGGATTTATGTGTAAATACAGCAATTTACTTGACATTTTATCACATCCATATGTCAAGTTCTATTTGAAGGAGAGCTGATCCATATTGTCCTCCTCCTGATACATCAGAAAGGGTCTATAATTGTTTCTTGTTTTGTTTTGTTTCTTCTTGTTGGAATAAAAGGCCGCTAGCATCACATAGAGCACTTATATGATTCTCTCTCTTTGACCCAACGACCTGTGAACTCACACAGTCACTGAAGCAGTGGTGACATCAGTAACAATGAGCGGTCAGGATCATAATTGTAGCGTAGCCAGGCTGGCAGCCAAGATGGGACAAGAGACTCGTCACGCAGTCTGACATGGAACCATTGTGAAAGACCAAAAGAATCTCATTGTCCAAGGCGGCCTCATAGAAATAATAAAAGTGCATAAGTTTCCACCAATCAAAGCATAAAAGAGAGCAAATACATGTTACCAACGATTACCTCTGACTATGGGGCTACTCAAAACTCAAATGCTACTGGCATGAATAACACAAGTATTTACAAACTGCTTTTCAAATCTTGATTCCACTAGATGTTTAGACAATGTATTTTGGTGGAGTTGCATTAAATATCCAATCTACAGCAGACAAATATTTGATGAGAATATAACTTATGGGAGGAAAGAAAGCCCTGACCAGGAAGTGGTCACAACACGAAGCTCCAGCTCTTCAAGACTGGTTAAAAACTGTTCATAACATTTACATCATGGAGGGCATATCATTTTCTATAAAGCTACAGTCAGAGAAATTCAAGGGCCTGTGGTCCAAATGGGTCTGATACATTTCTTCACAGGGGCCAGACTTGCTCTGACTGTTTTGATCTATTGCCATCTATACTGGACTACCAAAAGTTATTAATGTGATAAATGAATAAGTTTGGCATCCTCTGTTTGGATGTTTATGGTTTGTTCAAGTAAAATAAAAAGGAGAAATTAATAGGAAGAAATTTTGTCGCACAGGACTGTTTTTCTTGTATATTGTATTCACTGTTTATCTGTTGTATTTTGTGTGTGTGTATATGTGTGTGTGTGTGTGTGTGTACTTTGTTTTGGATTCTAGATTATGTTTGATCCTCCTGATCAGAATAAAGTTTTTTTAAAAAGAAGCAAGCAAAAATAATTTGAAAAAATTAATAGATGCTTGGTTTAAGCCAGATTAAAAACTTTCTAAAAGGCTTGTCTTAAGGACTAAATTAATGAGTATGTTCATATTAGGCTGTGGCTTGTTCAGCTCAGTGACAAATGCAAGAATGAAGCTGTTTTTGTTACACTTTGTTCTGCACTTGGCAGTGTACATCAACACAACTGTGCCTGAGCCAAGTAGAATATTATAAAAAAGACCAACCTGTTGCATTATGTTATAATCTTTCATCTGTCCCGTGTGTTCTTAGGATGACGATGTTAAAAATCAGTTGAAACTGTCTTTGTGTCTGTGGACCCCCACATTTTTAAAACCAGTAAAGATGTAATATGATTATGTGTGCTGCTAGCCTTAATCACAGGAGACAGGAGTCTAATTTCATTTTTATTCTGTAGCTTTAGTGTGAAATTTCTGTGGTGAGCTTTTACCTTCTATCACTCAATTAATCAATTGAATAATGATAATATCAGTCTTATTTCTACTCTAAACATGAATCCTTTGATGAAAATTGCTGGTACAGAAATAAACTCTGACTCCATTGATTCTTTGTTTTTGTCTCCAGAGTTTCCTGAGAAATCTGAGAGGATAAGAGCCGTTTATCAAAAGGTTGATGAACTTCCTCCTGCTAATTATAACACGTTAGAGCGACTCATCTTTCACCTTGTCAGGTATGAAAATATCTGTTACTCTCTGGTATCTGTAATTTTTTTTTTAACAACATAACAAAAACAAACAAAAAAGTTTTTTACAACTTCAGCATGGTTTTCAAAGTCCTGTACTCCTCATTAATGTAATCTGTGGGAATTAAGATCTTATGAGTCACTGGTTTCTATTTTATTTAGGGTTGCAAAGGAGGAAGAGCACAACAAGATGTCTCCCAGCTCTCTTGCTATTGTGTTCGCTCCCTGCATCCTTCGTTCACCTCTCACTGACGACCCTTTCCTCGGTATGAAGGATGTAGCCAAGACAACAACGTGAGTCATTATGCAAATTCTTTTCACTTCCCACTGGTTCAAGGAGTTTCATTATCTTTACTTAAATATCTTTCTTGCCTACTGGTAAAAGTCTGTCCCGGAAAAGTTCTATCAATTCATGGACATTTGGATGTGTATTGATTTCTGACTCTTGTGTGCAGCTGTGTAGAGATCTTGATCTCTGAGCAATTCAGACGCTACAACGAGAAGATGCAGAATATCCAGGAGTTGGAATACGCAGAGGCTCTGGCTGTCAACCAGCTCAGACTGAGGAGACAGAACACGGTGAGAGAAATCTACAAAATCAAACACCTCAGTCAAGTAGCCTCTTTCAGTAATTTGACATTGGAAGTTTGTCAGTACAGCTTTTTTTTGCAGGGATTTATGATTTATCAGGACAGCATGAGCCTGGCCTCGAAAATGTCAGAAGAATAATGAATCCACTGTCAATATATGTTAGATATCTGTGTCTGCCAGTGAGCAGAGTTTACAGTCTCATCAATCTGAGAATGGTAAAAGTGAGCAGTAAGCAATCCTTAACTGAAAGATGGCCTGGCTCTCAAACTGATGTTTCACATTTTTACTTTGTAAAGTTGTCCCTAAGCATTCTGTGCTGAGTGAAACCACTGTAAGGGCTGAAATAAAACTTTAATGACAAATTTCCCATTTTATGTCTTTAAATGTTATGCATTTTTAACTTTAAGGGCAAATATGAATTGAACTTATTCATTCTAATATGAATATTGCTGTTTTCTTTTTCATACATGACAAATTTACATTAGAATGCAAATAACATCTATTAATTAACCAACATCTATTGACATAAAAAGCATTTTAACCTTACTTATGTACATTTCTGTTCATACTTTGCAAATAATACACATAAACACTCATCAACTGGACCGGACCACATCAAGTTATGGGGGATGCAGAAACTTGCTACCCAACACACATGCTTAAGTTGACACAACTACAGCTACAAACTACAATGCTTTAAAATAGCTCTGAAATAATGAACATCTAAAACAAATTGATTGCTAACCTTGTTCCCCCAAACAGCAGAGTGCGTGAGCAGAAAAATCACAGTTTTAAAAAAATATATTTTTGGCAGATCTTTTTATACAGTTTTCACTGCATTTTTGCGGTGCGTCATTTTATATTACTTTTATATTACTACTGAAATAATCAAAGCCCTTTAGAATTAACCTAAAATAAGTCTTTTTAACTGAATGATGGGTGATTACACTAGAGGTGAGTTCACTTAAGAAAATCTGACCCCAAAGTCTTCTACTTTAAATAAGTGTGGATACAACCATAACAGACTTGGGTACCTTGCCTGAATCTGTTTGAAGCTTGAAGTCTCCTAATACAGCCACTGATGCCCAGCACTACTCTGATTTTGTGCAGATTGTTGAGAAGCCATCACAGCTGGATAATCCGGACCCAATACCTCCAGACGAAACAGAGAGGACCCTTATTGATAGGATCCGGTCCATTAAGCAGGAAAAGTAAGCTGAGATTTTTATTTTATTTTATTTCAAATCACTTTGTGTAATCAAATTTCCTTGTCAGTTAATGATATCTTGTGTTATTGGTTGAAGGGTGGACTTAGCATGCAGGTTACCTGATCTAGAACAGGACAACTCTGACAATGACAACCTGGACTCTTCATCGTCAATAAGCACAGAGAGTCTGGATCACCTGGACAGTCTGGACTCGGAAGGTCAGTAGGGAGGTAAGGTAATTTCACCTTCCTCTGGGGTTATGGATAAAGTTAAAGTTAATGTTCTGTATGGTGTTATTATTTCTTCCTTTGATGGTACATGGTGTATATTATTATTAGTGCTGTCAAACATGTTGATTAATTTCATTTAATCTCAGAATAAAAGATCAGAGAAAAACACACCAAAGATTATCTGTGCTTTTAATTTTTATTGTTTACATTTTAGCTTAGGGCCACCCACATCTCATCGACATCAGACATCTATTTTCATTTTCCACTGAATGTAAATCTTGTCACTTTCAGATACTTGTAAAAAGTTCCCTTACGGTTTAGAAATGCACTCTTTTAGCTCATTTTTAACTACTATTATCAAATTTAGCTGTTATGCAAACCTTCTCATGTTACGAATGTATAGGATTAATCATAATAATTATGAAGCTTGTCATTAATTAGATCAACGTTTTAAAGAGAGTGACAGCATTAATTATAATTACTCATGATACCTTTGTATTCTGGAAAGATAAGAATTAGTGCATGACAGAAATATTAAACTTAAGGCTTTACTATGCATGAAGCATGCTTGGTTGTTGGAAGTTGCTCTCCAAACAGGTTGTTCATCTGCATGTTATGGTTAAAGTCTCCCAACAGCTGATCTTTTAGCCCACATTCATGTGATCAAACCAATTTTTAAACAATTCAAAACAAAAGAAAACATGCCATTGATAGTGAAAAGCTATCAACCAGTAATGTGGTCGTGGGCATTCAGTATTTTCAGGTGACATATTGTTGATTTGTGGTAAACTGGAGCCATATTAAACATTTTGTGAGATGACTGACATGTTTCTCACAGATGCTCCAACGAAAAGTCACTCGACTTCTATGTCTGCCGGATGCCGGAGACCTGCGCATAAAATCAGCATGAAGTGTCGCTAAAATCAAATTAAAATATCCAGTTAAATTTCACAGTAAAATACTCCGTGTTGACACCAGACAAACGCCAGACTGTATGGGGTTACTGCTCACACCGTGTTCTAACTACCTGTGACACAATCAACATTAGCACCCTGATTTCACTTAGGGATAGTATTGAAATACAACAGATTTTAATGCTTCATTTCAGTACCCTGCCACCCCAGCACAGAAAGTTTCTGAAATTTTTGCCATCTGTATGCACTCACTTTATATCAGCAGAGCACGAACATCTTTTTAATGTTTTTCTGTGCATGCCGTGCATGCGTTTTCTTACAGCAGCCATAGTCACACTGAGTGCCACATTGACTTTATTGTCTCAAATGCGACATCAGTATATGAATTTTGCTTGAGCCTCTTACATAAAGAGGTGACACCCAATCCATTTTCTCAACCTTTATTTGATTGGCATCTTCTTAAGATATTTCACTAAAACTATTTACCCTACCAAGACAGCTTTTATTCACTTGCTGACTTTAAATCTATTTTTTTATTTGCTTAAAAATATTAATTCAGGTACTGCTTAGGCACCAGCACAGTTTGAAAACTGTTGATTTTTCCCCAGTAACAGAAAAACCCAAATAATGCCCAAAACTTATTACACTGTTACTTATTGTGGTAGATTGGTGGCATGAGAGCCATTCGGTGCTGTTCAGTGCATCAAAACATAATGTTTTTCCTCCGTCAACCCCCTTGTTATTTCCCTTTCTGTTGCTTATGTTGAGATTGTTCGAGAGACAAGGAAGAGGTAGATGGTAAGGAATAAGGAGTGTCTGACAGGAATATTTCCTTTCCACTTTCCTCACTCAACAGTTTGTTAGTTTGTTTTACAAACATGAAGCCTAAACCTCAGACCTGTCAAAGGCTGACCAATACAAAGAACCACACTTCTGTTTGTCCGCTGTCAAAATACAAGTGCTAGATGTCATACTATTTACTCACAGGCTAACAGAGTTAAACACTATTTATTACCAGTATATCAATGGCAGTTGAGATTATCTGCATTTTGACGTGTTTCCCTCTTTTGCTCCATGTTTTATCTCATCAGGTGATCCGTGTGCGTGGAGGCTCATTTTAAATGCCACATATCACAATGATCATCCTAAACCCATAGTGCTCAACTGGTTCAGGCTCAGGATCTACCACCAACTTCTTAATGAGAAACTACATCCCAACTTTGCTGTATTTTTTTTTTTTTCAACCAATCAGATTTATTTAATGAAAATTAGTGTAGTTTGGACCTAAGACAGTATAAAACATATGACAGAACTAAGAAACAGTGCAAAACATGTTCAAGAAGTGCCTTGTAGACCTTCAGATTTTTCCCAGGCACAAAATCCTGGCCCTCTGAAATAGCTCAACAATCTGCTTTTGGGTCTTGACCCACCAGTTGAGAACCGCTGTCTTAAACTGCAAATGCAGGACAGCCTTGGCAACAAGCTGCTGCAGAAAATTATTAAACTAGAATAGAACAATAAGCTTCAGTTTTTCCACAAGACATCACAACTTAATCAGTAGGGACATGCCAGTAGACACACTCTTTTTCTGCCTCTCTTTCACAGATGTTCTTGCAAACACAATCATTGTCACAAAAAAGCAGCAGTTGTTCTTTGGCAGCTGATGTTTATTAGAATAACTAGCCCAATAAAGTTCACACTGGCTGTTTTTGTTTACTTCCCCATAAAAAAAGCATTATTAAACTGCTATGGTGTCTTGAGCTTAACTGTGTGCTACACAATAAGATTATAATGAAAAAAAACGTGAAAATCTGTGGTTTCTGTTAACAGGAAAAGCAGCCATGAGATTGAAAACCCAGAAACCGGACTGCCCACCCAAACCTCCTGACCTGGCAAGGAGAGTCAGGACTCTTATGGCTCAGTCAGATGATGAACACCGAGAGTTCACACCAGGACAAAAAACAGATGACAGCCAACCCATGTGTTTCCTGCCTAGCAATGACAGCCCCTCCCCACCAGACAAGCCACTCAACACCAGAAAGACCATTAGCGGGAGCTTTGATAATCTGGATATCCCTTACATTGATGAGGACGAAGATTTAACATGAGCGTCAGACAAGTTCTAATTATTGAATATTCTCAAGCATGTGTTAAAAGACTCTTTATGTCAAAAAAGAGAAACTGTGCACTTTGTTTTATGGACTTTCCCATGTGTCAATGCTGCTATGGAAACAAAGTGCTTGAGAATGTATTTGTATTTAATGGGAGATCGTACAGACTGTCCCTTCTGGGTGTTCACAGCAGATCTGGACCCGAGAGCAAGGACAACTCAGCATCTTTTATCAAGCCATGATACTATGTGTGATTTTAATCAATCTTAGAACATGTTTTATTATGGGGAGGTGTTTTCAACCAATGTAGACAAAAACAGGACTACATGATGAGGGGCAATCGAGGACAGAAGCACCTCTTCGACTAGAGGACTTTATTCTAAGCTGAACCAATGTGGTATTCATGGGAGAGTTTGGTGTTTTGCAGGAGTAAAAAACAAAACATTACCAAGTGTACCATAAAATGATAATCATGGCGATCCTCCATTGTACAGAACAACTTTAATGTTGTGCTCTTATTGAGTGCATTTTATGTCTTTAAAATGTTTCTCTGCTTTTGATTCCTGTGGCACAAATCACTGCTGTGACTGACTGTTAATTCAGATCACCTGTAAACACAATGCTCATAATGCTGCCTTTAAGACTGACTGAAAAAAATCTCCTGTCACTTTTTTATGGTACTGAAAGGCAGTACACTTTCACCAAGTAAACATTTAGTTTTTCTGTGCATGTCTGTACATTTATAAGGGCTAAGAATAATGCTTATTTTGGTGAATATTCTCAAAGTTTGGTTGCCCCAAACTGAAATAAACTGACCATTTTCAAATGTCTCTTACTGTAATACAAATAACATTTTATATGAAAATTTACGATAAAATAAGGTGCATTTGACAGCAGCAAGTCTCTTAATAGTATATTCTGGTCAAAGTTTTGCTTAAAAATTAGTTAAAATGCACAAAAGATGGAAGTGTGATTATCAGACATCTTAAAAAGATATTCTAAAGCCCCATCACATCAAAAGGAGCCAGCTGATGTGGTTCAGGCATTTGACTGGGGTTTTTCCTTGTTGCTCCCTGAGGAGGTCTTCCTGGGAGGAGACCCCAGGGTACACCCAGGACATGCTTGAGGGATTGTATATCCAATCTGGCCTTGGAACGCCTTGAATCTCCCAAGAGGAGCTGGAAAACATTGCTGGGAAGGGAGATTAATGGGGTTGACTTGAGAAACTGCTGCCATTGTGACTCAGTGGAAGAAGATGGATGTCTGGAGATCATTTTAAATGATTTTAAAGGTTTACTTTTTTAGCTTTTTGCCTTTATTTTGAAAGGACTGGACAATGGACTGTGTAGGAAACCAGGGAATGATATGCTGGAAAGGAGCCACATGTCTGATTTGAGCCTGTGGGGGTTGTTTAGAAGTCCAGCTTCTGTGCATGGAGCATGATTTAAGCCCATATGTGCCCCCATGTACAATGAGATTAAATACACTTGTTGCATGATATGTTAGGCCCTCCTCACACACAATGACCTTTGAGTCAATTTCAGATATCACTAAACTGTAAACATGAGGAAAACATGTCAAAATCAGCCAGAGCTGCTACCACAACAGCATGCCAGAAGGCCTAATGCATTGGAACATGGCAAACAAAAATATTTCTGTTATTTTTTTTTTAATTTCTGATATATTTTTCAAACTCTTCAATAAATTAGTGTCTATAATTAACTGTAGTTTAATTGTAAAACTTTCTTTAGTGAACATCAAATACTCTGTGCATCACACTAAATCTTAAATTGGCTTTTATTCTGTTAGCTCATGGAATTTTGGGATGCACGATCATATCAGCAAGATATTGATATCGGCAGATATTAGCTTGTAAAATCTGAATATCGGCATCAGCAGTTATGAAAATTTCTGTTGATATTTACAACCGATATATTGGCCATACATGTCTGCAGTATTGTAGCCTTAAATATAAGAACACAGATGTACCATCAGATATAGGTGATAGTACACACTCAAGGAGGCCCATAGTGGGCTGTGAACATTTTGAATGAAGCCACAGATGTCACAGCAACCAGACTGGCTCCTCTCTTATCTCCTTTTGGCTCGTCTCTTTGCTCCTTACAATAAAAAAGCATGTATTTATCAGTATCAATATCAGCTCAAATCAGCTCAGAAATACTGGTTAACAATTATTGACAAAAATCCAATATTGTGCAATTCTAATAAAATCACACATTTTTTTTAAATTTTGGTTTAAAAATGTTTATTTTAAACTACTAACACTAGTGTGAGCTATATGTTTGCTCCTCTCATTTAAGTGTCCAACAATATGTAACAGTTTAAGCATCTGGCAGCGAGAATAAAATTGTTGTAGCCTTGAGTGTAACCAAAATTGCCCATACCTTATGTAATATCAACGAGGGCTATATTTTTGATTTTTTTTACTATTTTCTGTAAAATTACTTCCGATTGAAATATTTTGATTTATATTCTAATTAAGGAAAACTTTAAGTTGCAAATTTAAAGTATTTAAAGTGAGCCCAACATATGGAGATATATTGACTTTATTGGAGTAACATCTGTGTCTTAAAATGTGTATATTGTATAAAGAAATTAAACTTTTATCCAATGATCACACTTTCTTGTCTGTTTTGGAATATAGATTTTGCCCAGATTTACTCCTAACTGGGAGTTTCATTCATTGACCTTTTAAATAGAACCCCGCATGTTGAGACATATTGACTTTTACATTAAATCGTTTTTTTTATATGTGCTTTAACAGTGTCTAGGTTTCTACATTTTCAATTAAATAAAAAAAAAATTGATTCACTAGTAGGCTTCCATGTTTGTGTGATATACTCTGGGTAGTGATATCATCCAGCCAGTGGCCACATTGTTCTTGTGTCTATGGCGTTTTATCTTAAAACCTTAACTGACTGCAATGCAGATGAGTAAGGTGACTGCAATCCAAAAGATGTGAGAAAAACAATGCAGCATGATGAAATCAGCATGCACTGCACAAAAATTGGCAAACAAAAGATGAATGTATTTTTCAAATTTACCTGAAAATCTAGAAACCCAGACACTGTTAAACACATAAAAATGATTTAATGTAAAAGTCAACATGTCTCAACATGTGGGGTTCAATTTAAAAGGTCAATGATTGAAACTCACAGTTATGAGTAGTTCTGGGCAAAATCTATATTCCAAAACAGACAAGAAAGTGTGATTATTGGATAAAAGTTCATAAAAACCACTATAAATTCCAGGTGCTCTCATTCATTATTATTCCTACAAGGTATAAACCCTAGACCCAAGCAAAAATGAAACTTTTAAACAACCATTTTGTCTTAATCTTTTTCAACCCTCAAAATTTGTATATTAATTAACCGGGGCTGTTTCTATATGAAACATTCATAATGTGCTACAAAGTTTGCTATTCAGGAACAAAAGACTTTAATTTCTCCTCATAGCGCACTGTAGTTTTAGCTTTTAGACACACCCTGTGGCAGATTTCCTGTACTAACGGTTTCACTTTGAATCATTTTCACATCATTTCCCAAACATCCAAAAGTCTGTGGGCCTCAACCTTATCTGGTATAAAATGTGTGTATGGATATTACTTTACACATTTCTTTTAAGTAACCTCCAAAACTAATGTTGCAACATGAAATGAACTCATATGCTTCTGGTTTAACCACAGTTTATGGTAATTTGGTTAGAGAGAAAGACCTTGTGTTTGTATCTATGAGAACCAACCTGATATCAAAGGTTTTAAAGTATGTAGTATCCCTTTTAACAGCGACACTATACCACACATTTGTCTTATCTTTCTGGTTCCTGTACATAAACATTGTTTCTGGTGTGGCTAGTGAAATTGTACTCTGCTTTCCAAATAATGTGGTTAGTCACAGTTAATTCATGATTTTACAAGGAGGGCAATTACATTTTCATAAAGGTACAGGAAGGTTTGGATTGCTTTTCCTATTATGTACAGAATCATCATTTAAGAACCACATTTTGTATTTACTTGGGTTATCTTTGTCTAACATAGATTTGTTTGATGATCTGAAAAATGTAAGTGAAACAAATATGCAATAATAATTATAACAATGATAACCTGGAATCTGAAAGTCATATTGTTACACAAGTCATATTGTTATCAAAGCAAATAAAGAATAAATATAGACTATAGAAAGAAAGACTATACCTCCAGAATGTTTCTTAAAAATTGGAAATCCGGACTTCAGGGGGTTTTATATGTGTTATCTGTAAAAGAGATGTGGATGTTAAAACCTAACATTTAAATAAAACATAATATTTAAATAATTAAAGGGGCAGTAGATGTAGATGCTAACCAGTCGATATAGTCTCTTTTCTGTAAGTGGTTTTAGTCTTTTCAACCAATGTAGATCGAGCTTCTAGAAATATGCGCTGATATTTTCAAGCACTTTTAGAAGGGGAGTTTTCGAAATAAAATATTTTAAAAGTTTAAGGTTCTGTTGGCCCGTTTCGTTCGTTGAAGTGGCTGAACATCATGTACACTTTCTTCATAAACACAACCATTCTCCTTTTACGGCATTTCCTCTGTGTACACATCGAACCCGCGGTGTGGTGTTCTCAAATCACCGTGTGAGGATCAATAGCACAAGGTTTTTCTCAACCAATCAGACGCACGGAGTGTAGTTTCCGTACATTGGTGAGCCAATCGCTGAGCAGAATTGTACTGGAAGGGCGGGTCAACTTTTGGTTCAGGAAGACGGGTTGCAGTGAGGTGGGGAAGAGAAATCATCAGTTAGCCTGCTTCTAGCTGCTTGTAGCCGAGGTGTTATGAGCGTAGTGGCTAAAATCAGTAGATTGTTTTACTTTCGATAGGTGGAACGATGACCCTCTAACACCAAGAATGGACATAAGTTAACAATGACGGGGGAGAAAAAGAAGAAAAAGCGGCTGAACCGCAGCATTCTTCTTGCAAAGAAAATTATAATAAAAGATGGAGGAAGTGTGAGTTAAATATTTATTTATCTTCGTTAACTTAGCTTGCTACTGATGTATACTGACTTTCAGCAGCTGAAGTTAGTTATCAGTTTTGTTTATTTGATTAAAATGCAGCAGTTAAAGCAGTATTTGTTCATGTCTTTCTGCCCTCGATGGCTGGCTCCGGCGAATAACGTTAACCGTTAGCTGGGTCCACCTTTGCTAACAGGCTACCTAGCTAAGCTAATGTTAGCGGCCTAGCTGTGGTTTACACGTCAGCTCAGGTAACGCTAGCTGGCTAATGTCAACGTTAGCTTTGTTTTTCTTCCCTGATAACTCGCACTAATGATTCATTTGTGCTGTATACCAAACCATCAAAAGATGCGATATTGAAGCGCTACATCCCGTTTTTTTTAGATCTTTTGTAAATTTTGTTAGATAGAGCATCGTTTAGAGGCACTAACTGAGGCTAGCCTCACATTAGCTCACTAGCATATGTGTTTAATTGGGGTTATTTTTACTGCGATACGATAAATAGTTAACATCTTTACCCAGCTTTAAGCTGCTTGCGTGTGAGCGGGCTAATTGTTTACTAGACATTGCACGGTAACCTGCCAGGCAATGTAAGAAATTCTTACTTCATTGTGGTTTGTAAATGGGCAAGGCAGTTAAATAGAGTATGACAGCGTTGGGTTTAACACAGGCAAACACATCTAAGTCAACATTTCAGCACAAACTTTGACTGCCACTGCTACCTGTGCTAACGTCAGGTGTGTAGCATGTGATAGCTGTTAGGAATATCGTGCTAATTATTGCGAAATATCCTTCTGGTGTAGTTGTTTGTGCCACACTTTGTCCATTAAATCAGAGCCAAAGATTCCCCAACTGGAGGAAACTAACTTACTCAAAAGGCAGATTAAATATTCATCTAACACATCAGGGATCTTGTATTTTTGGATCCTTAAGATGTTTGAAGTGATGATGGCTCCTAATTAGGCTTTGGCAAACAGCGATATGCTGGACTGTTATAAATACTGAGAGGCACCGGTGCTGGTTATGTAATCAGTTGGGGAGCTATGTCAAACATGCTGGATATCCATATGAAAACACAAGCTTGTGATAACAATGAAGAGAGACAGAAACTGTTGTTTTTCCTTAGTGTTTTTGCTATGATCAATATGACTTAGTTGTGCCAGTGCCCTTTTAAACACTTCGCATGATCCAGCTCTTTTTACAAATAGTTCTTGATTTCAGAAAGTTGTTACTGCCTTATTTATATTGCTGCTGCAAGGCCGGACTTGATCAAATTTATAAGATATATCAATGCATGTTTTAAATTAGATATAAGGTAAGATGGTGTTGTCTATATTGTTACAGTTTATGTTGAGTAAAAAACATCAGAGGCCTAATGCTCAGTGAAAAGATATACTGTAAGAACAAAAGTATATACTTATTCACAAGAAGATAATCTATTTGAAATGTTTACTGACATGTGAAAGGATCATCTTCATGAGAATTTCTTTATATATTTTTTTCACACAAATATTTGGACATTGTGCAGCTGACTGTTTATGAAGGTGCCTGTTAGGGATGTATCGACACATCAGTATTGGGCCAGTTTACAAACCTCAGCAATTAATGTTAAATGATTGGGGTGTACACTGTCGGATTTTGTCAGTACTTACTGATATATACACTTCTTTTTTTGTTGTAAAAAACAAGTGTCTCCACTGAAGAAAGAGTCTGAGTCAAGCGGAGCTCAGATAGGAGCAAGGTAGCCGTTTATGTTTGAGGCTTCATTCAAAATGTACACACAATGGGCCTCCTTGAGTGTATAGCACTCTAGGCAACCACCTTTACTTGATGGTAAAGTTGTACATTTACCTATATTTAAGACCAATATATGACATACACTGTCAATATGTACGGGTGATACATCGGTTGTTAAAAGAAGTTTTCATATCTGCCTATGCTGATATTTATTTTCTAAGCTAATACCTGCCGGTACTAATAGGGTAGGGTTAGGGTTAAACCCTAATGCTGATAACATTGTGCATCCCTGATGAATATCGGTAGCCAGTGTTTATCTGTATGCAACATAAATCCAGTACTGGTAATCTGGTGTACCTAACTGCTGAATGAAATATTTTTTTTTTACAGGGCAGAAGAAGTCAGACATTTAACAAACTGATTTGTTTTCATTCAGGGTGTAACAGCCCACAGAGGTCATGGTTCAATTTGTTGGGAACAGGACTCAGTTAAATATCTCTTGTTTATTTTATATATATACATATATATATATATATTTATACATTATTTAGAGTAAAAATATTTTTGGGACTATCGCCTTTATTTGGTTAGGGCAGCTGAAGAGACACAGGAAACATGAGGAAAGAGAGTGGGAAGAAGACATACACTAAATAGTGCTGAGACCAGGATCCCACCACCAGTCTGTCAAGGACTAAAGCCTCTGTATATGGATGCCTGCTCTACCCGCTAAGCCAAACCAGCGCCCTGTGAAATTTAAAATAATTTTAGAAACAGCACAAAACAAAACTATGCTAAATATCATGTATATTACATGTGCAGTCTCATCTTGTTAAAGACAAGCGAGTGTAGGATTTATTCTAGTTAAATCACCTGTTTCAACTGCTACGCTCAGGAAGACGGTTCAGGACAATAAGAGCCAAAACTAACAGACTGAAAAACAGCACATATCCCAGAGCAGTTATAATAATAAATGATACTTGCACTAAATGGAACTGCTCGTCCAGTGAACGGAACTTCGCATAATTTTGTTGTACTTGTGCACAATTACAATAAAGATTCTGATTCTGATTGCTTGTGTGGGCCAGTTATGGACCATGGAGTGGTTTATACAACCATGGGAAGGGATGAGATGAGACTCAGCACTTTAAAGACACAGTTGAATACTCAGTACTCAGTTGGTAGAGCAGTTGCCAACGTACAGAGGCCACAGTCCTCCATTATTGTCTGTGATTCCTGATCCTACCACTGTCGGTGCATGTCTTACTCAACTCTGTCCCCATGATTTCCCGTCTCTCTTCAGCTGTCCTATCAAAATAAAGGCAAAAGCACCAAAAGTAATCTTGCAAAAATGTAGTAGCATCTGTGTATTGGACTGATTCTGTTTTCCCATCCGGGGGCTTTTTAAGAAAACAGAGAGAAATTGAGGAGTGGGATAAGTAAGGCTGGTGTGGAGTCTGCTCTTGCTTGTTTCTGCTGCACACCACTTTTCTTTCTGTTTTATATAGCTTACTAGCAGTTAGCATGGTTATGAGCAGTACTGCCACTTGGATTAAGATGTGCATTCTTTGTGGAGGCAATGTGCAATTCCCTTTTTCTGTGTTCAGATATATTTGTTGTGTGTCGGTGTGCACGAACTGTGACATCCAAACATGATGGCTCAGGACGAATACAGTTACTGTACACACAGAGTTTACATGGTCAAACCCAAGAGAGTATGTTGGGAAAGTGGGAGTCTTACACCAAAATGCAATGATAAAAAATATTGTTGTCAGCAGTTTGTTGAGTTGTTTTTTTCAAACATGGGTAATAGCCTAACTTTCACAATCGGTGCATCTCTCGCCCTCGTGCAATTTGGCATGTCTTTGCTGAAATCTAAATATCTTAGTATTAAGATAATAAATGCTAAGATATGGTTTATGGTCTATATTACCCAGCCCTGGGCCTGACCACTTAGCCATTAAGATTTGCCACTCATCCAATCTGATCATCTAACAGGCTCGGATGCTTTCTTTCTAATAGCATATTATGAGATCAACAGATGTAGCAGATCATTGACTCAGTGGAGAGGAAGTTGCAACAACCTTGTTATGGGACTGTTACTGATAGTTCCTCATTTTTCTTCAGTAAATACTTTTCACAGGAAGGAGGAGGGAGGGGAGTTCCACAGTTTTGGGGTGACGTACAAACCTAAAGACACTTTTCCGAGTTGTAATGGTTTCATCATCTCCATGTGGGGAAGTGACAAACCACAGCAGTGTGTAAACTAGCAGCTAGCGCCTTTTTAAAGGTGGCTCTGGCCTACATTACACTCTACAATTATCACACCTTGCCGTGTTTCCGGCAAGAGTACCTGCTTCGCGTCCAGACTCTTCATTGTATTTTCTCTTCACCACAGAGTTTTTTAGAGTTATTTGCTTCATTAAAGTGGGTTTCATACAAATATCAAATGTTTTTTGTCCCCCTTGTTCAGCTTAAAGCTCAGGATTGAGAATGACCCATTAAATTGAGACAGAATCTGTTTGAATAGTTTGTTTTCTGTCTGTAAATTTATAAAAGCTTTACTTTAATACTGGAGCTTAAAAGATACACCTATGGTTTTGTTGTTATGCTTCACTGTCGGTGCATTTACTCCCTCTCTACAGAATTCATATGTAATTAGAGTAAGAGCAATATAACTAATAGTACAGATGATATGATGTGAACAGCTTAACCTTGTCACGCTCCCAAAATGTTGTAATTAGACTAAGTCTGATTGGATTAATAGAGCCACAGTGTTTGCCTGCTTTTAAATTAGTCTTGGCTTGTAAGAAGCTTAGTCACATTTGTTTTGGGATTTTGAAACTGTGCAACACTGCAGAGCTCAGGGTTGAGGCATAGAAATTTAGTCAAAGCAAACCACTGACATCTGATCAAACGTTTAGTTATATTTTAAAATGATGCTCTCTGTTAGTTGTCAGTGTATTAAATGCTTCCCCTTTAAACTGTATCCTTTCTGTGATAAGGATCCAGATTCTGATTGTTTGTCACCATGGAAAGTAACCCTGAGGGAGTTAAATATGAATAATGCAAATTCTTCATTCCAACATTTCCCTCTGTTTATTTACATCAGTCAAATAGTGTGTGTGGATGTCAATCTGTTTAGTATTTATTGTGATTGACCTGTGAGTGGCTTTTCAAAATCACATTGTGAAAATTTAAATTGGAATTTCAGTTCCAAAGCAGTGTTTTTTATCAATCACATTTTATTAAAGATACGTTTGATGTGCCTTATAATGAGGGTAAAACATAGAAATACAAGAATTAGCAACATGAGTAAAACATATACCCAGCATACTGTGCATAACATTATATAGTAACAAAATGCTAAAAAAAATTACATACAATCAAATAAAAGCCATTAACATCTAAATTGCATTTGTATTGTTTTGTTGTTCTGCATTTTGGTCGATGCAATTTTTGATGCTTTGATACTTCTCAATATCACGTGTTTTAAAAATATTTAGTCCCAGATTTTCTATTGACTGAAAATGTCAAAAAGTACTAAAGAAGAAAGGAACTGCTGAACTTAAGCCCCTTTTTTTTAACCCAAAGTTGCTGAGAGCGATTCGTAAGCTGTGGTGCTTCATTCAGATTCTCAGGTTAGCGAATAGTGCCTTATCTCAAGTCCGTAAAAGGGATGTTTGTGTTTATTATATAGTGACTGAAAGCAGATGACACTGTCTGAATTGCCTCAAATGTAGGCATTTTTTCAGGAGTGAAATATTGTTGTTTTGTGCACTTTAGACAGTATGTTGGAGATTTTTAGTAATCATCCATCCATCCATTACTTACACTGCTTATTCCATTCAGGGTCACAGGGAATTGAACCAAGCAGAAGTGGTTTATTACACAAAACTGGCGGCCAAGGACTGCTTTTATTTTGGCATTTAAAGAGATATCAATCCACTACTATTAGGGGTGCATGATATCAGAATGTCACAGATGTTCAATATTTAGATACAAATGCATTCATTTCCACTACTCCCAATATTGATACTGATATATAAACATAGTTCTGACTGAAACTTCAGTCATTAAAACTCACTTTAGAATTTAGCTCAGGAATGACAAGACTTCAGCTGATGTAGGTCTGTTGGTTCTGCTTAAAACCCAATAGACTTATTCATACATATGGACAAGCAGAATTTTTGGTATCATATATTACCATTATCCATACTGATATTAACCTAAAACCTCAGTCTTTAAAAACACAATTAAAGTTTGAGTTCTATCAAAATTCAGTCCCAAAAACACACTTTCAAGTGGTCGAAGTGATGATGGATAAAGAATTTAGCTGAAGTAGGTCCCATATGAACTTATTTGTTCATATGGCCAATAATATTGGTTGTAGATATGAGCAGAAATGTTTACATTTATCGATATTGGTAATTCACCTTTTAAGCTTATATCTGCTGATACCGTATCATGCCTGATATGTATCATGCATCTCAGTTTCAATGTCAGTACTGGTACCATGATGACTTTATTGTGCATGCAGAACTACTGTAGAATTTTTTGAAATTCTGGTATCCTGACCAGGGCTGCACAAGAAATCATTATGGTATCATTATCTAGAGTTGTGTTCAAGACCACACTATCCAAGATCAAGACAAGAATAAGACTTTTGGGGGTCGAGGCTGAGTCAAGACCAGGACAAGACCCAAGACCATAAAAATCAATTAAAAAAACATGACAAGGTTGAACAGTTAAAGAGCATTCTCTCTTTAAATTTAGTTTTCTTTTTTAATAAATTTGACAGATAAAAACAAGGTGTTTGCAACTCTTTCAAAGCACAACACGCAAAAATCTCAAATCTTGACAAATTTGTTCAACTAACTTGTAAAAAATAAATCCTTGTATGTTTTTAAAAGTCACTGACAAGTCTGGAATTAACTTAAATATCTGAAAATGAGATGTTTATCTAGATTTGTCAGGTGAATGGCGTCTAAAGTAAGTGTTCAGAAGTATTTCTGAGTAGAGATAAGATGGACTGATGTCCAAGTTTTTGCAGGTGTAACAAATGTTGCTTAGGGAAGTCTAAGAACAGTAGATCAGTGCTGGTCTCAACCAGTCTCGATGTAAAATTTGGCCAGTCCGAGACAAAACCAAGACATTCAAAATGTGGTCCTTAGACCGGTCTCAAAACCAAGACTGTTCTCGAGTACTATAACACTATCGTTATCACAATATAAGCATTTATAATGAACTAAATGTATCTCTGTAAATAAGAAAACAATGTAATATTTAAGAGGTTATGTGAAAGACTGCTTCATTATGATGTAGGAACTGCTACTGGACACTGGCGTCCTTTTGTTACATGTTATTCACGTTTTGTTCTGCTTACTTGTGATGGACCACGATTATTCTCTGCCTTCATTCAGTTAGATTGCCCAAAATAACACAGAACTCTACCCACCCCACTCCCTGTAATGTTGTGGCCCCACTAGGTCAAGGAGAGACCAGATCTGCTGCTCAGTGCACCCGACCTCCAATGGTTTACTTCTTGTTTTGAGTCAAGGGCTGTATTCAACAAAAGCTGGGCTCTATATGATGATTTACTTTACAGTAAACCGGTGCTTTGTTTTCACTGATGAATTTATTAAAACAATGGAGAAAAGCTGTTAAAAGTGGCCTTCCTGGTTAATGTTGTCACAAAGTTTTCTGGGATCGCCTGGAAGTGCAGATCTAACAGCTTTTTCCCTCATTATGTGAATTGGTTTGCTGTGTACTAGTAAGTAAATACACTTAATAGAATCTGTTTTTTTATTAAACAGACTTAAGTAAGCAGTGGAGGGAAGGGGAGCTAAGCAGCACATCTCTACTAGTAATCTTTCATTGTTGTTTAAAAGAGAATTTACATACATTTGACACATAAAGAACAGCACAAGTGACAGAAAAACTGAGTTGGAGAGTTGATAGGCACACGCTAAATCATACATTTTCTAGTATCATGCAGCCCTAATCCTGACAGCCCCTTTTCTAAATTGAGCACTGTGAAGGCTTAGTCAAAATTTGTCTGTTAGATAAGAGAAATAACTCATCTCAGGACAGCCCCACATTTTATGTTTGATCTGTTAATGTGTTACCATTAAGAGGGACTTGGATGTATTGATGTAGTAATCTTTGTAGCTCCTCAGTTCTTCATATTTCTGTTTGTGTCTCCTTACAGCCTCAGGGAATCGGTGAGCCAAGTGTTTACCATGCTGTGGTGGTCATCTTCCTGGAGTTCTTTGCATGGGGTCTCCTTACAACCCCGATGCTCACGGTAAGCCCTGATGCTCACACCGTTATGCAAGCTGACATAACGGTTTGTAATATATTCATCCACCCACACCTCTGTTCTCTGGAAACCAAGCCAATGAGTGTCTTTTTCCATTGACTGGAACTACACAAGGCCCTTCAGTGTCCATGACTGATTAAATTCCTAATCAAAAGAGCAAGGCCCTGAGTGACGCAGGTTTTTTATGTATGTTTGCAAATGTTTTGCCAAGTGCTAATGGATTGCAAAATATGAAAAGAGCATCAAACTGCTGTATTGTTTGAGCACAAGTTCTTTGTTAAACAGGCTTATGAGGGGGGACGCTGGTTTGTGTTGTCGACCACAGCACGGATGCCTGCCAGGCAAACGCGACACATTCACCTCAGCAGAAAAGTGTGGTTTAGTTATCTGCTGCAGGCAACTCCAACATAATTTGAGGTTTTTTTCATTCCAAAATGTTGGCTCCAGAAAGTCACCTGTCGGTACTTAAAAACTACCCCAAACTTTCCTGGAAAACAGATCTCATTTTTAAACAAACGGCTGTGATGACTCATTAGGATAATATGCTTTACTTCATAGCAGCAGGGATTGTGTATTAATAGTTTTCCTCTTTCTGGCTGTAGCTTTCTAATGTTTGAGCCAAGTTCTTCAATTCCTCCCCCTTTTTTTTCTTAAACTACACATATTTCCCTACCAGCAGGGATACCTGTGGGTAGGAGCTGGTGTTTCAAACAAATGACGAGCAAACATCTGCCAGCCACATGGTGTAAACAGGCTTAAGCAATGCATGCTTCTCAGCAGTGTCTTGTTTGAAGAGGTGGTTGTATGTGTAACTGTGAAGCGTTAATTACTGGGGGTGTGTTTCCGTCAAGATCCCTGGGTGGAGGCAGGATTTGCATTTTGGACTAATCAGAGGGCACCGGAAGATGAGAGGGACTGCTTCACTGCTCCCAATGAGCGCTCTGCTTCATTAGTATCCAGCAGCAACAGTCCTCACTGAGCATTCACAGTCTGTGCGTGTTGGGTAACTGACTCCCAGAGGAACAGAGGGGATTCTTCTTAGCAATGCCATGAGCTTAACAATACTCACAAACAATAACCAGATCCTGTGGTTCGGTCTCTGTCCCTCCACATACCCTAAATTAAACCAAGGCTCAGTGTTCTGCTCTGTGTCAGTGACACTTGTACTCTGCACCACTCTCTGCACAGTGATGTTATGGACTTTGAACTGAACATCCCATCGATTTTTAACTCTGTGATCTACACTTTCACCTCCTTTTGGTAGAGAAATGCAAAGAGAAAAGAATACACTGTCCAGTGGAGTATCCTTCAATACTTTCAGTTTTTTTTATTTGTGAAAAGGCACAAGAGCACTAGGTGAGGAAGCAGAGTTTAACGTGCCATGTCAGAAAAGATGTTTCACATATCTGTTGCATAGGATATTTTACTCATTCATATGGGCAACAGCCCATACATGGTGTTTGGAACGTTAAAAACACTGCTTGGAACCCAGTGCCACTTTTTGCTATTTTGGTCAGCCTGTATTAGTTATGAAAAAATACATGTAGATTCTCAAACTCAAGATATAGGCTTTTCAGGACAGCCTGGACTATCAGAGTATGTGTGCTGCAAGGATGTCAGATGAGTTTTATGACTACAAAGACTCAGTAAAAGAAACAAAATTGAATCTCATAGAACTTTATAAAAATCCCACCCAGATCAACCACAAAGCCTTTTCACATCTGTGTTTAGTTCCCACAGGCCTTGTCTGTCAGGAGAAATAAATAACTTGCAAACAAACATGCAAAAAAACTAAAACAGATTCACATTTTGCACACGTGGTATTCCAGTGTGTACAATATACAGAAATCCCATTTTAGGAATGCAAACTTCCTCTTTTCTTTATTTGGGCTGTTGCGTACTAATTTTTCTTACCTTTACAACCTGACAAATTACTGTCTTGTCTCTTGTTGATCTTTGGCTGTCCCTGGTTTGGTCGCTACCACCAAGAAAACAGTAGAAGAAGAAATTGGAACATTATGATTGGCCAACAGGCTAAAAGGAAGTTGTTGAGTGTCACTTCAGGTGTCAAAATGGAGAACTGATAGCTACACTGCTAATTTTTTTTATCATGAAAATTGTAATAAAGAGCCATATAATTCTGGCTTTAGCAATGTGGATTTGTGGTATCAAAGCTTTGAATAGACACTGCACTTAGGGCCTGAATTAAAACTGTTCTGTAAGGCGTATAAATGCCAGGAGCCGGCTGTAGGTCGACAAATAGGTAAGCTCCCGATTGCAGTATTCTCCATAGAGATCAGTCTTATGGTTCATGAGATATGAAAAACACGTGATACTGCTTGGGATTGTCGGCGATCCTTCAGGGTTGAGAGGGTTGAACTACATAATGCAAGCTAGACTGGCAGCTGTTATTGTTGTTCACTTAAGTAACACCAGTTTTTAACTCGAACTCTTGCTGAAGCCAGTCAGTAAGGCTACTTTCTGGTACATACTGGTTACTTACTCCTTTTCCCCTCATTTGGTGAAACTCATCCATGAAACAGTAGCCACTGTTTACACCTAATGGAGTGCAGTTTTTATGAACAGAGTCCTCAGTTTAGATCAAGAAGTAATGGAGGTCAGATGAGTTAAGCACTGCGTCTCTGCTCATCATGTGTTGTTACTGATTTGATTGAGACCCTCCTGGCAGCAAACCTGCCATGCTGTGTAATAAAGAAGTAGTAAAAACCTTTAACCTTTTGAATTTAGCCCCTTAGTTAGAAAATGTAATTGCGACCCCTCCCCCCAATACTGCAATTTGATAAGCAATTATTCCTTAACTTTTTTTAATTCCTAAACCAGGGCTGAACAAATCTTTAAAAATGTTGAATTCTGATGAATTTGACTCTTATTTAAAATGGGATATGAATTGTTGCATTTCCTGTTTTTTTTTTTTGTCCTACTTATGTTTTATAAGAAAAAATACAAAAATTAAGAAGGCAGGATTTTTTTGTTGACCATTCTAAAAACATTGCACTTGAATGATTGCATGATATGTCATGCATAACATCTCTGCTGCAAAAATAAAATGGAAAATGGTATTTTGACACAAATTTCAGGTCAAAGAAATATTGCACCCTCTGCAATTTGAAAATTGTGGCAGGCCACATAGCGGTTTAATCTAATCTTTGATTAGTTACCCAGCCCTACTCATTACTTAGGCAGTGCTGTTTTTGTTATTGTGTTTCATGTAGATCATAGAACAAAAACTGTAACAAAAATCCAGCTTTAATCAGTTTTAACCCAGCTCACTGTGAACTCCATTATAAAGAAATGTGAGGGGCTGCATGCTAAGGTTGGTTATGTGCTTTAATGGTGGTGTGCATTAATGCATTAAAGTGAGCCTGCACCATTACCATCTCAGTGCATGCTTGATGTGCACAGAGTCGACTGCTCCACACCATTTGACAGTCACATACTAACCACAAGATGCGTCTGATAAACAGCTCTGATGAATATCATTAAGGCTCACATACAGAGGTGCTACGGTCCGTGCAAGGGTTCATTAGTGTGGAAAGCTTAAATGGCCTTAGCCCTTTTGCCCAATCCTATTAATTTTTGTTTTTTTTTTATTCTCTATTGTCTTACAAGCATTATTCATTGTTGCTGCTTCTGCTGCTAGCTATTTGAACACATCTTTCCACAGACATAGGGAGTAGTCAGCCTTTTTTTCTTTATGCTGTATATGCCAATCAGGAAGGATGTCAGAATGTTCAATTCTTTGATACTCTTCATTATTTTCTAATATCATGTTTTTAAACTAAGTAATCTATGTTAAATCAATGGTCAATATGAACAGATATAGAAGCATTTAAAAAATCATGTATATTAACTGAGATAGATGTGTAGGTGAGGATAAATCCCATCAAAACATATTTCTCAAATTTTTAAGACATTGTTGACATTTAGGCTATGTATAGAAGAGTTACCAGTGTTGTTGTGCAATTCAGACATTTATCAGACACTTGCTTGAAAGTTTTTGGTCATTAAAAACAAGAAATTACCTAATATTGGATGCAAAGGATTTTTGTTGTCATGGTATTGAAAGTGGTATAGATACTTTTTGATTTTTACTTGAATGATGGTATCAAAGTTTAAAAGTATTACATTGTGACCATTATTTTTCGATCAGTCTTACATTCAGCATGTGGGTCATTGCCCAGGCAATGTCCCAAAAAAGATGTTGAAGATCACTTATTTTCATTGATGTAGATATACAGAATGTAGCTTTAAGGACTGGATGAGATAGGGAAAAAGGAAAGTGAAATGGGGACGTCCTTTTTTTCTGCATTATATGTTGTGATACAAGAAGTATAGTAAGTTATTCAAAACAATGCTGTGAATTTTTATTAGCTTAAATATGAGGAATTAACATTTGAATCATGAAATACTGATTTAATCAATTTGAACTTTTAAGTCTATATATGTCTTAGCTTAGTCTGTAATTGAAAACAATGCTGCACTATACAGTTTTCTTTTTTTTCATTATTATTAGGGCTGTTCAATTATTCAAAATTATTTAATTATTCAATTCATAAACTATTATATTAATAATTCAAATTATTATTATTTTTTTTTTCAGAATTGTCCCGCCTGAGTTAAATCTAACTTGTTTGTTGAAAAATACGTCAAATGAAGAACAAAAAATACCATATTAAATCGCAATACTAGGGGGAAAAAAACACAATTAGATTATTTCCCCCAAATTGTTCAGCCCTAATTATAAAGTTATAATTAAATGAACTTTGATAAATAAAGTTATAACACCCAGGCCTAATAAATCCACGTGTCATTCATTTATTTAATATTTGATTGATAATTGAGTGACAAATAAATGAAAAATGGCTCATTGTTCACTTTTCTGTTTTAAAAACCTAATCAAATAATTTAAAAACGGTTAATTTTCTAGTTTTCATTTCTGAAATGAAATCTAATAAACAGGAAATGATGCGCCTTTTTGACTTTTGCTATTTATGTTGGATCAGAGAACGTAATATGAAAAAACAGCTGTAAGCAGTCAATTTGATTGCAATATTGATTTGCGTAACCCGGTGCAGGTGAAAAGCATCCTGAGAATCACATGCCCATCACTGAGGAGTTCCTGTAATGATATACAGGAACACAAACGCCAGCACCGAGTTAGGGCACCCTCACACTAGGCTATCTGTACTGTGCCTGGGTACGTTTGAGCCTAAAAGTCCAGTACATTTGACCAACATGAGTACGCTCTTCCATGCTTGGACACAACATGCTCCCCTGGCTCCGGCACGGAAGGACAAGGTGGACCAAAGCATGGCACGAATGCAAATGAAGGAACACAAGTGCAGGAACGTGACTTAACTTGGTGCTGGTGTTTGTGTTCCTGTATATCATTCTAGGAAGCATGAACTCCTCAGCGATGGGTGTGTGATTCTCAGGATGCTTTTCTGAGCACAACATCTGCACCAGGTTATGCAAGTTAATATTGAAATCATACAAACTGCTAACACCCGTTTTTTCATATTACATTCTCTGATCCCAACATTAATAGCAAAAGTCAAAAAGACCATCATTTCTTGTTTATTTGATTTTGTTTCAAAACTGAAAACAAGAAAATGAACCATTTTTTCATTTGTTATTCATTTATCAATCAAATATTAAATGAACAAATGATACACAGATTCTAATAACAAGTTTCATCTGACTGTATGAACAGTGTGAGAGCATGTAAGTTGTGGGCATTCTGCAAGTCTTGTTCACATAAAATAATTTATTATGAAAAATACACTCTTATGATGAGTTTATTGCACATGCTCAAACTGAGACACGTGTGATTTGTGATGTAGCTCTGATGTTTATTTTAATACAGTGAAATGAGCACACGCTAGTCGTCTTCCATAGGCCTCACTGATTGAATTTGTGATTTGCTTTATTGATGCTACCCTGCTATTTGGCACATATTGTCAATTATCTGTTCTAAATGGCATCAAATCATTTTCCTCTGGCTGAAGTTTAAACCTGCCAAGAGCATTTCCCACTGTGGGTTATTTTTTGTAATGTGATGCAGACCGTGTGAAGAGCGTGGTTTCATCTGATGTTATCTTTGTTTGTTCTCCAGGTATTACACCAAACATTCCCCCAGCACACATTCCTGATGAATGGGCTAATCCATGGTGTCAAGGTAAGACGTCAGAGCATACACACAGAATAACTAGCTCTAGTTATGAGGGCAGTATAACAGTCAGACATGTAAACTGGCTAAAACTGATGCCTGCTTGTTATCGAGTTATGTCTAATGTTTTATTGACAGTATCTCAAGAGCAGAAGCAGTGTCTTTGTGTTGTTAAAAATGTACAACTTGTGCATTAATTATAGTGCAAACAACTTTGTACACTGGAGTGCATGTCTGTCTTTATGTTTTTACTCTATTTGTTTTACTTTTCACATAAGGCCACACCACACAGTTAAACACAACAGCAGCCATGTTGTTTTTGTGGTTTTAGAGCTCCACCTGCTCTTACACCGACATTCTTCTTCAGCGCTGAGACTTTGTCTCGCTGTTATTTGGTGTAGATGTTTTGCTGAGCTTGTGTGCTCTTGTTTGGCACCTCCCTGCTCGAGTCAGCGACATGTTAACACCTGCAAGCTGTCCAGTAAATATAGCTGGTTGTCCAGCTGGCTGCAAAAGCTCACGGGAGCACCTTCATGTCTGAGTGTCTGGAGAGCACCTTGGCAGTCCTTCTGAGGCAGGGGAATACAAAGTCAAAGTGAGGCTGCTAGATGATATTCTAGATTTTTTTATTCATAATCACTGCTATAGTTTTGAGTAATCGACCAAAATAATGAACACTGCATGTCTTTATCTGACAAAAAAGAAAAAGGAATTGATCTAGTGTTTCAGGAGAACTGGTTTTAGTATATGACATGGTATTAACAATTTTTGTTGATGGGCTTTATGGTTGTCAGTAGCTTGTAAGGTTGTCAGAATTTTTGATGCCTCTCTTCTTCCTGCTCTTTTTCATTTCAAAGTTTCATGTTTGGTTTATTGGATGAAAAAACATAGACAAAATAAATGCTTCAACATACTTTAAACCAGTGGTTCTCAAGTGGTAGGTCAGGATCCAAAAGTGGGTCACAAAGCCATTTTCAGTGGGTTGTGGATTTGTGCCTGGAAAAAAAATGCAGCAAAACTCCAAAATCTATGATGTGCTTTTATTTTGAATGAGAAATCTCCATTTCTTTGTTTTGTAAGCATCTTGTGTTCCATCTCATGTCCAAACTGCCCCATTTTCATTTTAAAAAACTTGGTTATGATTTCAAATGTAAGAAATGTGTGTGGTGATTTGTTGTTAAGGACATTGGGGGTCCTGACACGAGACCAGTTGACAACAACTGCTTTAAATGATACAATATCCTTTATTTTTACTTTCAATGTACCAAAGTTATGCAAAAAAAAGGTGTACAGTGTTATTATCAGCACAATGGTTAGAGAGGGAGCACTACTTATGACAGCCAAAGCGGTGATGCAGAGATATAAGTTGTTATATTTGGATTGTTTCATAGCAGTCAGACTCTAAGGCTACATTCACACTGCAGGCCTTAATGCTCAACTCTGATCATTTCTCAGATCTCATTTTTTTGTTTGCCTGTTCACACTGCAGTCAACTTCCAAAAGATCAGATACATATCTGATTTAGAACCACAGTCAATATGGCCTGATTCTGATTCAAAAGGTCAGATTCAGTGTGGCTTGCACTGTTCACACTGTCAGAAAAACAAAGATACGAGTCACATGTGAGCAAAAAAATCAGATTCAGGTCAGTTTTAACTGCAGTGTGAACGTAGCCTTAGTAACACATTAACATGTCTGCACAAACTTGCAGGAAAGTGCATGGTTTCGTTTGATTGCTGCTTAAGTAGTACACCTTCCTGCATGCATGCTATGTGAGTGTCTGCTCCTCATTCTGACAGAGACACTACACCAGTTAACTGTTTTGTAAGTTCTTAAGGAATCTCAGTGAGATGCACCACTAACAGTAGGGCGTCTTTGTGGTTGTGCTTCAAATCTACACCACACCTACACTGTCGTGGTCTATGCAGTTGTGATGCCTCGTACTTTTAAATCCTGTGTCCTTGTTGCTCTGTAATACTTTGCATTCTAGTCAGCAGTACAATTTTCATGCCGGTTCACAATCTCTTTTCCACATTTCCTGGTCGTTTGTGTACAGGAAATCATGTAAACTGAACCAAATCATATTACATTGGAGCTGGCGCTGATAAATATTGATAAAAAATGATTATGCTGCAGTAATTGCACAGAGGAAAAGAGAGATGACATCGGAAGTGGTGGAAAGTAGAGGCATAGAATCAGCTGAGGGAGAAGACAGGGACATTTTTGTACTTGTTTACCCACTGACACAATTGAATTTGAAAATACACATCTGTTATTGTCAGATGTTGGCACCAGATGTAACTAGCAGTCTTGCAGTCTGCAGCCTTTTATCTCACTCTGAAGTACACCAAGGTTATTAAAGTTAACTTGAACTAACTAAATAACTGAAACCAAAATTAGTGCTGAACGATTTGGGAAAATAATCTAATTGCGTTTTATTTTTACCCAATAATGCGATTTAATATGCGATTATTTCTTAAGTTCCTCATCTCATGCATTTTACAACAAAAACAAGCAATAATCCTTCCGTACTATAACTAACACAACATTAGATTAAACTGGGGCAGAACAATTTTTAAAAAAATATCTAATTGTGATGATTTTTTTTTACTCATTTTGCAAATTTGATATGAATTGTTGTGTTAAAGGGAATGGTCATCTTTCTATAATTCTCTAATTTAAATTTAAAAAATAATACAAAATGAAGAAAATAGGATTTTTTTGTACACTATTTTGAAAACATGGCACTAGAATGATTGCATGATATGAAATGCATAACATCTCTGCTGCAAAATAGGACTAAACTGGTATTTTGGCACAAATTCCAGGTTTAGGAAATGTTGCACCTTCTGCGATTTAAAGATTGCAGCAGGTCAAATTGCGATTAATCTAATTTGCGATTACTTGCCCAGCCCTAACTAAAATGTAAAAAGTCATTTTAATCAGTTAATTGAAACTAAATAAAAACACAACTTACTAAAACTTAATTCTGTGTGCTTATAAAACTTACTGAAATAGAATAAGATCAGAGACAAAATCTCCTTTGTTTTGGTCTTTGACTGCAGCACATTGACTGGCATGTACATCCATGCACACCCAAGCATTTGGACCGTCAGCTTTCTCTATTTAAGGTTGTCAACTCTGGGATTCATTACCAGCTGAAGTAAAAGTAATCACAGAAATCCTTCACTTCAAAGGTCAGGTGCTGGCTAAAAGTGAAGCAGAACTGTACTCATCTTTAGATTTTCATATTTTAAACCTGCAATAATTACTGGTTTACAGAGTTTATGTATTATTGGTTATGTATTTATGTCACTGTATTTTGTATACTACTGTGCCATTTTATGTTGGTAAATGCTGTACATTTCATGCAAGGGCCCAACTAGGGACAGTAGTTGGAAATTAGCTAACGCTATAAACTCTCTGTGCTGCACATCAGCTTTATGTTCTACAAAGAAACTATGTTAATCTGCATCATCCCTATTAAATAAATTCAATTGAATTCATGCCTGGGGAGTGTAAAACGGTCTGATTTGATTGAAAACTTCAAAACCAAAAGAAAAGGAATGAAAAATCCTAAACTATTATGACCTTCATAGTCATTTGGATTGTTTCATTTTTGTGGAGGTACATTTGGATACGTTGTTAACCCGCTGTTTAAGGTCCAGAGCTATGCTGACCTACATAGGTCATAGGGTTATGCAGAGGCAGACATAAATCAGGCTTTAGTGTCTGTTACAGACAGGTAGAGCACTGAGGACACAGACAGCCATGTCCCCTCGTCCTTATAAGTTTTTCTTAACATTGACCTGCAAGCTTTTGAATGTAAGCTTCTCAACCCTGCAGACAGTGACACATATAAACTGTCCTAAATAAGACAATGAGCAATTATATTACAGAAATCTTGATCAATAATTCAGAGGAAATATCTCTTTGAGATGTTTATCATTTTCATTACTAGTTTCTCAAATTTTGCCAAGTGTTCAGTGACTTTTTCTAGTGTACAAGCTGAAAATCAGAAATAACTGAATTGGCCAGTTTTGAGTCCCCCTTTTATTTTCTGTGATAGCAAAAAAGAGATCAGTTTAGTTTTTTTTTTACAGGTAATGTATTGATCTAAAAATTTCTGGCATCGTGACAAATCAAGTTTCTTCACTTTAACTTCAACCTAGACCACACCAGCACACCTTAGATGCTTCCTCTTTGTGTTTTCTCAGACTCAGTGTCTTTATTTAAAGATGGAGGGACTTTACTTTTCCAGTCTGGCAGCTGCAAAAGCTTAGAGACACCAGACATCACTTTCCAGGACTTTAATCCACCAGCAGAAGAAGAATAGAGAAAGTGGAATCATATCTGTAGAGAAGAGATTTAAAGATGATATTTTCCATGAGGTCAGTTTGACTTTAGAGGACAAAGTGAAGCCAACATTTATGAGTTTGCTGTGTGAGAGTTGTGTTAATTTTTCACTTTATTCATATTTTACATGCTGCAGTCTCTAATACCTACAAGCATATAATCAGTTGTGTTAACAGTTGGGGTACAAAGGAATGTATAAGTTGCACCTTGATCAAGATATCCAGACTTCCCTGATTCATTCATCAACCTTTTGTGTCCTCTTCTGTCTCTTTCTCCCAACTTTGCAGGGCCTATTATCATTTCTAAGTGCTCCGCTGATCGGAGCATTGTCAGATGTATGGGGACGAAAGTCCTTCTTGCTGCTAACAGTCTTTTTCACATGTGCGCCCATTCCACTGATGAAGATCAGCCCATGGTGAGAGAAACACTGACAATAGTCATGAAGTTTTTTATTAGGTTGAAAGTGAAGTTCTGTCTCCATCCTCTTACACTTAGCATTATGATTCATTGTAATACAAAGGAATAAAATGTGTAAAATTGAGTTTTAACCATGGTATAAACTTCCAAACAAAAGGGTTTTATTTGGAACCTTTGCTGATAAGAAAAACTCTTATTTTTTAGGTGGTACTTTGCCGTCATCTCCATGTCTGGCGTCTTTGCCGTCACCTTCTCTGTGATCTTTGCTTATGTGGCCGATATCACACAGGAGCATGAGAGGAGCACAGCATACGGTTTGGTGAGCAGATGGCGGACCAAAACTCGGTCCTGTTAGAACAATGTGTCTTTGAACACCTCCAGAGTGATTATGTAATCAGGCAGGCCTTTAATGGAAAAAAATAGAAAACTGCATGAACGGACAAATTAGTCACTCACTGTTTCTTGATCTCCTCTCTTTCCCTCCAGGTATCCGCTACCTTTGCAGCCAGCCTGGTCACCAGCCCGGCCATTGGAGCGTACCTGTCTGTGGCTTATGGGGACACTTTGGTGGTAATCCTGGCCACAGCCATCGCCCTACTCGACATCTGCTTCATCCTGGTGGCAGTACCGGAGTCACTACCGGAGAAGATGAGGCCGGCGTCGTGGGGGGCACCCATCTCATGGGAGCAGGCAGACCCCTTTGCTGTGAGTTACAACAAAACTCAACACTCTATTACTATCAGTCAGCTGTAACCGAATATTATCCAAATGTGTCTCCAGCCTGCCAGCTGGTATATTGACACATCTGTCAGGATCATTTTTCAAGTTAAGCCTGTGATGAAAGCTTTCACTTGTCATTAAAAGAATCAGTCTGTAGGTTTAAATGCATGGTTAAGCCAAGCTATAGTTATAGCTTGATCAGGAATTTTACTGGACTACTATCTTTGTCTCAGTTTAAAAGCAAAGGGGGCCACTTGATTGAGTGGCAGATGCACATCCTTCCGCTACAATAGGTAGCAATATGCCCCCTTTCATCTAGTTACCACATATCTTCTTCCTGTTGACCTTTCTAACTAGTTTGTAAGTGGTGAAGTGTTTGTATATCCAGCAGTGAAAACAGTGACAACTTTACAGCTCTGTTTATTTCATATATACTCTTTACCTTTTAAGTTTGGCACAAATGCAGTGCATGCTATCCCTCTAACTTTGGTGATATCTGAAGGCAAACTACAACACGACTTCTGCTGTACTATGCATTTGTACTCATCAAATTCAGGGTCAGACCCTGGCATGCAAACTGTAGACCATGCAAAGAATACCCAGTCCAGTTTGGGTCTAACTGATGTGTATGTATGCTAGAGTAAATCAATCACCAATCACACTATCTTGGTAAGAGATAAAATTTAAGATTTTTTAAGAATGCATTTTAAAAGTCTGACTGACCCAATAATTTAACTTTTTCTAGCTGCATGTAAATCTGCTGGATGTCAATTTAAGTTTTTGTCCCAACAAAGAGTCCTATGGCTGTAAATCAAGGCAAGGACAGGTTGGTCACAAAGACGTCCTTTTCAAACTCAAATTAATGTCAAACTTTTCTTGCATGGATCTAGAGTTCCTTAAAGCGGCAACACAATTGCACCAAGCTTTTCTTCTATGTGAAAGGGTTTACTTAAAGAGAGAGTCTGTAGCTTTTTGGATCATAGTTCTGAAATGGTTGCACGTTTGGTCTGATCAGTTTGTGTCTTGTTAGCATTTGCAAATGTGCAGTCAATTGCAATTGTTAGAACGAGACTTTTCCAGTTTTTTGTTTGTTTGTTTGTTTGTTTGTTTTTTTTTTTTTGTTTTTTTTTTGTTTGTTTTTTTTACATTTTTAGCCACAGGTTACTCCTGACTGTATGGAGCATGATTGTAGGCTAGTAGGTTGGGTGTGGTCAGAAGTATGTTTTCATAAGGTAACCCACAGCCAGGGATGATTGCATCCTATAATCTACAGCAGCAAAACAAGAGTAAAGTGCCAACATATGCATAGAAGTGATGATTATCAATGTTATCTTTCTTCCTGTTTATAACTGCTATCCTATCAATCTTAGAAATATATTAACAGAATTCAGAGTTCTGTTCTAAAAATCTTTGACTTTGGTAAAATGTTAAACCTTATTCTCTGTCTGTTAAATATTAAGTTTGTGTGAAAGACATTTCAAATGTAGAGAATGATCGAGGAGAGTAATAAAGGCAAGCTACAAGTATAATTACATATATATATGTATTGATATATGAATGTTGTTTTGAGATGGATCAGAGAAAAAAACATCTATTCTTTAATCAGCATTTGGTATTTCTTCCACTTTTGTATACAGTAACATGATAATTTTAATAAAACAAAAGTGCATCTCTCTCTCTCTCTTCTACCTCACATCTCTTAGTTAAGCCTCTCCCACCAAATCATATGCAGTCATGCTCAACAGCTCTTATAACTGCAAACCATCTGTTAGACACAGCTGGTCTGTCTGACTGAGAGCTCAGAAACACTGACAGTAGATATGTGTCCCGAAGTTGTAAAAAGAGTAGCTGCATTTGCTCTGCTCTCTGCTCTACAAAAGTAAGAAGATGGGAGAGAGAGAGGGAAGAGAAAGAGTTCATAAAAGGTGGATGATGTAAGCTTGTATAGAGTTGCTGTGATTGGTTAGTGACCCTGATTGGTTGTTTGATACAGGCTGGAAGCAAAAGTATTACAAAAACACTAGGGCTGTCAAATTTAACGCGTTAATATCACGTTAACTCAAATTTCTTTTAAAGCCACTCATTTTTTTTGTTGCACGATTAATGCATGCACATTCTGTGGAGGAATTAACTTCTAGAAGTCTAAAGTTGGACTCTACATTGAGGTATTATTCAGTAATGTTACATTAAGGTCAGTATCTCCATCTGTTGTCCTTGTTGGGCTTGAGTTTACCATGTTATGCATCAGCATATTTTTGGAGCATTCAGTATCTTTGAGCTTAGAATAGAGAATTTTCTGGACGTTATCTGTCGTTGTTTGGGGTTGTTGATATGAACAAACAGTTGCATAAAGAAAGCATTTTTGTCCACTTGTAATGATAAGGGTATTTAAAGTTTCAGAAAAAGACCTGTATGGAACATTTAGAACAGAAAAAACAAAAAGTGTGATTAATTTGCGATTAATCTTGAGTTGACTATGAAATTTGTGAGGTTAATCGAGATTAAAAATTTAAATCTATTGACAGCCCTTAAAAATACATAAGGCACAAGCAGGCACTGGTCAAAGGTAGACATTTAGATTTGATGATTTTGGAGACAAGCTACTAATAAAACAAAGTTGTTTTAAGTTCAGTATTTGCACCATAGAATTTGCAAATAAAACTTTCAAATGTTTGTCAGTATGAAAAGGCAGCATATTCTTGCTGCTTTGGCAAGACAGATGCGATCAGTTCTCCAGATTATTTGTATATTGCACTAAATCTATGCAACAAGTTAAATTTTTTTCTTTCTGTTCTCTTTGCCAGTCTTTACGAAAGGTGGGCCAGGACTCAACAGTACTTCTCATCTGTATCACAGTGTTTCTCTCCTACCTCCCAGAGGCCGGACAGTACTCCAGTTTCTTCCTCTATCTTAAACAGGTAAGGTTTCCACAAAAAAGATGTAAAAAATCTGGATTACATACATGAAAATGTTCAAGTACTACCATATGTAAGCACAGCTTCTCATCCAAATGTGACAACGAATTATTGAAGGACTGTAAAAACGTCAGATGACTCAGTGGTTCACATTGCTGACTATGGGGACATGACATTGGGGGTTTGAATCCTGGTCAGTGCCATGAATTATCCTGTGTGAGCCCTTCCTTAACGGCAGAAACACCTGTCCCAGATTTATGTCACTATGGACAAAAGTGTCTGCCAAATGATATTGTGTTGTTCTCCATCTATCCATTCCTTTTCTGCACCGCTTAACCTGTTCAGGGTTGCGGGGGCTGGAGGCTTTCCCAGCTGTTATTGGGCATGAGGCAGGGTCCACCCTGCACTGGTCAACAGTCATTGTAACTAGGCCTGGGACAATAAGCAATAAATCAATTAATCGCACGATAAATGAAAATAAACTCAATAATTTTGCCGGCCTCGATATATTGCCATGTGCATGCGTGTTTGTTTTCCTCGTCTCTCGCCTCCAAACAGGCTGGATTACTAGAGGGTTCACTCTGTGCATCGGTCTCAGCACCTGGGCGCGTTTGTTTCATAGCGGAATGAACAGAGTGAAGCCTCTTGCCAGTCATCCAGTCTCTTTGTCTCTGTGGGGGGAGGCGGGGCCGCTAGCATACACACACAGTGCAGCAAGTGAGCCTCGTGAGGAGCAATGCAACGTGGTAGAAATTAGGAGGAAAAAAGATGATTTCAGAGCCAAATGCCACAGCCCTGGTGTGGGAATATTTCGGCTTCAAACCGAATGAGCAAGGTGAGCCCATCAACACAACCGAGCCAGTATGCCGAATTTGTTTGAAAGTTGTGGCAACAAGAAAAGGCAACACAACAAACTTGCATGCCTACCTAATACATAACCACCCAACCCAGTTTTCCCAGCTGGGAAAAAAACTGCACCTCGAGATGCAGAGCCTTCATCCCCACAGTCAACACTCACTGAGGCGTTTGTTCGACAAAGTAAATACAAATGGAACAGCACAAAATGGTGTGTTTGTTTTATTTATTTAGGATATTTAAAGGTTCTTGACATCCCAATTACAATGGTAAAAATACTCATGAGAAATAAAAGTTTATTGCATTTGAAAGGGTGTATTTGCATTATTATGATATATTATCATTACATAGTGGTTAATTTGGTCTCAAAATAATGTTGACAATAATATCGTTTATCGGCAATAATTTGTGGGACAATATATCGTCCAGCAAAATTTGTTATCCTCACAGGCCTAATTGTAAGATTGTAAAACTATATCCAAACTGAACAGCACCCCTTTTCTTAGTTGTGAAAGTACTGTCCTCAGTGATTTTTTTCAGTGTGATAAGCAACTAATATGAAAGGAGCAGAATCGAATCTGCCAATAGAAATTCAGCTTTCATTTAGCCAATTGCAATGCAGCATTGATTTGGCAAAATGGATCAAAGATTTCAACAAACAAATAGGAGCTCAGCATTCATCAAGCCAATAGGAACACATCATTGGATCAACCACTGAAACCTCAGCTTAAAACAGCCAATAGGAAAGGATCTTTCACCATCCAATAGGAACAGACAGTTTTGATTAATTTCATTTAACCTTTATTTTACCAGAAGAAAAAACTTGATGAGATTGAAAATCTTCTTATCAAAAGTGTCCTTGCCAAGATGGGCAGCAGCGCACTGTAGCTTTGAAATCGCAAATAGAATCCCAGTATCGTATTGGCCAATAGGAATGCCGCTATCATCCAGCCAAAAAGAACATGCGTTCATTCATCCAATAGGTACACATCACTGGATTAGCCAATAGAAATGCAGCTTTCATCCAGCCATTAGAAAGACAAATTTAGATCAGCCGGTAGGAACACAACTTTCATTCAGCCAATACAAACAATATTTGATCACAATATTTGAGTAGGAATGCAGCTTTCATTCAGCCAATGATATAACAGCTTTCATGCAGCCAATAGGATCCTGTCATAGGGACAGCTGATACAATCAACACTATAGGATCAGCCAATGGAAACACAGTTTTATAAAGCCATTGGGAAAACATAATTGGATTCACCAATAGGAACACAGCCTTTATTCAGCCAATAGCACATGATTGGATTAGCCTATAGGGACACAGCATTGAAACAGCCAATAGGATTACAGCATTGGCTAAAGCAAATGTGAACACAGCATTGGGTCAGTCAGTAGGACACAACTTTAAATCAGCCAATACGAAAGAGCACTGGATCAGCAAATAGCAATGCAGAATCATGTCTGCCAACAGGAACACAGCTTTCATCCAACAAAGTACTGCTCAGCATTTAATCGGCCAATTGGAATGCAGCTTTCATATAGCCAATAGAGACACAAATTCACATAGACATTGAAATAGCCTATTTTTATGCTCATTTAGCCAATAGGATCACAGCATTGAAATAACCAACAGAATGTAGCTCTCATCAGGCTGAAGTTTAAAGCAGCTTTTAAACAGTATATTTAACAGATAATAGAAACGGTCAATATAAACACAGCATTGGATCACAGCATTGAACACAGTTTTCAACCATCCTTCAGGAGGTCAGAGCAAGAAAAATGATGCAAAAAAGTAAGACATAAAATTGTAATAGGAAGGCTGTAGCTGAGGAGATAAGCAGGCTGTCCACGTGTCAGAAGATCTGTGATCCAGTCACTGACATCTAGAAACATCTTTGGGTAAAACACTGAGCCCCAACTTTTGTGATACATGTATAAGAAAATACAAAGAATGGGATTAAATTAAAGCAATTTTAGTGTTCAGAGAGCTATGTAACCACTGTCCAATTATCAGCTTCAGTGTTAACTGACATGGTGTGTTCTCCTTGTCCTATCTGCTTAAAGTGCAAACTGTTCAGTTTGTGTAAACAGTGTAAGAAGAACCAGTTTGGCAAGTTTGTCACATAAACGCACACAGTCTCCTTCTTCTCTGCTACCATCTTGAAAAAGACAGGAGAGTATTTCTGGAGCATCGAGCTATCATTCTTTTCCACGCCTCCTTGTCCCCTTTCTGCTTATGCCGTGTTATCTTATATCGCTCCACATTCATAGTCTTAAATTAAACCCACCTCACACTAGCTGTCCTGCTACCGCTGCTGTATATTTGACCTAAATACAGTGGAGAAAAACAAGGGGAGGATAAAGAAAAGCACTCATTGTTCTTCCAAGATCAGGAGAAAATGGCACCTTTACAAGAGACCAAGAACAAATCCCCTTCTTTCATTGTGTTCAGTGAAAAATGGGTGAAGTTTTTGTGTTTGAGGTGCATGTTTGTCTCTGAAACTCTTTGTCCCGTCCTGTCCTAACCTGCATTATCTTACTGCTCTCACCTTCAGGTCATAGGCTTCTCATCAGAGACAGTGGCTGCCTTCATCGCTGTGGTGGGAATCCTCTCTATACTAGCTCAGGTACTTAAAACGTTTCCTGTGTAATTATGTGTAATATGAAGGCTTCTCCTTGTCACGTTTTAAGCTCATGGAGAAACTTGATCATTTCACTGGAGAGAAAGATGAAATATCCTGATTTCTCAAGACAGAGACGTTAACTTGGAGTTATGAAAAACAACGGATTAGCGAACATGGTCTGCATAGAGTTTCTTTTTTTGTTGGCTTAGTATCAAACTGATAGCATGTAGCTAACAGCTAACCCCTATAGCTTTTTAACTCTAAAGTCACGTTTGACTGCGTGAAATTTGGCATTTTGAGAGATGAGTCCAGGCCGAGACTTAGGTGGCTTTCACACTAGGGGCCCAGTCCCGGATCCAAGTGCCCTTGAGCCCGAAGTCCTGTGTGTTTTGGTTAGTGTGGATGCAAACAAATGGCGCTCAGGCACTGGGCCTGGGCCCACTTGGGATGGTGATTCAAGTGGACTCTGGCACGGTTCAGATGAGACATGAATGCAACTGTGCCCAGATATGGGTCAGAGCGTCGTATCAGCTTTATGACATCATCGTAAAAACTAAACTTCTTTCCACAGTGTGGCAGTTTGTTCACATTTTTCCTCTATAAAGGGTGAAAATCATCATAATCCAGTCAATTAATGGTCTGTTGTGACTCACCTTGCAGATGGACACAAGTTGGAGTCAGTGAGATGAGGTGCAAAGGCAATAAAAGTCTCCTTTCACCTCAAAAACCGCTGTATCTGCACAGTGACCATTTAATCCTCTGAGCTGCACGTAGATGTGCAGCTATGAAGAGGGATATACCTGGCATCTTAAAAAGTGATTTTAAATAATCCATGGCTGCAGGATGGACTTTTTTGCCGGGTTAAAAAAAAAAAAAAAATCCACTCAGATCATGACCCGAGTGGTTGCCATGGTTACTTCTTCTCTCTCCTCCTTGTTGGGGTTGTAAACCAGCTACATGTATACCGCCACCTGCTGTTTCATACGGAGTACATGCGCAAGTGGGCCTGGGTACGGATCGATGTGGCTAGTGTAAAAGCAAGCCAGAGGGGGAGGAATCGCGCTGCGGGGTGGTTCGAAACAACTGGGCCTAATGTGAAAGCGCCCTCAGACAGTCGATTAACAGAGTCTGTTAGTGTGTGGTGTTAATACTGAGTTGATCCTCTTGGTCTACACCACACACTGTACAAACAAAACAGTAAAATCAGTGATTATTTGTCATCGTGTGGAGTCTGTCACATTGAAGAAATCGGTTTTGATTTTAAAATGGCTTTGTGTGTGGCAGGCATAAATCAGTATTTAGGTGTGAAGTGTTAAATTGATACAACATATCAGATAAACATCTGAAAATTACATCTGTTCATTCTCACATTATTTGTTAATGGCTGATGGTTATCAAAAGGGCTGATACTGGTCGATACTAATATTAAAGACCCTGTAAAGTGAAATCAAAAGTTTTTGTCTTAACACACTAGATATGTTGGAATATGGTTGCTATAAACATGTGAAAACACTGAGATCTACATGTGACTGAATTTTGGACTGAAACTGCTAGAAAGTTTTTACCTCTTTCCTGGTTGGGTGTAATTTGAGCGGGGTCATTCCCCACTGTGGACTCATGATGTCACGAGCCCACAGTGGGGAATGACCCCACCCCTCTAACACTACGATATAAAATCACAGAGCAGTTCATCTCAGTACAGTCTGTTGTTAGCTGATGTCCCTGCCTTTATTGAATGTTAACAGTCATTTAAATGATGTTTTTTTGTTCATAGTGAGGTAAATTTGCCAAATCTATCAGCCACAGTGGCTTATGGGTCATTTAAAGCATCATAAGAGAGACTTGAGCCAGAAAACAGACTTTGTCTCTACTTCTGAGGTCAACAAAAGGTCAAGAGGCAGGATAATAGCATGAGTGCTGAGCATTTTTTTAAATCTGAGAGGATCGTATTTCTCCTGAGTGGCCGTGGCTTCAGCTCATTCAACAGATACACCCACACCATGCTGGAGCAGATTTTACTGCCTCATTTTTCATAATTTTGAAGCTTAATTTTATACATTTAGAGATGTTTTGTTTGACTGAAATTTGACCTTGGGGTTCATTATACAGTGACCTGTCATACAACACAGCTAAATACAGATTTAATCTACTTTACAGGGTCTTTAAACCAATGCATCCCTGATATAACTAAACAATTTCTTGTGCCAAATATCTTTTTTATTTAAAAGAGAAATGCAGCGCAGATATTTGATCCTCATGAAGGTGCCCATGATATAAATGAGGGATGGTTTGACTCAGTCTTATATGATCAGTGCTGTAACTGGTCTACCTCTTAAAAGTGTCTTTAGGCTGATGTTTTGTTTGTTTTAAGTCCAAGAAAATTAAACAAGACTTCAGTTCTGGCGTGAGACTGCAGGAATGTTTAACTCTCTTAAGACTGACAGTCATAATGCAGTAAAATGCTGCATGAAATTACAGTGTCCCTGTATATCATACAGCAAATGTTTGCATGGAGAGGTATAGGACAAACTGGTCGAATACAGGGTTTAAAATAAGCGACAGGTTGGATCATTTCTGTACTAACACCCACTTATTTTACTGATCTTGATTGAGAAACAAGATCTTTAATACTTAACTATGATACTAACACTAAATACTGGAATTCTTGATTTTCATAGTGTACCTTATCTCGTTATGCTGCTTGTTCAAATAAAGTGGCTTGTAAGAATTGTGAGTGGCTGCCAGATTTTTGAATCCACAAGCCAAAGTGGCAGGCAGGCTGGATTTTGTCTTGCACCAAGAGCACAAAAATGTTAACAACAAAAGACATAAAGACTCATACAGGACAGCACATAATAACATGAAGCAATATAATTAAAATACATCTCAAAAATTCATCATTTAAGTATGGCATGATTACATGTGAGGAGTGGCACCTAGTAAGTTCATGTTAAAGTGCAGAAGTAATACTAAATCATCAATTAGGCGGTAATTCTTTCAGTGCCACTGCCCTAAAAGGAATTTGAAAAGAAAAGCTGTTGACTGTGTTATTTAACATTGTCTTGTTTGACCTGTTTGCTCTGTTTAAACAGACGGTGGTGTTGGGGATCCTGATGCGGTCAATAGGGAACAAAAACACAATCCTGCTCGGCCTCGGCTTCCAGATCCTCCAGCTGGCGTGGTACGGCTTCGGCTCCCAGCCCTGGTTAGTAACTCTCAGTGTCTTTAAAACTAATATTTATAGGTTAAAGAGAGAGGGTGCATGTCTCTGACATTAGACGCGTACATGGATGAGTCCAACTGCTACCAGCCGTCCCCAAACCAGTCCACAAGCACAAATCCTCCCCACTTCAGTGTTCTTCTTAGCCAGTATCATTTAAAATATCAGCAACTTCTAGACCTTGTTCTTTCAAACAAAATACTTCTCTGCAACCTCAAACTGGAAAGACCGTACACTGCGAGAACCAAACATTCATTCAGAAATTCATTTTATCTTTAAACAGGATTTTGACCTTTCACACTTCCATCTAGTGATAGACATTTGTCTGTACAGCTCAGACTCAAACGTGTGATCAGTTTTCACCAGAGACAGCAGTGATGCAGTAGCATGTAATCTCTAAGCAACTATAACTCAGTCAAAGGGCGGAAGTTTGTCCTACATGACTAAGCATTTCCTACAGCACTGTGAGAAACCACAGCTGTCGTCATATGATGTGAATCAGTTAATGATGCCTCATTAAAGCCCAGTAAAATGGCAAATATTTAACTTGTGGATGACAGAAACGAGAACATTTTTGTTTTCCTGGAGTTAACCTTTCAAGCCATAAGACTTGTGAAATGGTTGCTAGCTATGGCGGACTTATATGAAGGCTGAATATGCAGAAAATTTCCCTTGAGTGGGGTTTAAAGGACCCAGAGCACCAGCATTTAATAATAATAATAATAATAGTAATAATAATAGTAATACATCACACTTCTATAGTGCTTTTTTGGGCACTCAAAGATGCTTCACAAACAAAACTAAACAAAAGAACAAAGGGGCTCAAGAAAATCCAAGTTTGAACAGGTGAGTTTTGAGTAGTGATTTGAAGTTTTGTATTGAGTCCGAGTTCCTGATGTTTTGTGGGAGTGCGTTCCATAGGATGGGGGCGGCTGCAGCGAAGGCTCGGTCCCCCATTTATCCACAATGTTTAAAACCAGGATTAGAAATAAACTGTAGAGCACTTATTCAGACCAAATATCCTTGTGATCACAGCAAACATCCTTCAACTTCTGTCTTTTTTTAGCATTAGGGTTCCTTGTCCTTTTCTATTGTTGGTGTAATTCCCTTTTGAACCACTAGAGAGCAGCACAGCCTTAACCACTGTCACTGCCTCATGCTGGCTGCTGACACTGCTCTGGTTATCTGTGAATCTATTAAAGGGATCAATATTGTTTTGTAACTTAAATGATTTTGTTTGACTCATTAAACACTAAAATGGATTTTTGTGTGCTGTAACAGGACATGAACTGATGTTTCCCTGCATGAAATCTCAGTTTGAGTTGACTATGTTTTAAAACGTTCATCTTTAGCAAACCCACAAATATGACTCAAGGTGATTTAACACTAAAAAAATCCACTCAGACAGGCCACACCATCAGCTTTATTTCTCTTGAGTTGAAATTCAAACAGCTCCTCTCTTGTTGTCTGGTCTGAAGGCGGAGCGACCGTAACATCTATTGATCCTAAAAGAAAAAGCATTCACATCACGTCTTCTTGTTGCTTCTATCTGCTGTGGTCAATACCTGAAAATTAAGTTAGATAAAGGTCAAGATGGCCGCATTATATATCAAGGTGAAGGTCCTTTTGCCATGATTTAAGAAAAAGGTATAAGTGGAGAGTGTGTTTTCTGCTTTGAAAAGAAGGAGTGCTATAAATCCAAGACCTGATGGCTATATTTTTACGTATTTGTAATGTTGTATAGGAATACTGGTTTTCTTCTGCAGTTTGACATTTTTTCCTGATAGTTTGATGACAGCTAGTATTTTTCTCCATTTGTTGGAGGCACAATAGTCAGCTAAGTAAAGGTTAATAGTTTTATTTTTTCATTTTCATATCCTAAACTATTGTCTGCTTGTATTTCCAGGATGATGTGGGCTGCTGGAGCCGTTGCAGCCATGTCCAGCATCACTTTCCCTGCTATCAGCGCCATCGTTTCCCGTAACGCAGACCCAGACCAACAAGGTGAGTTTAGTAATCAGCTGTTAGCTTCCATCTATAGTTCCTGAAAAGTCCTCAATATGAGATGCACTTTAAATGCCATATTTTACATTTAAAAGCATAAAATGCTGAAAGAGTTATAACAAGGTGCTATAATCTATCTAAATTTTTTTATGAGCGTTCACCGTTATGACCACTAGTTCATTTGCCACCTTCTCTCACTGCATGAGACCTAACAGGACTGAAAATCCACCCTCCCTTTTGTTGGAGATTGCATGCTGGGATACATAGGATTTCAGACCAGGCTGGCAGTGCAACTTTTTAACAGCTTTTCTCCCTCATTGGAACATAATCCTGCAATGAAAGAAAACAGTGGCATATTGTCAAGTAATTAAAGACTCCTTAGTTAAAGGCAACAATTATCCAGCAACAGCACAACTCATGGGCTGTGGCTCTGTACTTTCCAGTGCTACTGATGGCCTAAAACTGGAAAGAGAGGGGTACTGAGTTCCAGAGAAACCAAATGTTGTGGGCGTTGCTGAATGCATTGTAATTGTTCTGCAGAAAGATGGTTTGGATGCAGATTGCATGAAGCTGGGTTTTTATTCCACCATCAGGGAAACTGAGGAGAAAAGACTAGCTAGGGATCTAGGGTCCTGCTGTGATGGGAGTAAAGGCAGCCTTTCACTGGCAGAGCATAGCTGGCAAGAGGGGTGTGGACGTGGATGAGGGATTACAATTGGGTAGCTGGATTATAAAAAAACTTCATAGTCACAATAATTTTGATAAATATGGAGATCACAGTTATGAAACATGGGAATGGGTTAATTATCCAATATCTTCAGAAATTATTCAGACCCCCTTCGTTTTTTACATTTGTTATGTTGCAGCCTGATGCTACAGTCAAGAAAAAAAAAACATTTTTATTCCCATTCAGCTACACTCAGTCCCCCATCATGATGACATGAAAACGGAATCTTAGCTGTGAGGTTTTCTATAGAGATGTGTGTGCCAGTGTTAATTTTGGCAGCTGTTTTTAGATTTAATCTTAGTTTTAGTCTTTGGACAAAGTAGTTTTAGTTTTAGTCACATTTTAGTCCTGTTCACCCTTCATAGTTTTAGTCCAGTTTTAGTCGATAAAAAAGTCCTCACTTTTTAGTCTTTACCTTTAGACACATCATACTTTCTCTTTTGAAAAATTTGAGCCAAATTGTAAAAAATTAATAAACACTCGTTTTATACAATCAAAAGCCTCCATGCAATGATTGAAATAAACTGATGAACATCCTACTTGATAGGAATGTTGGTGCATTTGGGCTGAAAAATGAGACTATATGTTTTTAACTGAAGTCATGCTTTATATATATTTTATATTACTAATTAAACAAACATTTCTCCTTTAAAGGACTGCATTTATTCAGATTTCTCACTTAAAACTAAAATTCCATTTTCTCACTGTTATTTTGAACACATCTCAATAAGTTAATTTCATCCTCCTTGAATTTCCAAAAGTCTCAAACACATCATGATGTAACAGTATTTTTCCTCCTTTGGCTAGCTAATATTAATATTTTTAACTAACTGGACCTAGAACAAGTTTTTAGAGATTTTAATCACTACTACTCTGATCAAGACTGAGAGGGATTACTTTACAGCAGCAACAGAAGCTAATATAAGGAGTCTGGAGTCCTTTTTTAATTTTTTTTTTCAAATTTAGATTTCAATTATCTAACATCCTTTTTGGTGTACATCATTTAAAATCAAAACAGACGGATGATGGAAAAAAAATGAACATAGAATAAACATACAAAAAAACATAAGAGTAATACTCATGTGCAGCAGAGAACCAAGGGAATTACATCCCAGCTAAACTGTTTCTTACCTAAAATCTGCTCTATGTGGTTTGATAAACTCACTCCAACCTCTCCAACAGTCCTCAAACACAGCACTCTTTAGCTTCAAAGTAAAAGTCAGTTTTTCCATTACAAATATATTATGTATTACATTAAACCAGTCCATTGATGAAGGTGATCTCTGACATTGCCACTTTTTCGTTACAGCTCTCTTACTGGGGACCAACATGGCTCTATACATGTATGTTTTAGAAAAACCCTGGATTTGAGGTGGCATCTATCCCAAATGCAGAATTCTAAAACAGAATTCAATCTTAATAATCAAAACTTTTTCCATGCAGTCTTTGACTGACTTCCAGTAATTTCTAACCTCCGAACAATCCCCAAATAAATGGTAGTGGTTTGCTCTCATCGTCCCACATCCTCTCCAACAGTCCATCTGTCCCTCTGTATGTTTCTGATGGAGATCTTTAATGATTCAAAGGTAGGCTGGCTGCATTTAGTTTAATTTCTTTCAAAGACTACCGCTAGAATACAGAAAAGAGCTACAGGTTTAATCGGCCTGTCAGCTCCTCCTCGCTGTCATACCTAGGAATGCTGCTCCTCCTGCTCTCTCTCCTCTGGTCGTTTTTACAGACAGCAGGTCAGACACACAGAGGAGAAATATCTACAGGTGGACTCCTGTCAAGGTGTAGAAACATCTCAGCAAAGATCAAGAAAAGTGGGAGAAACCTGAGCTCAATTTCAAATGTTGCTGTAGACGCTCTGAATTCTTTTGTCGATGTGATGTTTCAGACTTTCATTTTTATTACATTTGCAGAACTTTCTCACTCTACTTTCTCTTACTTTGTAATTATGGGGTCTAGATTAAAAAAAAAAAAAATTAAAAAAATGTAGCATCAGTCTGTACCACAACAAAATCTAAAAATGTGACGGGGGTCTGAAAACTTTCTGAGGAATGTGAGTTGCACTGTATAAATATTTATTCTTCTACAATAATATATATTTGGATTTTTCATATAAATTTAAACATGCAAACCCACATAGCAAACACCTCCGACTATGTACTATTATTTACAAAAAGTTGATGATGAATAGAATAAACAACAAAACAAACATTAAACTCCACTAACAGTCACCTTCATCTGTGTACCTCGTGAAAATGATTTCTTTGTACCACTAATTAAACCAAGTTCTGTTTGGACATTGCTTGGGCTCCATATTAAGATATCCCACAGTTTCAACCCACAAACAGATATACCACAACTTTTCCTCCTTGTCCACAAAAATTGCATACTGCTGCTTCTTACCTCAGCTCACCCTGACTTCTCAGAAATTCACTGCAAGGCTATGATATGTTAAAGTGATCTGTCTGTGTTCACTCATGCAGCTTGTCATGAAAACTTGAGGATGTTTTGGGAGTTTTGTGCATATTTGAATAAGACTTAACTGACATTTTCCTGATGGCTCTGTTTATATTTATCTCCCTCCAGGTGTTGTTCAGGGGATGATTACTGGAATTCGGGGCCTCTGTAACGGGTTGGGCCCTGCTCTTTATGGTTTTGTTTTTTACCTGTTCCACGTGGAGCTGACTGACACTGACGGCTCTGAAAAGGGTGCCAAACCAAACATGGCCAACCCCACTGATGAGGTAAGCAAGAACAAACCTGCACACAATCATAATGCGAGTTTCCATGTATGGTTGCTGTTCTTACAGTACTGCCTCTGTTGTTTCTTCAGAGTGCTATCATCCCTGGTCCTCCCTTCCTATTTGGAGCATGCTCAGTGTTGCTGTCTCTGCTGGTGGCGCTGTTCATCCCAGAGCACACGGGGCCCGGCATGCGGCCCGGCGCCTACAAGAAGCACAGCAACGGGGCACAGAGTCACTCCCACAGCCCTCAAGGCAGCGGGGCTGAGGGCAAGGAGCCGCTGCTGGAGGACAGCAGCGTATAACCTCAGCTAAGGGGGGCAGACACTTTTGCTCCAACCTTCTGCACACACGGACAGACAGACACATTTTGGACACACTCTGGCCTCTGGCACACATCAGACTGCAATGCCATGAAGAGGCGTTTGTGTCCACAGCACAAAAGTGGCCACTCCCTTCTTAGCAGCCCTTCTCTTTGTTTAAAGCAGGGTAATGTGTGAACTCTCTGAAGACCCTGTATGAAGAGAGCGTTTGAGTGTTTTCGGGCTGCAGTGGAGAGGTGTGTGTGGCTTGGCTGAGCTGGACTCTAATCTTTGGTTTCTATAAAGCAGTAACAGAGTGGAGTAACAACAGCTCGCCCCCCACCTGGTGTTAAAAAGAACAAAAGTGGTTTGGTTTAGAGTGTGAGTGGGGTTTATCTCAAATGTTACTAAATCCCTGTGTGATTCTTCATATTCCTCAGTAGCCGCTGGAGTGGCAGCTGGTTCAGTTTAAGAGTGAACCAAACAGACAGCTGCTCACTTCTTTAATGGTCTGTCACAAGCTAACTATTGTCCAGATGCTTGTCGCTGCTACCGCAGCTCTGTCAAAGCATCGAAGAAGGGAACAGCTCCTCTTCTGTTTGCTCAGTGAGGATGCACGGTAACTGTAGACCTGTGAGGGAGACCAATGTCAAAGAGGCGCTGCCTAACCCGGGTTAGGATGGGTAAACCACATCTAAGAGGCTTGGTGTGACCACATTTCGTTCACACTTCTCACACAGAGAAGTGTGCAGAGAGACCACTTTATTAGCAGAAACTGTTTTTCAATGTTTACTTGCCATTCTCTAGAGTAGTACAGTTTGGGTTGTATATTTTTCTCTGTTCAAACTGAAGGCTAGTTGTGCTTCAAGTTCTTATTCAAGAAACAAACGTTGCCTCCAAGTGACTTAATATATATATGAAAATGTATATATATTAATTACGTAACCTGTATGAAGACCGAGGTCTGAGAAGGCTCTGTAATCTTACGCTATCGCTCCCATCGGAGCTGTTACACACTTTGAATTCCCTTTGTTTTCACGCCCTTCCTGTTGCTTTGTTTCCTGACATCGATCACCATCCAGGTTAAGGCTCACAGAACCATGGTTTTATTTTGAAAAGCCTCCGAACTATTATTTAAAGCTTAGAGTGTCGCTATCAGCAGATCAGTGTCTGCACTGTCTCAGAAAAGAGTTTTTGAATTAATATCATGAGGTTATCTCTTATGCTGCTGCAGAGGATAACTCAAAGTTTATTATAACATGATGGTTAAAGATTTCTACAGTGATAACTAAATATGAACTATCGAATAGTTTTACAGAATCCTTAAAGTTTATGAAATATGTTTATCACTTCATTCACTTTTCATGCACAGCAGATTCTACACCAATAGAGCCATTACAGAGCTCTGTGTGAGTCAGTTTGCGCCACCTACGGGAAGAGAAAGTAGTTGCAACAGCAGAAAAAACTCATGTCGCCTCCCACAGGCCAAAGAGGGAAAAATCAAATTTTATTATGCATTACCTACAGTTTACACATACAGCAGCTGTGCTGCAATCTGCCAGCGAATAGTACTGCAACGCAAATCACTCCCTCTCTGGTCAAACAGAGCAGTTCCACTGCCTGTGCTCTGGTCCAGCTCCAGCACATCCCTGAAGTGCCACTCTGCTCGCAGGTCTTATTTTGGTGCAGGTCGCTGCCAAACTACGTCAGTCCACATGGGGCAGCTTGATCCAAACAGCAGAAAAGATGTGCAAAGCATCTGGTCAACTTCAAAATACAACTATTATGGACACCTGATCGTAAATCATCACTATATCAACATGACAGCTCATCCTGCACGTGCAGAAGGTCATCAGGAGGTCAGTGGGTCACAGAGCTTTAACAGTGCCATTGATGAGGAAAAGTTTACTTTTGATGTGAAGAAACAGAATTTTGCATGAAACCACAGATTCTTTAAAGCAAACATTAACCTTTAAACCTCATAAAGTGCACACCTGTGGCAGGAGATAAAAAATCATGGAATCATGTTGAAATGAACGGCAAATCACCTCAATAAACTAAATTTGCTGTTGACATACCAGTCCTGCATGTCTCCTGCATGGGCTGATCAGGGCTGTGCTGTGTTGTTCTAGACACGCTTCCAGTGTGCGAGGTCGCTCGCCTTCCATTGGAGCAAAACCGTAGCGCTGCAGAGTGCAGCCGGTGTATGTGGAAATTGCTGCTTAGACCGGAGATAACACTTGCTGTTTCATGTCATTTGTGTTTGCATCCTGCTGCGCCATAAGCATTTTGTCCGTGTACTTGCCTGTATACCTGATATGTGGGATGTAAACTACAAACATGGTAACATTCGAGGGTTACTAAATTGTTATTCTGAGATCAGACTTAACATAATATCATCAATAATCAGTAAAATCAGATCAGCTCAGACTGATGATCTTCATCTACACTTAGTTTTTTCAACATATTAATAGTTTAATGACACATACTGGTTAGAAAGGTATCACTCTGAAAAGCAAACATTTTTGTATTCCCTAAAAAGTATGGATTTTGGAAACAAGAAAACAGTAACAACGTGAAGGTGTATGCAGCTGTTGCTGTTGCTTTTTTTTCCTGAAGGTGGCGCAGGTCAAACATGAACTGCAGGTGTTAAACTGCTACAGCACTCAAACTGGAGAGTACATGAGTCTGAGAACCTGGATATGTTAGCTTTAAGAAAATCCACTCAAAGTCTGTGGGATTAATGAAGATTTTGGTTTGATGGCTGAAATAAGGTCTGTGGTACCACAGTAGAAGACATTTTAACATTTTTAAGACATAAAACACATCTGGAAGTGATCCATTAGTGAATCTCGAAACATTTTCATGTCTTGTTGAATGATAACAAAAGGTTAATGAGGACTATGGAGTTTAAACGCCATCATGCTGAACATGTGAACTCATCGTTTAGTTTGCCTTTACCCAATGTGTGTTAGTGCTAAAACTACTCTGACTCAAGCTTTGCAGTTCATTAATCACACTAAGAATGTGGTGATGTTCACTTTTAAGGATAATCTTGATGTAGGAAAAATTCAAGTGTCACAACTTTTTTCACCACAGATCTTATTTTCAGCAATATTCTAAAAAAGGATGCATCATATTTAATTTTTGTTGATATCTAAGCTGTGTTGTTTCCAAACTCATTTTAGCCAGCAACAATATCAATATTGAGATATACACAAACTTTTATTGCAAAAACAATCCCCTCTTTCTTTTGTGAGAATTGATCCGTTATTTAATTTAACTCTCATAGTTGAACAGCACGTTTGCACATCCTAACAACGTGCTTGAATTAATACAAAAAAATAAAAATCTTCTACTTGCAATTGAGTTTTTGAGCAAATGCCGATATTGTTGTATTGCAGATATGATATTGTACATCCCTATCTAAAAACCCAAGATTTAAGGGGCATGCATGATGCTAATGTCCAGGTTGACCTACAAAAATAAGTCATTCCTGCAGCACTCTAATGGTTGCACTTGTTTATTTTCTACGGAGGCCCTCAAGAGAAAGAAAAGTTTCACCTGAAACTGCCAAATCTTACTTCCAAACATTCTATTTTACTCAGTTTACTTGGTATTAAGTGAATTTTGCTTGTTTTCTCAAAGCTTGACATATTTGTATCATTATCTTGAGATAACAATGCTGTTTTTTTCTGTGATAAGCTAATTTCCCAAGATTTCAAGAAAATGACTGTAGTCACTTCTTTATCACTGAAAAGCTTGCACTGTTCTCCTGAGCAAACACAATTAATAGTAGCAGAGATCTCAAGAAAACAGCTTATGTGTACACAGTATCACAGAAAAAGGGGAGTAGAATAAGCTGTCTGGATGTTTCTCCACTCAGGGCTTCCGTACAAAAGCAGCCTGTGCGCTTGAGGAAACTGGGTGCTTGTAAGGAGTTTTTCGTGTGCAAAAGAAAGTATTGTGTGCACATATAAATCTCTCTGTGATACCTCTGGCTCACAAAAGACCATTAAGTACACAATATTTTTTAGTGTTCCCATATGGGCGCAGTCCCTTCTCTGAGGATTTCCTTGTCCCCTGAGGTTCTGAGTAATTTTCTGTGCTTAGCATCAGTGACACCGTGCTCCCTTTCGTCCTCATACTGCATCAATTACTCGTAAATAACCCTTGTTGTGATTTTTAACAGTTAATTTATAAATGCCTTAAGTGCATTTAAAAAGCCAAAACACAAGCTGATGGGGAAAGTAGCTGAAAGTGGGTTTCATGCTGTTTAACACCTATCTGAAGAATTCTGGACGTTGTGTATTTGTGCCAAATTTGTTTTGGTTTGCTTTTTCATACCGTGTGCGTGTGTGTGCCTGCTCATTGAGTGATTTGGTTGTATTATTTTTCTTTGTTTTGTTCTCTCTTGTCTTAATTCATTCGGCTGAAGATTTCAGTTTTACTGCTATTTTTTATAGCTTTTGTTTTTTAAACTTCATCCAGTCGTTTAGGAGTCTACTCAACATTGTGGCTAGAGGGTGAAATTACTGAATGTCCATCTCTCTTTTTTTTTTTCATCTCGGTCTTCATTTTAGAACAAGCATTTCACAGTGGTTCATTACATTTGATAAGCTAATTTCCCGGATTAATCAGTCCATCGTAACAACAGTCACTGAATGTTCAAAGCTGTAAATGTTGACCACACTATACCCTCAATGTTTCACTAAAAAAGTCATACTTTTATTACTTTTGAGGGGGTGTTATTACACAGGAGGCCATTTTTGTTGATTTATTCTCTCAATATCATATTTTTTTTTTGTTTTTTATTGGACCAATGTATTGGTAAACCCAAAAATTCAAGTCGTACTCAAATTGGTAAGATTCTGCACCAGCCCCATGTGCACTCGTACAGCTTCTGAGACTGTAAATGTACAAAAATCACCTGTACGTACAGCTAATGTATATATTTATCGCTCAAGGAGACGGCCACTTCTTGGTCTAATCGGTTGTATGGTGCAGTTATTACTCTATATTTCTCAAGACTTAACCTGCTAGCCACTCCTGTTTTTAGTACGATGTGGTTTGTGGCCTGAACCCCCTCTCTGTGTGCCTAAAATTAGCCAAGAAATGAGTATGGCAACATAAGTAAATGGTGGTTATTATGTAAATATGGGAAACTAATGACAAACTATTTATTAAAGGTTTATTGTACAATGAAATTACGCTGTTGGTGATTTTTTTTCATGTTTGTGTTTTAATGTATTTTCATGACAAAGCTGACAAACACACGTCTTTGCATTTAAAGCAGAAATGTAATCACTGCTCAGTCCTCTTTAATCCCATTACATTAACAGTCAGCCTATTGTTGGCTTTTACTGCCCTTTATAATACCAGGCTATTTGTTTAATGCTCTAACTTTGTTGTGTTTGTTCGGTCATTCAGAGTTTTATCGGCCTCTAAGGCTTTCTGCTCCACCTAAACACTGTATTAACTAAACAATCCTTAATGCACAGGCCAAAGCTCTTTTACTCTTGAGCCTTTCTTTATTAAAGCCACATGAAGGCTCACTAACGAGGCCCAAAACTTGGACTACAGTAATGGGGATCAGGGTTATAACAGTATTGAATTTTTTAACTAGATTTTATTCTGATTGGACTTTTCAATTTCAGCCAAGTTTTAGTTAGAACTACAGTGCCTATGTAAGGTGTTCACATCCCTTTAATGTGCTTTAAAGAGGCATTTCTCTATAATAATCAAGAAAAACATGCAAACCACAACCAAGCAACCACCAATTTAAAACACAGACTGTCCCAATCAAGGTTATTATATTTAACTAAAACTAAATAACTAAATGTAAATGTGAAAATCATTTTTGTCAACATTTTGTTTTTCTTAAGCAAAAAACAAAACTAAAACTGTATAGGTCGCTTACAACACTAAAATAAAATAAAAATAGAGAAAAAAATATCCTTAGTTTTAGTCTTTGACACAGCCATGCTTACAGGCACCTACACCCAAGTCTGGGGAGTGAAAATGGCCTGATTTGATTGGGTAAGACTTTACTTAGTGGTAGTTTTATGTCTGGAGTTGTATTCAAACATCTTTAAATAAATAAAATGATAAACGAAGAGTAGCCAGTTAGAATATGTTTTTATAAATTCATGATGTTCACTCAGCACTGACATGTTCCTGAAAAAAACTAAAACAAATATAAACAAAACTAAAACTGAGCATTTTTGCAAAATAAAAACTTGACAAACCAGCAGTGAAAACCAATTAAAACCAAACTGAAATTTAACACAGAAAGTGAGAACAAAATAAAAATAAAAACTAATGAAAAATCCCGAACAATTTTAAGCTTGGTCCCAATTCAGGGGCTGCATCCTTTGAAGGACACAAGTGAAGACTGATAACTTCACAGTGGTGGTTTATTATGTTAGAAGCCGACTTCAACTCAGTCTAAACTTAAAATACAAATCTAGAACAAAAAAGGGGTCTTTGAAACCACAAATTATCATTATAAAACATTTTGTGTGATACAGTAGGTCAAGTTGCGAGACCTTGGTTTTGTTGGCTAGTTCTGGCGGGGACGCCTTGTGCTGACAAGGAATCCTCTGCAAACCAGACTGTCCCATCCCAGATCAACCCGAGCAAAGGATTCAGCTGTTATAAAGGCTTAGTCTCAAACCTTTGGAGGATGCCACTCCTGAATTGAGACACAGCTTGTGCTCTGATGTCAAAATTACCTTCAATACATATGTATATGAACATAAATACACAGATTTTGGACAAGTTCTCTGTAGTTTTATTTAGGTTAATTTTGTAAGCACACACTTCGTTATAATAACCTTGGAGGAGATATCACAAATTATGGTGGTAGAATAATCAGATTTCATTATTAAGAGCAGTTTCTTCAGTCATTTATAGTGAAATATGTCAGACCAGTATAAGCAGGTGTGTTTGAATGAACGGTGGAATGGATTTTCTGACTTCTCATCACTGCTGACATCTGGACTCTAATAATTTTTTCCTCGGGTGCAGAGCCTCACAAAAAAATCACAGATAAATCTGAGCACATGACTTTCCTGTCATCAGGATGAATGTTTTTCACATCACTTTCAGTCATGTTCTGGAGCGATTAGTGGAGCTACACAAACAGAGGAGACATGTCAGCCACTGTCTGTGTAACTGAACATTTCCCTTCACGTTTACTGAATCACTTCTGCATGCCTGAGCAGACAGCTCCCTCCTCTCTCACCGTCTCTTCAGGATATGATGATGTCGGCAAAGTGTCCGAGTGGAGCGGCAGCTGTTACGTGGTCTTAACCTGGGATAGAAGAGATAATATTAAGACTCTTATCAGTAATCCATGCCCATTGTTTCATGATGAGCCCTGCAGCAGCCTCGTGCACTGAAGTGGATTTAGTTACTATGAACTCATCAGCACAATGGGCTCTTATTAAACATCTATAATCACCAGCTGCTGTGCAGACTGTGCTATGTGAACTCCAGACATCCAGCCCAGCTCAAAAAAAGACAAGTTGCAGGGAATTTTCCAAATGAAAAGGTCCGCTTATCTGCTGAGCATCTTTAGCTTTGTTTTTTGGTAATGGTAAATTTAAAAATTGGTTTACCATCAACATCAACTCAGTTTCTAGCTGTGGACGGAAACTACTGTAGATCTACTGCCTGGCCATTATATGCCGCTGCTAAAAGGTTTTAATTGCAGGTTAACTGAAAATACAATTTTGGATAAAGAAGAAGGGCTGTGGAGTTTTCTGTACGATGTGTAACAATTAGGGATGTGACAAGATCTTGTGCAATGAGGTCTTGCAGGATCGAAAAGTAACAGGATTTCTTGTCAAAGTGAAATTTTTTATTTTATTTTTTAATATTTATTTTTGGGCCTTTTCGTGCTTTTATTGGACAGAGGAGTACAGTGGATAGACTCAAAAACAGGGATGAGAATGGAGGTGAGACATGCGGCAAAGGGCCACAGGCCAGATTCAAACCCAGGCAGCCCACATACATGGTGCATGCCTTAACCACTCGACCATCGGCGACCCTGAAAAATTTGATAATAGGATGCACAAGCAAAGAACAGCAGCTCCCATTAAGTAGTCCAATTGAATTGGAAATTGCCCAATATGACTTTTTCTTCAATAAAAGACACAATTTCCAGTCATATATTCAGTGATGAATGTTTGCAAAGAGTGTAATATCTCATTTTATCTTGATCATCCCATCTTGTTTCATCTTGTCTCATCTCATCTTGTTTCATCTCATTTTTATCTTGTTTCATATTGTCTGGTCTTGTCTTGTTTCATCTCATTTTATCTTGTTTCATTTTATCTTGTCTTGTTTCATCTTATCTTGTCTTGATTCATCTCATCTTGTTTAACCTTGTATCATTTTGTTTCATCTCATCGTGTTTCCTCTCATCTCATCTTGTCTCATTTTGTGTTGTTTCATCTCATCTTGTCTTGATTCATCTCATCTTGTTTCATCTCATCTTGTTTCATCTTTTCTCATCTTGTTTGATCTTGTCTCACCTTGTTTCATCTCATCTCATCTTGTTTCATCTCGTCTCCTTGTTTCATCTCATCTCGTTTCGTGTCTTGTCTTGTTTCATCTCATCTCATCTTGTTTGATCTCATCTCATGTTGTTTTGTCTTGTCTCATCTTACCTTGTTTCATCTAATCTTGTTTTGTTCTACTTAGTCCAGTTGTTTCATCTCATGTCATAGTGTTTGATCTGGTCTTATCTCATTCTCTTGAGCTTAAATATCTTCTCATCTCTGTCATCTTGCGTCATCTTGTCTCACATCATTCTCGGGAGCTTGTGTTGTCTCTTCTCATATCATCTCATTTTGTCCCATCTTGTCCATTTCCAGTCTTGTATTCAGTTATGAAAGTTTAAAACGAGTATAAAATCTTGCCTTATCTTGTTTCATCTCGTCTGATCTCATTCTCCTGAGTGCAAATCTTATCTCAGTCATGAGGAAGTTTTCAGGTCTGCAGCTGCAGGAAGCAGGATTCATTCAACTGTAATGTAAAAACAATAAGCGCTCTTGAACTGAGATCCTGACCGCTGCCAGCACTAAAAACGCCAGATATGGGCATCCAGCCTTATGCTCATTAGCTGATCTGACACATAATTTCAGATGGTACAGACTCTTTTTAAAACCAATTTCCAAAAATGCTGGGGCGCTTGTAAATAGTGAATAAAACAGAATATTGTGCAATGCAAATCCTTTTTTAACTGTTGTTCACTTAATTACAGCACAAAGGCAAGATGCTTAATGTTCAAGCTGATAAACTTTTCTTTTGTAAATAAACACCAGTCTAAATTAAAGGCCCACAGTATGCTCCAAAAAAAGTCAAAAAAGTTGGAACAAAAGCATGTTTACCATTGTGTTACATCACCTTGACTTCTAGCAACACTGTAAGCATCCAGGGACTGAAGACACTGTTGAAGTGCTGAATATGGATTAATTTCCCATTCTTGCTTGATTTAAATCTTAAATTGCTCAACATTGCAGGGTTTCCTTTGTCATATTTCACTTTTCATATTGTGTAATGCATCTTGTATGTACCTCTCAGTATTAATGCTGCCTTCACAGATGTGCAAGTTACCCATGCCATGGGTACTATACACCCTCACACCATCACAGATGCAAGCTTTTGAGCTTTGTGTTGATAATAATCTGGACGATCCTTGTCCTCTTTAGCACAGAGGAATTGACAGCTGTAATTTCCAAAGGAAATTTGAAATGTGGACTCATCAGACCACAGCCCACTTTTCCTCTTAAGGTCAGTCCATCTCAGATAAGCTCAGGCCCAGAGAAGTCTGCAGTGCTTCTGGATGTTGTCGATTTATGGCTTTTGCTTTGCATGGCAGAGTCTTAACTGACATTTGCAGATGCAGTGATATATTGTGTTACCTGTAAGTGGTTTTCCAAAGTCTTCCTGAGCCAACATTTTAATGTCCATCTGGCATGATATGATGGTTTCAGTCTTGCCTCTTGTGTGCAGAGATTTCTCAGAATCCTTTGATGATATCTTGGACTGTGGATGGTGAAATCTCTAAAAGCCTTGCAACTGCTGTTCATGAATAGTTAGACTATCATGGACTGTCTTGCCTAAAGTGGAGAACCTCACTCCCTCTTTGATTGTGAGCTTACCTCTGTCCCAACTTTAATCATGAGCTTAAGGAAGATTTTTTATTTGATTGTTTGATTAAACAGGGTTAAGCCTTGAGATCCTGCAGGTTTTAGTGCTGGCAGACTCATCAGCACAATGAGAGATTAATACTGAGCAGTCATAATCATTAGACACTGTAGCATATGGTCTTCAGTAATCCAGTGGTATTGTTGCTTTAGAGAAGTGACTGCTCACATCAATGTATTGTGATGCAGAGTCGCTGTCATAGCACATTTACCCTCCAGGCTTCAAATAGGTGCATGAGAGTAGAAGAGTGCTAGCATGTTTGAAAACCAGGACTCCTGAACTTGGCTCAGTCAAGGCCATGCACAGTCAACAGAAAAGATGACAAAGTATTCAATACTTTTTATCAAAAAATGCAATTGCGATGCAGTGTTTATCATCGAAATAGTAAAATGCATCATTTTAGTTCAGTGGATAGAGCAGGCGCCCGTAAACAGAGGCTGTAATCCTAGATGCACTGGTTGTGGGATCAATTACTGGTCTTGGCACTGTTTGGTGGAAGTCCTCCCCCACTTTCTCTCCCTGTATATCCTGTCTCTAATCATCTGTTCAATCAGAATAAAGACAGGGTACAGGAGTTTGCCTGCAACTTTTAAGATTCAAACACGAGAAATGTTGAGTGCTTAGGACTCTTTTTGATTGCTGTTGCACTGAAACACATGCTGGTATTTTTTAATTTTGACTAAGACTGTATTCAAGTATGAAAACGTTGAGTTTCTATTAACTGCAAAGGCACATGGATTGCATTGAGCCCTGTTTTAAAATCTTAAGTATTTCATCAGAGTCTTATATTGAAATACAGTGAGATTGTTTTGGAGCCGGATATTATAAACTGTACCAGATGCTCTGATTTTCTGTAGGGGCAGATGAATGTGTGACCAACTTAGAGTCCAAGACAAATTTACCAATGGAGACAACTGAATGTATCAAATCCTAACGATATATCATTCTGTAGAGCATTAATGAGGTCAAGCACTGATGTAGACTCGATGGGGTTGAGGTCAGGGCTCTGTGCAGGCCAGTCAAGCTCCTCCACGCCAAACTCATCAAACCATGTCTTTATAGTCCTTGCTTTGTGCACTTGCATGTTGGAATAGCAAACGGCCCTCCCCAGACTGTTGCCACACAGTTGGAAGGATAGCATTATCCAAAATGTCTTGGTTTGCTGAAACATTAAGATTGGCCTGCACTGGAGATAAGAGGCCTAAACCAAACCCTGATAAACAGCCCCATACTGTTACCCCTCCTCCACCAAATTTCACAGTTGGTACAATACAGTCAGGCAGGTAACGTTCTCCTGGTGTCCGCCAAACCCAGACTCACCCATCTGACTGCAAAACAGACAACCAGGATTTGTTGCCCTACTGAACATGTTTTCACTGCTCTACAGTCCAGTGTGCCTCACTCCATCCAATGCTTGGCTTTGGCCTCGGGAATGTGAGGCTTGTATGCAGCTGCATGGAAATAGAAATCCATCCGTGAGGCTCCCATCACACAGTATTTGTGCTTACAATAATGCCAGAGGAAGCCCAGAACTCTTCAGCTGTGGAATCAGCAGAGCATTGGAGACTTTTATGCACTGTGCACCTTAGTAGTTGACACTGTTCTATGATTTTATGTGGTCTTTGTGGATGAGTTGCTGTTGTTCCTGAGCGCTTCCACTTTCTAATAATATCACTCACAGCTGACTGAAATTGCATGAACTGTCTTGTTGCAAGATTATCAACAAAAGAGCACTTTTTAAGTCCGGCAGAATTTTCAGAACCATACTTTTCTGAAGCAGTGCATTTTAAAAATGACTGAACAACTTGAAGTATTGAGTTGAATTGACATTTAAAAAAAACACATTTATCTCATTGGCTGCATGGCAGCACAGGGGTTAGCACTGTTGTGTATTTGCACCTATCTCATAGGACAGATGCAAATACACCAAAGATTAAAGAAAACACTTTTACACTCTCTAGACCAAGGGGGTCCAAACTATGGCCTGCGGGCCAAATACAGCCCGTGGTCCACTTCTGATCGGCCCTCAGCAAATCAAAAAATGTATATGGCCTTATTAGAACATGAAGCTACCAAAGTGCTACCATGCTAATTCTGTCAACAACATTTTACCAAGAAGAATTTAATTATCTTTTAATTTATGGCAAAACTAAGATGATACTGAAATAGGTCAACATATTGGCAACCAAAATTTTAACAATATCTTAATTTATAATGACCTATTCAATGATGCAAATAGCAGCACCAATAGCATTACAGGGCCGGGGCCAGTGGTTGCCAGGGCCAACCAGGGCCCCCTGAAATCTGACAGGCCTCCCCAAAATCCCTAAATTGACTGGCTATTTGCCTTTTCAACCACTTACTAGCCATGTGATCACACTCAGTAAAAATGTCCACAGCATCGTTACTATAAATATGAGTGACCTTTAACCTCTGCATCCATCAAGCTCTGCTCCAAACTTTCTATACTGTTTTCGCAAACACTGCATACGTCAGCAGGAAGACATCTTTCTTAAGAGCCGTACACCTCGAGCCCTGCAGACGCACTGGGAAGGGGAAGCGGAGGCCCAGAGGTGGATGTCCCACACGGCCCGGATGCACGGCAGCATCTCTTCCTGTGGTGGAGAAATGAAGCGTGTATTCTGGCGTCTAGGAAGAGCCCTGGGATGAATCATGCGTGAACCTCATTGTTCTTCCAGTCAGACAGGACTGTGTGAACCTGAGTTTGTCACTAACCTCTGCCACAGTGTCTCTTTTCCCATGTTCTATAAGCAGACTGCTGATATTTCCTCATATGACTTCCCAGCGTATGAGGCTGATGATTAACTCCAAGGGTGTTGTCCTCCGCGATTTTCCCACAAAGCTGGAACATCTCTGGAGACAAATATCTGAATTCTTCCTCTAAAGCTGTTAAACTCTATATTTACCTCTCCTGTAGCTCATAAACATACCGTAAACAGTGAGAAACAACACCAGTATGTGACAGTACGTTCAGAATAACAGAATCAATCAGTTTTATCTCCACGAACCCTGACCTTGTTTTTTTGCAGTCAAATTCAAACACAGCTATATGATAGAATAAGCTAAAGGTTAAATGTTGATGTGTGGTTGTTACTGAAGTGACAGCAGGATGCAGACGCCTAAAGACAGGTAAAAAGTGCAGCTCCAGGCTTTAATGGAAGAGCACTTTAATCCCTGAGCTGAACATTTTAGGCGTCATTACTGAGAGAGACATAATAAAAAAAAAACAGCACACCTGTTCTGAACCACCAATCACGTGTTTTATAAAGCTCCCCTTCATTTTCAACAGCGTACCATAAGCTAAATTAAATCTAACTCTCTGAGCCACATGCAGACCTTTTAGCTGTATGGAGGGTCGCTGAGAGGTCGCCATTGCTGTTATTAAAGCTCAAAAAGTTATCCTTACAGGCTCCCAGACATCATTTAAACCCCTTAAACCTACCAATCCATGCATGTTTGCAAAAATATGATTGTCTTTAATCCAACAACATTCAGGACCCAAATTAACACCAATGATAGCTTCATTTGGTTTCTTATTTTACATGTGGTAACTTTTAGAAATTAAATTTAATTAAATTTTAAATTTGGTCTCAATCTTATCCCCAAATTCCACATCCTCTGTGTTAGTTTTGGTTCAACTGTCTCAGCATGCTCTTTTGTCCAGGCCTTTTCACCCCAGGCAATATAACCAAAGACCCTAAGTGGTTTTTGGGTCCTTGGAACATCCAAAACACGACCAGGGGCTCGTGGCAGCCCTATTACATACCCAGATGCTACTCTAGACCATGCTTACTTGTCACATCCACCCCTTACTCCACCCTAAAAGTGTGCACTATGTTATATAGCAGATTGTTTTATGCCCCTTGTCATATGCAGGGACATCAAGAGGGTTGTGCCAATCTTCCTTCCTACCTGATGGGGTCCTAAGAGGTCTTACATGCCACATGCCTTACTTCAGCCCAAACATGCCTAAAAGTTCTGCTCAGTACTGTACGTCTGGGTACCAGTGGGAACCAATGATGTGCACACAGGTAACTTAGATTTTCTGAGGTTGATTTTCTTTTCACCTCAGTATTTATTACATGATATTTTTACTTCGTCTTCTGCGGTGTCAAATAAGATCCTCAAAAACTAACTTTGCTTTGTAGAAGGCAGCATATTACCTCTGTGACCCTCTGACTGAGCGATGACCTCTGGCAAAAGCCATGATGTTGCACCGTGTTGTATTTTGAAACTGACCTTATGTTCACGGTCTTGTTCCTGGTTTGGTCGATCTGCTCAATGTGGACTGAAGTATTTTGGCAGAAGCCTCCAATGATTATAGACTTAGCAGAGCGGCGCCTCTGGCGTTCACTAAGCTCATACTGTAGACCTGTAAGGACTGACTGGATTGACTGTACGCGTTTTGTTCTGGAGTGCACTTCATGTACAGATTTCTGCACAGACATAGAATGTGAAATCTAAGACAGCTTGAGACAGACAGAATTTGTGCCTTTTTTCCATTTACCCCATAAAAGAGGATTAGGGCCACTGAAAAAATAATGTGCCGATTTTTTTTTTTTACTTGTGAGATATGTCTGAATTCTGAGATTGAAGTCAGAGTCCTGAGATTAAAGTCAGAATTCGGCGATTAGAGTCTGATTTGTGATTTAAAAAAAGCAGAATTCTAAGAAAAAAGTCAGAATCCTGACATTAAAGTCAGGATCCTGAGATAAGAGTCAGAATCCTGAGACTAAAATTAGTACTCTGAGATTAAAGTCAGAATCCTGACATTAAAGTCAGGATCCTGAGATAAGAGTCAGAATCCTGAGACTAAAATTAGTACTCTGAGATTAAAGTCAGAATCCTGAGATCAAAGTCTGAATTTTTGGGAAAAAGTCAGGATCCCTAGATTAAAGTCAGGATCCTACAATTAAAGTCAGAATCCCGAGATTAAAGTCAGGATCCTACAATTAAAGTCAGGATCCTGAGATCAAAGTCAGAATCCTGAGACTAAAGTCAGAATCCTGAGATTAAAGTCAGAATCCTGAGATTAAAGTCAGGATCCTGACTTTAATCTCAGGATTCTGACTTTTTAAAATCAGAATTCAGACGTTTTTCTCACAAGTAAAAAAAAAAAAGATCTAAATAATTTTTTCACTGGCCCTAATCCTCTTCTGTAGAAAAAGTTTGATGAACATTTTAAGTAAAATTTTATCTTTAGAAATTGAACTGTCTCAGATGGAGCATGAAGCTAAAGCTTCAAACACTGTTAGATCATTTGATTCCTGTCCTGGAACATAATTATTTAATCAGATGATTTTATTGTGTTTCTGTAGTCATGTCTGGTTGATTAACATAGTTTTTGGTAATTAAAACCCATCTACCAAACTTTTTTGATGTCCGTGCCAAATTCCCAGTCTTTTCCAGGACATCCTTGTTCGCTTATTGTTCGTCTTCTGACTGATTTCCCGACAACACAGCTCATGAATGCGTCGTTTTACAACAGCCAACATGTAAATATTGGCAGCAGCAGTTTCCTTAGGCTCCACAAAGGAAGAGTTTCTCCAAGCAGCATCACGATACGCACAGAGCCATGGGGTCACTCATACAGGAAACTAAGAGGTGAGGAGACTTTTAAACAAGTTTCAACTCTCACCCAAATCATTTTCAAACCTGAAAAATCTCACATGTACCAGTTATTAAAGTTATTCTTTAAGGGTGAGATTTTTTTTTTATTTTTGTATTTTTTGCACAGCACATGTGCTTTGAAATTTTCTGGCCATTTTATTGCGCAGGAATGTAGTTCCAGTGTTTTGTTGAGATTACACTGGTTTTGAAAAATCTTGGCCTTATTTCTGACCATATCAGCCAATCAGAGGAGAGCACATTGGTGAGCCTTCCTTCAGTGCATAAGCTTTTTGTGGTCAGCTCAGCACTGTGCATCTGGACGGCCATGTTTGTTACATGCTCTAAAAAGAACTTGTAGACTTGTTGTCTGAAGTTAAAGGTTATTAGAAGATCCTTTTGGTGCACCTTGAACTTGATTTCATAAAAACTTGACATTTTTCATCTTGGTCTAATAAAAGACTTCCTTTATTTGTCAGAATTTCAATGTGAGTGTTTGCTTTGTGTCGGGTCAAAATGTTTGCCAAACACACGTACAGGGTCTCCACAGTGACGGTAGCATAAAAACAAAAATACCACCCCAATTCCAAGAAAGTTGGCACACTGTGTAAACAAATAACATATCAGATGTTGAAACTGTGGCATTTTAACATTTCATTAAAAATATTAGCTCATTTCAAACTTGATGCAAATTACACATTTCAAAAAAGTTGGGACAGGGCCATGTTTACCAGTGTATAGCATCCCTTCTTCTTTCAATAATAGTCTGTAAATGTCTAGGAAGTGAGGAGACCAGTTGCTTGAGTTTTGGGAGAGGAATCTTGTCCCATTCTTGTCTGATGTAGGATTCTAGCCGCTTAACAGTCTCTTTGCTGGATCTTATATTTTATGATGTGCCAAATGTTTTCTGTTGGTGAAATGTCTGGACTGCAGGCCAGTTCAGCATCTGGACTCTTCGACTGTGAAGCCATGCTGTTGGGATGGACGCAGTATGTGGTTTAGCATTGTCTTGCTGAAATATGCAAGGCCTTTCCTGACAGAGACATCTGGATGGGAGCATATGTTGCTCTAAAACTTCTACATCCACTGTACAACCGGGCAAGTTGAAGCTGCACAAAATTTTGGTTGAAACTGATTCCATCAAAGTTTTTAAGTGATTGAAATAGACTTTTGAGTAATCATTACTTGTACATTATTTTAGGTTAACTTGAAGTTCATAAGTTAAACTGCACTGTAGAAACTTGGTAAAGCTAAGTGTTCTTCGTCCACTGCAATTATCCCTTATTTCTGAGACAAACTTTGATCTTTGTTGAAGCCATCCAAGGTAGTCCATCTTAAGGGGCTACACATGAATTCAAGTGAAGAGTGCACACTGAACCAGGAAGTCCTCTTCCTTCATGTTCAATATACCATATGTTGTATTCTACAGTTGCTCCCTACAGGCAGGACTTCTGTCACTGAGCCGGTAACTTCACTCATGGTGCAAATGTGTCTAACGCCCGAAGGCATCTGGGAAAAGTCTGTAGATTGAGGGATGACTGTCAAATAATTTGAGTAGAATGACAAAAAACACTTAGATTGATTGAGAACTGTTCACTTAAAACTAAAAATGTGTTCTGTTATCTCAGAAAAAAGATCTGAAATAGCTTTTTGTAAATTTTCAAGTTAACACGGCTCATTTTTAACAACTTTCAACTGTTTGGTCTTACAGTGTTTTTCAGCATTGTTAGGTCCCTTCCAGATGTGTAAAATGCCCATTCCATGTACAATAACACAGCCCCATACAACCAGAGATGCAGGCTTTTGAACTGTGCTCCTCCTCTTCAGTCTGCAGGACAGGAGTCTAGGTTTTTTAAAACTAATTTCGGGGTGCAGATGGCCTAGTGGTTTAAGGCACGCCCCATGTGTGTGGGCGGCCCGGGCTTGAATCCTGCCTGTGGCCCTTTCCTGCATGTCCCTCCCCACTCTCTCAGACTCTATCCATGTCCTCCTCTATCAAATAAAGGCACAAAAATCCCAAAATAGAGCTGTAACATAAAAAAATTTAAATTTTGACTCATGTGACCACAGAACAGTTTTACATTTTAAATTAGCTTTAGGACAACATTTCTGGATCGTGTTGCCATATGGCTTCTTCTTTGCATGATACAGCTTTAACTTGGATTTGTGGATGGCAAACAAAATTTCTGGATGTGTTTCTGCCCATGCAGTGGTTTCCAGTACAGAATCATGCCTGTTTTTAATGCAGTGCCACCTGAGGGCCCAAAGATCACAAGCATCCAATACTGACCTTTGGTCTTGTCCCTTGTGTTCAAAGATTTCTCCAGATTCTCTAAATCTTTTGATGATATTATTTGCTGTGGATGGTGGGATATTCAAAGTCTCAACAATTATTTTTAGATGCAGTTTTTCTCAGATTGATGAGCAACTGCCCATCTTTACTTCTGAGAGACTCTGCCTCTCTAAAATGCTCCTTTTATACCCACTCATGTTTCTCAGTTTCAACAGCTGATATGTTGTTTATGTTGTAATGTGAATAAAATATGGGTTTATGAAATTTGTTATTCATTGCATTTGGTTTTACATTTTATTCAGCACCCCAGGTTTTTTGAAATTGGGGTTGTATATTTTTGGTTTAGAGTTGTGCTTTATTTCAAGAAGTATGATTTTTTTGGGGGGTAAATTTTAAAGCTTTTTTGATAAACTAACTTATAGTATTTATTACGGTGGCCTTGAAGGCCAACAGGATTAATATTTCAAAAGTGCAAAATACATTTCACAAAATGCAATAATATCTCACAAAACACAAAAATAGTTTACAATCACAAAAATATTTCACAAAACACAAAATATTTTTCACAGAGCACAAAATATATTGTTGTGTTTTGTGAAATATTTGTGTGTTTTTTGAAATGTATTTGTATTTTGTGAAATTTATTTTGCACTATTGAAATATTAAATGTGTTGGCCTTCAGGGCCAAGATTTCACACCAGACTTTTGTCTTAAAAGTTGGCCCATGAACATTTAATCTTTTAATTTTTCTAGAGAGGATGAAAATGTAAAAAGAAAACGTATCACCTAAATGTACACATCCCAAGTAAAAATGCAGACTTTGACAGCAGGAGTGAAAATGTTTGGTTTAAATCATTCATGTCTTCACTGACACAACCTGTGTTGCATTTTTGGTCTAACTTGTCAGTTTTGGTTAATTTTGGATTCTAGATAGCTGATTTAGAATATTCATTCATATCTGCCCATTTAAGAGCTGATTAACCATACCATCTAGTTTTTAGTCATTTTTAAGTCGCTTCTCTTTTCCCCTCAGGAGCAGCAGCAACAACACAGACTTCAAGTCAATTTCCCAGCAGTCCCTCCTGTCAAAATAACCTGGATCTGCCCCTGGACTGAAGTGGGTTAAAGTGGACTTTAAAGCCCCAATCTTCTCTTTGGGGTCAACTGAAGCCCCACCTTAAACCCCGGTCTTACCTTTCAGCTGAACCAGTTTAATGAAGTTCATGTCATGCACACAGAAGCGGGACTACTCTGACCTGCACAATCTGCTCTGACCCCTGCACCGGCCCAGCAGAGGGCAGGATTAGGAGGTCGTCAGGATTAGGAGTCACAGCTGAAAAACAACCTCTTTTTTAGTCGTTAGCATCAGGCAGTGGGCTGTCAGCGTTCACATGGTGTTTTTATGACTCATTTGTTTTTCTGCTCATCTCAGCTCCCAATAACACATCAATAGTTCTGAGCCATAATGACCCTAATCTGGTCCAAATAACACAGCGGGGAACAGGCTCTGCTTTTGACTCACCATTTCACATGAAAAATGATTGAGGACGGTCTCATCTGTCAGCAAAACAAGGATCTGAATTCATCATTTTAGTCATTCAATAAGGAGATTTTTAGAATTGTCTGATATGACCACAGATTCACACGATGTGAGGAGGAAATATGGATGTTTTTAAAGAAAATACAATCCTATAAATGCTTAAAAAGCTGGACAACTGTGGAACATTCAACAAACTGCAATTCTTTAAACAGTTCAGCTAGGGTTTTTGGAATTATTTCTCCATTTTGCAGTTTTCAATCTTCTTTGAATGCACTCAGCTTTATCAATTTACTCTACTGCTGTTCATGTTGCATTTTTGATCGATATACAAAGATGTGCTTTACTGATCCCAAAACAGGGAATTAAGGGAAGAAGGGAATTAAAAACCAGAGAAATAAATCAAAAATACACTTTTACATGAAGAAATTCCTCTCAATGGTAAATTTGATTAAATGTAAAGCATTTTGTCCCTCTGTTTAAAGAAGGAAATATAAATCAAGTTTACTATTATTACCCTAAATGGTGCATAAAACCATGCTCTTCACTCTTGTATGCTCATAAAACTTCATAAAATGCATACTTTCGAAGACAGTACCCATAAATAGCAGAACAAGTGCAGAATGGCTACATTGTCATAATCCAAAAAGTGAACTCTTTGTATAAACAGCATAGTTCATGAATGGAAAAGAGCGTTTCAGTCACTCACTGCACCTTTAATCTCATTAAGACCCCTCACTCCTGCAGACTGCAAACTCAACGCTGGATTATAAAACTCACAACAGTACATTTTGGCTCTACTTCCTACATAATGCATGGACTTCCTGCAGTGCATGATGGTGCGATCAGCTCTTAGCTAATCACTCTGATGCTGTTGGTCCTGTTAGAGATAACACTGAGAGGACGAGCGTCTCTCATTGGAGGCGTCAGCAAGCTTTACCTTTTGACCCGGTTATTTTGGTTTTCTTTTCTTCATCTCAGATGTGTTCATGTGACTCACAAGAGACTTAGATTGACAATTAAAGGTGTATACCACCAATATTACACAGGTAGCTTAGTGTACTTATCAAAGGGTTTTCTTTAACATACTGTGATGATGTAGTTATTGGGTGGAGACCAACAGGTGGCAGAAGCTAAGGAAGCAGTGTGCTGTGGTCAGTTCACATCAGAAAAGTGTTGACCATCTGGACGTCCTATCCAGTTATTTTGTTTGACAACGGAAGACAAGTTGTGTTACAGTGACAGGCTAACTCTTGGTGATGGGCTGAGGTTCCCTGACACACTGGCTCAGTCTAAATAGCTCTTAGTTAGAGTGACCTTACATCTCTGTAGCTTGTGGAGAAACACTGGTGTATCTGGTCTATACCAAAAACAGACAATATTAAGGAACTATTATCGTCACAAAACTGTTTGGAAATGCAGAAATACATCCACAAACGCACAGATGTGTACATAGATCCACTAATGTGTGCACAAATTCATTAATGTGTGCAAAGATCTTCAAATTTGTGCAAAGATCCACAAATGTGTGCAAACAACTGCAAATGCATGCTAATATAAAAAAAATGCATGCAAAGATCCACAGATGGGTAAAGATCCACACGTACGTGCAAGGATCTACAAATGTGTGCACTGATCTTTGCATACCTTGTGGACAAATATGAATACTAAAGAAAGGCACTAGTATGGAACTTTGGTTGTTGCAGAACTAGTTGGAAATGCTTAAATAGATTGACAACTGGTACATAGAGACACAAATGTGTGCACAAATCAGCAAATGTGTACACTGATTTACGATTATGAACATGGATCCACATATTCGTGCACGGATCAATAAAAACATGCACGGATCCACAAATGTGTGCAAAGATCCAGAAATTCATGCAAATATTTGCAAATGCATGCAAAGATCCACAAATGTGAGCAAAGAACTACTAATGTGCACACAGATCCACAAATTCATGCAAATATCTGCAAAGGCATGCAAAGATACACAAATGCATGCAGAGATCTACAAACGTGTATACCAATTTGTAACTGTAGACTTAGTAATGAATGAAAAGGGGCTTTAATATTTTTGCTATAAGTGCTAAGAATAAATGGAGCTCTATATAGAAATCTCTTGACAGTCAAGCCAGCAAAAATGGATAACACAGTTACATATAAAATCAACTACCGGTATTATCAACAAGCAAGAAAAGTACACACTGACTTTAAACTGCACTCAGATTTAACTCTTAGTCAACCGTTTTTTTTAAGAGCAGTGTGAATAAGAACTGCAACTTCTCTTTTCCACATCCACAAACATCTGATATTTTCCATTTGGAGTATCTACAACAGTTATTTTTCATAAATACAGATAATTTCCTTTTTGTATGTATATTCTGATATCCAACAGCACAATAAAAGCTTTTCTTTCTTATACTAGAGAGCTCTGATATCTTTCCACTTAGCTCTACTACTTCTCTTCCACCTCTTCATGCACACAACTACTACTGTGATGTAATCAAGACATTTACCACAAATCGATCCATAAAGCTCTGGCAAGAAACTTTTCAAAGCGGGAATCAAACACCTTTTAATTTTAACAAGCTGAAATGTAAATCTTTACTGCAGGTTGAGTCTCATCAATGACATTAATGCATTTTAAAAATGTGTGATGGGAAGTCTTAAGCTGAACGAAGCCAGAGTATTGTAAAACCAGAACCTGCATCTGTTCCTGAAGTTGGGAAAACTCTTCCTAAGTCTGATAAACATGTGCAAATAAAATACCCAAGTGCTTTAAAAAAGGTTAATAAGGAAACAGCAATACACAACCCATCCTAATAATAACAGTGAAACCTGTCTGGGTGATAATTTGCCTGCTTTAAGGATCACAGCCTCTGTACAGCCAAGAGGCCACCAGTGCCCCACATGGTACAGCTGAAGAACTATGAGGACCAAATCCATATTTGCACCAGTCTGTTAACATGTCTATTTTTGCTGTGAGAATGGGATTTTAATCTTGGCACTGTTGGGGATTTCTTTGTCTTTGGATTCAGCCTCATGTGGAAACTCTGCTCCTCTGAACTGACTTCATTTCCTTTTATGGATGTTACTACTTGCCTGGAACAGAGTCACTAATTTCCCATTTAACTCTAAAGCATCAGTAGAAAATAAAAACCAGAATGGCCGTCTAAGGTGGCAGACCCACGCCTAAGCAGCGCCACCGAGGAACTCACACTCCCATTGATTACTATGGTGTTCAAAATTTCGAAGTTGGAGAAAAACTGAACAGGTGCGCGGATCATCACCAAAATCTAACTGATTCTTCCCTGTCACTATCCCAATATTCCCTGAAAGTTTGGTGAAGATCCGACTTTCCGTTCTCAAGTTATCTTGTACAAATACAAACAAAGAAACAAACAAACACACAAAGATAGGAGACCCTTTTCATAACCCTGCCGATTTCATCGGCGTGGGTAATTAACTGGTGTGTTGTTTGTGTAGAACGTCTTTAGGTGCTTTTAATGAAAATCATTTAGCCGACTTTGACTTCATTGGTGAAATGTAGAGAGTTGTGAAAAAGAGTCACGCTCAAGTGTGAATCACTGAGCTATTGTTAGCTTAAGTCATGTTGTAAAAGCAGAACTACAAGGAGCAGGCGTAGTAAAGGTTACAGAGCAAAGATTACAAACAACTTCAAGAATCTGATGTTTTCTTTCAAAGATAAAAGCCACCAAAACAGCTCTCACTCTAATTTAAGTGAGGAGCAGAGGCAGGTTAGTTTGAAAAGAAACGATCTGAAGAAGATGACGGATTCAGTTAGAAAAATAAAAACAGTCTTAGTTATATTTAGAGGGTCCAACATGACAAAAACTTACAGTTTGAATAATATCCCAGTTTTCTGGTGAGGTTAGCATGCCTTGTTTCAAAGAGATGGAAAGTGAAATATCAGGTGCTGCAGCTCCACATTAGTAGTCAATGGCAGTTACTACTGTTCTAAGCTCTTTTTGCCCTCCAGGCCTCCACGCCATCACATGACTGAAAGCTAAAGCTGAAAGCTGAAATTTATGCACAGATACTGATGTTGTAAAATCAGTGATTAAGCGTGTTAAATGAAGGTGGTATTGCTTTAAAACACATAGTAAAACCAAATAAGTTAATAGAACCAAAAATAGAGGAAAGTGATAACATAAAAATGTTTAAGTCATTCAAGTGGAAAGAAGAAGTATTCATTAAGCAGCAGGTAGTTAGCCATTGAAAGCAACATTAGCTTTGACTTTACTTACATGTATTATTTCTGAGAGGTTAACATTTTTTTAGTTTAACTAAACTGTCAGCACCCCCCAAGTCCAAGGCCTCAGTTCTCTGCCAGAAAATGGTGGATTGCACCCTCCAGGTTGGGAGTGAGTCTCTGCCTCAGGTGGAGGAGTTCAAGTATCTTGAGGTGTGGTACACAAGTGGGGGTAAAAGGGAGCGTGAGATTGACAGGCAGATTGGTACAGCATCAGCAGTACTAGGAGTTGCACCACTGCATTGTGGTGAGGAGAGAGCTGAGCTGAGCTGAGCTGGGGGGGGGCAAAGATCTTAGGGTGGTGCAAGGCTTTGTCTGATCTGAGGCTGCCAAAATTACATTTGCAAATTTTGACTAAAACCATGATAAAGCACTTTTTAAGTGTTTTATACAAAGGTCTTTTGAGAAGAAACACACGCATACGCCTTTTTTGTAGGGTCTTATAAGTGAAGCAATTAAAATCTGTGAAGGTTTTTGATGGCAGTGCGTCACTTTTTCTTCTCTCTTGGGTCCTGGGGGCCCCCACTTTTCTTAGGTTCTGGTGGGGGGGCGGCTCCAAAGAAAAATGGTTGGGAAAGACTGATGAAGAAACTGCATTTTGTATTTACTTGGGTTGTCTTTGTGAGATATTGTAATTGGTTTGATGATCCGAAACATTCAAGTGTGATAAATATAAAAAAAAGATCAGGAATCAGAGAGGGAGCAAATATTTACTCACGGCACTGTAAAGTAGCCTACCTAAATACCAGTAACACTCTTAGTCGAGGGTTTCTACAAAGGTCTTTAAGTTTTATCAGGCCATTTGTGAATCTTTGCATGTAAAAATGTAGAAATAGAAAAGCTCTTTCTGCAGTGGGTTCTGTATGGTAGTGCTTACAACCATTATAAATGACTATTTAGATTTAATTATAGGCGTGCCAAGAGTCGTGTTTGCATTGTCATAAGAGGCATTAATATTCATTTCAGCCTGTTTCATTATCATCTAAAATCTCCCAGAAGGAGCTTTAGGCCTCTAATTCAGACGGGCTTTTTATATTCTCCTTTATTGTCTTATTAGTGCTGTTTGCTGCAAGGCGTTTGTGATCATCACCTCTTGACCTTGTTGCTTCTGTTTCCCTCCTCCGTTTCCGATCCGTGTTGCTGTGAACACGCTCTCACGTGTCCTCAGTCCTTTTTTTCTTGTGGTAAATAACCCTGATTACAGAGTGCTGATAATTCTAATGAGCCGCTCTCCTGTTTCAAGTTCTCCTTAAGTGGGCACTTCCCCATGAAGAATCAATGCCTGCATCAACAACAGAGTGTGGTTAGTGTTCACTACCATCACCTGCACGTGTGGAAGAAAAACCTGTCAGAGAATATTTCACAATGAAGTGATGACAAAAAGTGTCACAGCTGCCACAGAAATCCAGTAAGAGCAGCTTTTTTCTACGATTCCAGTAAGATCTATTTCAGTGCACGGTAAACAACAGGACGTGATTATCTGCTGCTGCTGCTTTGATGGAGGATGTAAACAGGTAGTGAATTAGCAGCACTGATGAAGATGGCATTGTGGCACGATCACAGACCACACAAACATCTCAGATGTTTTCATCCTTCCGTGATTTTTCCCCATTTGTCTGTCTGTGGGAGAACATAACAGGAACAAAGAGAATCAGTGTATTTTTTAACAACAGATAAAATACAGAGGTTTTTGTGTCTTCATCTTAACCCCTTAACTTCTTCAGGTACTCTTCAGATTTAGAGATTTACAAGAGGCCCAATTTAGGCCTGATGCAGTCTTTCTTGGCACTTTACAAAGCCTAGAATTTCCTTTCTTTAGAGGTAAAAACTCATAATGAAATGTCTACAATCATCATAATGTGTCATCTCTTATGTCTCTATCTATATTCTAAGATGACTACTTAAATAACCTCAAAAATTTCCATTATTTTTCAAAGCCAGAGAAAGACTTTAATGACTTTGAATCAAAAAGTTTTGCTCTGTTTTGATAAGTTTCAAGTATAGGTTTTAATTAAGGATATGAAATTATGGGGATAATTACAAAAAAACTATTTAATGTCAAAGTGTAAAAAGATTTCTGCAAAGTAATTTCAGTTAAATAAAATTATATAATGTAAAATAAGTGACTGCATAAAAATTCACCCCCTTTAAGTCAGTATTTAGTAGATGTACCTTTGGCTGCAATCACAGCACTGAGTCTGTGTGGATATGTCTAAATCAGGCTTGTACATCTGGAAACTGTAATTTTATTCCATTCTTTGTAAAACTGCTGCAGCTCTGTTAGGTTCCACAGGGATCCGTAGTGAACAGCTCTTTTCAAGTACAGCCACAAATATTTGGGTTGAGGTCTTGGCTTTGACTCAGCCACTCCAGAACATTCACCGTGTTGTATTTGAACCACTTCTGTGGAACTTCACTGTATGCTTTGGGTCATACTCCTGCTGGAAAATAAATCTTCTCCCAAGTCAAACTTCCCTTGCAGCTTGAATAAGATTGTGCTCTAGGATTTTCCTAGATTTTGATGCATTAATTTTAACCTCTACCTTTACAAGCATTTCAGGGCTGGCTGCTGGGAAGCATCCCCACAGCATGATGCTGCCACCACCATGTGACACAGCAGGGATGATGTGTTTGTGGTGATGTGCAATGTTTGGTTTCAGCCAAACATAACACCTTGTCTGATGGCCAAAAGCACCATTCTCCTCCCACATGCGTTTTGGGAAATTCCAGTTGAGATTTAATCAGAGATTTCTTCAACAGTGGCTTTCTCTTTGCCACTCTCCCATAAAGCTTTGACTGGTGAAGAGCTCAGGCAACAGTTGTTGTGTGCAGAGTCTCTCCCATCTCATCTGCTGAAGCTTGGAACTCCTTCAGAGTAGTCATAGGTGTCTTGGTGGCCTCTTTCATTAGTCCCTTTCTTGCAAGACAGCCCGATCTAGGCAGATTTACATGAGTCATATTCTTTCAGTTCTTGATGAAAGATTTAACTGAACTCCGGGAGACGTTCAGCACCCTGGATTTTTTTCTATCCATCCCCAGACTTATACTTTTCTCTGAGTCGCTTGGAGTGTTCTCTTGTCTTCATGGTGTTATGGTAGTAAAGAATACAGATTAAGCAGTGACTGGACCTTCCAGACACAGGTGTCTTTATATTACAATTACCTGAGACACATTCACTGCTCTCAGGTGATCACAATTTCACTTATGTGTCTAATTGGCTGAACCTCTGTTAAATTACGACAGTCACCTTAAAGAGGGCGAATATTTATGCAGTCCCTTATTTAAATTAGATTTTTATTTGTGTAATTGACATTACTTTGTAGAAATCTCTTTTGTCACTTTGGCATTAAAGAGGATTTTCTTGTTTTTGTAAAAAAAGCCAGATGATCATGTTGATCATGATTGATTTATAAAATCAATAAAAGGGTTAAACATCCAAGGAGTGAACACTTGTTATAGGCACTTTTTTTCAACTTTGTAAAGCAAACTAACAAGCTCTTTTGAGTAAAACAAAAACGTTAAGACCATTAAGACACTCCTGATACCTAGTCATCTCCCTCTTTCCTTGTTCGTCACCCATCTCAACACGAGAAACAGGGAGGAAAACAGTAATGGGAAAAACATCCCATCATGCTGTGTCAGACAGCATCACTCACAAGCTGTCAGGATAATACAACAGGAATCAGTGTAATAAAGCGGATTTGTCGTTGATGCTCTCTTCAGTCATGTGTAGCCGGGACACAGTAAGGATGCATGATCTACTACTGGAACCTGTCATTCCTTCGCTGTATCTCGTTCATTTTTGTACTTCTTACTTGTAATGGACCACAGTTATTTGCTGTCCCTCACCCCCCCAACCTCCATGTAGGTGTGGTCCCACTAGACATTTCATAGTTGAGATGCTGCACTGCTTAGCTCCTTCGCTTATTTCTTTTCCAAACAGCAATATTCCATGCATGCATCCTCTCTGAAAATGTTGGACTCGTTGACCATGCTGCCTTCAGTTTGTCTCTGGTCTGAGAGTTCACACCCTTTATTGTGTTTTGTATGAGAAAACTAGTGGGTCTGCTTTTAACAACAGAAGGATGGAACATTGGTGTATCTTTATAAGGTCATGCTATAAGATCTGCTGTCTTTTTAAGTCCTCTACTGACTCCAGAAAAAGGTGGTAGCTTTAACCTTTCTTCTCATGGTTTCATCATGTAGGGAATTCCTCAAATTTGCTTTGTCTTAAGAAAAAGATTTCTAAATGTTTCGCTTCTTCAACTTAAACTTGAGCTCTGTATCAGTTTGGGAGATTTTAAAGCTAAATCAAGGATTATTTGACCAGTAAATGAACATTTTTTTCTGCTAAATGCTGCTGTTTGTTATGGTCTGTTGTTTCACACATGTGTACAACTTCCTGTGCTGCTGTCTCAGCCAGGACTCCTTTGTGAAAGAGATTTTTGCTTCTAAGTGTGAGTGCTCCTGGTCAAATTAAGTTGTTTTTTTTTCCACAACAATTGTAGGAACTACATGTAAGTGATGTGATTGAAATGATTTACAAACATCTATGAAGAGCTGCAGGAGTATAGATGAAGTGTCTTTGGAGGTTTCAGACCTCCCTACACCAAACTTGTTCCTGTTTCTACATCAGTTTTAACACCACTGATCATTGTCTGCTTTCTGTTGGAGGGGGCGGGACAAATTGTGCTGCTAGCCAATAACAACAGAGTTCTATGCATGATTAAATTATTATGATACCGATGTCAATATATGTACATTTGGACGTAGTTTATTAAGAGGCTATTTTGCATGCTCAGGTTTAAAAAAATAGAAAACCACTTTTTAGTCCATGCATAAATGTATCTATAAAGTCAGGCATATGATACCAGAACACATGAGCATGCCTTATACTTGAATTCATTCTAAAAAAATGCACTTTAAAGTGTTTTTATTCATTCATTATTCATTTTAGGCCCTTTTCAAGAAAGCTTTTCTTATTTTGTTTATGAATAACTTAAAAAACAGTAAATAAAGCTTTGTGGATGTTAAGGTACCTACCTGTGCTTTACAAATGCATCCATCAAGAATTTATAATTGTGGTTGGTAAGTACTTACAAAAGCATTAATACAGTTTTATATGGGACAAGTTATGTAATTAATAATGTCGTACTAATTCTTCAACATAGCATTAACAATTTGGTTAATAATTTACTCATAAATTAGTAAATCATGCCTCAAGTGTGTCTGCCCTCTTTATATATTCTGGCATTGTACATATTCATAGTTTATATTTTTCTGCTGGTCTGTTGCAGCTGACACATAAAGGTGACTGTCTCAGCGCTGCTGTGTTTCTGTGTTTTGTTCCCTCAGTTGTGTTTGATTTTTTTTTTTCAAAAAGGCTTGGTAGACTGTAAAACTGAAGTCCCCTTTTGTGATGAATAAAGTTGTCTGAATCTAAACCAATAAAGCATTTTGTTAATAAATTACTTATTAATTGGTTAATAAATCTTTATAGATGCTGAGTTAAGCACTTACTAATGTTATACTCATGCATCAAAAATAATTTATTATTCATCAAAAAATATATAAATTCATAAATATTTATGTATATATAGGTTTAGTACTAAGTGTTTAACTTGTGCCACAATAAAGCATTTATAATTTATTTTGAAAATATTAAAAAAAGTGAATTCATATTTATAGTTGATGAGTTACGTACTGATTAATATTAAACTAATGCATCAAAAAAGCATTTATAATTCATGAAATAATTACTTATAAATATGATATAAATGTGTTTGTAATTTCTCCCTCTATATTTTTTCTGTTCTTCTTTTTTTGTATTGCTCCAGAGCACCCCTGGCAAAAAGACCTCGGTCTCAGTGGGTTCTTCCTGCTAAAATAAGGGATTAATGATTTTAAAAAATAGTAAATTATTTTTTTATAGTTGATGAGTTAAGTACAGATTAATGTTTAACTCAATGCCTCAATAAAGCATTCATAATTGTGATTATAAAAGGCACACAAATGAGTTGATAATGCTTTATAAATGTATTAGTATTTTAAGTATTTTTGAATGCTTAACAGTATGTAATTAGAAAGTGTATCTCTGAAACTTTACATTCCAGTTAAACTAAATATATCTAGCTTGATGAGATTAATTTTCAAAATAATTATTAAAAAAATGAGATGTTATTACCTCATAAGACTGTGATGATTTAAAGGACATTATTTAAAGGCCACCAAAAATTAAATGAACATGCATGATCAGGGCAAAAATTACACATAATTACCAAAAGGAAATTAGCCTAACAGAATGATTTATTTGATATTTTTAAAATCATTGTTTTATGTTATTAGTTAGAGAATTTAATGGTATGAAGTGTTTGTGTTATTTGTGTAAGTGTTATCAGGACATTTTGCTAAGGCTGTGAGCTCATTGGCTGATAAAGCTTGTAGAGCTTATTACAGCATCAGAGAAACTCTTTTCAGTTTAAACCTCCCTGTCAGGATTTGGCTCAAGATTTTTAAGTGTTATTGAACCAATCCTCCTGTATGGAAGCAAAGTGTGGGGCCAATCAATCAAATCCAAGCTCTGGGACTCAAACCCAGTGGAGAAAGTCCATCTGGAATTTTGTATAAACATTTTAAGAGTCCACTGCCCAAACCATGGCTGCAGAGCAGAACTGGGTCAATTCCCCCTCTTAATTCAAATCAGAAAAAGAATAATGAAATTCACCAACCCCCTCATAGAATCTGAGTCTGAATCATATCAACACAGAGCGTTTTTAGAACAGCAGCACTCTGTGGTCCCTGATAACACCAGGTTTGACATCAGAAGATCCACATGTCACGGCAATATTAACAGCATTATGCCCAACTCAAAGGTCAAAGAAATAGACAGAGATAATAAGCAAAAATATTCAAATCAGTAGAAATGAGAAAGACAGTACATAAATAAATTACAATGTTCTAACTCACTAGAAAGAGAAGAATGAATTGGCCAAATATTTAGTCATAATAAAACAAAACAAAGACAAACACTCAGTAAATACAGACTCAGTGATCATAAACTCGCCATTGAAACAGGACAACATAAGAAAAACTGAACAGAAAGATCTCAGAGAGTCTGCAGACAGCGTCAGACAGGAGAGGTGGAAACAGAGATCCATTTTCTAATAAACTGTCCAAGAAATGAAAGAGTTCCAGAAATGTATTTCCCTAAACTTAATGATATAATCCCTGGCTTTGCTGCCCTCCCCAGTAAGAGACAAATTCAAACCCTACTTGGAGAGGAAATTTCAACAGTAAAACTGTCAGCTGAGTATGTTACAGCATGCCACACAGCTAGACACGTTTCTATGCAAGATATTATTATTAGTATAAGACTGATTATTACTTCAGTGTTCTGTAAATGTGTTTACATGCAAAACATACATATATATTTATGGTTCAATGTATAACTCTGAATCAACAAGATGTAATAGTATACATGTAAATTCTATAGCTATTATTTTGCTCATTTCTGTAATATAATCATAATCATTTTATCGATTTAATCTGTTTATTTTTCTATGTAATGCTTTGGCAATAAAATGAAATATTTGTTCATGCCAATAAAGCACGTTTGAGTTGAGTTTGGTGGCCTCCGAGGTCAAATCCACAAAATGTTAAATACATTTTTTAAATCTTATTTTTCAATTTCATATTTGATCTCTAATTTTGTTGATTAATTGATTGATTTCGCTCGTGCATTTCTCTGTTTTCAGAAGAGACCTACTTCTTCCACCTCAGCTGACATTACACAGCACCACTGCATCTCTGCTTTAACGCGTTAGCAGCTGACAGCAGGATCAGTTTGTTGTGTAATCCAATAAGCTCCAGTCCGTATTTCCCCTCGTACTCCTCTGGCTCGGTGTCAGGGTTTGTTTACTGGCGGAGAGGCTGGGAGAAGAAGAGGATCCTGCAGGACCTGAGAGACTTTACAATCTACCTCTGTGGCGTGGACGAAGAAACGGAGGAATAATAATTCTGCAACTTTTTCTCACCAGCTTTTCTCTCATTCAGACCGTCCCCACAGCAGCCAGCGCTGCGGGGCATTAAGGCAACCTGGAGGATCAATTTTATTTTGATTCCCAAAACAGAGCAGAAGAAGCAGGAGCAGCAGAGTGGAGAGCAGCGCAGCCACGACGGAGTCTGTCAGCCTTCAGAGAGCCGAGATCCCACTCAAATCTCTGCACTGACTCCTGAGGAGAGGTCGCTTTGGAGCTCGCAAGCTGAGTGGAAAAAAAGACCCCACGGGAGATTAGGTCAGCTGTGGTGTTTGGCGTTTTTAAAGGACCTAAGAAGCTTTTTCCCCCTACCAAACACGCTAACGATACGCCACGCATGCCACAACCGTAGAGTCAGCAGCACAGAAATATTTCTCTATAGTAAGTTAAGGGACGCTGTTGTTGGCATGTTAACGCATGCAATTTGTTTGTTTTCCCAACGAATATGCACTGCTGTGGTAGAAGTGTGAGTGACATTTCTTAAAAGTTAACTTTAATTGATTGTGCTGCTCAAAAGCAGCGCAAACTTCTCCTCCGGCCTGGGCTGGAGTGGCGGAGCCAAGCTAGGCAGCTAGCTAGCTCGTTAGCTAAACTGCTGCTGCGAGCAGTAACGTAGCAGTCTGTCCAGACAACAGCCCTTGTTTTTGCTCTTTCTTTATCGACGCAGACAACGTCAGCTGCAACAGTTCAACAAACCAGAGCAGCAAAGGACACAAAGGGAGCACTCATGTCATGCGTTGACGCTTGTTAGCTGTGCTTTTCCATGAGGTGGCTAACTTTAGCTGCTGCAGCTTTAGCTCATGTTTGACTGAACACGTTGGACTCGTCCCCCCGCCCATCTTCCGGGATGTCTTTTATTTATTTTTGTTTACCTGTTGGCCCACGCCGCAAAACAAAACCAGTTTCCTGAAGGCATATCTCCAGTAGTCTGAACTGTCCTCCTCGCCAAAGGATTATTCACAATTTGACCCGGAATAGTGCTGGATGGTGTCTTATCCCGAGTCAGTGATGTGGCTCCGGACTTTGAGTTTGTGTCTTGTTTTGACCGCTGTCGTCTTTCTGATGAGCTGTCATCGAGCCAATGGAGAGAGTAAGTAACACTTACTATCACATTGTATTAATGCATTTCTTAAACATTTGTTAAATTATGTGACTACGTGGCGGGCTGTACTGTACCGCTGCTAGTGTATACACCTAAGAAAAACAACATTATGCAACACAGTGAGGAACCAGAAACGAAAACATGCGGACACATTATCACATTTTATCAAAATAAAAAAAGATAAATTAGTCAAATTTTAAGTCTGAGCGCTTCAAGTATCTGCTGTGCATTCATTTATTGTCAACATTGCGATTAAAAATCAGATTTTTATTTTTTTCCCTCAAAGATTGAGTTATTTTACATTGTTTTAACATACATGAGTATGACTTTCATCAACAGTTGACACATACAATTTTCAGTGTAAAACTATTATAGAATATCAAAGATAAAATCTACATTAAAAACAAAATTAGTAGTAGTATTACCAATAAATCTAGACATACATAGGGATGGACAATATTGTTCAAAAGTCTTTTTTTTTTTACTTCTTAGAGTGGTGATACATGATATATCTTAAATTTATTGCTGTGAACAATAAACAAAAACAAAGCCAATTCTGACTAAAGTCTGCTAAATGTCACAGAAACACTTGAATGAAGTAAAGATGTGAATGAATAAATAAATAGAGATAAAGCACCAATTTGTGAAAATAAACAAATTAGAAATTTGTTGATAATCCATTTAGACTTGATGATTTTCAGAAACTCTTAGCTGAAAGGATTGTCTCCTACCCTATGTCTTGCTTGGAAATATATTTATATTAGGGCTGGGCTAAATGGTCTGCTGCAATTATGAAATCACAGATGGTGTAATATTTCTCCAAATTGAAATGTATCAAAATACCAGTTAAATATGTATAATATGTATAGTTTTGCAATTGAAATGTTATGCTTTTTCCATTATGCAAACATTCGAGTGTCTGTTTTTTAAATAGTGTGCAAAAACATCCAACTTTTTTGCATGTTTTTTTTCTAATCAAAATGAGAATAACAAAAAATGAGAATTTACTTTAATACAACAATTATTATTAAAAATGCAATATGAGCCGAAATAATCATAATTGGATATGTTTTGTAAATTTTTATCCTTAGTTTAATCTTATTAATATTGCTCTCATTACAATATAAAATGATTTATTGCTTGTGTTTGATTAATAAGACATGAGATGAGGAACCTTAAGATTATCGCATATTAGATCGCAGTCATAATATGGAAAGGAAACTGCAATAAGATTATGTACCCAAAATGTTCAGCCCTACTTTATATATCTTAAAAATGTCAATATATTGCCCAACCCTAGATTTATATCAAGTACCTGCTGCAAGGCTTGGATTTCAACTCCTGGCTGCAGGAAATAAATCATTACTATGAGATGTAGACAACATAGGGATGTACAATATGGACCAAAAGTTAGAGCTTGTTACTTTGTAACTGGATGGTAACACATAGTTTTGCTGTGAAGAAAGTATAAAAACAAAGCCAATACTAAGTCGAATCCACTTGCCAAGTGTCATAAAGGAACTTTTTATAACAGCTAGCTGCATGAAGTTAACATGCACATGAAAAAATACACAAAAATTAACAACCAATTAGTGAGAAATAAATAAATTAAAAGAAAGTGATCATTTTCCTGTCAGCATCTACCTAAACTGCATCAATTTAAAGGATATTTCCTTACCTTCTGTCTTTTGAAAATATGCTGATATCTGTTAAAACTCAATAATGTTGCTCTGCCTTGGACTTGAAAAAACCTTTTAAAATCATCATGATATGTATCAAACAAACATGTTTTTGAGTCTAGTTAATATTTGTAGACCAGTGCTTTGTTGTACATCAGTAACTGATTACAGTGAGGATGTATGAGAGTACAAAATAATGCAGCTTCTCTTATCTGACCCTTACATGGCTGGAATTTTGATATTATTTTGCTAAGCTGTGCAGCCCTGGATGTTTCTGTTGTTTTGTAAGTGAGGGTGATTTGATAAAAAGCGGTCTGGCAGCAGCAGACGTTTTAAAGACAGTCACTGCATTGACGGGACAAAGGTTAACACTTATCGCCTATTTGAGTCTGCAGGAACTGTAAACAAAATTTTTGTCCTAAAACGGCTTGTCTGTAGTAGTCTGAGAATTCAGCAGAATTAATCAGTTGTTATTGTAGAGAGAAAAGCCTGTTGCTGCGGTCAGTGCAGGAATGTAACAATAAGCCCCCTTTACAGCTCCTGACAATCCTTTTATATTCAGCAGCCAACAAACCCGGCTGATAAGAATGAATGAACACATTTGCAATCGCCCGGAGACATTTTCATGTTTCTCAAACCCCACAATGGCTGTCCACACGCTGGCTGTGTCTCTCTGTTGGAATCTGTTACTTTAAGCAAATATTGGTTATGAGGAAATGTAAAGCAAACCTGTGGGACTGCTTGCTGCTTTAAATGATGGTACAGGAGTTTGTTTTCAGGATGACAGCAACAGAAAGCACTTTGGTAAACAGGACATTTCACAGTTTACTATCACCATGAAATATTATTCATTTAAACCTCAGCGAATGATTCAGCAGAGGTCACAGAGATGAGATGATTATTTTTCATGTCTTTAAAGTGCTGCATGTGGTTTCCCTACTTTTCAGACTGAAATAGAAAAAGAAGTCTGACTGTTCTTTTGACTCTCGGCTTAGTTGGAAGAAAGGCTGACACATGGTACACGTTATGTCAATACTTTGCTTTGAGTTGTGAAATTAAATCAGCATATTTTGCAGAAATGATGGCAGAAAGTCAGACAGTGCTGAATTGAAAAGCCTGTACTTCCTGGACCAATCGTAAAGACAGAAGCAATGTTTGCACTGTATTTGTTGTCAGATATGTCCTGTAAGTCTTTTTGTATAGTACAGTGTCCATACATCCATGCACATTAAGCTTGTTTTGCTAAACTCTTTTGGATGCTTTTATCTAGATTATCTACTATAGGGCTCTTATTTAGCTCTTTTTTTTGCTGCACTTTTTAGAGCCTATATTTTTATACAATACTGTTTTAATGGTATCATAACGTAAAAAAAACCTGCATTGTTTTTTATAAGACAGGTGCATAGGAGAAGAATGACTCCACCAAACATTGCAGGCAAACTCCTTCTTAATATCTTTATTGCGCAAAAGCAGGGAATGTTGCCAATGTTTTTTGTGCTGTTTAGATTTTGTGCATGAATTTGCCTCAATTTTCTGTTAACTTAAACCAAGAAATCACCCAAAATTAGTTACCAAGGACACTATTTTTGTTTCTGTTGTATTGAAACAGATGTTGATATCATGACAACCCTTGTCCACAGCAAAATGAACTATAAATGTGAGTCTGTATTAACCTCAGGATCCTTTGGGGTCTTACAGTTCTGTCTTTACAAATGGCACTACGTGATAAAATCTTTATTTTAACAATCAGTGATATCTTAGAGTCTTCAAGTACTGTAACGTTACAACATCTGTTTCTTTCTTTTTTGTCTTATTTTTTTATTTTTCATTTCTGCAAGGCAGACAGCAGGACACATCACTGACATGTAAAAGTATAATGTGTATGTTTGATAGGTCAGGTGCACATGTAGAGAAATGACCCCCCCCCCCCAACAAAAAAAAACAAAACAAAACAAAAAACCCAAAAGAAATGGTATAAAAGTATTGCCAATGCTTTTGTGCAATTTAGACAGTGCATCCTCTGACATGTGGCATCTTTGTGAGGTACAAAAGTAGAAAGAAACAGCCAGAGAGCAAAGGGGTCTAAATGTCTATGATGTCTAAATACTAGGGATGGGACTGATCCGATCCAATATCAGCATCGGGTCCGATATGGATGTAATTAATAGATCAGATATCTGACTGGCAGCACTGATCCAAGTGACCTATCCAAATCCATCCTACAGTTTGCGCTAGACCATGAATGCACGGCAGTCTAACACGAGACAGTCTGTGTGTAACTGAGCAAGTATTGGTTAAGATGTTGTTAGTGGTATAATTACCTAATAGATTAAACGGAAATCTACATTTAGAATAGTCAAAACTAGTCTAAAGATGAGAGAACACAAAGAAGAGTGGGTGGGACGTTAGTATGATAATACTCTCTACAGCATGGATAGCATTAAAAGTTAGCGCCGCCCGCCTTTGTTCCCCTTTGCAGATTAATATCGTGCTTTGATATTTGGCCTCTTCTCACTTCGGTTGAGTAGTCATATGTGAGCTTAACCCTCGAAGGCCCACATACCATTTTATTTCCATTAACTACTTTGGAAAACTTGTACCGTGGTCTTCCTACTACACGCTAACAGCTTAGCAGCCACCACCTGGATGTTTACATCCAGGGAAAGGGTCAGAGAGGAAGGCTGCGACCATTAACTGAAGCTCTAGTGGCAGGAGGTTCATTACAGCTCATTATAGACAGGGATTTCAAGCCTGTTTTTTTGGATGATGTTGATATTTATTATTTATATTATTATAATTTTTTAACTGTTAAAAAAAAAATTATATATATATATATATATATATATATCAGTATCCGTATCAGTATCAGCACAGATTTATCGGAATCGGATCGGAACGGAAAAAAAGTGGATCGGTGCATCCCTACTAAATACCTGAAAAACAATGACATTGCTTTGGTACCATGTGGTGCAGTTGAGACAGAGCACAGGAGTTTGCATGCAGTTTTTCTTTAATCAGGAAATTATACCATACAGTGCTCTCAGTACTTTCATTTTTGTTGCACTGGCACTGTATGCTAATATTGTTTCTACAGTAAGACAAAGTTTGAAACAGTATCATACTGAAGTTTAATATTCTGGTATTTTGACATAGGCACCATTTCTTCACCAAAACAGTGCAAATCTTTTTTGTGAAATTTAGAAATCTGCATGAATTTTCTGCAGTTTTGTCAGTTGAAAAGCAATGCATTAGTCAATGTTTGCTCCCCAGGATCTCTATTTTTGTCACAGCTGCATTTAAACAGATGTAGATGATGTTTCTACTCATGATAATATGTTTTTAATTTTATATTATTGAAGTTTTAATTTCTGGTATTGTGTCAACCTACATCTCCAGCACATTTTTTTTTGTTTTGCAAAGAGAGCAAAGGAGGCACTGTCTAAACTGCACAGAAACGCTGATGATGTTTGATACCAGAACTTTACTGATGTTTTCATGCAGTTTTACAATAAGCATGAATATTCCTGCAATTTTTTATCAGTTTAAAACAAGATATAACATTTATGTCGATTTTTTGTTATGTTGGAACAGACGTAGAACAGATGTACTTAAGTAAAAAAGCTTTTACCAGCATCACAATTGAGGTATAGTTTCTCGTATCATGACAACCCCAGTTCATCGCACCATTCCTTTAAATATGGATGTCCATGAACCTCAGAGAGGCACCGCATCCATCAAGGTCTGCTTGAAAACCCTGTTATTGTCTTTGTAAACAGCGTAGAACATTACTGCATTTGTTTACGATACCTTATATTTCATAATCTCTGTTATATTATTGATCAGTTGTGTTAGAAGTATCAAAACTGTAAAAGCCAAATCTGTTTCATTAGATGTATAAGAGATAACTTTATCCCTCAAAAATTGCAGGATAACTTTTCAGTAACTAAATGTTGCAGATGTTTTTGTGCCAGTAAGACATGTGCTCTTTCTGCTTGCCAGACTTAGATCTTTTTTATGAGGTTTAAAAAGTTCTTTTTATGGCTCTTACAGACAGAGGAACAAGCACTGCCTAAATTTCTCAAGACATTGGCACTGTTGAGGTATCAGATATTGCCAATTTAGACAGAGTGCAGGAGCTTGCCCGCAAATTCAAAAGAAGAAATTACCCAACATTGTTTGTCAATGGCTTCTTGTTTTATGATTGCAGTATATCAAAACAGGTAGTGGTGACATTTTATTTTCACTGGCATCATATACAAGTTTGAAATTTTGATGTTGTGACATCCCTAGGTCTTATGTAGTAGTCCACTGATTTTTTTTCATTTACTCTTGGGATTAAATGTTTGTTTACATCCAGATCTTGACAAGAACATTAATGTAGTTGTACACACTAGTCCTTTGTTCAGCGTTTAAACATTTTCATACCCCACAAACTGAACTACACATCAGTAATCGGACTAAAGAGGCGCGCTGAAAGAAAAGAAAAGCACACACTTTCTCATCTTTCACCAGATCCTATCGAGGGGGTGAATGGAGAGATGTCATCAGACCAGTTTGAGCAAGAATCTGAACACATAAATCAAACGCAAAGTTGTGTAATTGCCCCTTGACTTGTGTGTGATCCACAGAAGGGAAAAGTGGAGCCGACCAATTTTATAAGGGGGGACTGACCGGTGTCCAAGTCAGGAAATCTTTAAGCTACTTGTTGGAATCAGTCCAGCTCAGCTTGATGGAAAAATCACTTAGGAATGAAAGCTTGTATTAAGTAGAAGTGTGAGGATTGAAGTGATTTATGAAGCTTTGCCTGGCATTTTGAGAAATTTCGCCTGTTTAAGAATGTAGCTGCAAATGTGTCTGATTTTGCATAAATCTTAAAGGCTGTAAGCTGGCTCTTGATTGGGCTGCTTTTTGAACAAGAGTCTCAGAGCTAAGCAGCCGTGTCTGTTATAAAGAAATAGTGGTCTTTAGAAACAACATTAGATTGTTAATCAGCTCCTCTCAACTGCTGTTTTGAAGGTATTTCAGTAATCCACAGGCTCCCTTTTGAAAATGGGTGAAAAAACTGTCTCCATGTCTAATTAAGGATTTAAACCAGTTTCTCAAGTCATGCCATTGTTTGCTAACCAGCTCAAAATGACATGTGTCTGCTCAATTTGTACATCATGAATGAAATGTCAGCCATGCTGCGTTCCCTTCAGGCTACAGGACTCTTAAACCTCTGCTACAAGATGGGACATTTTTGTAATAATGTCCCTAAAAGGTTGTTTGGTAAATGGGGGTCATTTTTTCCAGTTTATTGGTAGGTAGTGGTGGACGGTAAACCGATATCAATACTGTAGCCTTTTGTAACACCATCATCACCGGTTTCAGTGCGCATATTGTGTTGTAGTTTCCTTGCAAGGTATAATGTTGGCATAGCAGTAACACGTGACATACAACAGCTCAGACTAAGTCCTACCGTCAGTATGTTTCACTGTAAGAGCTGCCAGGTAGCGAGTGTACTTACTTTGCAAAGCATCTCTGCCTATATCACCTTATTCTTCCTTACTTTTCTTTAACCCTCTGAGACCAACATTGTTTTATACAACAAGAAGAGACACAGGTTATTCAAAGTTAGATAGCTTTTTAACCATAAGTTGTAGCTACTTACTTTTTACCCCTGGAAACCCTTTGTTTGCTGTTCTAATGATGCCATCCATGCCTTTATAACCCTTATGGTGGCTTTTCTAGTGAGCCTGGAACCAGAGTGACTTTCCAGGGTCTTTAAAGATTAATTCCCTACCAGTAACTACAACTTTTAATGTCTTTTTTTCCGTTAAAATCCATTTGCAGTTGTTTCTACTGCTAACTTAGCATTAGCCACCATATTGTTTCACCCCAGTGGCTGTCAGATGGGCTCTGACAACCAATGGCAGGCTGTTCCATCTTCACGTCTTGCTTTACCAAACTGTGCATGTCTTTCCTGGAGGATACGGCCTGAATAGCTCATAATAGAGAGAAAGAGACACAGAGAGGCTGTGACGTGTTTCACTGGATAGGGAATATCAGGTCATACAGGTAAGTATGGCTGCATGTTTAAGGAGAAAACTGACACTGCAGTGTTTTTTGCCTTAAAATGTTTTCAGTTTGAGAAGTATGTGAAATTACACCATATAAACAAAATGCTTTTTTACGTAAAACTAGCAAGTGGCACATTTCTTGATAAAACGTTTGGGTTGCATCAACCATTTCTAAGAAATTGTTATTTTTATTATGTTTATGAGCAACAAGTTCAGCCGAGTGACATTACTTCTTGAAACATTCTGCCCATAAGCCTGAGTGCAGTCATCAATTAAATCAACAAGTTTTGTACCAGTATGACTTTTTTCATCTATAGCTCTCATGCCCTTTTGTTGTCAGTCTTGTTGTCAATATTTTTATTTATTTTTTTTACAATTTAGGTTCTTGTCCCTGCATCTTCAGTGTAATGGTTCTACATGAGAGGCACCATGCTGTGGTTAACGTCCAGCTTGGTCGGTGTCAGATTAGATGTTGTGGTCTCAGGTGGTCAGACTGTGGCCTGTTGTTGTGCCATGATGAAACATCACTTTGTGAAGATTGCCTGACAGTGAGGGCTCTTTGTGAAGCCTCCGGCTGTTGTTGAGCACAAATCTGGTCAGAGCCAGCCCTGTAAGACGGGCAACAATCAGCGTCCAGGCGCCTTTGATTTATACCTCCTCTCAAGGAGAGCAACAGTGAGGTGATGAAAACACTCCAACACAACACTAGAGTTAAACTGCCTCCGTTGTCTCAGGTATTAAAGTCCTGAGTGTGTTTGACATGTGTACAATAGAATGATTTCTGCACTTGTCACCCTCAACAGTGGCTGTGTAATCCGGGTCGACAGGTTCATGTTGAAAATTGGCACACCTGTAATCTTTCACTTCGACCACACAGGCGTCTGACACAAAAAAAGCCTTGTTGTGTCAGATCTGTACCATTGACTCCGTGACCCTGCTGAAAGGAAATGTGCTTGTTATTGTGCATTCACGCTTCAGAGGTAATAATTACCTCACTGCCAACGTTGGCACGGAGAATAATTGGTAAATGGATGCAGCTGGTGGGCAACTGAAGCACAAAAGGATCCTTGGTCTGGAGCCATTTCTCTACAAGGATTCACATCAAACAAACCCAAGAGGGAACTCAGTGGTTTTATAGTCTCTCTTTTACTCCATTTCACTCTGTAAAAAGACGCCAGTGAGCATTTCTTTGCTCTCATTTCACTCCTGTGGCTGTTATGCTGTATTGTACTGGTAGTTGCTGCACTTCCATGTCCTCCTGATCAACAGGTGGTACATCTGAGAACCTGCTTACCCCTGACCCTGCTTATAAGACGTTTAAAGGAGAACTTTAACCTGTCGGGATTAGGCCGGCTGTGCTAGATGATTTTCTTAGACAATATAAAAAATCTGGGAGATCACAGACAAAATAATATTCTATAATCCTCCAAATGCACACACTACACATCTCAGCCAGACCATGGGACACCCACTCGCCGTCACAGCAGGTAGACATTTGTTCCAAAATAGCTAAGTGTAGGCAAACCATGCTGGGCTGCAGCCCAGAGACCGTTCATCTCTGATGCGCTTCTGTTGAAGTGAAACCAACTTAATCATGCTCAGAATGCTTGTAATTCATGGGTTGATGAAAATGTATCACTGTAAAGTTAAATAAAAGTATTTCCAATAAATCCTTGTGCAGATTTTCAGTTAAATGAAAGCAGCAATAAGTGGATATGCACCTTAGAGATCAGTCAAAACAGGCTTTCTCCATTCTCTCTCCTTGAATCTGCATTTGTAATGCATGTGACAACAATCAACAAGTGAAGATTTATAATGTTATCCCATAGCCTGGTGTCCACTTGTCTATGTAGACTCTGTTAAAAAGCACCCTAAAAACTGAAGATAAAGTCCCACACAGCACGTGATGCAGAAGCAGTCAGTGTGACTAACATAAACTTAAACACACAGATAAAATGTACATTAATTGAATTAATTTTTTTTGGTGTTCCTGTAAAATTCACCAGAATCACCTGAAGCCTGTCACTCACTACAAGTTACCTGTGCGGATTTTTGGCCTTATTCTCTCCTTCTGACCAAAGTCAGCAAAGGCCCAGTTATTAGATGGTTCTATAGATTATCTCAACAGATATCCTGTGGTCACCTTTCGTCTTTGATCTCCTCTAGGAACCATCACAGCCACTCCAACTTAAGATTATGAATATTAAACATGTTCAGTATTTATCATCAGAAATGTTGTGTCAGGGGAACACATAGGACAGCTGAGCAGGCATGGGGAGGATTGTTATGTGAATGAAACAATAGCCAATCAGGAAGCAAGATGATCAAAGGAGGAGACACAACAGACACAGCCATGGCATAGTAAACGTTAAGCAGAAAGTTAGATGTACATCAAAAACGGAAGACCAACTTGATTGAAACTGCCACCACAATGAATGAAGCAGGTAGCTAATAGATAGCCACATTTTGTTTGTTTACTCTGGTTGTTGGTTAATGAATCTGTTGTTATGTGGTGTGCTGTGTTGTTCGTCCTGTTCCACATAATGCAAGAACAAAATGGTTAAATCTGTCATTAAATGCCAACATGTGTGGGGTCTCACATGAAAAATGGTTAGGATTGTAAAAATCAAAGCGTGGCCAGCTTTAGAGTGGAATGCCAGAAATAAAAAACCCAAGGCATGTATTGAATTGTGGGCTGAACTGCATTGTTGCGTCCTCAGATGAACCAAATGTTGTTTTATGCCTTTTAGAAAATCAAACAAATTTTCAATAACAGAAAATCGAAAATTCTAGTTCAGACCAGACTTGTTGTTCTTTACTGTGAAGAGGAAAAAAACAGGAGAAACATTTGTTGGTACTGGTTTAGATTAGTTTTGGAATATCAACATAAGATATTGGCATCATGAGTGCTCTGTCTCTATTTTTTTAATTATTTATTTATGTATTTATTTTTTGCAGTTTTGTTAAGTGAAGATATTCTGTGTATTTGACTGTTATTTAGACCAGTGGTTTTTAGCTAGTCCGGCATCTGGACCCACCACCACCTCCTTCAGAGAAAAATCAAAACCAAATGAAAATGTCCAACCAATCAAATTCATTTCATAAAAATGTTGCAGTTTGGGCCCTAAAACCCCACTGAATAGGGATGCATGATATTAGATTTTTGCGGAATGTATATTTATTTACAAAATAATTCAGGCTGATATCAATACTCATATTTAAATGTAGTTCAGACCTACAACTTCAGTCTTGAAAACATACAATTTAAAGTTTGACGATAAGAAATGAACAATTTTCATTCTTTAAAAAAAAAAACAATATAAAACCTAAGAAATGCTTATGGATAAAGAAAAAGACAGATGACGTAGGTCTGTCGACCCAGCCTTGAACGCCACTTGCATATTTGTCCGTGTGGTCAACATTTACATCTGATATAGGGCAGATTTTTAGAGACAAAATATCTGTTGTAAATATCAGCAGATATTTTCATATCTGCCAAAACAGGTAATTCAGTTTTTTAAAGATATATATTTTTTGGCTTTTTATGCCTGTATTCTTAGAGGAAGACAGTAGATTGAGTCGAAAACAAGGATGAGAGAGTAAGGGAGAGACATTTGAGAAAGGAGCCACGGGACGGACTTGAGCCTGGGCTGGCTTATATCATTAGGTCCCCGGATTGGCGACTGGCTCACTTGGTAGTCGTTCGTCTCGCTTTCGGGAAGTTGTGGCTTTAATCCCCAGCTCCTGCAGTCCTTGGGCAAGACACTTGACCCCAAATTACTCCCACTGCTTCGTCATGTAAATGGGTATGGATGCGCCTGAAAAGGATTAGCGAATACTGGTGGCCAGTTGTCCATAGAAGCCAACCTTCTCTTTCCTGAGACAGCATGGAAATTTAATCGTTTCTTGAAGAATTTCCTCATTTTCTTTGGAAAGCCAGCTGTGTTTTCCAAAGAAAATGAGTTAAGAAATAAGTAGACATCTCAAGACAAATACTGAAATTTACTAGGGCTGCAACGATTGGTCGACATAATCGTTTGTGTTGACTATAAAAATTTGTCGATGCAGGAATTCAAGTGTCGACGCGTCATATTATTGTTTTTTGTGTTGGTAAAATCTAGTACCGGCCGGTAAGGACAAGGTAAGGACTCATCTGTACTTGCAGTTCACTACAGGAAGTGGTGGGGGCAGTATCGCTCCCACTGTTTACAGTATTCACAGAAACTGAGAAGAAGAAGTTAAGCATGGCGGAAAGCACGGAGAACGCACCAAAAAGCCGACCCAGAGCTCCTAAAGTTTGGGAACATTTTACAGAAAACAAATTGGCGAAACAAGTCAACTGCAAACTGTGTCAAGTCAAACTCTCGTACCATGGCAGCACTACGGCAAGGCACCAACACCTGAAAACGTAAACACACTGTAGCTGCCATGTCTTCAAATACCGCGAGTGGGCAAGTATGCAAGTTGCATGAATATCTTTTAGATCTTTTGCATTTAGTTAGTGAGCCCTTTGTGCTTCAGGCACGAGTATTAATTCCAGTAGCCTACTTATAACGTTGGTGCCGTACGTTAATCAGTCGGAAAACCATCTTTGATATTTGTTAGGGTAACGTTTTTTTCAATAACGCTATTTAGTGTGCAGTTTACTTTAGTTATTAGTTCAACACTTTTATATTAGAGGAAAAACAAACCTTGACATGTCATGTCAATTTGCTAAACCATTAAGTTTTCACAGGTGTGCATGCATAAGAAGGAAGGGTAAAACGGGGATCCAAAAAAGTATGCCAAATAGCCACGATTAGTCGGCCAATCGCAAAAATAATCGCCAGATTAGTCGACATAAAAAATAATCATTAGTTGCAGCCCTAAAATTTACCCATCATCATAGGAAAGCCTAAAATTGCTTGATAAAATAAATATGACTAGCTATATATAATTTTTGGAAATAAGTTTTTCCACGTTAATAAATGATCTCACATCACATATTTTTCTCATTTCCTACAGGCCTCATAGTCATGTCAGGGTCTGAGATGAAAACTGTCTTTTTCTCTGTTATTGCAGCAGAAAGCCTTTCAAAGTTTATTAGTTGTGCTCTGACTTATTAAGGGTTGCCTCAAGCTCAAACCTTTTAAATCATGTTGTCTAAGCAGGAATATGTTCTGAGTTATGTCATTATTTCCTTAAGCTCTTAAGAGAATATGGAGGCATTGACAGTTGTTTTTAGTGTTGGCTGTGAGCCTTTAAACTGATGGATGATTAGGTTTTACAGCCCTCCTTAGATTGGATTACATCATATGTCAGTTTGTACATTGTGAACATGCATCTCGGTGACCTCGGCATTTTGTGGATCTGCGGTTTGTCTTAGTTCAAGGTGGAAAACAGCAGAACAGCGAAACCTGAAAAAAGGAAGTGTTGCAATCATTGTGTTTGTCTCTGCGCTCTTACTGAGGCCTCCGCTCCCTCCAAGGCTCAGCAGTGATGCCATCACTCTAACAACCTGTTACCCCCCTCCCCTCTCCATCCACCTCCTTCACAAGACGCCTGTTCCTGCTTGCAGCTGCGGTGAAAGGATTGTATGTACTTTGAAGCTGTCGTTATGTGGAGATATGTTCACTGTTTGTGTTCTCACCTTAGAGTCATAGCCGAGTCCACGGTGATGTAAATTTAGGAACATCTTGTGACCCAGATGTGATTTACGTCAGGCAATCACAATGTGGATTTATTACAAGGACTTTGCCAATGTCATCACCAGCTTATTTATAATCTGCTCTTGGTTTAACCTGTCTGTGTTACTGTACAGAATTGTGTCATGGTGATTGTGTAAGCAGTTTCACACAAGTCGTCAACTGTTTGGTGCCAATATATTGATTTTTTTAGGAGTGGATTTTTCCTCTCAAACGTGATTAACCACTATAGATTCCCTTCACGTCTGGCTGACCTTGCTAATTAAAGAGAAAGCCGCCTTCAGATGTCAAACAAGAATATCTCGAAACTGTGATTGCAGAGCATACTGCATGTGATTACAATTTGCATTAAGATACACATCTGCATCTAGCAAGGGTTTGCATTATTCATTAGGCTGCTGATTGTTCTTTTCTTTGCAATCAATAAAGGTATCAGCTTTGTGGCCATGTTGTCTTTAGAGATCTTGTTTTGTGCACTTTACATTGCCTTTAAAAAACATTCACCCCCTTGGATGTGTCACCCTTTTATTGATTTCATAAATCATTCATGGTCATTATAATTTGTTTTTTAACAAAAACAACCAACAAAACACCTCTTTAATGCGGAAGTGACAAAGTAGTGTCAATTGAATAAAAACCTGTAATTGTAAACTGAGTGACTGTATAAATATTCACCCCTGTAACGTCCGTATTTAGTAGATGAACCTTTGACTGCAATCACAGCGCTGATTCTGTGTGGAGAAGTCTCAATCAGACACTGTAATTTTACCCCATTCTCCAGGGCCGGCTGCCTAGAAGCATCCCCACCGCATAACGCTGCCACCACCATGCGACGCAGTGGGGATAGTGTTTGTGGTGTTTCACAGTGCAAATTCTGTATCCATCCCCTGACTTCTCCATTTCAATAACCTTTTCTCTTAGTTGATTGGAGTGTTCTTTTGTCTTCATGGTGTAATGGTAGCCAGGAATACTGATTAACTAGTGATTTTTTTTTTGTCAATAGAGCCAAATTAAATTGACCATGATTGATTTATAAAGTCAATAAAAGGTAAAACAACCAAGGGGGTGAATACTTTTTCTAGGCACTGTGTATAGAGGAAGCAAGTTTGTGGTGAATAAATGGCAGTAAAGTAGAAAATAAAACTCAAATTTTAAGTAGCTGTGGACACTGCAAGTAGGTTTTTCCCACTTTTCTGGAAATTTGACTTGAATAGCATGCTGTTATGAAAAAAGCTGTTAATTTTCGCCCGTTGGTTGACTTTATTTATTTTACTTTGTTCCAACTCTTATATTATTTTTTTTCACTCAAATAGAAGATATCCAGAAGTTGGATTTTATTTTTAAGAGGTGTAAATTAGGACTTAAAAATGTAATTATACTGATCATTCTAAATAAAGAATGCATAAACAAGCTGATGCTGTACTGTGAGGTTTTATTCAGATTCAGACAACTTTATTGATCCCAAAAGGGCACTTCATTTGCAGCTCACCCCTATCTACATGACATAATTCAATGGTTACATGCCAACACAGACGGATCAACAAACAGAGGTCACTTAAGGACATTCTTCATGGTTTAAGACTCAGCTTTAGGCACACCTGTGCTCCTTTTACGTATGCAAATAGATCATTATATTTTAATTAGTGCTGGTAATTGATTACAAAAATGGATCAAGTTAACCACACAACTGGCTGTGATATTAACCGTGATATATAAACATCACTGCCCTCATACTTGCATGCAGGGCTTGACATTTAACCTTTTTCTCACCATCCACGGTGGCTAGTGGTTTTGCAAACTTACTAGCCACTCGGTATTTCCACTAGCCACAATTTTGGTGTTTGGAAACTTTGAGCTGTATGCCAAATTTGGTACAAAGGGTATGATATGACACACATGCTTTACCTTCTCTCATCAACATGATCAATATCAGCTCTCCTCTTGATAATGCACTTCTCCCTACACAGCACACTACAGAGACATGTCATACTTCAGTGTCAGAGACAGTCATTGAAGAGTCAAGTCTCTTAGATTTTTATTTTCTTCAACGGATATTAAGTTTATGCTATTATTAAAATACTGTTAATTGGCTGTGTATTAGGAAAATCTACAGCAGATTACAAGAACATCTCTAATTTTCTCTCTGACCAATCTCCACCAGAGAATGTTGAGTGTCAAACTTCTCCTGTCCTCTGCTCTGTTCTCCTTTAAACTGTATGATGAACAAGTCTTCGTGTTTGTTTAAAATCAATTAAAATATCTGTTTAAATAACAAATGACTTACATTTGGTGCATGAAGCTGACATTTGGAGAGCATTTAACAACTGCACTGTCTGTTGTTTATATTAGAAGCAAAAAAAAATCACTGTTTAGTTGAATTCTCTTTGACTCCTAAGTTATCAGTTACAGACTTTAATCCTTCTGCCTGTGTTTCTCACTGCCTCAGTGAACTGAATTAAAGTTTCAGAGTTTCTCTCGTCTTTTATATCCGTTAATTATCGATATATGGCAAATCACTATAGAAATTTATAAAAGGTTTTAATGACGTTTAAATTATGTGCACATTTGTGGAGGTTTAATCATTTAGATCGCCCTCAACAAACAACGAATATCAATGGAGTATTAATCCTCCAACACTCTGAAACATTTTCCCTGAACAGATAGAAGCCTTCGGTCTACATTACCAACATGTAAGTGCGAGTGTGTGTCCATAAATGTGTGTGATTGTGAGCGTGAGCGTTTATGTGTGTCATACAGCATCAAGCCCTTGGTGTTGCGTAAAAACGAACGATGGATGAAGAGACCGGCCACTTTTCAGTTAATTTGGAGGGAAATTTCAGAGTGAAGCATAAGTTGTGACACTGATAAATTCAACCCGCCATTGTGGCTAGTTAGAGTCACGCTGCTACCCATCATGGCCGAAATCCACCCTCATTTGGCTAGTTGGTGAGTGTAAATGTCAAGCCCTGCTTACATGTCTGTTAAGTTGGGTTTGGGATGGATGAATCAAACGGAGGTTGTACACATTATTCAGCAATATTTCTTCAGAAAGTTAGAGTGAAGCACCACAATTTTTCCAATCATTTTTCTCTTTTTAGCTTTGCTGCTCTGGCTTCAAGTGTTGGATACATTGTTCAACACTGCCCCAATGATTACTGGAGCTATTTCAACTTTTGGAGAGACAGAAAGTTCCATCCATATCTATACGCTTATCAAACATTGAGCATGTATGAGCACTTGAATAGAACATTTCCATGAATCTTGTATTTGTTCATTTGGAGTGGTCTCTTTGTTTCATCCATTGCTGTATTATCCTTCATACAACAGTGAGACATTTATCCCAGGGTAATCTCTGTACACACTTTCTGCTTCCCATGTGGCCTCCGTTTGCAGTCATAGTTGTATCATTTAGAAGCGTTTCGTCTGACATTGGCTGCAGGCAGGAAGACAGTCCATGCATAGACAAAATTAGAGGAACACAATCTACTGTAATACAATCCCAGAATCCATGACAAATCTAAAAGCCAATAAATCAAGCTTAACTTGAATGTAATTTCAAACTACTCTGTCCGAAGCTATGAATACACTCATGCACTGCTCTTAAATTGGTTTTATTTTCTCTTCAAATGTCACTGTGATCCATTTTTACATCTAAGATAAGCCACTTTGATTTAACTGTGCGATTGATTAGTACCATATAAATCCGATTAGCCATGATCTGCCCAGAGGATACATTGATTACAGTTTATGGTCTTATTTCAGAACAGAAATGCTAAAGAAAGAAACCATTAAACATTGATGTAAGCCCCCTCCTCTGCAGCTACGATCCCTCTAATATCAACAGGCATTTCTTTCTCACAGTACTGCTCAGAGTGAAGGCAATTTAATTTTTCGCTTTGTTATTAACCCTTAAGGTCATTTATTCTCAGAGGTGTGGATATTGAGAGTCCTAAGGGCAGTGGTCCATGAAAATCTGCTTCCTCTCTAATGATTCTAATTGATGATTCAGAGCACTGAGGCTGTTTTGAGCTCTTTTAGTCTTGTCTGGCAGTTTGCTGGGAATGTATGGAGAGCCGGAGCTGGCCTTGTCACCATGGTAACCTTTGTGAAATCCTCCCTGTTTTTTTCTCTTTCTGAACAATACAGGGAGCATTTAAAATTCTGCTATGAACCGGGTTTGTTTTGCCAAAGTTTGCTCTTGCTGTCGTGGACTGTGCTCCACTGTAAAACAACAGAAATAGTCTTTGGAAAAAAAACCTCTTCGTACGTCTGCCAAGTTTTTCTTCCACACCAAGTCCTCACACATGTAGAAATCAGCTCGGCCAATCCTTTCTTTTCTGCTGCTCTAAAATTCCTCACTTAAACACCAGGACTGCCATGTTCCAGTTTCCAATGCGAGCCACTATCGGAACGGCTGGAGTGTATTAAATTCTCTATCGGGAATGTGGTGCTAAAAATACAGGCTGGGCTGAAAGCGTACACTGAAAGGAGCGTGGACTCGCCGCCCTGTGATGATTTGCCTTCTCCACAGGGTCACTCGGTACTCTGACGGCTGACTGAACTGCAACTACAGTACCACTGTCCCTTTGTATTGAACTCTGCCAGCGTCTTTGTCTATGAATTGGTTTTGTTTGAGAGTTTGTGGGGTCTTGTGTGAGAAATAGGGAGCCTCTTTGTAGTCCTGAATGTTCCCTGATGAAGATGCTCCTGGTGGTTTCTGTCACTTTGATGGGAAGTGTCTCATTTGGAGTTGGATGTGTAGAAATGTAAAGTAGGGGGGGTTTTATTGGAGCATCTCAAAAAATGTGAATATTATGAAAAGTTTGTTTTTCCTGTGATTTTATTCGAAAAGTGAAACTTCCATAAATACTTTAGATTCATCAATGCAACATGGCATGGGGGCGATCAGTCCGTGGCAGGAGTGGCTCCACACTGGGAGCACAACACTTGTAGTCCATTTCCTGGACTCGTCTGTGTGTGGTGACTTTTGATCCACTGACTCCAGCCTCAGTCCACTCTTTGTGAAGCTCCCCTTAGTTCTTGAATCTGCTCTGTTTGACAATCCTCTGAGCTCATTCCTGTTGATTTTGCACCTTTTCTTACCAAACTTTCCCCCTAAAGTCAGCACAATAATTATGCTTTGATAAAGCCTCTGAAAACACCCTGCTCTTTCAGCAGTGAGCTTCTGTGGCTTACTGCTCGTTATGGAGGGTGTCAGTGATTGTCCTTTGGACAACAGTCAAGTCAGCAGTTTTCCCCATGATTACAGTTGTGTGCACTGAACCAAAGAATCTAGAATTTTACTGATATATGCTCCTCTACATTATTTACTTTAAAATCATAGCTTAACATAATATTAAGTTAAATTAAGTTAAAGAAAAAGTGAATGATGTGATCAAGCTTATACTACGACTGCATAAGGGAATTAAAATATTAAAAACAGAATTATATCTGCATTATATCAGTCACTTATTTCAAGCAATCGCTCAACTAAGCATATCAAAGAAAAGTGGTAATTCAGATGACAACTGGCATGACAGAGAAAATATATCGAATATCCACCAATTCACGGATATGGAGGGAGTTCTTTGAAAAATGTGATACATTTTTTTTTTTTTATCACACCCAAGATAAAGAGTAAATATTTAAACAAAAGTCTACCATACTGGAGAGAAAATTGATATCCCAATGAAATCCATGTTTCTCTATCTGTGTGATTTTAACTAATCTAAGGGAACTACCTATAAGAGACAGGCTTATAGTAAAAATATTGTGATAGTTGCAAAAACAAAAAAGATCTGTCACAAGGAAGTAGGGCAGAGTTGAGGTGTCTAACCAGGATCAATAGATCAGCAGGTGGAGGAAACTTTCATCATGGAAAAATGACTGCATGATTGCAGTACATACAGATGGAAGACAAGAAGTTTCAGTAGGGATGCAGAATTGGTGCATGAATGATATGGGTGCTGGCAGATAAGAACATTTCTGCTGATATTACAGCTAATATATTGGCCTTACATATCAGCAGTGTTCTCTGCTCTTCTCTTAGTTCTGCTTGACTCCGCCTCTCTTTGAACAGCAGAAACATGGTTTTTATAATTAGAAAATAGTGGATATATATTGATATTTGTTAAAATGGGTTTGGAAATACTGGCAGAAATCCAATATCATTTATTCCTGTTATTCAAGACTAAACGCTATTGACATGAAAATAAACAGAAAATATTCAATTGAAACTGTAAAATGAATGGAACAATCAATCAGATACTGTTGATACTGAAGGAAAAGCCAGATCGCTGGAGGTTTAACTCCCATCAGTGCCTGTAAAGCTGAGTGTACACTTGGAAAATTTTGTCTGATTCAGCCATTAATTTTTAGTCGCACGATTCCCTTGGAAGTTGTACTGACTTTCAGTTGGATTGCGCGTAGTTTGTTGTGCTGTGCGCAGAGGGATACGATGGCAGATCACAACCTGATTACAGCCTGACCAGCTGCTCCCGACTGGTCAGGTGGATTTCTGACATGTTTGATATTTTTGTGAGACTTTTTAAAAGGAAACTCCACTCATTTCATCATAGTCCGTCCAAATTTTACTTGTACAGTGTGAGTACTCAGGTCATATTTTCTTTATGTAATTTCATGTAAAATTTAGATTTGAATGATCCTATGTTCATCTGTGGGCTGAAATGTTAAAAATGTTGAAATAATCAATAAATAAGTAAGAAAAAAATAAGAAAATAAGTTAGAGGAATGCCACTCATGCTTACAGAACGACTAATCCTAAACCCAGAAGGAGAATCATATATCTAAAAAGGAGAAATATAACCAAGTAACTCTAATGATCTTGTAGTTTAAACCCACGTTAGGACATTTATGCATACTTTAAATGAACCTCAAAGTTGTAGTCTGCAGTAGGGGTGCGAGGTATATGCGGTAGACTGTATAAATTATATAAATTTGGCCTATGGTAGAGATTTGGACTCTGCCGACCAATCACGATAACGCTTGTTAATGCTGTCATCGTATCTGCCTCAGTCTGAGTTAGCAGGCAAAAACACGTGTTTTTTCCTCTCAAAGTCTGACGGCTGTACTGCAACTAAGTCAGTGTGCTGTCTCTGTCAGCCTGCCTGGGGCTTTAACACAAGCTAAGTGCTGCTTTGGCTGGTCGCAGAGGCCAGCGCTGCAGCTCTTCCTCTTACAACGACATAAACAACCGTTTAAAAGTCTATTTTAACTTATGACTTTCTTGTCTGAGTCCACAGTGAGTCAAAGATCCAGGCTGTGATGTTAAATGACATAAAAAAATAAAACATGTTTTCTGTGTTCCTATACTTGGAGATAAATTGAATATGCCATCAAAAGCTTGTTTTAAGGGGAGAAGGGGGTTAATAACACTTGAATTTGGATTAAAAAGCATTATCTCCTATTAATTTTGTAACACCGTGATATAATACCGTTATTGTCAAAGGCAAGAACAATTCCGTGATGTGATTTTTAGGCCATATCGCCCAGGCCTAGTCTGAAGTCTTGATAGTGAGCATGCTGGTTAAGGTCATGCAGTGAAAGCTTGTTGTTTGGACACTCTGTGATTGGACATTGAGTGTGTGTTTGCCGGTTGTCTTGTACTCTTATGTAACAGAAGGTGTAAAACGAGCTGCTGCCATAAAGAGGTGCACGCCTGGCTGTTATACCTCTTCCCCACATGGCTGACCAGTTGGCCTGATGTGCCCGGATCCATGGTGGGCCGCTTGGTAAACAAATACAGTCCTCTCACCAGGCAGCAGCGCTCCGCCTGCTACACCCAGGACTTGTGAACTGTAAAACTGGAACTGGAATGTCCCACAATGCACCTGCTAAGGAAAATGTTTTTTATGGCCATCATTACTGGAGTTATGTCACACAAAATCATATGCTTCAGAGTGTGGCTAGTGTCCAGGAGAGAGAGAGATGAGGAAATCCTTGTTATAGTCACCTCTCTCCATAAAGAAACCCCCCGAGTGTAATAGTGGTTGATAGATTTTGCAGAAGGCTTTGAGGTCACTGCACTTTATCTGCACTGAGATTTACTTAACAATTAAACAAAATACAGTAGCTGATCATGTAAGAAGTTTCTAAACAGAGGAAACCTCAAAGATTCTACTCATGGTAGAGTTGTGCAAATAATGGCAATTCCTTTTTTGTTTTTAAGATATTTTGGGGCTTTTTTATACCTTTATTTATAGAGGAGGACAGAAACAGGGATGAGAGAGTCGGGGAAGAGACGTGGGAAAGGAGCCACAGGTTGGACTTAAGCCTGGGCCACCCACGTACATGCAGACTGAATATACTCAACAAACAACAAAGAAAAAACACCAAACATCAAACCTAAATGGAACAAATGGTTAAGAATCATCAAACAACCACCAACAAAGTTATAATTGCACAGTATAATAAGAATAGCTACTGTAAGTGTGGTGCAGTACTAACTTCACTGGTTGAGACTGTAGAAAAGTTAAATGTCTCTGTAGTATCATACTTGTGGAATTTTTCATCCAGCAGGCTCAATCTGTTTGTCTGGGTGAGGACGGACAAAGCCACAAATCTCCTTCTGCTGCAATACATGGCTTGTAGCCCCTCAATCCCTCCTCACAGACGAATATTTTTAATACATTAGCAAATATTTTTCATGGACTTGAGTAACAGAAGCGAATCCACAAATCAACTCTGCGTAACCAAGGATGAGCATGGCCTCACCCTGATGACAGCGCTCCATATTTGACAGTGGCTCACGGCCAGAATGTGGCCACTAAACAAAACGTCAGCAAAGATGGTCTGGTCTTCATCAAAGCCAGAGACATGACCACATATTTTTCAGTAAAATATCCTCTCTAATTACCAAGAGAGCTATTTTTTATCCTCCTTGAGACTGTCTTAGACTTCTTTTACCTAATTTTTCCAGTTCTCAAAACTGATTTCTTGCCCCATGCATCATTCACTTTTACCAATTACACCTTGGTTGAGGCGTAATTGAGGTGATTCTCTTTGGGAATCCTTTTTTAACAACAGTGTTGTAGAATAATAACATGACCTATTCATCATGACATAAGGGTTTCATTACCATAGCATGCCTTATTTGTCAAGGCATGAAGGTTTACTGTGGTGCATAAAACCCTACTTTTAAAAGATTTAGGTGGATCATGCATAATGCAGCTTTATCTGGTGTGTGATATGGCTTTCAAATGTTTCAATATTGATTTTCATGTCATGATACAGTAAAAAACAATGTTTTGCTTTATTTGTCCCTATCAGGAAATTTCTCTAGGACTGATGGTGAATTTTTGTGCTTCTGATATTTTTAACCAAAATCCACAACAAGCAAAAGGAGAGGCCGTCGTCTAAAGAGCACAAATACAAATATCAATACTTTTGTGCAATGTTGGTTGTTTAAACAAGAAAATGTCCAATATTTGGCACTTAGGACTTAAATTTTGCTGTCAGTGTAATTGTTGTATTGTATTATTGTGATAGTGGTAGTCTTATAAGCCTTGTCTTTCTCTCTTTTCAGTTTGTCCAAGCAAAGACATCAGGAACAATGTGACAAACCTACGTTCGCTCGAAAACTGCACCATAATCGAAGGCCACCTGAAGATCCTACTCATGTTCAGGACAAAGCCCGAAGACTTCAGAGGCCTCAGTTTCCCTAAACTGATGGTGATCACTGACTACCTGCTGCTCTTCAGAGTTTACGGCATGGAGAGCCTCAGCGATCTGTTCCCCAACCTAACTGTCATCAGAGGCAACAACCTGTTCTTCAACTACGCTCTGGTGATGTTCGAGATGCTCCAGCTGCGAGAGATCGGCCTCCATAGCTTGATGAACATCACCAGAGGAGCAGTGAGGATCGAGAAGAACCCGGATCTCTGCTATCTCTCCACTCTGGACTGGTCCAAGATCCTGGACTCGGTGGAGGACAACTACATCATGGCAAACAAGAACGACAGAGAGTGTGGAGACGTTTGCCCCGGGGCAGCCATCGGAAAGACGACGTGCCAAACGACCACCATCAACGGACACTTCAGCGAACGCTGCTGGACCCAGAACCACTGTCAAAGAAGTAAGCAAACTCTCATTAGTTAATTTTTAATTTCTAAAGGGAGGACTGGCATCATAATATCATCATCATGATATATCATACATTTCCCTTCTCCCTTTTCAAAGAGCCAGCACACTACAAACAGCGCCATTGGTAGGGGTTAGAAAAAGCCAGCATTGCCCAGAGCTGAGCAGAAAAACAATAATTAGTGCTGGAAAGAACCTTTCTTCTCTCCTGTTGGATATCACTGGTGTGCAGCCTCACTGTCACTTACATGGCAACAGTGGCGTAGCCAAACTTGTGCTGGTGTTAATGTTGTTAACTGGACTTTTTACATGCTGACACATTCATGCATGCACAGTTGCTCTCCTACTGATTAACACTGATTAACAGAGATGTCTAAATGGACTACGGAGGTCACTGCAGCTCCATAAACACACACCAAAGACGCAAACCCCCCTGCTAATGCTGGGGAAGTTTTGAATGAGACCTGATTATGGTTGGTGGGCCAGCTTTAAAAAATAAAATGGTCATGGCAGAGGAATGTTAAGGACATTGTTGTTGTCTCAGAGTAAGCTGCTCTGTCCCCTCTGGAACTGCTGTTATCATGCTGTTTTTTTCCACACTATCAGAGTTCCTGCAGATTTGTTAAAAAGTCGTGAATTTAACTGTATACTTTTAAGGCCATAAAAAGTCTTAAATTTTACCAGTGAGTGGTCTCAAATTTTAGAAGGTTTTCTTCTTTAGAAGGGTTCTTTGCCTTAGATGTGTTTATATTAGGGCTGGGAAATTAATTGCAAATTAGAATAAATCGTATTTTGGCCTGCTGAAACTTTCAAATTGCAGTATTTCTTTAACCTGAAATTTGTTCCAAAATACCAGTTTACACCAGTTACTCGCAGTAGTATTTTAGTACATTTTTCTTTTTAAATATGAGAATGATGTAAGAGATTACCACTCCTTTCAATAACAAATTCATATCCAATTTGTAGAACAAGTCAAGATCAGCACACTAAATTATCTATTGGAATTAACATAAGATGAGGAACTTCAGAAATAATTGCTTATCAAATCGCAATCGCAATATTGGGGGGGGGGGTCGCAATAAGATTATTTTCTGAAATCGTTCATTCCTGGTTTATATTCACTCTATTTTTTCTACCTACTTTTAGTCAGTTGTAGTTTCTGCATTACTTTAAGTATATTCTTGTTGCATTTGTTCTGAATTATATAAATTTTCTGTATATTGATAGAAAAGAGGCATTAAATGTTCCACAAATCATCCAGTTTGGGTTTTTATGACCAACAAATGTCTGAATCCTCAATCACTTGATAAGTCCTAAGCACCCAGTGTTGGATAATTTCTAATTATCAACTATCAAAAAATTGCAGGCAGACTTCTGTGCACTGTGTAAATTACACAGTTACAATCACTGTGGTGTGAAGCTCACAGTCGACAGAACACAAGACAGGAATCAGGATGCATCACTGTCATCTCATCTGCTAATTGACTGTTTCTAAGAGACTTAAATTTATCTTTTACATCTTATGAAATGCTTAATGTGCTTAATGCTTGAAATGTCAATATTTGCCAAACTTTGAATCAGAACAGACTACTTTCTCTTTTGCTCAAAGCAGCTCTGTACCAAAAATATAATCGATTATCTGTAGTGTTTGTTTTTATTTTATTTTAGGATTAGTCCTTTTCCATGCTAGGGATCATTAAGATAACAGAGAATGTATTGTAAAAGACATGCCATCAAAATGTGCCAGTGATGGATCAAAACAGTTTCCAGATTTATTTCAGGGCTTTTATGCTGTTATTTGGACGGGACAGCAGATAAAGTGGGAGTTGAGAAGAGAGTAGGGGATGATAAGAGAAAGGAGCCACAGATAGACTAAAACCAAGCCGGCATGGTTTGAAGACTACAGCCTCATTACTTAACCTGGCATGCCAGATGGATGTGTTTCACACACACAGGGAGTGCCCTTAACCATCAGGCCACCTGCTCCCCAGTACTGTTACTTTCTAACCGGGCCCAAATGGTTCAGACCAGACCAGCAAGATGGATTCGCCAGTGAGAAACAAGGAAACGGGGCGTATCCATCTGCTTTGCAAGGTTATCCATTATTGGATTGCAACATGATTGCTGGGCCAATACCCTGTCTTTAATTTTAGTCCAAAATTTAGTCAGCCTTAGTCAACTTAAGGTTGTCTTTCTCCCTTACATCATTATAGATCAGTGGCATTCACAAGCTTTAAACAATGTCATTCTTAATCAGCAGGTTCAGCTTTCTTAGTTCCTTATTTCTTTGTTTTCTAAGTTTTTTCCACTTATTATAATATAAAAACGTTTGTCTTGTTTTAGACGAGAAGCTGTACAGTAGTTATCCGATTTTCCATTAAATTGATGTCATACAAATTTTTGCCAAAGACCTGCTGAAGCTTGCCACTCTCATTATTTCCTCCCTTCATCCTCAAATGAGGATGAACTGCGGCCTAAATTTTTCTTTGCTAAAAGTTCACCGTGCCCCTGTTACAGTTAAAATGTCACAGCTGTGTCATTTGCTCGCTTTTACTTAAGTAGGCCAAGTTCTGTGTCAATGCAGCTTGAATTGCGCTCTGAGGTGATGCAACACCATGCCAGTTAGTCTTTGGATGTTTACCTTCGACAGGCTGTGAGTTTGTTATTGCTCATGTTGTGTGGAGGAGCTACATCATTACACATTCATCTTTGTTCCTCTTTTTGAAAGCAGCTCCTCTGAAAGGACCAGCTCCTGTGTGTTCTCTCTTTTACTGTAAAATGACAAGCCCACCCATTTCACACAGCCCAAGAGTTCAAGTTCGAGTGCTGGGAAGAATTTTGCGCTTGGGTGCTGTGTGAGCACCTTGGCTCGCACCATTACGCAACACTGCGTACATGAGTTAAACAGCTCTTTTGAAGGAGTTTCCCTGCACATGCCGTTTACTCAGACTCTTATTAAAATTTGTTTACTTTAGTGGCTGCATTCAGCTTCTCTTTGGCTGAGCAGGTCCCTTTACTAAGCCCTTTAGTGCTTTTGTTTTCATAGGTTTCCACTAATGACTCTGCTTGAGGTGATTGCTCACAGAAGGTCTTTTGTCATGTTGTGGTGAATATTCAGGGGGAAGAAAGTGTTATATTAAAACTCTTACTGCACAGTTGATTTCCTAATTGTGTGCAATGCCGATGAATCAGGACCAGACGTTGCCCGGCGAGCTCTGATCCCAAGTCATGGCTCTGCATTCAGCTGGGGCAGGGCCTGCGGTCTTGTGGTCAGGGACCTGTGGTTTATTGCCTACTTTCACTAAAGCATGAAAAGAGCCGTTAAGCCCGAGCTGGAACCGCAGGACAGAGTGCAGAGCAGCTGGTGACCTCCTCAGATGTACACTGTTGCTGCTTTTCATGGAGTTGTTTGAGTCAGCTGCTGTCCTTAAACGTGAAGTTCAGCCCTTTTCTTTAAAGTCTGCCATGGTTTTGTCTTGTGGTAATTCTACAATTTTAGCAGCATACATTTTGAACACAAAGAAATATTTTGTAATCTATCTTTATCTACACTTGAAAATCATAGAGGGCAAGCCCTCATATACAATGACGACGAGCACATAAAGAATGAAGATGCATGATATCAAACTTATTCAAAAGATATAAAGTATATTAACAAGTGAGAAAATATGTCATATCAATCAGAAAAGGCACATCAAAGTCAGGTGAAACAAGTTCAAGCAACATTAATGATTTGAAATGCCCCACTTTAACCAGTTCTTTGATTTTTAAAGTGCTCTGCAGTGAGTTCTAAGCAGATGGTGCAAAGAAACTAAAGGCAGATCTGCCAAGCTCAGAATGAACTTTTGGAACCTGGAAAGTAAGCCAGTCACTAGAATGGTTATGTGTTCCAGAGGACCAGGCTAACATGGAGGAGATGTAAGAAGGCAGCATCCCAAGTAGACCTTTGTAAATAAACATGATCACAAACAGTGATAAAAGACAGGAACCTGTGTAATTAGGATGGAGTTGATCATGCTTGAAAAATCGGGTCTTGTATAAAGAATGTGAAGTTGTCCACAGAGGGAATGCCTCTGTTACAGCAGTAGTCCTTTAGACAGATGTGATGTTGTCACAAACGGGAGAATTTAACATCGCCAAAGCAGGGGGAGGGAAACAGACCAGAAATTACGCATTGTTTCCCTGTATTGAGAACACTGTCAATTAACTGAACAAAGTCATTTTTAAGCTTCTCTGACTGCTGAAGGTGCAGATCATTTGATCCCACATGCGCCACACGTGGACACAGAGGGGTGGTGAGGTAGGAGCAGAGGGAGGGCATTTTTAATATCAACAACAAGGGCACCTGGGTGGCAAGAGGTACTGCACTCATTAATCTGCCAAACCATGGATGATCCAACAACGAGGACCGAGGGACAAGCAGCAGGCTCATGAGATGACCCAGTACATACACGACCGGAGGAGAAAATCCTTTTTACTCAGGACAGAACCTGTTGGTCAGCGAGATGGCCAGAGGTGATGAGGGAGGAGAAGGAGGCACAGCACGGTGTTTATCCCTGCATGCAACGGACCAGAGCTCTGGCTGACATGGAGTGGAGCTCACCGGAGCCTTCACTTCTCCACAGGCATACACCTCTCTAGGCCCAGAGGAGGGAGCGGCTCCCACTGTTGTTTTGGGCTTTGCTCCCAGGAGGAGCCATAGATCTTCTGGCAGGGCTGAAGCAGCCTCAGGCTCTGAAACACCAGTGATTGTGGAGCCGAACTAGGAACAGTGAGATCGTAGACCATCCCTGGAGCTGCTGGAGTGTAGCTGCAGGAGAGGCAGGCCATGCTAGGGAATCGGTGACTGGAGGTCATGACAGCGAGGTGCTTGGCCTGGGTTGTGGCTGCAGTTGAAAACTCTGCAATGAGATTATTCTCCTCCATGACCTCTGCTCTCAGCGATGCAATGTTTTTCCTCAGCTTCTAGATGGTAAGTGAGCAAGATACTCCGGCTTGTTATCGGCCACGGTAGCTCCGATAAAAAAGTTAAATCCTTGGCTGTCCACAAGGAAATAAAATCCTTAGTGAAAATATAGTCAATAGAGGCAGGAAGAAAAAAACCATTAAGAACACCAAAAGCAGTGTTGTAGTCTGACAGGTGACCACAAACACCAGCCTGCCACAGGCCGCTATACTTCCGTATTGAAGTCGGTCCATAGTTCCTTATTGCAGCATCCGATGATAAAGCTTTAATTCCCAGTTAAAAACGTAAAGAAAACATCATGCAGCCACAGATAAATTTTCAGTTTGTGACTTAAAAACAGGTTAAAAACTGCAATTTTCTGTCACCGACTTGTGTCGAACCCAGACACGCCACCCATGCATGTTCACTATAAACTGACTGTTTTATAGGAGACAATGAAATCAGAAGTGAGCTTCTATGCACAATATGCTTTTCAAAGTTTATACTGTGCATGTTTTTCAGCTAACAGTCCAGAAAACTAAGCTGCAGAACCACGAGGCTTGGCTAAGCTCCAATGTTTGGAGTCGCTACCAATTTCCTTTCCTGGTGTCTATAACAGAAACCATTTGAACGTATCCCATCTTCAGCTAATTTCTCCCTCTTTTTAATCCAAACTTGCGTGCATTTGTTTTACAAGAGTGCAGGAGGCGCTCATTACTGAAACTGATTAGATTTGGCTACAGGAACACACAAACACACGCAGCTGTAATTGTTACAAATATAAGACCTCATCCTGGGAGGGTTCTCTCTTATTTCTGCAATTTACTGTCTCAAAGTTTGTCCAGATTAGAGCCGGATTATAGTACATTTGTTTTAGAGTTTGTTAAAGATAAATGCTGGATAAACACACTAACACTCATCATAAATTCTTGCAAAAATAGTCTGAAAAGAGGTTATACTCACTAATATTAGTTTACTTTAGGTCTGTTGTCTTGTCTAGTCACAAGTTACTCGTTGAAAAGTAAAGCAAATTCATGCAAAGAACATTTAACTTTTTTACTGCTAAACCACTTTGACTTGGACACACGTGGTCAATTAGTGAGGAATAAAATAAGTTTCTACAGTCACCGGACTGATAAATCACTGGGTTCATGCAGTTCGTCACCTTTTGTGTTAAATCCATAGATTGTAGAAAGTAGGAAAAACTGCAGAATTTTTTGGATAAAGTTCTGAAATTTCAAGGGATAAAATAAAAAGTACACACCACAAACTAAGGAAAAACCCAGCAAGGGTACGTCACTTTCCACTCCACAGTTGAGGTCGCCCCATTGTAAAGGTCTGCAGCAGATGAGCCCAGAACGCCCCACCATAGAGGTCTGCATTGGATGCTTCTTCACTGAAGGGGTCTTTGGTAGCCGATTGCTGGGTGGCACCATATTGAAAATGCCGACTCAAACTAGCTTTAGTCTTTAGATCAACCTAGTAACAGGCAAAGAGGTTGAGCTTAGGCTGGTTTTAAGCCTCCAGACTAGAGATGTGACAATAACAAAATGTCAGATCAAGCAAATTCCCTGCAAAGAACATTGCTGTACTTTTTACTGCTAAACCACTTTGACTTGGACACACGTAGGTTCTGGTCCAGGTGAGGAATAAAAAACAGTTTCTACAGTCACCGGTGACTGATAAATCAGGTGTGAGCGTGCCTGGTTGTCTGTCTCTATATGTCAGCCCTCTGATTGACCGGTGACCAGTAGGACTGAGCATGAGTAACATCAGTTTTGGTTACAGCTGAGGATCTTGGCTTCCAGACCTCTATGGGATAAACGGTATAGAAAATGGATGGATGGATGTTCAAAGGGCCTTAAATATCACAGTTATCTGTATTCTGCTTGATTACTGTAAATGACTGTTCTTTCAAAACTGGTGTCAGAATTTTTTGGATTACAGTTCTGAAATTTACTGAGGGGATACATTTAAATTTAATACACCACAAATTTAGATTCAACCCAAAGTAACTGCTGGCTAGAGGTGCATGATAGGACAGTTTTAGATGAAGAAATAGAATGACTCAGCTATCTGCAAAAGCTGAGATATTGGGAAAAATTCCCACTTGAATAGATACGCTCATTCACTCCACAGTTGCTTCAACATTCAGTATACATGGATGAAAATGAAGATGAAATTTAAGATTACTACCTTAAAAAGAACTTTTAACATTGGCCTATGCTTCTGCACTGATAGTCTTTGGTAGCCGATTGATCTCAAGTGGCATCATCATCAGTCAAACAGGTGAGAGACAGTCAAACTAGCTTTAGTCTTTAGATCAACCTAGTAACAGGCAAAGAGGTTGAGCTTAGGCTGGTTTTAAGCCTCCAGACTAGAGATGTGACAATAACAAAATGTCAGATCACCACGGCAAAAAGATCCCTGGTTCACTTCCCGGTCGGGGCCTTGCTGTATGGAGTTTGCATTGTGCACAGTGAGGTTCTGTCCAGGTACTAAATTATCTTTTACCTTTTTCACAGAGGATAGAAGGTCTGTGCTTTGAGTGTTATTTAAAAATGTTTTTAGATGTATAATCAGTGATTTACAGGCATGGTTTACATAAAAAAAAGTTTATGCAGCTCACGGTGATCCTGTAGCTCTCTGTCTTTCCTTTAATCTGCATCAGGCAGGTGTGTGACACCAATGTCATCGCTGTGTCTGTAAATAAGCAATTTTCTGACTATATCCTGCCACTTTTTTCATTTGTCTTATGAACATAAACTACTAATGTCAATGTAAAATTCTTTACAAAAATATTTTTTAAGGAACTCACCCTCCCACTGATTACAATGGTGTTCAAAATTTGGAAGTCTGAGAAAAACTGAATGGGTACGCGGATCATCACCAAAATCTAATCGATTCTTCCCTGTCCCTATCCCAATATTCTCTGAAAGTTTAGTGAAGATCCGACTTTCCGTTCTCAAGTTATGTTGTACACATACAAAGAAAGAAAGAAAGAAAGAAACAAACAAAGATATGGAACCCTTTTCATAACCCCCTGCCGATTTCATCAGCGTGGGTAACTAGAAAAGCACTCAGAGACTGCAGACCTCCGCCATTAGCCATATCTCCCAATAGTACAGAATCCTTCAAAAAATTCCTGGATCCAAACGGTGATCTGGATCACTCCCAATATGTAATCAGTTCTTCCTTATGCCATATCTGACATTTCCTGAAAATTTAATGAAAATCCATCCATGACTTTTCGAGTTATGTTGCTAATAAACAAACAAACTAACAAACACACTAACAAACAAACTAACAAACGAACAAACCCACCAGAGCACATAACCTCCTTGGCGGAGGTAAAAATAACATGTCACTTCTGTTTTTTCCCCTTACAAGGATATGAATGTGCATTGTTATGTGCAGGAAGTAATGTCACCATAGTAACATTTTACGTTGAATATTTATGTGATGTAAAATCCCCTGCACAACAAAGAAGGCTTTTATTTTCCTTCGAAATGGGGTAGAAATAATGAGGAAGCTTAAAGGGAAACACTGTTGAGTCTGTGTACTTGTATAAATAAAGGTTTCTTGCCAACTGTGATTCTAAGATAATGGCCGTTTGATTATGTTTTGGTACTGGCTGATTGTGGCACAGCTTGTTTGGCTGTTAGAACAGATTAGTCTGAGTCCTGATAAGGCCACCAGCTGGAAAAATTGGCTTTGTTTCAATAAGAAATCAAGGACTTTCCATGAGAAGATTTGAACCCTGATATATCTATGTCAACAGTACATATATATGAGATAATTTAAGGATATATCATTATTTATATTGTTGATATTTACCAGCGAATACTTTTCCTCCAATTTTACATATTTTTGTGTTCTTTTCAGTACCGTACAGTACAGTACGGTATTTAAATAGGTAAACAGATGACAGAAAACAAGAGGAGAAGTAGAGGACATGTGGAGGACATGCAACAGTGGTTTCATTAATCAAACTGTACGTGTTCTGGTTTATCATCAGCACAAAAAACCCCTTCAAGTCTGTATCTAGTCTTGCATATCTAATATTCTTCCTTTACTCAAACTGAGAAAAATCTATATTTGTACAGGTCTTACCAGTTCACATGAGTTTTATTTGTTTTCTTTCAGTTTTTATTGTAGAAGATCAACTTGGTGCACAACATCTGTTACAGTGGGACATTTTGAAAAAGTCATTTGTACAGCTTTTGCCTGTTTTGGGTTTTTTTAATGGAATAGAAATGATGGGAACAACTGCTTTGATTACTATAATTGAACCCATTTGTATCTTCATTCATGTTTTATCTTCTTAAATGTCCAAAAACTGAGACATGTCTTAGTTTTTCTTTATAAAGATAGGCTCCTGAAATTTTAGCAAAAGCATCGACTGAATTATACTTTCTTTAGCTCTCTTTAGAAAGATAACTACAGTGTAATTACATATTATGTCATGAAAATAGGGCAGAACAATTTAAGAAAATAATCTAATTGCGATTATTTTTTCCAATAATGTGATTGGGATTTAATGTGCAATTATTTTTAAGTTCCTCATCCAAATGCTTTTCCTCCAGCACAAGCAATAAATCATTCTACATTTTAACCAGAACAATATTAAATAGATTAAACTTAGGCAGGACATATTTGAAAAAATGTTAATTTGCAATTATTTTGACTAATATTGAAATTTCTAAATGTTGCATTAAAGGGAATGATCATTTTTATGCCACTCTTATTTTGAATAAGAAAAAACTTAAAAACGAAATAAGAAAAGTAAGATTTTTGCAAACTTATTTGAAAAATGACATTTAAATGTAAGCATGATGGGTGGAACATATCTCTGCTGCATAAAAATTGAATTAAACTGGTATCTTGACACACACTTTAGGTCAAAGTAATATTGCACCTTTTGTGATTTTTAAATTGCAGTAGGATATATTCCGATTTAATCTAAAATTCGATTAACTGCCCAGCCCTACATGTCATGTCAGTTATGCCTGCTTGGTCTTCCAGTCCTACAGATAAACCATGCAGAATACTTGATGTGCATTTAAAGTTTGCCGTTGAAAACTTGTTTCAAAACAAAACAAATATATTTGTCCTGTCTGTAAAATGGCAAAAATGATACAACTTGAGTATGTTAACACAATATATGCAAAGTATTTATTGGATATATTTGTTTTGCATGCTTTGAAACAGTATTTTCCACAGACCAGTTGCCACTTGATCGTTTTTCAGATCTAAATTCCTAACAGAAGTGTAAAAAGGCCTCCAAACGGAGGGTTTGACTGCTGTTGTGCTTTCTACTGTGGTAACTTCTATACTGATGTCCTTGTGCCTTCAAACCCGTCTTACATTTGTTCCTATTGAGTAGAGGCTTCTGTCGCAGGCTTTCCAGCAAGCCTGGAGATAAAAAGCAGCGTGTATGTCCCAGTTGGCTTGTATTTTACACTCACACCATTTTAGAAGTGATGTTAATTTTCCACTGTCTGCCTGAGATGAGACACCCAGGGGATTGGCTGTCATCTTCCTCTTTAGCAGCCACAACAGCGTACGCCATTGTTTGGGTTTGTACTGTCTGTTAGAGACTTAATATGCTCCCGTTAAGTGGAGAATGACTTACATCTGTGATTGGGTTTCTCTCGTGTGTCTTTGTGGCCTGTGGACAGAAAGAGAAGACCAGCGTTTCAATGTAGGCCACCACAAGCTATTGCCGTGAATCATGAGCCAGGTCAGGTGAGGACCTGGTGCCAGACCTTTCCAGATATGGATGATCCAAATTTAGTCTTGGCTCGCATCACAAACGCCTGTCCACCAATCACAAGATACACTTGGAGATTTGTCAGGGTCAGTATGTGTGTAATGGCAACACATTCACGCGCTATAAATCACTCAGGGACAGGACGTTTGTGAGTGTGAGCAGAGTGGACAGCTATTGTTTAGTCTTGCTGCTAGGGAACAGGAGAGTAACACTGGGGTGTAATTGTGGGTATGAACACACCGGTCATTCAGCTTGGTTGTATTGGAAGGAAAAGCAAGGTCACCGGTCACTACAGGGGTGAGGAGGGGGAGGCAGATTAGGGCTGGGACCACAAATCATATCATTATCTTTCAGCTGTATAGCGAAGCAAAATATATATTTTGATATTTTTCCATGCAAAGAAATAAGAAATCGATTACTTATTACCAGAGTTCTAAACTTTGATATGATTCTAGTAAAAATCAAACCATATTTAAACCAGTTTCATACTTTAGCAACACAGGTAATAGTCCTAGATGCCAATATTGGACATCTTTCAATTTTTGATGATCAAAAACTGCAAAGAAACTCTTATGCACCCTAAATTGCATAGAAACATTGGCTACCTGTCAGGTGAGAGGTGGAACTATTGCCTTCAGGAATAGTGGACTATGAAGTCAAATACTTATTATGCACTCTCTAAATTGCACAAAAACATTTCTGTATATTGAGGTTTTTAACTTTTTCTATACTCTTAAACACCATGTGTTTAAAAAAGAACAAATCTCCATTTATTTGAGGATCCATTGTTTCAGAAACCATAACAGTTGGGGATTGTCAGTCATGTTTTAGCCAGTACAGAGAGAGCATGTCCACATTGCACAAACATATTGGCAACATTGGTAAAAGTAGGTGAAACTGGCATGAAGCAAGGATATTCCTTGCTCCTAACCATTTCCACCCACTTTTCCAGTTGTTGCCAATGTAATTCTGCAATTTACGTCCCAATCAGACCACAAAATCTAGCAAGGTTTTGGCTTGATTGTGTTGTTACAACCTATTGCAGCCTGAATATGAATGCCAGGAACAGCAAGTGTTCTTGTCCTGGGACATAATCAACAATTATGCCCGAGACCACGACTCAACAAGACTGGAATGTCAGAATTTTTGAGCATCCTTCTCAAGTTTGACATCCTGACCTGACATCAAGGATCAGGTGGACCAATGATGCCAGCTGATGGGATATTGACGATTGGCCAGGACATTTGTAGCGATTGCAGTCTGTCAGCCAAGGCTGGACAAGATTTTTGTGGCATTGTCTGAGATGGTGCCATCACATAAGACAAACTCTCGTGGTCCGATCTGGCCTTTAGACAGTGTGCAGGAGTTTGCCTGAAATTTTAAATAATTCAAATCAGATAATTTCACTATATTGGGTGTGTAGGACTTCTGTTTTTAAGGTTATGGGTTAACGTAAGGTTAGGGTTAGAATTAAATGAAAGGATTCCTTATTTGGACTGGACATTTTAAATGGGCAATCATTTTAGTGAGCATTATTGACTTTTTTAAAATTTTAATATCATCATAAACTGTGTCAAAATAATCAATACAGTTGTACCCTATGCCATTTAAAAATATAGTGATATATTGAAAACTGGATATATTGTCCAGCCCTGAGTTGGATAGGGGGATGTGTAGCTCCTCACCGTTGACCCTCGGCTCTCTTCTTTCCGACCTTGTCACAGCTCCCACACGCTACAGTCAGCGGTGGCGCCACGATCCCTTTCCGACCTCGACAATGGTGGTCGTAGAAGAACACGGAGCGCTCTTCACGATTGTTTCCTGTCATTGTTGGTTTGTTTCCTCTCAGAGGTTATGAATGCTCACAGGGGACTGAGATGCAGCCTCAGTAGCAGCAGACACTTTTATGAGACCAAAATACTGATGCATGACCTCTGCAGGTCAGCAAGGCAGGAAAGAGGACAAACTTAGCTGCTAGTAAAGCTGTCTATGGGGAAAAAGGCGGATAATGTTACTGGGCTTTATTATTTTGAGAAGGAAGTGACCCCTGCTGTGAGAAAATGTGACACTTTATAACACAATTGTGACTTGTGCTCACTTTATATCTACAGTCTGTGATTGTTTGCCACTTTAAACCTGTCAGTGATTTTAAAGACACATCTCTGTGATGTCTCTGTGACAGGTTGAAGGCTGGTGTTTGTCACTTTTCACAGTTTGATGGGGCTCATGTGTTCTTTAGCTTAAAATAATGAACTGTGTCTGAAAGCCAAGGCAGCCATCCTGCTCTGATCACACTTCTATTTTTGTCATTAACACCATATGTTCTTTGTTCCCTATACGAAGTTAAACATTGGGCCTTGAATCTGTCGCTAATGCATGAGGTTGCTCTTGTAAGATGAAGACTGAACTGCATTTAATTCAAAGCTAAAGTGACAGAAAATCAATATCTTTGCTGAGAATTAACAAACTCCACAGAATGAAAACATCCTTGAATCACAAACAGAGAGAAACTTGATTACCCCCAAGCACAAAATGAGATTAACCATCAGAAAACCTGTGTTTATTCTGCTGGGATTTCATTACAACTTCATAGGTCTCATGAAGTGTTAGTGTAAACGCCATTCAAACACAGCATATATTCTGCAACTGCACATATGGCAAGCAAGTTTAAAGGAAAAGCCCAGAGATTTTCTTCAGTGCTGGTAGATCAGCATTTAAAATAAACACTACAACTTTATTATTAGGTTTTAATTCCTTTTTTAAAAATGCTTCAAAAATGAAAAAGCTTCATACTTGCATCCAACCTGTTGGTGAGATATTTTCCTTTCATAATAGCTATTTACCTAAATGCTCCCTTCTTGTACCTTTAAACCATTGGTATAGATCTTTTCAGTATTATTGCACCAGTTGATTTAGATTTTAAAAGTTACCTTCTGTAGAAGGCCAAGGGGAACTGACCAGTTTTATTTTATAATGCAAAACTGCAGGTACAACCACTCAGTCATAGACATGGATGTAGACGTAGTGACATCACCCAGCGGTGTATGGTAGGTGTTACAGAGCCTAAAAATCGCATCCGCTATGCTAAGCCTAACTTTCCAGTTAGATATATTTGATAACAAAGAGGTAGAGTTTGAGCAAACGTACATGTTTCTTGACTAACGGCAACAGAGCTGCCTGTGCTTAACCCGGACGAGCCCCCATATGTCACAAATGGGCTCAAAGTGACTGACAAAGAAGGGATTTTCTAAAGGAAATTCATTTGTTAGAAAAGTAAGTTGGTACAAACTTTAAGTTCTAAGTCATGAACTCTGTGTGTAGAGAGTAAACAAAATCAAACCAGCTGGAGGAGGCCTGGGAGAGGAAAGGAGAGGGATGTAGGAGTGGAGGCCACTTAAACAAGCTGTGGCCTGATTAAACTCAGGCATGAGCAGTTAATGGATGAGCTGACCCTCCTGATTGGATGTTCAGCCACAACGCTAAACCACCCAAACCCACGCAGGCCGAGAGGGCAAGACATCAGAGCCCACTGGTGATATCAACCGCACTCTTGATATGCAAATGTATACAAAACTCTGAGCCAAGTAATCAGAGTGGATGTGGTATGGAGAAATTTAGCCCTCTAAACCCTAAATTTCACCAGATACGTTTCCGGTAGGCAGCAGATGTGCAGGACTTCTACTTTTGCTGACCACTGCACATCAGTTTAGCACAGAGCTCATCAAGTGGGGCAGGTAGTTTCACCGAAACCACATTTAAATATCTGGTCAAATTTTAGAATAAAATGCTCTATGTTGATGCCAGGAAAACAGCAGATTGTTTATCAATTCACCACTGTAGCCAAGCCCGGAGTCGACAGGTCAGAGGTACAAGAAGAAGCATTCTTATTTATACTTGGGTTACTTACCAATAGTACCCAAAGACACAAATCCAAGCAAGTCCACCCTTCTCCAACTCCTGCAGTCAGGAACAAGAGCTTCATGTGTGTTTATGTTTTAAACGCAGTCAGTGGGTGCTGAAGGACTAGAGACTGACCCAGTGGAAGTCCAAGGTTACAGTCTGACCATTACAGAAATGACCACAAATCCAAAAAACACCTTTGCACCAGATGGTTATTTCTTATGGACATTATATATGTGATCTTATGGGGGTCACTTAGATTTTGGAGCCAGCCTCAAGTGGATGCTTTAGGAACTGCAGTTTTCTGCATTGTGACATCTTGCCATTTATCAGAACATTTACCATGGTGCTTAATGCTCTGTCTTTTTGCATTTTCAAAAGTACAATAACCCCTGTGTTTAAATGTAAGTTAGTGCCTCAATGAAGCATCATCACCCACTTGAAAACTACAGAAAAGAGGAAAACACCATCTACACATGAACTAAAATCAAATCCTTTCACTGAAATAACGTCATGAACATGACAGCTTCTTATCAGAAACAGTTGTTACAAAAAATTGTGAGCTTCCATGAAAGATATCTGCACTTTGTCAAGAGTTAGACACAGATCTCTTCTTCCTTGGATCATGCTTCATCTTTCCACCAAGATTCATGAAAGTCAGGCTTGTATTTTTCATGCAATCCAACTGAAAACAGACACATAATGATACAATGGCACGGAAAACATTCCCACATTGACAGTAGTGATAAACAAAGACATGCAAAACAAAATCAGAGCAAGGATGCAGTGGTAAATATTCCTTATAATGTCATGAAGCACAAATGTAAGTAGATAAAGATGTTGAACTAATGCTAAGTTTTTGGTTTGCAGTGCTGAACCATGAAATGGTATGTCAGCTTGTATATTACTAATTCAGTGGATTACTGCGCTTAAATGGATGAGGCAAATGTAAAGGTTGCTTCCTTTGAAACTCCTCCTTTAAGTAGAACTCTGCATCTGTTCGGGCTTTATTTCAAAACTCTGGCTCATAGTCAGTCATTAAAAGAAAACCAGAATCATACAAGATCAGACAGACGAATAAATGTCATTAAAATGTCCCTCTTTTTTCCCCCTCAGTCTGAAGTAGAGTCTTTTCACGGTTCAGTATGCACACACCTATTCCACTCCCCTAAATCCACACACACACACATTGAATGAGCCCTCTCCTTTGAGCTGACTTAACTGCTCTGGCACTCAGTCTCGCTGAGCTGCACCCTACGAACCCTCCCCGGCGTTCAGCTACTGGAGTCTTTCCCATGGAATCTCAGACATTTCAGGCATCTGTTAAAGCTGGGCCGACAGGCGTTTCTGCACCGCTGTACGCGCTCACGCTCGCCACAGCCATCCGATTTACAGCGGCTCACTGCTGTTTTACTACTCGTTTAATCGGCTCCGCAGGAAATAGTTTCTTTTTATCTACTCTCATGAGTTACACACTTCATAAACTCAAATCTAAGTGAATTTATCTAGATTTAAGTCAGAATATCTCATTATTTAAGCCACATTCTCATGATAACGTCTAAATTAAAGTCTAATTTCAAGATTTTAAAAGCCTACAAATTACAAAGACTGTCTTTATATCTGTGAATGGGGCACTCAAAATTGATTCAAGTGCATTAGAATGAGATAAACTTATTGAATTAGATACTCTTCGTTATTTCCATACACTGGAGTAAAGTGAATGCTGGCAATTTAGGCCTTGTTTTTGTGTTTTATATTTTTAAACAATATTTTTATCTGGTCATGTGCTCTATTGATGGTGTAAAATAATTAAAATAGCTATTTTGATTTGAAATTAGACTATTCAGTGGACTAAATTTGGGTTTTTGCATACATACAGGACTGGAAACTACAAAACTTGCAAACCCCAAAAATGTGCAAAATGTGCAAAGCTCATTTGTGCTTTGACTACACTCCATATAAGACCAATGAAACACCTTAATATGTACTTCTGATTCTGATACTTGTTTCTTGAACCAAATATCACTACTTTTCCAGCTCTGAGTGTTATTTCTTCAGTGATTTTTCTTTTATTTGTGCCCAAGGCTGCAAACTAATTTAAAAATAATGAGAGCAGCAGTTCATGGAGCTTTTTAAAACGTGGTATTGTGAGGAAAGGCTGAATCGGGGCCTTGACTCTATTAATTTAGTCTGATTGATTTTGGCATCTCAGGTTTTAATTGAGTGAGTGTTTTTATTGCCGTCCAAGAAAAGCTCAATAGAAATATTATTTGTTGAAATGTCAATGTAGAACGAGGCAGTAAAACATAATTTTTTTAATATCGTCATTATGTCAGTCTTGAACTTTCTATGTTTGTCTGGCTTTGCCAATTAAATTTGGAGGCGAAGAGTTTGAAAAGCGCTCATCCACGTATTACCTGTTGTATCTAATGAACCATTTTAATTTGAATAGTTTATCATTTTATTTGTGATGGATTTCTGATCCAATGAAGCTAATGACTCAACCTCAGGGTCGTCATTTATTTTCTGATTGAAAGTACTGAGATTAGTGGTACATTTAAAACTGAATTCTTTCTGGACCGTTTTCCGCTCCTTTGAGATGACATTTCTTATATGGGCTTTAAAATTGTGTGGTTTTTGTGTTTCTGGACTGTAAAGTAAGATTTTTGAGGTATTTAATTTCACGTAAACATTACTCTGAGAGTTAAAGCTTTTTTGTATTTCTTCAGTGTTTATTTATTTCTCTGCTCTTTTTTCATGTTTTAGAATTTAAAGTGTCTCCATGAGCTCTGTTTGTCTCAGGTTTGTCCTCTGGACTCTGAAGTCTTTCTTTTTTTAAATTTTCTCTTTATGAGAAGTGATACCTGTTAATTCCCCTCAATTCTGCATCCCCTCTCCATCCTTAAAATCTAGATATGAATAGTTTTTAATACAAATTTTCCATTGAGTTTCTGATGCAATGATAAACATGTCATGTTCCTAATGATGGATAAGACTAGGGCTCTAAGTAATCTGTTTATTTTTAGCAAATGCTTTTTTTCTCCCTTTTGATTTATGTACATTTAGTTTTTTATCTTTACATTAATTTTACCATCAGAGAGACTGTCCTGTTTATTCAAGTGAAAAATGTCCTCGAATTAAATAGAGATGACCCTAAATTAATTGAATTTATTGAATTCATTAATAGACCACAGTTGGCCTGAGAGCCATAACGTCCCTCTTTCTCATGAAAATAGTTTTAAGCCAAATTAAATTAATTTCACATATTACAATTAGTATATATCAGTTATTTTCCACGATATAAAGATTAAAGATAAAGATAATAGAGACTATTTATCAATTTAAAGGATTTTTTTGTTTAAGGTTTTATTTGAAAGCCTATGTATCCTTCTACTCATTTATCACTATGGCTTAACTGGGACAAAAAAACTGACCAGGCATTTTTAGCCCAAATCTACCCTCAAAAACTGGCCAAACCTGACCCATACAACATCCATACTCAAGCAAAAATATAAATGTGAAATTTTGGAGCTAATTTCAAATGTAAGAAGATGCCATCAGTCATTTTTATTTGATTTTGGGAAGGCCAAAATCATGGTTGCATTAAAATGCAATTAATCCTGCAGCCTTACTTGTCATGCTTACGGTTTCTGATTATTGAGCAGCTTAGGGGTTGTCCCAATACCTGAATACCTGACACCTCTTGAGACCTGAGTTTTTGATTCTTCCCACTTATCTGAGATAAGTAGGACTTGATAAGTTGAAACATGAGCTTTGACTTTGAACAGGAACTTCTTGGAAATTTTACTTTTCAAAATCCCCGAAACAATTTAAACCAAAATTTCAAAGATATCACCCAAAATTTCAGCAGAAGTTTGTCAATATATTTTTAAAGTATCCCATAAAAAGTACCCCAAAATGTCTTTAAATAGTCCTCAAATCTTTCAGTAAAACTATATTATTAAGCCCTACACATTCTGACATAAAAAATTCTCCAAAAAATTCCATGTAAACTCCTGAAAATTTGTAAAGAAATTCCCCAAATGTTGAAACAAATTTCCCCAGAAATTTCTAAGCAAATCCTTAAAGAATATACAAATACATTCCAAGGAAATGATGGAAATGTTCAAACATATTCCCTGAAATATCCATGCAAGTTCCCCCAAAATTCAAAGGACAACCCCTACACCAAAATTTCCTATCCTAAATTTAGCAAATTTCCATGAAAATGCAAAAAAAAAAAAAAGAAAAGAAAATCGAAGCGAATTTCCCCAAATCCTCCAGTGAAACTCTCTTACTACAAACGTCAAAAATACCCCTTAAATTTCCATGAAAATACTTGATAATTACAAGGCAAATTCCCCAAAATATCCAAACAGCAAATTATCTCAATATTTTAAGCCAACTACTTAAACTTGAATGGACATTCTGGACAAGTTTCCCAAAAATGTAATTGAAATTATTACTCTAAAGCTGAAATGCCAAAATGTGATGTCCTTATATGTACATGCAGGGTCTTAGGAAGTTAAGCTATGATGTCATTGTTGTAAAAAAGCAGTTGATTTAGTTGCCAGTTTGATACAACAGCATCATTTAGAAATCCCATTTTTTTTTGGCAATTTTATTTTAATGACAAAACAGCTTGAAGTATTGCAGGCAAACTCCTTAACACTGCCAAATACATAGGCAGTGGTTCAGTAGAGTAACAGCAGTTGTTTTTCTTTAAAACATGAAATCAATAAGTATGAGAAATTCTGGTTACCCTAAAGCACCATCTGCTGTTTCTGTCTTTGGAAACTTTAAAATCCAAGTTCTGTTTAAAACAGAACAGTCATGTCAGCTCCCTGTCCTCTAAAGTGCCCTCAGTTCCTTTCTGTTCAGAAGAGTAAATCACCATTAGTGTAGTTCAGGCAGCATGAAAACATGTCTGCCCCTTCAGCACCTTAATTCTTCAGCTAAATTGGAGAAACACAAAAACTTAAATGTCCTCTGGTGGTCTTTTTCTGCTCACTTTTATTTTATTTCTCCTCTGTGGCTTATTTGCTCTAAAGGAGGTGAACAGCTTCAATTTAAATAAGTGACACAAATGTGACATAAATTCACCTGATGTCATAACAGGTAGCCCAGGTCGGCAGCAGAGGTAGTCGTTATTCAGGCTGACACTGAAGCCTGGGAGGAAATGAAGATTCAAGGCCGTGGCGTGCGTCATTTGCCTGTCAAGTAAGCGGTGTAATTGCCCATCAATGAGTGCACGCTGTTCATCATTTCTATTCCAGTCACGGACAAACTGGATATCCTGCCTGCTGATGGCTGCGAAGGCAGGGCGGCATTAAAAACAAAAAGTGTTTTTCCATGTTGTTTGTGTGTTTTTGTTCTATTAACGGAGGCTGAGGACGCTTAATGAAATTGTTTACGGTTCCTGTTGGTACCAGAGGCGTCTCAAAGCTCCTGCTGCTGCTGAGTCAGAGCTGCCGGCACGTGGTCCACAAGAAAAACGAGACTCACCAAGGACATAAGCTTTTGTTATACTGTAGTGCTTTGGCAGGAATTGTACATTTATTTCTGTATGACATACTTCATGCTGTCAACGTTCACATCAGATACGTCACAGGTTGTTTCAAATCTTCATCTGTCTCATCTGTGTGGTGATTCTGAGTTTAATACTTCCACGTCAGAATAATAGTCGTCCGCTTAAATGTGTAAATACTTTCTCTTGTTGATTTTTATTTTTGGATCCTTCTTTTCTGCTTTATATAAAACTAATGAAAAAACAGCGATCATTCAGATGAAGCAAAACTCTCAGCTTTTTTTTTTTTTTGTTTGATCCAGAAGTTCTTTTTATCATCAATGTATAGGTTAAACTAAGGGTTGGAACATCCATATAATTTTTACATATTTCTTTATTTACTTACCGTATTTTTTTGGACTATAAGTCGCTCCGGAGTATAAGTCGCATCAGTCAAAAAATGGGTCATGAAGAGGAAAAAAACATATATAAGTCGCACTGGACTATAAGTCGCACTTATATAGAAATTGACACACCGTTGTCTGTGCTCTGATAGAGAGGCGGTTGCGTTGCATGAAGTGGTAACACCAAGAAGGCCCACCTGCAAAGTCATTTATATTCATCTCCTTCGCAACTACCAGGGCGTGGAGATGTAACTGCACCGTTGACAAGCCTCCGCCAGCAGCACGTTGTTCAAGCACCAATCTGTGGACCCTTTCCTCCAACTCTGGCCATCTTGCTTTCAGCCCGCAATTAGCTTTCTTTGTTTTCTTCATTGCAGTAGAAGTATAACCTCTGCTTTTCGCCAGTCCCTCACAAGTTTCTCACTCACTCCAAACTTTCTTTCTGCAGCTCAATTACGGTTTTCATTAATTTTTTTCAGTGGTACAGGAGCAGCATATAGTTGTCACAGGCCTAGAGCACCCTCTCGCGGCTGTAGTCGGTAATATTTACTCCTTGTGCATGTCAATCAGTATGAATTAACATTTAAAAACATGTTATATATACACTGCCTGGCCAAAAAAAAAGTCGCCACCAAAAAAAAGTCACACACTCTAATATTTCGTTGGACCGCCTTTAGCTTTGAATACAGCACACATTCCATGTGGCGTTGTTTCGATAAGCTTCTGCAATGTCACAAGATTTATTTCCATCCAGTGTTGCATTAATTTTTCACCAAGATCTTGTATTGATGATGGGAGAGTCTGACCGCTGCGCAAAGCCTTCTCCAGGACATCCCAAAGATTCTAAATGGGGTTAAGGTCTGGACTCTGATGTGGCCAATCCATGTGTGAAAATGATGTCTCATGCTCCCTGAACCACTCTTTCACAGTTTGAGCCCGATGAATCCTGGCATTGTCATTTTGGAATATGCCCATGCCATTAGGGAAGAAAAAAACCATTGATGGAATAACCTGGTCATTGAGTATATTCAGGTAGTCAGTTGACCTCATTCTTTGGGCACATATTGTTGCTGAACCTAGACCTGACCAACTGCAGCAACCCCAGATCATAGCACTGCCCCCACAGGCTTGTACACTAGGCACTAGGCATGATGGGTGCATCACTTCACCTGCCTCTCTTCTTACCCTGATGTGCCCATCACTCTGGAACAGGGTAAATCTGGACTCATCAGACCACATGACCTTCTTCCATTCCTCCAGAGTCCAATCTTTATGCTCCCTAGCAAACTGAAGCCTTTTTTTCCGGTTAGCCTTACTGATTAGTGGTTTTCTTAAGGCTACACAGCTGTTCAGTCCCAATCCCTTGAGTTCCCTTTGCATTGTGCGTGTGGAAATCCTCTTACTTTCACTATTAAACATACCCCTGAGTTCTACTGTTGTTTGTCTTTGATTTAATTTGGCCAAACATTTAAGTGAATGCCGATCATGATCATTCAGGATTGTTTTCCGACCACATTTCTTCCTGGAAGACGATGGTTCCCCACTATCCTTCCAGTTTTAAATAATGCGTTGGACAGTTCTTAACCCAATTTTAGTAGTTTCTTCAATCTCCTTAGATGTTTTCTCTGCTTGATGAATGCCAATGATTTGACCCTTCTTAAACAGACTAAGATCTTTTCCACAACCACAGGATGAGTCTTTCGACATGGTTGTTTAAGAAATGAGAAGTTACTCATTGCATCAGCTGGGGTTAAATAACTTGTTGCCAGCTGAAAGATAATCAGTGTATTTTGATATGTAAGTCACACCTGACTATAAGTCACAGGATCAGCCAAACTATGAAAAAAGTGCGACTTATAGTCCGGAAAAAAACTGTAATTTTTTTACCTTTATTGATGGGAGAGCTGAAGATAGTTTAGGTGGGAGGGAGAGGACAAGACCTGCAGCAGAGGGCTGTATAAGAGTGTTGTATTTGGGACATCTGTTGTATATTGCAGGCAGTCGCTTCATTGTGCAAAGCATGCTGGGATTAGGGATGTGCAGGGTTGAACGATTAAATGTGTTTATCAAATAAGCCGGTGAGATTTACAAGCTGATTACTTACAATTTTCTATAAACTCTTGCTTGAAGTCCTGGTCTATAATGATCTTTAAACTGTAATGAACATCCCGCCACTAGAGGCTGCTGCAGCTTCAGTTAAAGGCCGCTACTGTCCTGTCTGAGCTTTCTCACGACACTTCACTGGACGTAAATATGAGAAGCTTAACAGTTAGCGTGTAGTAGGAGCAGCGAGGTAGGACAGTTTTTTGAAAGTAGTCAACAGAAATAAAGTGGTATGTAGGCTGCTGAGGGTTGAACTCATGTATAACTACCCAAAAGAGGCCACATATCAAAGTGCAAAATTCATCTGCAGAGAGGAATGAAGGCTGGCGGAGCAACGCTGTACCGATTATACCGGGCTCACATCATGCTCACTAACACAGCGACTCTGTGAGGAATTAGACTTCCTACTAAGCATTTTCTCCTCTTAATTTAAATGGCCGTTTAGCCAAATTTGAAAATAGATGCCTGGGAACATCCTTACTTTTGACCTCTATCCCTCGTCAACATTGGGAAAAAGGAGGGAGCAGGAGGGATGTTAATGCAAGGTAAAAACAGTGCCAGAAACAAACTGCAAATAACTGTTTATCATATCAGTTTTTCAAAAGTCTTTAGTTGATGGTTTAATCCCATACTTTGAAAGTTTTTGGTCAATTATTTTTTATTTTGGGTAAATCAACTAACAGACAACTCAATTTTAGTAAATACGTTTACATGCCTTCTAAAAACACCCAAGTCAATGCGTTTTATTGCTGAATATTCTAGTCAGTGTAACTATGGCTTACTAATGTCAAACACAGTCGAACTGATCCCTGTGAGAGATTAACCTGGAGTAAACAAAGCCTGGGGATGTTACGATAGTTCAAGGTGATACAAAGACAGAAATAGTCTTCCTAAATGTCATCGGGCGTTAACAGTGATTTGTGTCATTGTTAATTAACACTGCAGCGTTCTCAGTGTTCTGTCAATACAGCAAAGTCAAGATCATTCATTTAACCTAATTCATTGTTGATCCATCCTCAGTCACTGCTGTGTGGTTTGTATTTTGGTTATCCAGCAAACTTCAGTTCCCAGAGACATGTTTGGAGTTTAAAATTAGGAGTATTTCACATCTGTTTCTCAGTGGAGAGGAAACCATGTAGCTCTGGATTAATGACAGACCACAGTGCACATCAGGACAGAGTCATCGCCACCTGAGGCCAGTTAGACAAAACTTAAACATTCAATTTGCTAAAGCTCTGTTACAGTACTTTAAATGTTAAAGATGACGTTCACCGATGTTGTTTATTATCGTTAAATTGAACAGAACAAAAGAAGAAGAATTCAGATGTTTGGCTTGCATTTGCAGCCATCTTGAAATCTGTCTTCTCTCTGTAGTGTCAAGTTAAAACATCATGTCTGCAGTGAGCTATAGGTTACAGAGCGAACACTTCCCACAAGGATATATCAAATGCTTTAAATATCCACATGTAGCATCATTAAGAAGGCTGGATAATTAAAGATGCTAACCTGCCAGTGTTTTGTCATAAATGACGCAGTGAAACACCTTACCCATCCACGGTTACCATAGTTACCCATAATTATGCATCTTTAATTAATGTCATCATCACCTTTAAAGTAGCTGTAAATTCACACATAAAATGACAACTCCATGCTTCTAGTTACCTGCTGGAAAATTAACAAGCATAATAAAGAAGTCTGAGGCCAAACTTCTGATGGTTTACTGATTCCATAAACAGCTGGAATGAAGCACGGGCTTTGTTCTGTGTTCAGTTTGGTAAACCAGCATGGTTCAGCACCAGCATGACTGATGTAAAAATAATGATAGTTAAGACATGGCCAACAGGAACAAATAAACTAGCCAGCATGAAAATTAGATATGATCCATTGCTATAAAACACTCATATGTAGGTAAAACAGCTGCTTGTAGGTGGAGATATTTAGTAATCACTGCTGTTTTATTCATTAAGGATGTTGCATTAGATGTTATAATGCTGAAACATGAAGTTGATGATGCAATTACTTAAACAACTGAAACTGTGTTTCCCATTCATGTCTCTGTCTTCTGACAAAAGTTTTCTTATGGAAACTTTCCTCAAAGGCTATTTTTTTCACAATGACAGCTCTGGCTGAAGATGGTAACCTTTTGTTGCCTTTTGGCCGTTTGCACAAAAATGATATTTTGGATGTCTTAAAACTGAAAGGTTTGAAAACAAAGTGCTAAATATGAACTATATAACAAAAAAAGCATATTCTCATTTGTGTAACTGACTAAATACATGCACATGTGCAGACTTTTGTGCATTGTGAATAGCCATGCTAAAGTAGTGGGACTGCAACAGACAGACTCTTGACTTCGGTTTCAGTAGCATTCAAATTTATCTTTAAATTTACTGGTTTGGTTGTTAGGATTACCTGAAGTGGCAACCTTACGACATCATCTGTCCACTCAATGATAATCATTTTTGTATGGTTTCATCTCCACAGTAGATGAAAGAGTATGAAGCAGGAGCAGATTATTGAGGCCAGTATTTGGCATTTGGTCGGTTATCAGTATCTACATTTGATTGTAGAGATAACCGATAAGTATGTAAATAAGTTTATCAAAAGATTCACTACTACTTTGGGCTGCAAAGCAACTCTTCCCCTCTGACTTAATTTTCACTCCCCACAGCTTTACCAAATGTTTGTGATACAACACAATCTGATTGGCTAGATATCCCATGAGTACTAGCCAATCAGTGCTAAGTTCTGGGCCCTGGACACAGTGAGTGTGTGGCATCACTTTCCTGCCTCTACTGTGTTGCTCAGAGCCATTTCTGATACAGACCTAGAGCTAAATCATTCATTTTCTTTCATTTCTACCTCCACAAAGGAGGTTATGCGATCGGGTGTTTTTGTTCATTGGTTAGTTTGTTAGTTTGTTTGTTAGCAACATAACTCAAAAAGTAGTGGACAGATTTTGATGAAATTTTCAGGAAATGTCGGAAATGGCATAAGATAAGATTTTGGGAGTGATCCGGATCACTGTCTGGATCCAGGAATTTTTTTAAAGGATTCTGTACTATTGGGAGATAGGGCTAATGGCGGAGGTCTGCGCTGTTACCACATTACACCAGGAGATGGTGGACATGAGCAACTTCAATCCCAGCAGCATTTTGGCTGTGTTTCTATTCAAAGTTTTGTAGTTTATAGAGTTTGAAAGACGCACGCCCAGTCGAGGAGACGAGTTGGAGCGCAACAGAGAGAAAGACAGTGAATTGTAGCAAGAATACTCACTATGCTGGGAGGAATAGAGGAATATTCACCCTCTGACATGAGTTCCAGTTGTCCGGTGAGACCATGGGTGCATGTGTTAGCACCCATAGAAAAGCCATTGCTTTGCTCCACCGTGTTTCCACCCCACAGGAGAGGGAGTAACCGGCAAATGCCATGGTGGGGGGCACATGGAGACAGATCCAGGAATTTTTTAAAGGATTCTTCACTATTGGGAGATAGGGCTAATTGCGAAGGTCTGCGCTGTCCGAGCGCTTTTCTAGTTTGATGATGCAATTTTACTTTTGCTATTTTTATGTCATAGTAAATGCATATTGGTTCCAAATATTTGTATCAGTCTAATGAGCTAATAATCATATCGATATTGGCACTGAAAAATCAATATCAATCGATCCCTAGTATGGAGGTGTGTGTGTTTTTTCATTACAGTCTACGGCAGTGTTATGCAATATATTGAATTGCCACATCTCATGTGGACTCAGAATAAAACCCTCATATCTCATGGGATAAAGTTACCAATCACCAGTCTTACATACAAATATTTTAAATAAATTGCCACTCTAAAGGGATTTTTTTTTTACAATTCAGCCCTTGATGAATCAGATGAAAAAACCCACTGAGATTAAAAATCTCTTTTCCAAGCGTGTCCTAACCAAGATGGGCAGCAGCACATGCTACAAAGTTTCAGGCAAAAAATGAGCAGCCATACAGACAAATAGAGGTAATATTAGTAATATAAATAATAAATATTAGTAGAGATAATAGATAGTAATATTGAAAAAATATCATATAACTATTTTTTCATGGCCAAATCACAATCTCAATTTTATCTTGCTTTTTAATTCAATTTTTTAGACAAATTTGTAAGTTAATGACCAGACAAAACAATTTTTATCGCTTTATATTTTTTCAAAGACTGATATTAAAAAGTTTCACTTGTGATTAAGTCATCCTGATATTTACCTGTTAGGCCAAAAGGCTTTTAAATAACTCAGAAAAACAATGAAAAGCAGAACAATGTCAACTGTAACAGTTAAAACAACAACACATACTTGCCTCTGCTACACTTTCTGTGGTGTGGATCTCTTCCCTGTTTAAACCTCAGAGGACAGTTTAGGATGCTGTCATTGAGCTCATCATAAAGTTCATAAAGCAATTATTTGCATCATTTTTTTTTTTCCACACCAACGGTTCAGAAAACCAAGACACCACTTCGTATAAGACAGTTAGAAATCTTCTTTAGGACTAAATCTTAAGGTTCACTGCAATTTGCAGCCGTGTATTACTGCTACGTGGGAGAAAAGAGCTAGAAGTAAAAGAGCTGATTCTATGATAACTAGCTTTAGCAGATCGCTGTTATGCTCAATGTCTTCATCGTCCTATTGTGCAGCCCTAAAGACAAATAAAATGTCAGGCAAATTAAATTCATTGAAAGATGAGAAATAATTAGTTAAGGTCATATTAAAAATGTATCATTCAAAATAGTCATTTAACGTCTTTTTGAAAGTGTCCAATGAGAGCAGCCAATCAGGTCTTTTGTAATTCATTTCAGACAAAGGGAGCAACAAATTTAAGTTTATTTTTTCACAGTTCAGTTCTGACTTTTGGAACAGACAGTAAAAAAAGGTCCTGATTTCCATGAACAGACATTAATTGTCCAAAGAAGAAGCAGACATTCAGATATTATCAGACAGAAGTGAAAAGAAGAAGACAAAACATGATAAAACTGACACCAAATTGCAGCAAATAAGTATAAAATACTGCAGTTTTCTACCTCTTATGGGGCATTTTGGATAAGTCAGTTTTAAACAAATATTGTGATGCATTGTTGTTTGATTGTCCTGCAAAAAATATTGCAATATTATACGAATATTACAAACACTATTCTGCCAATGGAAATTGTGACCAAAAAAAACAGACTTTTTAAAAGGCAGAAGCCTTGGGCCTTGAGCTCTGTCACATTGTATTCTGTACATATTAATACAAAAGAATTACAGCTGGGTGCTGATGGCCTAGCGGATAGGTCGTGTCCTCTTTACTGAGGTTATAGTCCTCTAAGCACAGGCTGGACTCAAATCCAGCCTGTAGCTCCTTTCCTGCCCGTCAGTCTTCATTCTGTCTCCCATTTTTCTACTCTGTCCACTCGCTTAACAAAATATGGGCAAAGGTCAGAAGATAGATTAAGAAATAGTCATCATTTGCAAAACCATTATCCATAGTAGTATTCTGCATGTAGCTGTCGTCTGTTTTTTCCCCTTCTTTGCTCTTTGTAACAGTTTTTGCATCGCCTCATTATCTCTATTCATGGTGTTAGCTGTTGTGGCAGGAGGGTTGATAAGTCCATGTTGTGTCATTTCAAACATAAATCAATCGTATATTTTAGTTTGGCTGTTGTCCTTGGTCTTCGGTGGCAGCCAGTTTGTCTAAAACTGCCAGAAGTGTTGAAATCTCACTCCTACCAATGTCCGAAACACCTTATTTGTCCTCCTTCAGATTGTTCTGTTCTGGTCCTTCAGCAAAAACGTGCTTTCATAAGAAACTAAACACTGCCCTCGTCATTGACCTGGAATTTTAATTACCAACCAGCGCACCGCCGCATTCCTGTCCTTTACAAAAAAGCCTGAATAAGCTGCTGTTTCGTCACTGTTAAAAAAGGAACTTGGAAAAACTCACCACAGAATGATCTTAAGGACTGTGGTTAATGACGAGCACAGAGGCTCTTAGTTAGCTCTTAGTTTTAGGCAAAGATCCAAGAGCTCTAGGTACAAAGCGAGGTGTTTGAGTGCAAAGATGGGCAACTCTTTCTACACTTGCATGGTGTCAGACAGCAGACAAGGATCCTTTATAATCTGCATGAGTCATTTCTTGCAAGCAGTGAGGATTCTTTCTGCCTTTCTGACACCCCACGCTGTCGAAACTCGCTGTTGGCCTTCATGCTTTGCAAATCTGTTTCTTCACCTCCTTTTTCCAAGTTGGCATCACCCAAACAGAGTGGTGTTAGTTTCAGAGATCTCCTTCTCAGATGAGATAAAGAATGAGGCAATTCTGCAGCATTATCCCTCGCCCTTTATGTGATCCTGCTTCGCTTTGCACAAACCCCATGACAGGAGATCAGACAGGTCCTGACCGACGTGCCAGAGGGACCAGAGTAATGAGGATAAAGGTTTCAGAGACTGGAGGCGATACAAACATTCAGCCAGTAGGGTTTAAAAGAAAAGATGTAGCCAGTTGCAAACAAACCTAAGTCCAACAGCAGATCCAGCACTAAACAACCCTCCGTTGATTTTATGTTGTCAAAAGATCTCACTCCATTTAAATGGGAGATAAGTCGTGGAGATGCTGACAAGAGCAGACTCAAGCTGAGCGTAACTAATCAACACAAACCAAACGGAGAAAAGACCTCTGCTCTCTGTGAACGGTGCTAGCAGCAGGTTTTGTAATGACAATAAAGCAAACTCAGACTGTATTAAGAGATTTGCATGTTTTAAGGGAAGAATGACAAACTCCTCCACGCAGTCTCCTTAGCGTCGTCCTCGATCTGGGAGATCAAAGACGGCTTGGGGTGGCCTCACTCTCAAAGGTCGTCAGGGTCTCGACCTTGAAAACATTTTTGACAAGCACACAAGAAACAAGTTTATCTCCTTCAGTGTGGTCACTCAGTGTGGATGTTAGGGAAGACTCTGGTTGTGAATAATGCTGCTAATTTAGGCTTAACTACCAGCCTTGATAACTACTTGGCACTCATGGGCGAGTCACCTGCTGCTAAAGTGAACTGTGAAAATCTATTGGACAGTAATCGGTTTGTTTTTGGTGCTTCATGAAACTGGATGTGCGCTTGTTCTCTCGTTAGCACTTGCTGAAAGTTTGCAGCTTGACATCAGTCATCAGAATTGACCGACCCACATTAAAGGCGTTTTCACATAAGGCATGATTGTTTTGTGCTGGGATCAAGCAAGATTGAGAAGCAATGAGAAAAACATCAGTATCAACCGTTGGTCCTGATTATTACAATTGGTCATCTAGTTTGCAAATTTGCAAAACAGAGGAGAGAAGGAGAGACAACCACTGAAACCACTCCAGATGACATTTGCTTCTGTGCTGTTTGAAATCTGGAGTCCATCCTGCTACTATGGATTGTTTTAAAAGGAATTTTAAGATGCCAGCTGTAGGACTGGGCAATTAATCGCAAATTATATTAAATTGCAATATAGCCTGCCGCAATTTACAAATCGCAGAAATTGCAAAATTTCTTAAACTTGAAATATGTCAAAAAAGCAGTTTAATACATTCATTTTTTTGCAGCAGTGTACAAGCTTAACCTCCTTCACCTCACCTGCCTCCTTTGTAGCTTAAAGCTTGTTGCAACCTTATATTCAGATTCACGCTACTATGGATTAATTGATTCTGAAATAATTTCATTTTTTTTAATACACATTATCATTCATGTACCCATCCATATGGGGGTTTCTAGCCATGTGCTCCCTGCAAATTCAAAACACCTGCTTGACTAACCCAGGTAGCATCTTAAGAGCACAGCCTTCTCTGCCAAGGAAAACTGTCAGCTTTATCAATTTTGCAGTGAAATGGTTAAATGTATGATAAGTGTGCCTGAATGAATGTAGGTTATCTAATAATAATCGCATATTAAACCACAATCATAATATTGGGATAAAAAAAATCGCAATAATATTTTTTTTTTTGCAAACAGCCAGCAGTGACTCTCTACCTCTTCAGTACTTCTGCTGTGCAGCGCAGAGGATGAAATGGGTCCATGCTGTTCTGATGTGGTGGTTTTTAAGGAGACAGGAGACATTTATTATCGCTTTTACAGTTTTACTCACATGAATCATAACTAAGACCATGCATACAAGCAGACCTGGGCACTGTGCCTGAGCACCGCATCGTCTGCTTTTGTTCACACTGATCACAGTGTTCCTGCAGATCCTTCAAAAGTCTTAAAATTCATTTTTAGAAGTGAGGAGGAACCCTGGACCAAATGACCCAGACTCTGGGGTCAAGTATTCTCAGATCCAGCTTTGGTCCCTAATGTAAAACTCCCTATACATAGTAAAAGAGCAAAAATATCACATTTTATCTTGTTCATACATCTGAAATGATACATTTCATTAAGTGGAATATTTAATTTTTTTTTTTTTTTTTTTTTTTTTGATGTCCCAGCACTGCTCCTTAATTCTCATTTAAAAAAAAATACCTCAGAGACAGCTCACTGGACAAGTCATCTGAATCTTGTATTATCAAACATTTCATATTTTATAGTTCCCTTTTTTCATTATGAACCCCTAAAAAAGTGGGGGGTTTTGGTTACGTGAATGTCATAATCTTTACTTATTATTTAATTATCTTCTCTGAGTTCATTTTTTTCGTTTAAAGTAAAAGGTCTGCATCCAAACAGGAAATCAGTGTAATCAGTGTATTAGTGTAAGAAATAAGAAAAAACAGCTTGAAATGCAAAACATTGGAATATTACCGGATTTCATTTTCAGTCTTTTACTTTGTTGTCTGACTGGCAGACCTTTTGCACATAATACATTTCTTTATTTATGTCCTCCTGTAATTATACGTGACAAATATATTACACCCGTATTCCTTCCTGCTTTAATCTTAGGCTTATGTCTGGAATGCAAGCAACTTTAATGTCCATGTTTCCCTCTTGGAGTGTGTAAAGATAGATGTTATCCTGTTTCTGAATGCAAACAATTTATAGGGCTGTTAACGCATTGAAGCTCATGAATAATTAGTTAAAAAATAACAACACAAATTAATCATATGACCAAGTTTGCTTAACGTCCTAGCGGAATTGTGACTGGTGGATGGGCGGAAACTGTCATAACCAAGCATGTGGGGGAACTTTCAAAATAAAAGCTTAAATGGCGATTAATACCGACGTTCATAGTTTCAATCAATGTGACTGAATCATTGCTCAAACAATCGATATATCGATCCAGATCGATGAATCATTACACCCCTATTAATGAGCATGATTTGAATGTTTCAGCATAAGTCTGTGCCCAGTGAATATAAACCCAGCTTGTTTCTCTTATCAGAGTCTCATAGATTAACAAAATCTGCTGGGGCATGTGTACCACCCTCTTTTAACCTAAACTGACTGTGCATTACAAGTCATTAAGAACAAGTTGTGCTCTTTATATCAGAAAAAAAATTTGATTTATGGCTGCAAGGAAGCAGAGATTGGAGCGCTGTACCTTTTTCCTTCAGCTCCAGGCTGTTACTATGTGGTTTGGGTCGATTTGTGTTGAGTACCACCCATTGCTGCTGCTGTCTGACTGGCTGAGAGGGAGGAGAGTGGGACACAAAGGGTTAATCTGTGTGCCTGTCTTCCTTGGAGATGGGAGAGGCTGTTTGAATGGCTAGCTTCTGCAGCTAGCCAACACATTGGCTAAAGCTGAGGGTGGATCTGCTGCTGGATCTGTGCTCCGACATGGAGCCGTGCCGGAGGATCAGGAGTCAGTGTGAGCAGACAGCAGACGTTTTCTCAACATATATGAAGGGGGAGGAGTGAGCGTACGTGTGCTTGAAGAAAAGTTAAAGAGCAGCTTTTGAGATAAACCAAAGAAATGGAAGGAAAACTTGATCTACAGGATATCTTTGGATATTTTCCTTTTCTTATTCAATGTCAGTAAACTGTCAGACTGACGTGGATAAAAGGTGGTTATATCATTTGTTTTTCCAGCACATATCCCCCCTTTAGCACCCCCCACTCCCTCCCATACTGCCATTCTCATGTTGCTGTCGAACACGCTCCCTTCATGCACTTCAAGAGCTTACCTCTGTGAATACTGAGGACAGGGGGTCCGTGTTGTTTTGTTCATGTACAGCCTGACCTCGTGTCGCTAATGAAACTGAGCAGTTTTTGAGCATGTGCTCACAGCGGAGCGCTCAACAAAAGACACTTAACAAGGAAAACAATTACAAGAATAACAGCTTATTTAGTGAAGCTGGACGGTGATATTGATCATTTCCTCCCTGGTCTTCTTTTTTAGAGTTTTGGATGTGGTTTTCATGACACCATAATTTAAACTCTAATGCAATACAAGTAAAAATCTAACAAAATACTTTATATGTAGCTGTTTTATTGCAGAAGTTCTTGACTCTTAATATTGTTCGTTTATTGCGCTGTCAAACAATGACATTTTTAAAAAATGCATTTTCTTGCTGTATTTGGTAGTTAGTTGAGATTAATTGCATTTTTTATCAAATTTTATATGAAAAGATTAAAGGAACATTACCTGAACCAGGGCATAAAGAATTTGCAACAAAATGAAGAAGAAATTGACAGTAATCTAAGTCTTAACCTGTTAAGCTCTCACCTCTTTTATTAAGCTACTGCTCGACATTACCAGCCTATCTTTAAATGAGTGTAACTCTGTAACCACAAAGTCTATTTGAATGATCAAGGTACAATAGTGAAGAGGGCACTTGTGCAGTTTGTTCAGAAGTGTAAATATGTGTATAAATGTTACTGCGTCAGAGTGATTAAAGTTAGCACACACATTATACATGAAAAACTTCATTTCCCCTAATTTCTTTTGCAATTTTAGCATATACATCCCATAGCAATGGGTTGAGGTCAAAAAATCTCCAGTAGGCCAAAGCACCACATTTTGACATTAGCTGTTTCAACTTTTTTGCCACTAGAGGGTAATCAGGACAAAATAAGAGATTTAGTAAAAATTATCCAGGCGAAATCCTCTCATGTGCCATTTGGGCCCAATTTGGCCCAATTTGGCTCTATCCCTGTCATTAGAAAATTCTCGGGTATCAGATGCCTTCATAGGTGGTCACTGCATCATGGAGTTCTGTTTTTTTGCCCCCAAATTAACCAGACCTCCATATATTTCCCTTTCAAAGTAAGTCCTACAAAGGAACTAGTCAAGGAAGTTTGACACTAAGAGAAGCATATTTATTTTTAATGGCACAAAAAACAACAAAAAATAAAGTGCAGAAAACTAAAAAATACTGTTGACACCGTCCCGTAAGGGACAGAAGTGTCTGGCTACATAGCGCTACATCTACTTTGATATGTGCTCATTGATTTAATTCCTTTTTGAGTTGTTTGTGGTGTTGGTAAAATTGTTTGTTTGGGCTTATAGCTGAGCTTCTTCTGTTTAATTTGAGGTGCAACATGACTATTTTTGTGCAAAACTAGAGTTCACAGAGAGCAAGGTTGTTCGGATCAAGCTAGCAGGACTTCATTTGGTCACGCTAGGGCTCAAGAGGAAGTCTTAAATGTCTGATATCGCACATTACAGGTTAGTTTTGATTTGTCCACTCGACTATCTAGGATTTTAAGGGTGTGCTCATTTGGCAACCCATACTGAACTTAAGCACGTTTTGACCTTCAAAGTCCAGTTTGTTTGGTTAGAATGAGTGCTTCATACCAGACCAAAGCATGGTGAGCTGTCATGGTCCTAGCAGGGATGGCAAAGTTGTGAATTAAGAGTAGACCCACCTCACCTGGCACCTCAATATCACTGCTGATAACTGATAGGACTGTTCGTTTTAGTTATCATTTATACGATGACTGAGGTATAGACAGCATATCTACCCCCAAAAACTCAAAAGAAACTACAGAAAGTTACAGTAATGTTGTGTGTGTATTTCTCTGCTGTGTCTACTCTCTGAGACTGCGGCCACTGTACAGGGCAACTGGGCCGAGTGTGAGTGAGCCCTGAAAATAAAACAAGGCATTCAAAGGAGCAGAGGGGTCCTTATTTTCTGTCACTTTGAAAGCAGGCAGTTGCTCCTCAAGGACTGCAGCCTTGGGGCTGTGGTTATAACAATGAGGCAAACGGCATCTAAAAGTTTCTTGTTTTCAATCAATAAAAATTGCAGAAAAAGTTATGCAACCCAAAATTGATCAAAATATTAGCATCATGAAGGTGTTGCTAATGTTTAGTGCATGTTGTCTGTGCATGAGTACACCCAGAACTTTAGTTGAGCTTATTCCTCTCCTCTGCCCCTGTCACGTGACCGATGTCTTTTTGTAAAGCTTCAGTACTTTTTAATGTGTTAGTGTATTAAAATATTAGAAATTATGTTATTCTACAGCACCAAGTTTAAAAAGTTTAGATGTTTTGACAACTTAGGTGTTTAAATTTGGCTTCAGACACATAAAGCACTCACAGTTTTACGGTGTAACCTGTAACCTGCCCCTAACCTCTTTGTGTCATTATATCTCCGGCTGTTGACCGCTCTTAATCTAGCTCTCGTGGATGAGAAGCTAATCTCAGCAGGCAGCTGTATTTACCTCTGAGAAGCCTCCGTACATGCTCGCTCACTTGCCCTCATACTTACGCTGACACAACAACCACCCATAAACCCCTGGTACACTTTAACACTCACACAGTCTTTTCCAGCGCTGCTGGTCTCTTGTTATGTAACCGGCTGATTTACAAGCTCAAACACATGTAGATGTATGCAGAAACATCTGACCCACAGACTAGCCTCTCTGTCCTCAGCTGTTTGTTTTTACACTCCAGAAACATCACTGAACTTTGTTTGTTTTGTGACTGTCAGACACTTCATCTTTCTGAAAGAAGCTTGTGCTTATGCTTTAAACATCTACTTTAAGTGATTTAGGGCTTGTTTTTACTGTAGACGCTGCAGCTCAGGCCTCTTAATGGATGGATGTCTGAAATTTGTCATGCATCCTTAGGTGTAGGCTATTTAGATCTTGGATTTTTGTGCCGTGAACTCTGACAACAAAATTTGCAACAGGGCATCTATATGTATATTTTCAGACTTCTTTGCTGTTTTTATGATTAAACTTTAAACTTTTTCTTACTTTCAAGTGAATGATATTCTAAAATGTCCCTTTTTTATTCTAACAAGCAGCATTTAACTGAGAAATAATCACATTTTGTTCATTTTTCTGCATCAAAAACTCCCAGTAAGAAAACAGAACAACCAGAGAAAATGGATACATATACTTTTATTAAAGCAGACGAATATGAATGGACAAAAATTATTAAAAGACATAATGAAATAAAATGCATCCAATCCTGAGTAATTTAGTGTTTCAACATGGATCAAAAGTTAACTTAATGTTTTGTGCAGTGCCTATTAAAAATATTTACCCCACTGGATGTTTTACCCCTTGATTTTGACCATTATTGTACTTTTAAATAACCTTTTCTCTTTGTTGCTTGGAGTGTTCTTTTGTCTTTGTGGCGTAATGGTAGCCAGGAATAAAAGCCAAATTATATTGACCGTGATTATTTTATAAAACTAATGAAAGGATAAAACTTCCAAGGTAGTGAATACTTTTTATCGGGACTGTATAATAATGAGTAAAGTGAATCTACAGTTTCTCTCCCAGTGTGTACCACAGCTGATTTCCTTCATTTTGAGTTCATTTTTTTAACTTCATTTTAGGATCTAGTAGTGCAGGGCACTTCAATTAAAATTTTGGCTCCACATGTAGATGTAAACAAGATAATGACGATTAAACAGTACCGTGCCTCATGCTGTGTTGTTGCTCATTTGTCAGCAGGTCATGTGTGGTAAATGGTTCAGTGTTAGTTCACCACTACCTCCAAAACATTGCCATTTTGTTTATTTATGTTGTTTTCCCTTTCTCATGCATTACTTAATTTTCAAACTGTTCAGAATAATAAAGTTTGAAATAAACACTAGACACTTGTGTCCTACTAAAAGGATGAGTGCTCAGTGAAGAAACCCAATTAATGCTCTTACTATCGGCACACACAAGTCGACCATGCAGACTGATGGGCAGCAGCACTTAACCAGGGTTGTCAAATAGGAACCTCGCTTTGCTAGTATTTCGTTCAGATACAGTGGACTTTGCCCGCGATCCGCCGGCGAATCGTATTGCGGAGCACATCACTCCCTCTCTAGTCTATCAGAGCACTTCCACTGCCCGCGCTCCAGTCCGGCATCGGCACGTCCCTGGAGCGCCACTCTGCTCCGCTTCATTCGAGATACGCTGCAGGTCTATTTTCAGCGCCACACAATCAGAAAGCTCTAAACAGGAAATCACAAGCATAGAATATCCGGTTCTTTCAAAATACACAATGCACGGACTTCCGATCGTAAATCATCACTATATCAACATTATGTCTCATCCTGCAGCGAGAGCAAGAGTCACCCGGAGGTCAGTGGGTCAGAGAGCTACAACGGCACCATTGATGAGGAGAAGTTAACTTTTGAGGGCATTTAGCCACAAAATTTTACATAAAGCCACAGATCCTTTAAGAAAACATTAACCTTTTAACTTCCTAATGTACTCACCCAATGGCGGAAGCAATAATATCATGGACTTATACCGGGATGGATGATAATTTAACCCCAAAAGGTAAAATAGTCAAATAGTGACATACTATTCCTGCGTGAACTTGCAGTTCTCCTGTGATCTCTGCCCTCTGATCAGGGCTGTGCGCTGCAGCAAAGCATTTTAGACACGCTGCCAGTGGGCGAGGTCGCTCGCCTTCGGTCGGAGCAAACCCAGGTAATGATGATAATCAAGTGGCTCTAGTTCCTGGCAATGATTTCTTCCTAAAGTTAGTGATGGGTCCTGCAGAACCTTTTTAGTCTATCAAAAGTCTTACAATGTCTTATTTCACTAGTGAGTGTTCTTACATTTTAGAAGGCACTTTGACTTAAACTTGTCTCCAATCTTTGTTTCCTCCCTGCATTTATTTGATTTTTATTGTTCTTTTTTGATCATATGTTTGTTGCGTATGTTTTGATAATTATTCCTATACTGTATATTAAAAGAAAAGAGCCGTTAGATTTGCCAGAAATAATCATATCTTAGTGTTTAAGACAAAAAAAAGTCTCTTTGACCTATATTGATTAATATTTAATTTACACTGCATTAAACCAGATAATTCTGTCCATGTGCCAAGAAACCTAACGTGCCTTTCATTTTTGGCCATTTCCCGCATGAAAAAAATGTGTTTATTTTTCTTGGCTTGGATCTTGAAAAGGCCTTAAACGTCTTTAAATGTCATTGTTAAAATTGTGTAAGAATCCAGTTATTATGTTACAAGCCATTTGAATAAAATGTACCTACAGATTAGTTCTTTCTTTATAAATAAATACTTAAACTGAATACTGAATAATTTATTTGATATATGTGGGTGGAAAAATCTATTTTTGGAGCTAAAAGCAAAACAAACAGAGTTTCACAATGGTGGATAAATGGTATCAGTCATTAAACAGTTAGTCCTCTTGTTGTCATCAGTTATCCTTTAATTACCAGAGTTCTTGATGTGATTTTTCCAAACAAAAAACTGAAGTGATGCATGTCTCTATTCCGATTTGGATCAGGAAAAATCTTTAGTGAGAACAAAGCAGACCAGTAGAAAAGCCTCTGAGGAGACATGCAGGATGCTGTTGTTGATGGGTGCTTCATAACAACATCAACATGAAGAGGTGCTGTGGCTGAAAAGGCCGAGAACCCACTGATCCATTAGGTCTTTCAGAGTTACATTCTGCTCCCTGCATTCAGTCACTCATGAAATTAGAAAATCTGTTCAAAAAGAGCAAGAAGCTAAACCAAGTGCAGACATCCTGCACGTGTCTCGCATGCGATATGATGAATGCTTGGAATGCAAGCTTTCCCCTCTGCCTCACTTTCACCAAACCTTCTGGAGTCTTCTGAAGTGTTTGTCTCTAGTCAGAGAGTGTTTGATCCCCGCTGTTCTGTTTATATTCAGTTTGCTTGTTGGCAAACCACAGATGGTTGTCTTGGCTGCTAAAGAGTGCTGCGCTGAGGAGGGATTACTCCCTGCAGACAGATTGATGAGAAAATATCTGTAGATAAAAAGAAAAAAACATACAGTTTTTAAAAAGGGATTGAAATACCTGTACCACAAGAGGAGCTTAAATAAAGCTTTTATGAAATAAGGTTCCTGATAGCTCATTTTAGTCAATACATGCATGTTCTTGTCTTTATATTTGACTTGAAAATGTTGCTGAGATTAATTGACCATGATTGACAGTGTCAGTAGCATGCAGGTATAAAACATCACAATATCCCAGCACAGACAGAAGTCTCCACCCTGAGTCTCTTTGTGCCTTCACCTCTCTAACTGGCCCATCTTGTCCCTCTCTCCTCTACAGTGTGTCCTGTTCAATGCAAACATCGAGCCTGCACCAAAGACGACCAGTGCTGTCACGACCAGTGTCTGGGTGGCTGCCTGAAGCCCCACTCAGCCAGTGACTGCGTGGCCTGCCGCGGCCTCCAGCATGAAGGCACCTGTGTGGAGCAGTGCCCTGAAAACTACTTCACCTACAAAGGCTGGCGCTGCGTCTCCTTTTCCTTCTGCCAGGAACTCCATAACAGATGCAAGCGGGAGAAGGAGCACAGCAAGAACGCCGACTGCCACGAGTATGTCATCCACAATGGAGGCTGCATCCCCGAGTGTCCCTCCGGCTACACCACCATAAACTCCTCAACGTAAGCGCTCTCAGCGAATGTGTGATCAATGATTCTGGCTTTATTTACATCAATATTTAATTATCAGCTGAAATGATGTTGACTTCTCTCTCATTTGTTTGATTTTCCTAAAAACAAACAAATTCAGGCACACAGTTATCACTAGAAAATGTACCTTAACAAATGTGTTTACCACAAATTATCATTAAAAGGACTCTGGCGTTATGCAGTAATCATTTAATGGGGGCATTTTGATCTGATGCTCAAAATGGATGAGATTAATTGTGTCAGGGTTGTTTTAATGTTGGAAAAAATGGGGAGAGGGAGGGTCAGAATTTGCCTCCCAAATACATTTTTGCAGTCCTGATACCATAATTTAAAATTTTGATATGAAACTTGTTCATTAGAGGAGCATTTATAGACCAAGCTGATTTTTTTTTTCACAGAAAAGAAACGACAATCGTGTTTGTAAAATGTGCAGTAGGGATATGCAGTTGACCCCTTTTTCATTGGACATTATTGCAAGAAATAAAGTTAATGCATGCATTAATAATAATTTATGGTGCATTCAGAAAGTATTTAGACCCCTTTCACTTTTTTTATTTTGGTCATGTTGGAGCCTGATGCTCTAGTAGAGAAAAAAACATTTTTATTCTCATTGATCTAAAGCCAGTACCCCATAATGACAGAGTGAAACAGAATTTTACACATTTATGCAAATTTATTAAAAAAAACAAACCAAAAAAAAAAAAAAACAATAAAAAACTGAAATATCACATCAACACAAGTATTAGGACCTTTTGCAAAAACCCTTGAAATTTAGCTTATTTTAGCCCACAGAGCTTAGAGACAGGATTATTTCAAGGCACAGATCCAGGGAAGGTTATAAAAAATTCTGCTGCACTGAAGAGCTCAGTGACCTCCATTATTCTCAAACAGAAAAAGTTTGGCACAACCAGGACTCTTCCAAGAGCTGGTCACCCAGTCGAACTGAGTGATCAGGGGAGAAGGACCTTAGTAAGAGAGGAGTCCAATATTCTTATGGTCACTCTGACTGAGCTCCAGAGATCCTGTGTGGAGATGGGCCAAAGTTCCAGAAGGACAACCATCACTGCAGCCCTCCACTGATCTGGGTTTGTGTCAGGGTGGGAAGTGTCTCCTCTGTGTAAAACACAAGACCACACTTGGCTTTAACATGGACTTTTTTTGCAAACTCCAAGGAGACTTGTAGTTTGCAGCTCTTCTTCATATTTTAGATTCTTGGGTAGGGCTGAGTGATTTGGGAAAATAATCAAATTGCATTTATTTTTTTTTACCCAATATTGTGATTTAATATGCAATTATTTCTTAATTTCCTCACCTCATGTATTTTCCAACAAAAACAAGCAATGATTCCTATAGTATAACCAACTCACTATTAGATTAAACTAGGGACAGTTGTGAAAAAATATGTAATTGTGACGATTTTGACTCATTTTGCAAATTGGATATGAACTGTTGTATTAAAGGGGAATGATAATTTTAATATAATTCTCATTAAACAAGAAAAACATGCAAAAATGAAGAAAATAGGATTTTTTGTACACTAACCACTAAAATGATTGCATGATATGTAATGCATAATTTCTGTGCTGCAAAAAAAAAGTTTAAACTGGTATTTTGTCACAAATTTCAGGTTTAAGAAATATTGCACCTTCTGCTAATTTGAAAATTGCTGCAGTCCATATTGCGATTTAATCTAATTTGCGATTAAACATAATGTAAAACTATGACTGCATTACTGTAAAAAAACATAGTTTTGAGTCTATAAAGTTGGACATTTAAAAGAAAACAAACTTCAAATTTTAAAGTTTAAAAGTCTTTAAAGTTGAAATTAGAACTCAGAAATTCAAGATTTAAAAATTGTGACTCTACAACAGTGTAAAGTCAAAAATTAGTGGCAATTGCATTTTCGACTTAATAATCTCAAAAATTCTTAGTTTTGGTTAATATTCATTTATGACTTTGAAATTAAAAAAATGTATGTTTTTGTTCTCGAAATAACTACAATTGATGTTTACTGTTTCCTGGGGTAGCTTATCTTCTCCTAGACACGCATAGGGGGCCCTTAGGAAAAAAAGTTGGGAACAGCTGCTTTAGAACACATCTCTTGAAACTTTCCTGCATAGATTTAGTCCTCATGAAATTTTTAAAACAAAGACATTTTACAACTGTTTACAAAGTTGTGGCGGCCTATCAAGACAAAACAATGATTTACTTAGGCCTTGCCATTTGATGGTCATGGACAAAGTCAGATATGAAATCAGTCAGGGGGTTAGTGTGTTTAGTACCGTATTTTCTGGACTATAAGTCACTCCGGAGTATAAGTCGTATTTGTCAAAAAATGCGTCATGAAGAGGAAAAAAACATACTTAAGTCTCACTGGACTATAAGTCGCATTTATTTAGAAACTGACACACCGTTGTCCGTGCGCTGATAGAGAGGCGGTTGCGTTTCGTGAAGCGGTAACACCAAGAAGGCCCGCCTGCAAAGTCATTTATATTCCTCTCCTTGGCAACTACCAGGGCGTGGACGTAACGGCACCGTTGACAAGCCTCTCCCAGCAGCACGTTGTTCAAGCACCCATCTGTGTACTTGTTCCTCCAACTCTGGCCATCTTCTTTACAGCCTGCGATTAGCTTTCTTTGTTTTCTTCATTGCAATAAGAGTAACCTCTGCTTTTTGCCAGTCCCTCACAAGTTTCTCACTCACTCTAAACTTTCTTTCTGCAGCTCGATTACTGTTTTCGTTCATTTTTTTCAGTGGTACAGGAGCATATAGCATATAGTTGTCACCATGGTTGTCACAAGCCTAGAGCGCCTTCTCGCAGCTGTAGGCGGTAATGTTTACTGCTTGTGCATGTCAGTCAGTATGAATTAATATTAAAAAACATGTTAAATTATATATATTTTGATATATAAGTCGCACCTGACTATAAGTTGCAGGACCAGCCAAACTATGAAAAAAAGTGCAACTCATAGTCTGGAAAATACGGTAGTCAGGATCTCAGTATCAACCAAAATATTCTTGATTAGGATTTTTGCAATAATCAAGCCACCCTACCTTCAATAACAGAGTGTCTCACTCCAGTGCTGTCTGTCTGAGTTATATTACTTGTGTTTCTGCTGATACCAGAGCGCATGTATTCAGCCACATATGGATGGACTCTTTGTTGTCTATTATTCTTATGAAGAGCCACAGATGTGACAGAGGAAGAGCACAGAGGCCACAGCAAAATGAAACAGCTCCTGATTCATTCAGATGGAATCAAGCGTCTTTTTGCAGGGCTGGGTGTTTATTTGTGCTTCAGATTAAATCAGAAATAATCAGAAAATCAACATTTATTTCTCTGAGTTACCACAACTGCTCTCTCTCTCTGGGGCCATAAAATTTAGATTGGTAGGTAATGATAACATGGTATCAAAATAGTATTCAAGAATCATCTTTGGACTACCCGAGAACAGAAAGTTACACCAAGAATATTATGTAGCAGACCTATGAGAACAACAGTTAATATCTCCATCACAATATCATGCAACCCATTTTCAAAATAGCTGTAATTTGAAGTAAATCAGTGTTTATTTTCTCCAAAATAATGCTGCTTCTTAGTATCATCTAATTATGTTGTCTTTAAGCTATTTCCAATCAAATATAAAAAAGTCTTTATATCTTTGTGAAAACAAACTGCAGTGATGTCTTCCTCTGCTTTTCTCTTGTCACTGTTTCTGTGGTGCAGAATGACAGAGCAGGAACTGAAGGTCCTGCTGAGCTCAGACAGCTCTCAATATGTGTGCACACAGCTCTATTTTCTGTGTGCATGTGTGAAACTGCAGACAGCTCGGTCACAGCAGTGCAGCGCTGCAGGATGGCTGGCACATCGCTGCTTCTGCTTCTGACACAGGATCAATCTGCTGCATTTTTCTGCCGCTCACACGCTGCACCAAATTGACGGTTCTTGACAACCACTGCATTGCGGTTGGCCAGGCTATAGGCAGACAGACGGGACATGTTTCTTCCTTTTTCTCCACATCTGTCATTTACAAACTGTTGAGTTTGTATGTGCTTGTGGCTGCATCCAAACAGACCTCTCTCTCTCTATGTAAAGAAGGATGTAGTGTTGACTTATGGTGACCCCTGCTGCCTCAGTCGTTCACACCTTCAGTGGACATGGGTGTTGATCTGTGTGGGTGTGCCTGGAAGGTCAGACGCTCAGCACAGCTCTGTTCACTCTGCTCGGGCAGAGGTTACAGACGCAGCTGGATCCTCTGACACTTGTTTTTTTTTTTTTAAGATGACTGAATAGTTGATGGTGTAGCTGTGAGACTACCAGAGGAGTCAGAAAGGCTCTTATGGTGTGCTTCATTTATCTTGGATTTTAGATGTTGTAGCTGGAATTTGCACTTTTGTCTAAAAAAAATCCCCCAAAACAGTTCAGAATGATTTCATGCATTTTTTGTTCAGCTCAACTGTTCAGCAGCTCTTTGAATGACAATTGCAGAAGCCCAGGAGTCACTCAGTATGTCAATTTGATCACTTCTTGCCAGGTATTTAGATCAATAATCCCTTTAATCTCAACATATAAGCTCTTGTTCACCTGTCATGACCTCTGCCATTCTCAGTCTCAGCTTTTTTTTTTTTTTTCTTTTCTGTGAATGCCTTTCTGTTCCCCTTATGTTCCATCTATTCTTTTTGGCATCTCCCTGCCGTCGCTGGCTTTAGACTAAGCTGTGGAAATGAAAGTGCTCAGAGGATAAGTGGTGTGCTTCATGAGTGTTATGAGCGTCTGGGCCGAAAGTGCAGATGTGGCACAAAAGGGAGGACAAGGTCACGACAGATCAGGAAAGTTACTGAGCTGACAGAGAAAACTTTTTGTTTACATAACCAGTTAGTCTCGTCTTGTTGAATCTTTCTTTGATCTGATTTTACTAATAACACAAGCACAGATGACTTTTCTTACCTCTGTGTCATATTTCTGTGTTCACTGACATCACCCACATGAATTTGTATTAAAATGAAAGGCCATTTCTCATCCTGTTAAGAATTAACCTCATGAGCCTGACAAATATAAATCTCATAACCATCTATGTACACTGAGCATGTGTTATTGTACGTGTAAGCAGGAAGTGCAATGTCTCCTCTGCAGTTGGAGAGTGTGGTTGCAGAGAGGACCAGTGATTTTTTTTTTTTTTTTTTTTTTAGTTGGGCTGACAAGCTGGAATTGTGTCTGAATGCTGAGACTCACTCAGCCGGTCACAAAGCTGTTGTAAATCTGCGTTATGGGGACCAAAGTGACAGTTTCTGCACTACACGCCAAAACAAAATCCTCACGTTCGTCAAGCTGTAGACCTGCAGGATATAAGGAAATAGTGGAAATGGTGAAAATATGAAGGATAGATTTATACCGTTAGATTGTGTTGAATCCTCTTTTCTTTTAATAACAATCTGTAAACGTCCGGGAAGTGAGCAGACCAGTTACTGGAGTTATGGGAGAGGTATGTTGTCCCATTCTTGTCTGCTGTGGAATTCTAGCTGCTCAGCCATCCTGGGTCTTCTTTGCTATATTTTTCCTTTATGATGATCCAAGTATTTTCTGGATGTCTTGATGGGAGCATATGTTGCTCTAAAGAATTTCAAAAAGAATTTCAAATTCTGATTAATCTGACCACGGAACAATTTTCCATTTTGCCTCAGTCCATTTCGAAAAAGGTTTGGCCCAGCATTTCTGAATCGTGTTCACACATGGCTTCTTCTCTGCACGATACAGCTTTAACTTGCATTTGTGGATGGCAAAGCAAACTGTATTGACAGAAAATGATTTCTGGAGATGTTCCTTAATGGTCAGTGTATTTTCTGAAAAACAGAAAAACAAGCCGTTTTTTTTCCCATTTTTTTCATTTTTGATCCAAAATTGAAAAAAACGAAAAATCTGTACTTTTTCCGTTTTTTTCATTTTGGCCATAAAAATTGAAAAACAAATAACATTTTTTTTAAAAAAAGGGTCCAATTTTTTATTTCAATTCCACTATTTTTGTTTCTTCATTAAATAAACACGTGAGGAAAAGGAGATTGTGTGACCTATTGGGAAAAGTGAGCATTTCAAAATAAAAGCCTCCATATCAAACAAGAGCCATCCACTGTATTTTAAAGGTTGATAATAGTGTTACCTAGGTATATATACTTCATTTATGTATATATATATATGAAATAAGAATAATAGATAATAAAAGGTAATAACATTACAGTCCATTAAATCGCCAGTACATTTACAATTTATATTATTTTATCATACATTTTATATAGAGCATTTTGGCCTGTTGTAATACTGTAAAACACAATGGATGACTCTCTTTCTTTTTTCTCAAGAATTTCATTAAATAAATAAATAACTGCATTGAGAAAACAGAAATTGGACCCCTTTTTTAAAAATGTTTTTTCATTTGTCTTTCCATTTTTGTGATCAAAATGAAAAAAACAAAACAAAACAAAAAAAACGGAAACATGGCTTGTTTTTCTGTTTCTTCCATTTTGGGTCAAAGACAAAGAAACGGGATAATGTGAGTTATTCCTGATTTTTGAGTATGCTTTCAACCAGGAAATGGATCTGCCAGAAAATACACTGACCCTTAACCCTTGCAGACATTTTCAGTGCATAATCAGGTCTGTTTTCAATGCAGTGCTGTAAATGGCGGGATATTCAAAGTCTCTGCAGGTGGTGTGTTTACCATGCGAACTCCAGATGATCTGAATTGTGTCTAACGGCAGAGGGATGAGCAGGATGCTTGTTTGTTTATGCTGCCATTTATTATTCCAACAGGAACAGAGTTAGTACCACTCCGTTAGTACAGATTCATTTTGACAGCTTACACTTGGCCTGCTACAAAAATATAGCATGTGAATATATCACAGAAACTAACTGGCTGGCTTACAAATGAATAATCCTGCCATTAGGGGATTTTAGCACATTAAATTATTTACATTACTGTGCATGTATGAGTCCCCAGTGTAAAAACACAGGCACTTGTAATGCAGTCTTAGCAGAGCGCCGTGCTCTGCAGTAAAGCTGATGATGTGTTTGTTGTGAATGCTCTAATTCAGTGATTTTCAACCTTTTTTAGTTCAATGCACACCTAGGATCAAGCCAAAATCTCAAGCACACCATATTAATTCCATACAAAATGGCCTCTAAAACATTTTACAGTAACTTAATGTAAAGGTAGTACATGGTTTTGCAAATTCCAACGGGACACTTAGACTTGCTTCATGCCTTGCCACATCATTTGGGAACTGAGTATTTAAACATTTCTAACTGTATGAAATTGGAAAGAAATCTGTTTAAACAGGCACAGGACGACAGCACTGAACAGACAGCCCATCGTTGTCCAGTCATGCCTCAGTTCCCTCCATTTCTGCAGCAGCACGTGTCTCTGATAAAGATGTCTGCTCTTCTCTGCAGGGGTTGCTGTGTACTTTAGGTGTAAAATCATCAAAGTTTGCACTTGCTGCATTATGACTGTGTGGATTACACACATGGCTTTTCAGGAAATAGGTTAATAAGGTTGGCACACAGAGCCGTGACCATATACCTGTTATGAGAGGAGAGTTGTTATGAAAACATGATGTAAGCTGGGTTGTTTCAGCAGGCTGTTAAGGTGAAGGGTTGGGATCGATTCATTCTCGCTTTATTGAAAACAAAGTGGAGTAAAGCTTGTTTTTCACTGCTTTTATTATTCACAATGTGCAGTTAAGAACTTCTTTGAAAGAGCTTTGACATTCATTTTTACATAACTGAGGGTCTTATGACTGCTTGCTGAGGGTAAAGCAGGTCATAAAGCACGTAGCAGCTAAAGAGTGATGATAAGATGGTGAAGAGTTTAAATACAAGGAAGTGGATGTTGGATTTGAATGCATCAAAGGGCTCCAGCATGACTCCAAATGAATGCTAATGCAGCTGGATGTGTAACCAAGCAACTATGTGCCAAACAACTTGAAATGTGATAAGTCGGTGTTGTGTTGACAACCCGGTTGCACTGCAGAAAAATCAGTATTAGTTGCATTATTGTAATTAAGAAGAGTATGTATGTGTGTGGGAAAGTGGCATGAATATTTAGTATCACCCATTGTTATCCTGCACATTTTTAAAATATCTCTTTCTGATGTGTTTGTTTTTTCTTTTGTTTTCTAGGTTGAACTGCACTCCCTGTGCAGGGCTTTGTCCTAAGGTGTGTATGGGTCTGAAAATCGTGGACTCAGTCACGGCCGCTCAGGCCCTGAGAGGCTGTACTGTCCTCAACGGGAGCCTGGTCATCAACCTGCGGGGAGGAAGTGAGTCTTTGTGGTTTTGTTTGTTTCACTCAGATAGAAGTACAACACACACCAAAGGAACAACAAAGACACTTTGATATGACACCATAATCACACTGACTGAAGTCAAACACTGAGACAGACTTTAAATCAAACAAACTAAAGAGTCAGATGTGAGCAGTTAGTAATTTTTAGTCCAAGTTTTATGGGAGAGTGGCTAAGAGTGTCTAATTTAACTCATAATTAAACTTGGCAAGACTTTGCCAAAAGGTATGTGGGAGACTCCATGCTCAAGTGGGGGAAAGTTTTTCAGCTTTCTGGCCATCAGACAAGACGCTATGTTTGGCAGACATCAAACACTGCACATCACCACAAACACACCATCCCCACTGTGAAGCATGGTGGTGGCAGCATCATGCCATGGGGATGCTTCTCAGCAGCTGGCCCCGGGAGGCTTGGAAAGGTAAAGGGTAAAATAAGTGCATTGAAATATAGGAAAATCCAGGGAGACCATCTTATTCAGTCTGCAAAAGAACTACGGCTTGGGAGAAGATTTATTTTCCAGCAAGACAACGACCAGAAGCTACACAGAAATGATTTAAAGACAACAGTTTTACAAAGAAGAATAGAGTAAAATTGCAGTTTCCTGAAGTTCAAGCCTGACTGAGACCTATCCATCACAGACCTCACCTCTTCCTCCCTGAAATGCTCGGGCTCTGCATGAATCACAGTCACGGATCATAAAGATTTCTGTGATTTTAAAGGTTAACTGCAACATAAAGGAACAACTGACCTTTATACTCCAATGAAACCTGGCTTCTTTTCATTTCCTGTGTTTTATGATGTCAAGTATTTCACCTCACCTATGATGACCCTCTCTGTCTCAGCCTCAGGAGGCAAGACGTGACTCGAAGAGAACGGCGCTAAAGTAGCAAACAAAACAACAGAGTCCACTTTATGACAGGAATATGTTTATCTGCTTCTGTTTCAGTGCTATGTGTAGTTTATCAGAGTCACAGTGCCAACAAGAGTGGAGAGGAACATACTGTAAAGTAGAAAATGTAAAAGCAATTAAATTACATGCTCATCGATCAAACTTAAGGTCTATGGTCATGCTGTGGATGCAGCATCACCACTCCCTTATACTCATTTGTGGGGTTTCCCGTGGAATTAACCAGGGGTGCAAACAGCAAAAATTCTAGGGTAAAATTCTCATTGTTTTGTTACATTGAAATTTGCTATAAAATCAAGGTGTATCCTTGTGAAACAGCTGCAGTTTTCTTATATAAACGGTTTTCTCTAGTAATATTTGTGAAGATATAACATGAGAGGAATTGTGCAAAGTTACTGCCATGAAAGAAGGTATTGAGATGGTTAAGCGTTTCTATAAAAAGCAGATAAGTGCTGGTATAATGACAAACACTGCAGCCTGAAGTCTCATGCATCTCATGTATCTTTTGTCTTTTTGTTCATTGTAGCCAACATTGCTGCTGAACTGGAGGCCAGCCTGGGCCAGCTGGAGGAGATCACCGGCTACCTGAAAATACGGCGCTCCTACGCCCTTGTATCCCTCTCGTTTTTCCGTAAACTCCATGTTATTCGCGGAGAGGAGCAGGAAATCGGGTGAGACTCCAACTTCTGAGCCCTCATCTCATCCTGACCATGTCAGAGCCTCCTCCTGTAATTATGAGTTAAAAGCGGAAGGACTGACCTTTTGAAAATGTCTTTCTGTGGTAACTGTTTTTGGTTAGACTTTCCAAAATCATACACAAGGCTTTGTACAGACGAGGAGGACACTGTTTGCAGCACAATTAGCTACACTTACAGTAAAGGCTGCAAAAGATAGGCATATGATGAAAATTGAAGGCTAACCATGCTAAAATAGTTTCCTGCTCCTGTAACTCACAGAGCTTTTAAATAATATCCTCAGCAAAATGTTATATCCATTATGAAAAATATGTTCTTGTAATTGTGCATTTTCTTTTCCAGGAATTACTCCTTCTACGCCCTGGACAACCAGAACCTGCGGCAGCTCTGGGACTGGTCCAAACACAAGCTGACTATCCTGCAGGGGCGTATGTTCTTCCACTACAACTCCAAACTCTGCATGAGCGAGATCCGCAGGATGGAGGAGGTGACGGGGACCAAAGATCGGCAGATCAAGAATGACATAGCCTCCAAAACCAACGGAGACCAGGCCTCATGTAAGAACCTGTGCTCTGAAGACATTATTGCAGGAGTTACCATGGCAGCAGGAAACACAAGAGCCCCGCCTGGTGCAGATGCAAACATAGTCATAGTTCTTGTTATGATGGTCATTTCCTGCTCCTCTATGTTTGCAGATTTTTCCTGCAGACCTTTTAGTGACACGGGAACAACAAACAGAACAGAGCAAATTAATATTTAACATGGGAACACATCGATATACGGTGTTGTGATTCTTTTGTTCTTTCCATTTCAGTTTATGCTCAGATAAGATGAAGGGAGCCTATCAAAAACACACAAAGAACAGATTACGTCCTAGTCTTAATACGGAAGGAAGAGACAGTAAACAGAGGATAACCAGGTTTATATGGGTTTGTACCGGTGATGATAGTGTTGCTAAAGCAAATTTTGGGGTAGAAATTATATCAATAACAGTATTAGTACGGGTATACCGACCACTACTACTGTGAACACACCCAAATTAAACACACAGTAACACTAGACAAAAACTGTCACCAAAGCGTCAGACTGTTGCTTCATCCACCATCTCTGGCAAGTTGTAATCTTGGCACTTTAACCTCTGTGGATTCCTTTTTGCGTCATGTCCTGCTGGGACTGTCCTCTATGTCCGATGGGGAAACATTCACATGCAAAAGAACAACTCGTGAAGATTTCAAGGGCAGGCTGTTTTGAAACTCCCTCAACATTTTCAGAATTGCATGTGTGAAAAGGGCTTTTCTGTGTTTAGATCTCCTCTGATTGGATTACTTTTTTTTTAAAGTTTCCTTGTTGGGTTTTAGTATGCTTTCCGTCCGTTTGTTTTGGCTTCTCCTGCAGACGTCACCAGACAGATTTGAAGGTCAGCTACGTGATATGTGTCTAGGCAGATTGATTCAGTCAGTATAATGCAGGAAGCCAAGCCATTCTTTGGCTAATAAGGTCAAGTAGAAGGTGTTAAACAGACTCCAAAATGAGGGCATCCTGCTACTTAAACTTTCTGTATTAACAGTAGAATTAAAGCCCCTGAAAGAAAGTAAGAATTATGGCTTTTGGGGAGCTCAAAGTGTACACTTTCTGGACTGAGTTATACTGATCTGATTAAAATAAGTAGCTGAAGTTTAGAAAAAAAATTTGAAGGTTTTTATGATTGTTTCAGCAAAAATGAAAGCCAGTCAGTCATTCCTGTAGCTAAGGTTGATATGTAGAGCATGTAGAAAGTCCCTTGATTCTTCTCTATCTTTGCTTTACCTTCCTGCTTTATAAGAAATTGAACCAATGTCTGTATTTTAAAGTTAGAAAATTAAAGCTGTTAAAGAAGTACTGTGTAGGACAGGCTCTAGATATCCTAAAACCTGGTTTCATGTGGTTGTCCATTACCGGTGTGACGTTAGGTAAAAGGTCAACTCTAACAAATCAACTCCACCACCCTGTTAAAACAAAAACACTGACAGCTGAACAGGATCTGTGGCTTCACTCTGTAAAATAAACAATGCTAATAAAACAACAACATCTCCCTGTGACACATGTTCAGAGATGTACAACATCTCTCCGTCACTTTGATGCTTTCATCATTGACTTTAACTCATTGGTGTCTTTTTGCAGGTGAGACCCGCACGTTGAAGTTCACTCAGATCCGAACGGGGAGTGATAAAATAATGGTGAAGTGGGAATCCTTCTGGCCCCAAGACTTCAGAGACCTGCTGGGCTTCATGGTGCTCTACAAAGAAGCGTAAGTTAATCTTCATCTCCACAGTGACATCAAGCTGGGATCTCTGCCAGAAAAACACAATTTAAGATGTTAAAGTACTTAGACGATATGAAAGGTTGGACAGAAACATAAAGAAAAGGTAGATTTAGTTGACACTGGTGGTAAACGTTCATTCTTCAATGGCTTAAAGAAAACACAGTTAAATCTCAATGAATATGCCTCTTAAAGCCAGTGCTTCTTCAAACTTATCAGACCTTTTTAATATAAGACACTGAGATTGATATGTTTTCCCATTCATCAGTAGAAATTGCACTTTTTTAATAGACCTTTATTTATTTTTTAAAAGAGTTAAACAAACTTTATGTCTTTTTCCACCAAAGACCTTTCCAGAACGTAACTGAGTTCGACGGGCAGGACGCCTGTGGCTCCAACAGCTGGGTGATTGCTGACGTCGACCCTCCTCGTAGACCCACGGATGGGGACAAAGATCAGTTTGAGCCGGGTCATCTCATCCTGCCGCTGAAACCCTGGACGCAGTACGCCATAATGGTGAAAACCCAGCTCTCCGCCTCTGATGAGCACCAAGTCCATGGAGCCAAGAGTGACATCATCTATGTCCGCACCAACGCCACAAGTAAGACTGATGTAGATTTTAGTTTCACTCACTTTTGATATTTTTCCTCTGTTGATGGACCAGCTGAAGAAAGACAGGATATGAGGGGTGGAGAGAGTGGGGTATGGTAATGTGCAATTGAGGTTATCTTGGAGAATAAATGTATTGTGATGGGCAATTAAGCTATAATGCACTAGTGGTATCTTGAGTCTACTTACTTCGTTATCAAGGAAAAACTAGAGAATAATGAGTTTTGAAGTGTGTATTTCTCAACTCAAAACAAACAAATACTAACCTGACACCACATCGACTATATCAAATATCAATTGAAAGGATATATCTCACATTCATCTGGGACAGTTCCCAGAGAAAGCGTTTGGGAAGGGCAGGACTTTTCCAAAACTTTCTTGGAAGGTGACTGGAGGAACATTCTGTCTGTCACATTCATGGCGGGCCAATCAGCGCGGCAAGACAAAGTGACGTTGTACACATGCACTTCTCTTGAGCTGACAGGCCACCCCTGCTGTAGATTAAAAGCGGAGCTTCTCTGTGAATAAAATTGATGCCAAGGCCACTTGGGGGACATGCCTAAACCTCTTCTCTGCAGAAAAGCTTTCGGTGTTTATTTAAAAAGAAACGTGATCCATTTCTGAGCAGCCACCGGATATACCAGCAAATCCCACCTGTACTGATCACAATCCAATGTCGAAGCAGACTGGGAGCAGCGAAAAACTTTTTCCTGTCACGAAAAGCTTTTAGTATTGCTGTCCATCCTTGTTTTAACAAAGACATGTTATCTAGTTCTGATGAAACTGCCACTGTGGCTAAGTCTGAGCTAATCACTCCACTAGCAGCCATTGAATACACACATTCACACAACAACTAACCCTTTCCCCCCCATAACTTGCACAAACTCATGCCAAAGCAGCTCGGTAGAAGAGTGAAAACGTCTTTCCCATCATGGAAAGCTTTTGGTGTTAAATGTATTCATATAGAAACGTGGCTAAAATGTTGCTATACTAGAGCTATATCTGAGCTAATCACAACACTGGAGGCAGCCATTGCAAACGACTTTAAGTACCACTTAACCACACACATAGCTACTGCCTCTGTCTCCACAAATGGTTCTGATTGGCCTGAACAGTGTTTGGTTTGGCACAAATGTTGTGGACTGGAGCTTGTCAAGATGGATTTGCCTGATGACAGAGATGGAGTCTGGCAAATCCATCTGCTCTTCACAGGGTTATACAAATACTAGGTAGCAAAAAAAAAAAAAAATTCATGCTATTGCAGTTCTCCTTCAAAAATATCTTAATATTTCCAAAAACGACACTTTCTTTTTAAAATAAAGGTATTTCTACAAAGGGAAAATAGTTTGATTAAAAGATTAAATTCGGGGCCTTTCTGCAGGTGTTTTTGTAAACCTTCCAAGTACTGCTTAAAGTGTAAGTGAACCCCAGCTCAGAGCTAACCCCGCCCACTTCAAGATTTAAAAAAATGCACAGAAAGTGAGCAGTTTGGTACTGAGAGGAGGGATATGAAAAGGACAGGTGTTTTTTAATATATATATTTAAGGACAGGGTTTTCAATTTACAGGTGAAGCGGAAGTGACAGTGACTCCCCTTGCCAGAAAAGTGGCACAGAGTCCCGCAGCACTGCTGCCTTAGAGCGATCTTTTGAGGTGGAGGATTTTTCCCCTCCAGAGTCCCCTGAGCAGGCTGTAGTGTGGTGGTGGACCGTGGTGGTCCTGAGCACTACCTGTTCGGGCTGTTTGCTCCTGCACTGGTGTTACTAAAGCTGTAGCTCTCGGGGCTGAAGCAGTGCAGGTGCAGGTGAGGATGGGAGTGGTCTCTGAATGGTAAAGTCAGTTAGAGGCAGTAACATTCAACCTTTTTTATAGAGTTTGTGACGTAAAAACCTATCGATAGTAGGTTCCTACATCACATAAGCACCACCTTCTCAGAAAACATTTTTCAAAGCAGATGTGCGTTTGAGCTAATTAAAAGTAAAATGCAGATTTTAATCCGTTTGGTGCAAATCTCAGAAACAACACCAACATTGATGTGTTTTATCTTAATTCAATCAGAAACCTAGGTGTTCAGCTGAAAAAAAAAATGTTAGTGTTCACTACTTCTTTAATATAAACATAATTGCAGCCTTTTATGCAATTATCTAATTGCACAGCCTGACATTGCATTGCGATCAGATAAATTTCCAGCTCTAGATAGAGGTATTTTGCACAGCAGTTTCACTGTGCATTGTCCATTTGTGAAGGCTTCTCTGCTGCCCTTGAGCTCAACTACTTTCAAAGATTCTCCTTATTTATGAGGTCTGAAATAAATACAAACAGATGCTAAATGAAACATTTTGTTTATTAAGACAACATACTATCTCATTCAAAATTGTTGGCAACCTTTTTAGCTCTACTCTTAATTCACAAGATATATGACCTTGAGTTCCTGTTTCTCAAATCTAGCCTTTCTACAAAAAGTCGCTGAAGTTTCTTGTTATTCAAGTATGTGAATGTGTACATTATTAGAGGCTCCAGGTTAGGGATTAGCATCGAGTTACCTTAGTGGAAAGACATTTTTCTCTTCTGTACTAGAGTTGAAATATTTTAAAGGTTGCCTTAAAACTGCATTTCTTTAGGCGTTACTATCACTGACTGGTGGATTTAGTGTTGTTAGCTTCACAGTCTGCCTGCTGCCAAAATGTCCTTGGCAGAAAAGCAGGGAGGAGGATGACAGATGGGACTTTTCACCTGGGGGTCCTCTAACCAACAGGGTGCTGCCTTGTGCAAGGTGTCTGCGTCCGTAGGTCCGTAGCAATCAGAAATCTCTTCCCTCTTAATTGCACTCTGACACCCAGAGTGCGTCATATGCAGTTTTGGCCCCTCGTTGTCATCTCTTCTAGTCTGACTGGCTTCCTTAAACAATTTTTATTTCCTTCCTGATAAACCACATTAAACATGACATCCCTCGCGGACAAAAAAACAGGCCTCCAGCAGAGACGTATCGCTCAGTCAGGCGGCGTGTCGCAAGGGAGGCTTGTTTTCTACCCATCTGGCAACTGCTCAGGGTTCCTTGTCTGTGTCATACAGAGTCCCTCTTGTCAGAAGGGCAAAGCTGTCATTACCGATAATCTGTCGCTTATCAACCTCAGTCTGACAATGCGGTTGGACCAGTGTGTCACCACCTCATGAAACAGGGACAGCATAATCACTCTGTGACAAAGAATCTGCAATTGCTGTGGCTCCTCAGGGTTCAGTCTGACACCCACAAATGCCACTCCCTCCTCATATCTATCCTCTTCATCACACACTCCATTTGAACTCTGAATGTCGACACCTAAATCTTCGCTCATTATATTTCTGACACTTCTCTCTTCACTCCTGCTTCACCTTGGGCCAGGACAAGTGTCTCTTATGTTGCCTCCCACTGAAAATATCTGATTCATCTGTCTACAAAAAGACGACTGATCAGACAACCAGATACGCGTTTATGCCAGTCATTGTTCATACCACATGTAGCTGGTAACCTCATTTTGTTCTTGCATCGGCGGTAGACACACTTCTGTTATGAGCTGGCCTCAGTTGGTGCAAATTAAATATCAACCCTCAAATGTAGGTGCAAAACAGGATACCAAAACCTAATCTGCTCTGATGCGGTGTTTATGCAGCAGCAACTTTCATGTAAATTAAAGTGATTAATTGTCACTGATGTGTCTGTGAAGATTTGTTCCGATACCAGTGATTAAAAAGTTATTGTTGTCTGATAGATGATCTTTACTTCTTAAACTCTTTGTTTTTTTAATGAGCTTTGGTTTGACATGTTTCGTAAGTGGTCAAGAATATCAATACTTTGATGCTTTTTCAGCAAAACTAAACGATGAAGTATCCATTAATTTTGCATTCAGAAGCACCAAAAGGATCACAGTCAAGAAGAAAAAAACATATATGCATATTTCAAGCCAAAGATGCAATGAGCTGATAGCTTGCAGTGATGAGTGCGTGCCTGTGTCCTGTTGGTAAAGCAGAGCGATAACAAAGAGAGAGACGATGTTATTCCCCGATTGTTTCACAGCAGTTGTGTGCTTAAGAAGATCGAAAGAAACACACCAAAACCTCTGCACAGACATGAAGGAAGATTCAGGATTTGTGTTTACTGATGCCTCTATCAAGGCCAGTAAATTTATATTCTTGCGTGTTTTTAGCGTCTTTTAAAGATGCATGTGCTAGCTTAAGTGTCCGTTACAGACAGAAAGCAGAGAGGAGAGACAGCCTCACAGTCCTGCACAAACACAAACACCTTTTAAAATTACCTAACTATGAAAAAATGATAAAATACAGAGAGAAAAATCTCTGCTTTCACTTCATCCACTTTATAAATGATAATTCAGAGGAAATATTTTCAGGAAAACCTGATATATTCTGTCTTTAATACTATAAACAGCACTGTAAACATTTTTGTGTTTTTATTGTTGAGTGAACCTTTCTTATGTGCCGGTGTGAAATTAAAAAAAAAAAAAAAAAAAGCTGATATGGTGACATCTCTAGTATTTAATTGTTCTCTTGAAATGTGCCCTGAAAACATCTTCCAAACTGCACATCAATGATCTTTTCTCAAGAAAGTTTAGACCAAAGATTGACAACGAAAGAAGACTATTTTTGCCTTAAAGGGGCAGTTGTAGCTGTGTGAACTGAGCTTTTGCAGCTCTGATCAGGCCTGCTGAAAGTGTCTGTCAAGTCACCTAAAGCTGGTTGTAGAATATGAAATGTGTCATGCACAGCAGCCAATAAGCGCCTTGGTAGTGAGTGATTGCTCTGCTCAACAGAGGTGACATCAACCCCTCTCAAAGACTAAACTAGTTCAGTAATAACTGGGAGAAATGGGAAAAATATAGATATCCCTAGCTTTATGTTTATGGAAGAAATTGCTATAAGCCCCTGGTATTCTGTTGAACTACACATGTATGGCTCCAAACTCTGATCATCTAGTTTTTTAAATCCCATGTTTTTGGCAAAAACAGAGTTGCAACTGAAGCAAGCAGCTCTCTATCACTGCCGTCATTCATATCACACTTTACAAGCTATATGAAGCTACGAGACAGGCATGAAAAGAGGAAGAGGAAACAGATACATTGTCTCCTCCAGTTGCAGCGGTGTTAACTGAAAGCTTGCTGTATATTTTTAGAGCAGCACATCTGAAGAAGTTAAACGTTTCAGCTTGTCTTTTTGTGAATCTTTGGTTTGAATTGAGCTCAAGACTCCCATTCTGCAGAATTGTCTTTAATATCTGGCCATGAAAACAAATCAGTGTTTGTCCAATTGGTGACTAACCATGCAAAGCAGATGGATTCGCCCATTTCTGTGTTTCTCACTGGCGAATCCATCTTGCAGAGCTCCCATCTGAAAAGACTGGGCCCTTTAAGAAAGTGACAGGATCAATCAGGAGTAAGAGGCAGTACTTCCGGGCATGGCAGATGCTGCTATAGCATCAGTTTTATTAGAACTTGACTGCATTTCTTTGTTAAAAGAAGAACAGAGAACAGCATTGAGTTGTTTTCTTTGCAGAAACAATGTTTTCACCCTTCTCTGACCACATTCGGCAAGAGTCTAATCATCAGGTGTTTTGTTGCTCTGACTGGCCCGCAAAGATGTGACCGAATGTTCATCCAATCATCCTCCGAGTTTCTTTTTTCAAGGGCTCGGCCCTTTCCTTAACACAGGATGGAAAGTTTTCCAGGCATGTCAGGTTAATAGGTGACTTCTTCTGCCAAATAATGAACCTCTTCTCTAAATCAGCTGTTAGACTGTAGGTATCATTGAAATGTTGCAACACAACAGCTAAACATCAGCCAACAGATGGTTGATATTTGGTAACAGAGCAGTTATTGTACAGTAAATCACTGAATACCTTACCCTCACATAGAGCAGATAACTGTGACCTTCCAAAGCTCACACACTGACTCATCTTTAATATGCCTCTTGCATTAGAGCTGCTAATCTGTTTTCAGTAAGCAGGATTGAATTAAGAATAGAAAATTGTGCATTACCTTTCGTTTTGTTGTGTAGATTCAAAATTTGCATAGCTCTACAATCACGTCTTACATGATTAGTGCTGAATTAAGCAATATTGCTGATGACAGACCTCCTACCTGCATTTCATACTTTGTCCCTTTTTCACTATTTGTAGTTTGCTTTATCGAAGGAATATTATCATGAGTTTACCATAAAACAAAAAAAAAAAAATGGAAAAAAATGCAGAATGCATCAATGCATCACAAGCATGATAACATACACATCTTGACAAGTTCTGGTCACTTTCTTCCAAAATATACTTGTCAAAATGGTCTAATTGCTTCTTATCCAAGTCCTGCTTTTAGTTGAACCTTTTAATCATCAATCTACATTCAACTGTTGCAGTCATTTCCTCTTATTGTGTTTTCATCGTCTGGCTTTTTGGCTCTATCCTACACTGTAGAGTTAATAAAGCACCTTAGGAATACTCTAAATGAATGTCTACTTGGACTAGAATGAACCATTTTAGCCCCAATGAGATGTAGTTGTAGGGATTTAAAACACTGTCTCCTGAATTTGTATTTGAAACGTCTGAGCTGTCTTTAAGTCGCTGCCATTGAAAACACTCCATTTTCTGATATGGCTATTTCTCAATGAAAACACTGCAGCAGCATATATATTGAGTAATTTCATTTGTCAGGAGCAGAATCTGTTTATCTTTAACTGAGCTCTGCTGGAGCATCAGTTAGCAGGGATTTTTGATAACGCTGTCAGGAGGAACAGTATTTACAGTCACTCCTTTGACCATGAGTCACAGCCACAGCCTGCTTCCTTAAATCAAAGACAGACAACTTTATGAATCTGAATCTGTAAATCGACTTGATTTGTACTGTCTGCCCTCCTACAGTCAGCGCCCCCACCCACTGATGGCGTCACTTTAAATAAAAAGAAGAAACTTGAACTCAGAGAGAAGTCCCATTTATTTATATGCAGAAGTACACTTCACTGAAACCAAAATACAATGGAAATTACAAAAATGCACAAGTAGGTCAAAATTATATATGACTGATGTACCAAGTACAAAGAGATAGATCCTTTATTGATTCTACCGGGCATTAAAATGTCAAAGCAGCTGTTTAAATTCCCATCTTACACTGAACAGAACATGAAGAAACATACTAAAATAAATGCCCTTGGGGCGCAGGGGGGCCAGGGGTTTGAGGTGCACCCTGTGTACCCGGTCTACCTGATTCAAGTCCGGCCTGTGGCGCTTTCCCACGTGTCTCTCCCCATCTCTCTAATCCATGTTCTGATTCTGTCCACTGTCCTCCTCTGTCAATAATTGCCTGAAAAGCCCAAAAATAAATCTTAAAATAATAACAATAATAATAAAGCCCTTAAAACACAATATAGTCCAATCAGGCATTAAAAGGCATATAATAAATATAAATAAGTGGCATGTAAAATCAACAGTCTAGTTACAACTATATTAATTTCATAAATATGCATCAAACTGGGTAAATTAAAGCATAGGCATCTGGCTTTTTTTGTACATGAGTGCATTTTTTTATTCTTTCCTGTAAGAATAGTAAAATAGAGAGGCTTTCTGTGGATTTTGATTTAGGGTAGGATGCCTTAACTGCGTTTGTGTGAAGTATCCTACCTCCCTCATGTTTATTCACCAAACTGGTTCTCTTTTGTAACTGTACCATTAAGGAACACAGATTTCTACATATTCTGATGAACCTTTTCATATTCCTCAACATTTTATCACTTGTCAATCTCTCCCTAGAACCCTCAGTCCCGCTCGACCCCATCTCCTCGTCCAACTCTTCCTCTCAGATCATCCTGAAGTGGAAGCCTCCCAACGACCCCAACGGGAACATCACTCACTACCTCGTGTTCTGCCAGCGCCAGCCTGAAGCCAGCGAGCTCTACAAGTTTGACTACTGCCAGAAAGGTGAGCCGCATTGTTTGTGGTTGTTCTCTTGTGCTTTAGTGTCGGTGGTTTTATGTGTCTGAGGGTTTCTGACAGGTGGAGAGATGACATCTTTTGTACTTGTTTTATTAGCTGAAGAGCTTTTCTCACTGACGGACTCTTAAAGCATGTCAGGCTGCTGCAGTCAGCTTCCAGCAAACTTTTTAAAGTGTTATTTGGAAGTGATTGTTTTTGTAGTACTTTTGAATTTGTATATTCACCGTCACATATATGGACATGCAGCCAAACGTTTAATTTCAGGTTTTGTTGTGAAAACACAGAGGGATTTGTTATATATTTATATATTTATTTTCAGTCAGTCATAAGTATTGTTGCTTCTAATTAGAGATTAACCATTACAATGCATACAAGACTTCTATCAATGCATAATTTGCAGTTCTTGTCTCTGGCAAGGCTTTTAAGAAATGAAACACATTAAACAACAAAATAAAAAAGACTTGACAGTTAGAGCGGGCATCGATGGGAAACCACAAAGAGGCATAAAAACAAGGCAGACATAGACAGGAAACCACATACATGCAGTAAGTGAAATAACAACTAAGAAAAAAACAAGTAAAAAGAGGACTGAAACATGACGAGCAATATAAAACGTACATTTGCACAGATTTGCCTTTGTTTAAGCCATTGTTTTACCTTGTTATTAAACCCTTTGGAGTCAGTTAGCGTATTATTTATTATATATAACAAAACTGTGGGCTTTTAACTGAAAAGAGGACAATGTTGTCTTAAACCTTGCTGGTTTACAGTCTTCACTAACTGCTCCTCTTGGAGCGGCTCCTTTGCTGGAAAATTTCTGGAATAATTTGGCTGAGCAGTTTTGGGAAAAGACCATTCACACACTTCAAAGTCAGTTTGATAAATGAGAAGTTAATGATGTTTTACAGCTCAATAAATTATACCATTGATTAATTTTCTGATCCAGGGATTTTGATCCAGTGTTTTAGGGTTTATTTGTATAAAGATAGCATAGGTTTCATTGCGGATTGAGAAGGGGTGGGTAAAAATGTCGATTAATCGATGCATCGCACTATTTCCCCCTCCAATTCAATATCGATTCAGCAAATCCTCTGAATCGATTCACCTCCTGGCCAGTGGGGGTGGCTGTGCATGTGATTCATGTTGTATGGACAGAGGCCGCACTCGACCAAACAATAACCAACTATAATCATGTTATGTGAGGTTTATCACAGTTTCCAAGAGGAAAGAAATATTATGTAAGTTTACATGCACTTTACTTTTTCAGTGTTTTTACAGAACTGTCATGCTTTTTACTTTTGTGCTTCATATGCACAAATAACTTTTAATTGTGCAAATTTTTATTTTCAGATGTTTTATTGCTCAAAAATGTGAAGTGACCTACCACATATGTTCACATGGGCATGAAAATAATTATTAGAAAAATGTCAGCAGGTTATTTGTGTATTTCTACTTCTTACTGAGTTGACATCGAAGCATTTAAATCAATATCGAATCGAATCGAATCAATATCGAATCGAATCGCAACCTAAAGAATCGGAATCGAATCGAATCGTGAGGTTCTTAACAATATCCAGCCCTAGGATTGAGTGATTTGACCCCAGGCAGTTACACAGTTATGAAAAGTCTGATAAAATCATTTTGTGCATGTATAGCCAGGCAGCTTTTGCTGGTAAACGAGATCTTGTAAGATGAAAGCAGTACAAGTTAATCTTGATGATCTTAGACATGTTTCTGATACCTGCCTCGGATACTAATTTTGAGTCCAGGCCAACATCTAGATCCTTCATTCATTTACATTCGGTTTTTGATCAATATATATATATATTTTTTTTTTTTGTAATAAAGCTAAGAACATAGAAACTTGTTTTTTTGTACAGTTCAAAATTAAGGAGTTGTTTTTCTGCCACTGTAATACACTAATAATTACCCTTTCAGCAACTCTGCAGCCTGTTATGGGGACAAACGGCTTATTTATGCACTACGTCAGAAATGCATACAGATACAGATGGATGTTTCTGTCCGAACCTTGCGTTCATTTCATCTGTTGTTCCTCCTCGTTTCCACATATATATGGTTACAGACTGGCCTGCCCACAGAATTGGCTGGACCCTTGAAAATCCCAATGTGAATGGGCCCTTCCCAGTTGGGATTTATTGATGATACTGATGCATGTGTGTTGGATCTGTGGCAATGGAGCTACTGACTTGGGTAACAGTTACTAAATTTTGGAGCTGAAATTGTGCCAAGCCATAATTGGGTCAGTGTTAATTTCTTTAACTAAAACTATGACTAAAATGTTTGTTGACTACCTTTTTTCCATCAGAAAGACTAAACTAAGACTTGCCAAAAAAGATCTTTGACAAAATCCATGATATTTCTCTACTGTGGGTAAATCTATCAAAAAACAATGCATCTGCAGAGTGCAGAGAACACACTATCATCACTTTGTATCAGATTTAGGCAAAAGAATTGATTTCCGATGTTCAAATTGTTTATTTGTGCCACTTTTAACCCTATTTTTTATCACCTTTTCCTCCACATTTGTTTCCACATTACTCCCATTTTGGTCACTTTTAACCAATTTTTGCTGTTTCAACTCCTTGTTACTGCCTTAGTTGTCCATTTTTACTCCTTATTGTTGCTTTAAACCCTTTTTTGCCACTTATCCATTTTGTGCATTTTTAATTGCTTTTCGCCCATTTCCCACCCAACTTTGCAATTTTTTCTCCATCTCTTATCCCGTTTTCACCACATTTATCCTATTTTTTGCCACTTTAACCAATTTTTGCCGTTGTTTTGCAATTATTTTGTAATTATTTTTCCTTTATAGTTATTTTAGTTTTGTCCTTTTTTGCAAATGGTGGCTCTTTAACCTTTATTGAGTAGTGTAGTCCTTTGAGGTTGAGATCTCTTTTCTGAGGGAGACCTGGCTAAGGCAGCACACCAGTTTCTCTGCTAACTTTTCAAGAACATTCGAGAAGGCCTAGGACCGGCCTGCAGTTACAGAATTTGTCGGGTTCACTAGATTGAAAGACTGAGCTTATAACTGGGGTTACAGATTTACAGGAAGTTCATTAAAACAATAAAATCACAAAACTTGAGACATGACAATAGCAATATTACAGCGCAGTCTGTGCTTTGCCTCAACTGAGTGAAGGTTAAGACAGGTAAAGCATTAAAAAAAATGTATAAATCCATTTGTGAGAGGATTTATTTCTGAGTGCATTTAACCCCAGTGAGCCATTAGTGCTTTGAACCGTGCTCCAACAGGCAGAGAGCTACTTTTTAGCTGGTGAGAGAAAAAGGTCTTGTGCAGTAAAGGTGAATCCTTTGTTCAGGGAGTATAATGTAGCTTTAGCTAAGTGAATTCTGGTGATGAGACAGTCGCGATCGTCCTCCCGCCTCGACTCAGGTTCAGACAGAGTTCAGACCTTTATCTCAGATAAATTATTCCTGTCACATCCCGACCTGCGTTGATTCCCTGCCATCGGTGCCCTACCATATTAACATACAACTGACCCAAACTTTTCTCTTTAAAACTCCCACACACCCAGGAAGATGGGAGTCTGCAGGGAGGTCATGTCACTGGTAATTTATCTCCAACAGAAAGGGCGAGGGCCTGGAGGTGACAAAGACAGACGTGGCCCGCAGGCGCAAATGTGGGAGGATGTCTACGTGAATATTTTTGTCTCGTGTCTGCGATGGTCGCACCTGTTACCCCTTTCCCTCTGATTAAATGTATTTTTGTTTTCTTTATTTGCTGATTCGTCAGGGATGAAGCTGCCGTCTCGGGTGCCCACGCAGGTCGACAGTGACGAGGAGCAGAAGTGGAACCAGACGGAGGAGCAGGGCCAGGGGACACTGTGCTGTGCCTGCCCCAAAACCGACAAGGAGCTCAAGAAGGAGAAAGAAGACTCAGAGTACCGCAAAACCTTTGAGAATTATCTTCACAACGAAGTCTTTGAGATCAAGTAAGACAAAAAAAACACAAAGATGTCTTTAAGAAAAAAAGCAGTGTTTTAACACCTTTATGCTTCATAAACGATGTCGTCAGGAGAATAATATCTGAAGGCTTCAAACAAGTCTGGCAAGATAATAAAGGCCTTTTATAGTTTCAGTGTTGTCAAACTGAATCAAGTTCAACATTGCTCTCAGTTCAGCTTTAAGCAGAGCAGATGAAGCTGCTTAAAGAATTCAAGATTTAAAGAGTCAAGTCTTAATTTTCACTGTGCTAAACAACAAAACAAACAAAGCATCTCACAGGCCAGCCTGGTGCAGAAAAAGATAAATGTGGTATGAGGACGATGATGACAATAAGACAACATTATAATTAATTAGAATAAAAAACATCATGAGGGATAAGAGCATAGGGAAAAATCATTTAATTTCTTTATCGCTGCCAGCCATATGGGAGCAATTGAAATATTTTAGTTAGATATTTCTGTCATGTTGTCTGTCACGGGGTTTGATGCTAATGTGCCAGTGGTAAGTTGGACAAACTCAAGTAGGAAAATTCCTCTTCATGCATTTTATTTGCTGATAATGGCAGGCAGGTGGATTTCTGAAAAATGGATGAAACAAAGCCATTCCTGATTAAATTGTGTCAATCTCAGTTGTTTTAGAGTTGTTTTTGGCCTGATGTGGACCCCGGCCCCCGGTTGATTTTCCCTGGGATATGCCATAATTTTTGTTGACCAGCGATCATACAGAGTGAAATGTTGAAAACATGCAAACATTAAATCAGGACTATTCACAGTTAACTTTTCCCCACGAAATCTGTCTGACATAAAAGCATTTCTGAGTCTGATTTTGCATCTCAATAAAGACAGAAAATCTGTTAATAATAAATCTCTCAGTTTTTTTACCAGGTCTGTATCTGATGGACTGTAGTCTTCTGCTGAAGTCTGCTTGTATTTTTATGCACCATGTGATGTTCTGTGTTTGGATCATATTAAAATTTTATATTAAAGTTGTTTAAGGACTAAAAGAAAGTTAAAGTGAAATTCAAAGCAAAAAAAAAAAAAAAAAAATTAAACCCATCACTTCTGAGCTGCACAGATAGACAGAAAAACATGAAATGTCATTGTTGCTTTTCTGTGTGGCAGTTAACTAAATCCAGAATGCACACCTGTAAGCGGGTGATTTACAGAAATATGTAGTTCAAACCACATGCCTTTGTATTACAGCAGCAGTAAAAAGTGTTTCTAGTTGATCCTTACAGCCCAGTGAAAGCCCAATGAAACCCTCGCTGTCAGAGAAGGAGGAGACATGATTTCATTTATGGATAACACATTTCCAGACCTCTCCTTTTGGGGGCTTTCATAGTTTTGCACTTACTAATGTCTGGACACCAAAAGTGTCATAAATTCTGTGTAACAAGTAAAACAAGAGCTACAGGGAGACACTGGAAGCTTGGTGCATGTCTCATCTTTACAATCAGGGACAGTCATGCATAAATGAATGAATGTTGAGTCCATTTCACAAGTCTACTCTTTCATATTTTTGTTAAACTTTAAGAAAGGCTGCCTCTGAAATCGTCCTTGGTTTCTTATTTGATCATATTTATTCCCTGAGAGCATGAAGCTTTCCCTGTTAATTAGCAGTTTTGTTACATGTACTAGTTTGGCACTGGTAACAGGGTTTTTTCTGATATTTACTGCTGTGATCACACATGGACTTACCACAGATTTATGGAGATTTTACTTAGAGGCTGGAAACAGTCCAGGTAAAGTTAGGGTGTGGTTGTTTGTGTTCACATGCAGCTCACCCCAAAACTTTTAGGAAGTTTTCAGGAGTGAAAGGAGCTATTTTATTGACTTGTGACAAAACTGTTGAATCCATCTTTTGGGGCATCATTTTCTTCTATTATTAGAAATACATTAACTGCCTTTCTCTGTTTTAGGCGTTCAAGACGGCGGCGCTCCGTGATGGGCATCGCCAACCAAACCTACCCCTTCCTCACCACTGCCCCCAGCCCGACCCAGAGCACTGGCAGCCCGGATGATGAGGATGAGGAAACCTTTGAGAGCACAAAGACCGTTGTCACTGTTCACGCAAAGGAATCGACAGTCATCTCAAACCTGCGCCACTTCACCAGCTACCAGATTGAGATTCACGCTTGCAACCACCCAACTGACCCCGCTCGGTGCAGCATGGCAGCGTATGTCAGCGCTCGCACAATGCCTGAAGGTGAGAGTCTCTGATATGGCTTCATTTACCAGTGCCACTAACACGATTGTTGGTCTGTATAATAAATATTGCTGTTAAAATTATCTCAATTATTTCAGTGATCAGAAGGTACCAAAGCTTTGTAAATCTTCAGCCATTTCTTAAACAGACACTTTCACTAGTGAAAGAAAAACAGCCCTGAGAACACTGCACAAATAGTCAGTGCAGGCATTGTTTCATTAACGACACTCTGCCAACATATTTTTGCAGTTCAGACAGTCTGCAGGAGTTTGCCTGCGATTATTGGTAACTTTACAAAGAAATTACACGGTAGTGAGTGCCCAGGAATTCTATTTTTGTTCCCCTGGAATCAAAACAAGTGTAGATGTCAACTGATTTTGATTAAAGGCAAAGTTTGACTATCTGGTATTGTGACAACCCTCATACTAGATCACAGCATGATGAGAATGGTCCAAGCTGACTCAGCCTGAAGATTATGCTGAGTTGAAACTGTTATCACTAAAAGTTTATGATTTCTCATCCACTTAGCTAGGTGTTTGTTTTTTGAAAGATTCTCATCTGTTTGTTTGGCAGCACACAAGTAGAATACTTGCAATACCTAAAGTTCTTCAGCATCGTTTACCAAGGTGGTTCTACTATAAACAACTAGTGTATCCGCTAAAGGTGAATTTGAACTTGCTTGTCACAAGTCCATAGTAGTTAAATAAAGCCTGAATTTTGGCTTGAAACTGCAGAAATCACAAACAAAATATTAACTACTAGGGAGTCTGACACTCGTTATGCAGGAAAATGCCTGTGAATTTACAGTGCCCCCATGGGAAGCACAGCAAATGTTTGCGTGGTCGAATTCAGGACAAATCGGTCGAAAAAAAGAGGCTTTTAAGTCCTTTATGCACAGACTCTTGTCTTGTTAGATAATCTGAATACTTTAAGCCTTGATTATATTATTATACCTTATCAAATAAGAGTGTTTGATAAAATAGAGTGGCTGATAAAATGTTTAAAAATCCACCAGCCAGACGAAAAAGTTAAATTCCAGCCCTGTTTCAAAGTCCCTTAAACCACTGATTCTCAACTGGTCTGTCCTCCGGACCCACAGTCATCTGCTTAATGAAAGCTTTGGACCCAGAGTCTGACAATTTTTTTTAAACAAATTCAGTGAAGAATGTAGTTTTGAGGAGGAGAAATCATGTTTAAAAAATGAATCTTTATAGAAGCAAGGAGGACATGCACACTTACACTTTGTTTCACTTTGTTTCCTGTGATAACTTGTAAATGTTGGTTATTTTGTAGAGATTTTCTATTTTATCAGACAGTCAGGGCTGCAAATCAACATTCACCAACTGCATATGTAGACATTTTGTGTGCTTGGTCCCAAAAAATTGGCAAAACCTAAAATAATTTGTCTCTTAATTTTGCATGTCACAAAAAAGTGGAAAAAAATTTTGATCCCTGTGTTTTTTGCACTTTAACCTGCCACCTCACAAAGTCAGTTTCATACCCAGAGGGCTAGGGCTGAATGATTTTTATTTTTAAAAGATATTGAATATTAGAATATCATATTTAATCAGAAAGTTTTAGTGCCAAGTTCACATACAAGTAATTTTACTTGGTGTTTGGTGCAAACAGATAACAGAAGAAGAAGAAAAAAAAATTAAGAGGCTAGAACTTAACTAGCTTATTCTGGAAAAATATATTAGTAAAATAAAGTGTGAACTACAATATAAACACCACAAAAGTATGTACAAAGGTAAAAATAAAGGATAAACTATACAGATGTGCAGATTAGCTGGTGTACAGGTTATAGTTTACTACATGCTTGTAACACACACTGTATGCAGTTGAAGACAGAAGAGATGAAGTCCGTGTGCATTAATGTAGCACACAGAGTCTGGTATAAAGATGCATTATTCTGTCTGCTTGTTCTGGGGTTCGTTGAGAGTCTGTGAGGAGAGGGCCGGAGTACTGTTTATTAGACTGACAGCAGCGAGGAAGAAACTACTCTTGTGGTGGGAGGTTTTGGTCCTGATGGACTTCAGCCTCCTGCCAGAGGGGAGGGCCTCAAAAAGTCCATGTCCTTGGGGGCGCATCGATGGTCGAGGAGTTTAGGGCAAGCACCATGTACACGGGCGGCCGCTGTTCAAATCCGTCTTGTGGCCCTTTGCCGCATGTCTCTCTCCACTCTCATCCCTGTTTCCGAGTCTATCCACTGTCCTCCTCTATCCAATAAAGGCAAGAAAAGGATAATTGAGAGTAAGATAATTGTTCCAAATCTTTGACACTTTTCACCCTATAGAGACATTGCACCTCCTGCTATCTGAAAATTGCAATTGCAATAAATTTTGACTTAGTGCTTCCTGAAGAGGGTCAGAAAGCACAGACAGAAGACGTAGAACAAATGAACCTGAGATATTTCAATCACAAGGCATGAGGTAAAAACAATAAGACCAGTGAGATGCTCACCATTTTGCCTTCTGTTTAATCCAACAAACTGGTTTTGATGGGGCTATTACTAATGGAATAATATGACTGATTCCTGCAGACAAAGCTGACGACATCACTGGTCCAATCAGCTTCGAGGTGACAGAAAACACAGTGCTCATCACATGGCAGGAACCGGCAGCTCCCAACGGTATGATCATCCTGTATGAGGTCAACTACAGGAGACTGGGAGACTCAGAGGTGAGGAAATGCAGACACACACTCACATCTGTTAATCCTGTTTCGCCTCAGTGTTTATTTTGATGTGATGGTTGAGTCACTGAGTGCATGAGTTCATTGTAACACATAAACATGCCTAACCAAAAAGCACTTTTAATATTTCTCCTCTTCATTAACGCAGCAGCTTCAACAGAGAATGGAGGCAGTTTAACCAGTCAGGCTGCACATATGAATAAGAGGCAGTGCTCATTACTGGAAACGTGTTTGAAAATTAAAGTGTACGGTCTTACTAATGTGATAGCTTTATATCTAGAGGTCAGTTAAGCATTGCATCAGGTTCATTTGCTTTGGGAACAGATAAACAATCTGACTGCAATAGAGTATAATTTTCTATGTAAAACAATTAAAAACTTCCTAAACTGACAGCACGGTGCAGTTTTAGCCTAGGAAGAGAAACAGTATCACCTCTACATGAGTTAATAACAATTTGAAACTCTACCAGTGAACACAAGTTAGTTATTTGTCATTTAATGCTGATCATCACTGTTCCTTTTATTGCAGGAGCTTCACTACTGCGTGTCTAGAAACATGTACAAAGCGACCCGAGGTGCAAAGTTGAAAGTGATGCATCCTGGGAATTACACAGTTAGGATCAGGGCCACCTCGCTGGCTGGGAATGGATCCTGGACCGAGCCAACGCACTTCTATGTCCAGGACGCAAGTAAGTCTCCGTCTGCTCAAAAGTGACAAAATTAAAATACTAAAGGCCTGAAATCCAGATATGCATTCTCATTATTTATATTTACCTATAATATAAGTAGAAACTGGATATTTTTCATTTCTTTTATCTGTTTGTTGTCTGTTAAAATATTTCTCACTGTCCGGTTTGACATGTCGTTCTGCAGGCGACCCTCTCCACATCGTGAAGATCATCATCGGTCCGATCATTTGCTTCATCCTGGTGCTGTGTGTGGCCGTGGTGGGATTCGTCATTTTCAGAAAGAAGTATGCAATTATCATATCCTTCCCACCACACTATCTTTCACTCATTTATGTGCTGTTTGATTGATTGTCAATGAGTTCTTTTCTTCAATTCTTTTCTTCTCTAGTCAAACTCAAGGGCCGAGTGGTCCCATCTACGCTTCTTCAAACCCAGAATATCTCAGCCCTTATGATGGTAAGAATGGCTTTAAGCCTTATGATCAGTAATACAGAATAGGGATGCACAATATTATCGGCAGTATATTGGTATTGGCTGATAATAAAATTTCTGTCGATCTGTACGGCTGATAATGTGACGTCATAATTAAGCATGTGATGACGCTGGAAGTGCGCCAACAACAACAAACTCAACATGTCGCCTGTTTTGGAGAAGTTTGAGGTGTTGGAACAAGACAGCAAAGTAGCTGTTTGCATCACTTTTAAAGTACATGTGATGCGAGGAGGACTAGACAACACGCAATTAACACCACCAGTTTAATTTTGCATCTAAAAAAACCATCAACCTGATGACTACAAGGACTTTCTTAAGATAAAGAATGACAAAACTAAGCGCCAGGGAAAACTCATCAGCCGCCTTCCCTTAAGTCATTCGGCAAAGCTAAAAAAGTCTCAAAAATTTAAAAGCATATTCAAGCTCTGAACTATAGCTAGATTTTTTTGCATTTAAGAATCTGTCTTTTTGTTGTTGTTGTTGTTATTATTTGAAGCACTTTGTCAGGAGTATCTCAGGGAGCCATCCTGCAAACTGGCTGAGTAATAAGGAGAATCAATGTAAATTTATAATCTATTTCTTTTTTGCACTGTTGAGCTCAGTGTCAGCAGGTTATTTTGCTACTGTTTATTGCCCTCAAAGATGCAGATGACTTTGGCTGTACTGTTAAAAATACATGTAGCATGTAATGCACTAAGAAGAAGAAAGAAGAAGTCTTTGACACCCAATATTGTTTAATTCATTGGTTTTGATTATAAAAAAAATACAGGCAAACTCCTCCATCTTGCTTTAATTGCACAAATATGTTGGCAACATTTGGAAACATAAAGTGGAGCTGATGAGGGGCCTTTCCCTCCGTCAGTTCCACACAGTTTTCCAAATTTTGTCAATGAATTTGTGTAATTAAGACATTGTTCTTTCTCTTTTGGTTAAAACATGTCTAAAGATCATTAGGCAAGAGCAGGGATTTTCTAACTTTTTTTTTCCCTCCTAAAATCTAGCCAAAATCTAAAGGAGCACACCATATCATATTCATGTAATATAGCCCTGTTAAATCAATTTATGATAAATTAAGTTGCTTATAGTTGTGGTAATGGTTGTACAAATTCCCAAGGCACACCAAGACTTTCCTCAAGGTGAACCAGTGTGCCCTATCACACAGCGTACTCTTTGGTACCAGTTATCACTACAATAGTGGCGATTGTATAATCCTAAAAACACATGGGTTTAAGAGTAGAACATTTGTAACCTCAATAAACAGAAACGTTTCAAATGTTTTGTATAATTTAAGCATTTTTTGAGTTTGCCTGAACTTTAAGATAATCAAAAATTAGTAACTGCTTAATATTGAGTGTCTAGGACTTTGTTGCCATGTTATCAAGCAGGTTTCATTGTTCATTTTGCTAGAATTGCTAGAATCATTTCAAATTTTTCATTCTGGTATTGTGAAATTACACTGCCTGGACAAAAAAAAAAGTCGCCACCCAAAAAAGGTAACACACTCTAATATTTCATTGGACCGCCTTTGGCTTTGATTACAGCATGAATTCTCTGTGGCGTTGTTTCGATAAGCTTCTGCAATGTCACAAGATTTATTTCCATCCAGTGTTGCATTAATTTTAATATTGATGATGGGAGAGTCTGACCACTGCAAAAAGCCTTCTCCAGCACATCCCAGAGATTCTCAATGGGGTTAAGGTCTGGACTCTGTGGTGGTCAATCCATGTGTGAAAATGATGTCTCATGCTCCCTGAACCACTCTTTCACAATTTGAGCCCGATGAATCCTGGTATTGTCATCTTGGAATATGCCCGTGCCATTAGGGAAGAAAAAATCCATTGTTTAAGGAATGAGAAGTTACTCATTGCATCAGCTGGGGTTAAATAACTTGTTGCCAGCTGAAAGATAATCGCCCATGCAGTAATTATCCAATAGGAGGCTCGTACCTATTTGCTTAGTTAAATCCAGGTGGCGACTTTTTTTTTGGCCAGGCAGTGTATTTGTCATCACACAATCTCTGGAGCCTTTTGAAAAACATCATCTACCATCGTCTGATAGATGCTTTTTACTCTGGTAACAGACATAGATTTTCCATACTTTGGTCGAAGCTGGGGTATGAATTTAAAATCCTTCCAGGCAACATTCACTTTTGCACGTAGTGTTTATATCTGCAATGTAAAGACTGTCATTTGTTTATATTAGCAGCCCTGTTCATCTGATGAGTCCACAGTAGAATATATGCAAGTTATAGCGCTGTAGTTTTAGCACTCAATTCATGGTATTTTTTTTGTTTGTTTGTTTGTTTTTTTTGTTTTTTTGTGAATTCTATTTATTAAGTTTAAGAAATGTAACAGAATAAAGTAAACACACACAAACAAATAATTCTACAACCTGGATAATCCATATCATAAAACGTGTTGTGACATAGATAAGAAAATCAAATAAGAATCTGTACTTGAAAAGTAACCCAAGTTATGGGGTTTAGACATTCTCGTGTCCATTACTCTAAATCCAAAAATGCTCTCCTTGTCCGCTGTGTTATTTATTAAGATTGAAATTATTGTCAAGTCCCAGCTGTTCCAGTGGCTTCCTCCATTTCTGCAGGAAAAGATGAGGCCTTTCATCAACATAGTGCCCAAGTATTTACAGGGTTACAACCTCTGAGATTAGAGGCTTCCACATAGTAACAGTTGGAGGGTCATCCATGATCCATTTCTCCATTGTTGTTTTCTTTGCCAGTATCAGAAGAGGCTGGATTATCAATTCATGTTTTTGAAAAGAAACTAATTTTAATGTGATTTTCCCACAATTAGGGAGAATCAGGTTTGCTGAAATAACATTATGATGCAGATGCATGAAAAATTAAAGGCCAAGCTTTAACACATTTTTCCTTAAGAGTCAAAGAAAGCAGCTTTTAACAGCATTTTTAAGGGGTTTGGTTTGATCTTCTCTGACACGTTTAAAGTAGTGAGTGAATCTATCCGCTAATTGGCTTTATACACAGCGCCAAGCGGATTCATGGCTCACATTCAAATGTTTGATTTATCGTTGATTACTAGCTTCACTTTTATGCCGATATCTATTTACAGAGACAAATAAATCATAAGACTACAGATGATAGGAGCTGGTTTGTCATAAGTGCAGACAACAAGTTCTACCTGTTTGTTGTCAACATTTTAACTATTTCTCCTGATACTTGATTGGTCAAAACAGTCTGAACTACACTTTTCTATAAACAGAAACTAGAGCACTCAAACAGCAGCAAATATGCATTCCTGTGTACATCTTTATGTCGAGTTTGTAAAAGAAATTAGTCATCATGTATTGAGATAAATATCATGTATTACCATTCAGCTATGAAACATTGAGATATGAGTTTGGGTCCATATTACTCAGACTGAGTCTCAAGACTCAAATGAGCTGCAGTGCAAAGATCTCTAAATAGACTGTCTTGAATTACTGATTCATTCAGACATTGGTGACTAAATTATGATAAATCAGTGTCTGGTTTCAGTGCCCTCATGTACACTCAGGGAATCAGATTATTTCCGATCATAAGCAGTAACTTCACTTCTGAAACTTTTAGATTAAACTGCAGTTTTCAACTAAGCGGTCAAAACATTCTGAGAAATCCTGTTCAGACTTGGAAGCTTGTCTGATTATTTCCCACATGATTTATGCACGTGTAGACGGACCGGATGTCCACAAATAAACATTTGGCACAGAAAAGGAAATCTGCTCTTCTCTCTGCTCACTTGGTTTAGTCAAAGTGCTGCAGGCAAAAAGAAAGCAAACAAACTCCAATTAAGTTGCAGCATCACATAATATCAACCAGGTTTTTCTAAGACTTTAACTTACTTAGATTAAGAGCAGTTTTTCTTGTGAGTACTAGAGAACAGATTATCAGGTTTTCTTGCTTTGATTAACCTGTGTCTTGTGTGTATTTGGCCTCCATCATCATGTGTAAACTGTTCTGTAAAATGTGTCTGCAGTGTACGAGGAGGACGAGTGGGAGGTGGCCAGAGAGAAGATTAACATTTTAAGGGAACTGGGCCAGGGTTCCTTTGGTATGGTGTATGAGGGCATCGCCAAGGACATCGTCAAAGGCGAGCCAGACACGCGGGTAGCGGTGAAGACGGTGAACGAGTCGGCCAGCCTGAGGGAGAGAATCGAGTTCTTGAATGAGGCGTCGGTCATGAAGGCCTTCAGCTGCCACCACGTGGTAAGAAGAGATTGTTTTAAAGACAGTGAACACTAAACATGAACACAGGAGTGTGTTGTGTGAATTTTGGTGAATAACGACAAGCTAAAGATCCACGTAGAGTTTGAACTGATAGTTGGAGGCTGTACTGCACTAGGTAGTATAACCTTATATTTGTATAAACTCCACCTCTACTTCATTTTGCTGTTTAAAGGCCGCCACTTGTTCTCTGGTGTTATGAGTCTTGTTTTTCCTGTAAACAAACCAGACCATACTGAAAATCCCTCGTTCTTGTCTCCCAGGTGCGTCTGCTGGGTGTTGTATCTAAAGGTCAGCCCACGTTGGTGGTGATGGAGCTGATGACCCACGGAGACCTGAAGAGCTACCTGCGCTCTCTGCGACCTGATGCCGAGGTAACAACACTCAACCCTGACACACAAACAGAATATCAAGTGTTTAATGGTTTTATTGAAGGGGATGATCATTTCTCATAGTATTCTCATTTTGATTAAAAAAATAAATACATGAGCAAGAACAGTAGGACTTTTGTGTAAAAAAAGACACTTGAATGTTTGTTGTTTGAATGTTTGAATGTTTTAATCTAATATGCAATTAATTGCCCAGCCCTAGTTGTAAGTGAGCAGAAGAATTTTAAATTCTATTTTAGATTTTATGGGGAGCCAATGAAGAGAAGCTATGACAGGAGTGATCTGATCTCTTTTCCTGGTTCTGGTCAGTACATGTGCTGCAGTGTTTTGGACTAGCTGAAGGGTCTTCAGTGACTTACTAGGACAGTCTGATAGGAGAGAATTACAGTAATCTAACCTAGAGGTAACAAAAGCATGGACAAGATTATCAGCATCGCTTTGAGGCGAGATGTGCCTGATTTTAGCGATTTTGCAAAGGTGAAAGACATTCTTTATGTGGGTGTTAAAGGACCTATCCTGAGCAGAAGCTGCATGTTTGCTGAATGCAGTGGAAATCTTGACACAGGGAGACACTCTCAAAAACAGACTGCATCCTATGTACTGGTGTGAATAAAGGTCGGCTCAGACTAAAATAATTACTCCAGACTTTGGCCTTGCTGCAACGTTGCAAATCATCTTCAAAACTCGGGTTGACTTTGAGCGTCAGGAACAACAAATGGTCTTGTAGTATTATGATATAAATAACAATGCATCCAAGACGCTCCACGACCACGTCTGGACAAGACTCACATGGCAGAAATGTTCTTACATTGTCGCCTGGTCATCCTGACCTGACGTCAGTGATGTGAATCCTGAAAAGCATTTGTTCCTTATCTTTGCATCATCGTTTACAAGAATTTCCACTTTTTCTCCCTCCGGGGAACTAATTTGTATGTTTTATTTTAATTTCTTCACATTTTAAGAGGCATACCTTTATTTCTATCTGAAGGAGATTCAGTCCATACTATCCTCCTCTTGATACATCCATAATTGTTTCTTGTTTGTTGTTTTCTCCTTTACGAGCAAAAGACCGCTTCCATCACAGAGAGCACTTCTGTTCTACAAAATCATGTAGTCTGAGCCAGCCTCTATGCTTTCGATGTTATGATATATACACTGATGCATACACCAGTACCAGTACTTGTAGACAACACCAACTGCAACACTGATCATCAACTGGAGGCCCGGGGGCCACATCAGGTCCCCTAGCTTCCCATCGGGCCCCCAGAAACTCAATTAAATTCAGTAAAAGTACAGAGGAAAATAAATATATTGCTGTATTTATTGTATCTTTTCTTTCTTTACTTTTATGATCCCTACTGATATTTAAGTTAAATTAAAACATTTTTTTGCAAACTGGCTTGATATTTGATCAGTTTTACAAAAATCAAACTATTGTTAACCATTAATAGCAAATAAGATGCATTCCAAACTTACTCGTGAGTCCATTCTTGATTAAAGTAACAGATTTTTTGCGTAAATTTAATAGTTTTGGGGGAATCAGAGAGTTTATTTTTCACTTTCCTTTATGTGTTTTTCACCAATGAGGATGCAGCATATTCACATCAGACTACATGGCAGCCCCAGAAATATGTAGCTTAAATATCTCAATCCCCCCTTTGTGGCTTGCTGCAGTATTGGAATTTAACAGTGTGAATAGGGACTGAGTTCACTGTTAAAGGCTAAAATAAGGTACATTTCAAAAAACATATTTATTTAGACAAAAATGTTTATTTTATTTAGTGTATTTGACGCACTTGGCCTCACAGTGTCTGCATAGACATGAGCTGGCCCTTGTACAAATGTAGTTGATGACCTCTGCATTACAGTATTAATTTGTTTATAGAAATCTGTCAGTGACTGAAGCACATAGAAATCCATCATAACCAAATCTTCAGATAAACTGAGTATAAATTGTAATTTCCTCTAAAAGTAATGTTGTTAATTTTTTCCTCCCACTCCCCTATGGAGCTAGATCGGGTTTTCTTACCTGGAGATATCAGGATGGGAAAAAGGCGTCTGATCTTGTTTTTAAAACCCCTGCATTTTCCAAACTCTTATCTGGGTTGAAGCATCACCACAGATGTACAAATACTTAACAACTAAATCCATCAGTATTTAAATAAACAACAGGGAACAGTGGACTCTCCCCGTCACACACTGAACTTTGTTTATGACACATAGTCTGAATTCTTTATCTAATCACACGTTCTTAAAAATGACTTTTGTGGCCTTTAATTGATCTATTTGTGATGTGACGAATCCCTAGAAATGTCATACCTCTACTATATAAAGTCCATGCTGTGTTTGGATCCGATGTGTGACCAGCTGACTAACAGTACGTTGTCTTCTAAAGAGTGTAAATACACAGATGGCTCTGTGGTGGAAACAGGAGCAGGATTGAGCTCCTGGATGTTGACAGAGGACTCAAGCCGTCATCGTATAAGTCATTTAAAAACATTTCTAGTTTGGGTTTTAAAGCAGGCTTCATGAAGGCTTAAAAAAACTCCGGCTAGTGTGATGTTCAAAACAAAGTGCCTGAAAAATGTTTGATACATCTGTCTTTATGCTTTGGAGTATATGAATTCAGATGTTTTAATGTTATCAAACTCAACATTTTATCACGAGTTGTTCACATGAAGAGAGTCTGTCTGGTGTCTTTCAGAACAATCCTGGGCGTCCGCCCCCCACTCTGAAGGAGATGATACAAATGGCGGCTGAGATCGCTGATGGGATGGCTTACCTTAACGCTAAGAAGTTTGTCCACAGAGATCTGGCAGCCAGAAACTGCATGGTAGCTCATGATCTTACCGTCAAAATTGGAGGTAAGCTTTTCAGAATGTGTTGAAATTTATTAAAGTTAGTAAAACTCTCTTCAACTTTTCATGTGTTTTGTTCCCATGATGTTTAAAGTGGTCTTTCAGTAATCTTTTCTTGATTTGTGTTTTTTAATGCACTTTTTGAAATTGTGGATTAGTTTAAAGGCAGAGGTGTCTATAAAGGCAGAGGAAATAGGATCTGAATCCTGTCACTCTTTATTTTCCTCGCAGACTTTGGTATGACCAGAGACATCTACGAGACTGACTACTACAGGAAGGGAGGTAAAGGCCTGCTGCCTGTCAGGTGGATGGCACCAGAGTCTCTGAAGGACGGAGTCTTCACTGCACATTCAGACTGCTGGTCAGTGGCACCTCTGATACTGGGAGTGGTGGCAGCAGCAGTGTTGCATCTTTTTAAATATGAAAAAAGAGCACTGGAAGAGCTGCTCTTTATTTTCTTTTGACTTGTTTAATCCTTGTGTCCATGAGGATAAAATAGTTTTACAGCAAGGTTAGAGCAAGAAGCATGTAGCAAACACAAGCAGATATACTCTGACATTAAAACACCATGATGTAAAATAAGTCCACCGCTGCTCCTTGATGTCTCATTTCTTTTTAAAGAGCGCACAGAAAGCTTAGTGGACAAGTAAAAAAAAAAAAAAAGCATTTTACTCTTCAATGTTCCCTTATTCCCTTTTCAATCTTTAAAAAGTTATTTTTTCTGTAGTTAAGTTAATGTTATGTGCTATGTCCGAAATCACAGCTTATTCACTATATATTACACTAATAGTGAATATGCCACTTTTTAGCTGTACATCCATTTAGAACTGGATGTGATGACATAGACCAGCCCAGTGTAGCGAGCCAAGCTGTTGTTGCTCACTGCTTATTAGCCTGGTGTCTTGTCACATGTAGATGCAGATTAGTGTTGCTGCTGCATTTTACCTTGTTTTTGCACAGATTGCATATTGCATGGCTCATGTTCAACTCTAGACTTCCTGGTTTTAAAAAAAACACTCCAGTGGCTTTGCTTTCTATCTTACTGGCAGCCGATAAACTCTTTCATCCACATTACCTGCGATGTATTTTTGATATGAAGCATGTGCTGCATCATTCAGTTTAGCATCTGCTTCCACCTTTTGTCCTTCTGTTAACTCCACTGTAGGTTATGTGTATTTTAAAAAATGCCATGGCAGGATTTGCAGCCATATGGATTCGGTAAGTCTGTGTACCTTCACATATCTGCAGGGTACACGTGACAATATATTGCCAAATCAAAGTTTTGAGTACAGGCCTAGTGCTGGTGGTCTTGCAGGTAGTTCATGTATAGAGGCCCGGGTTCATATCTGACCTGTCGAGTCTTTCTTGCATGTCATTCCCTTCTCTTTATCTCCTAGATTTCTGGCTCTACCTGCCCTCCATTAAGGGCATCCAAAAGCCCCAAAATGTGTTTTTTTTTCTACCTCATAGTTAATTTTTTATTTTATGTAACTTTGACAAGGGCTATAAGTGCACATTAACTTGTAAATTCTACCAATAATTTATAAAACCCTACCAACATTACTGTAAAACCACAGTAACAGCATACACCTGGAACTATTAATTTCCTAATCCCAGTTTATCATCTGAATGCTAATCGAAGCTCATTTTAGAGCTTCATAATGCCTCATGTAACCAACCCAGTACAACAAGCAGTGAGTACCTTACCGATATAAGAACAGGACCAGAACACGTGTCTGTAGCTAACCTGTTTTCATCCCTAACTGTGTTTATCAGCATCACCTCCCTGCTGCCTCTGCCCCGAGTCGACACGCTCACTGCCTCAAGTGTTTACCAACAGATTAGCTCTGTCAGGTGTCTAATTGGCGTGTCCTCATTCTCCCCGTGTCTCTTTTGTTGTCTTCCTCTTGCTTGTGCACCAGGTCATTCGGGGTGGTTTTGTGGGAGATCAGCACGCTGGCCGAGCAGCCGTACCAGGGCCTGTCCAACGAGCAGGTACTCAAGTTCGTCATGGACGGGCGATACCTGGACCGGCCGGACAACTGCGCAGACAGACTGTGAGTACACGAGTCAGGCTACTGTTTTTGTAAAGTTTTGTTGTTAAAAACGAATTGTTTCAGTCACAAATTTGTCTCAGAGGGTTTTACAGTCTTTGTTGATTGTTCTTTTTTTTTTAAACAATTCCCTCAGTTCTGTGGGCCCAACCTTACTAAACTAAGAATTTTATTGTTTTTTATTTTATTTATTTTAACTTAAAATGCTGTAAGCTCAACATCTTTGGAACTTCAGACCATTTGTTGGATTAAAAAGCGTAATTTGTAGACCTCAACTTAGGCTTGTTTTTACTTTTTCTATAATGTTTTGATCAAGAAATCAATCAGTAAAATCAATAGTATTTAAGATGCTGTTTTGCCGTTTTTGTCAACAAATTCAAAAGAAAAAAAGTTAAAAAGCAATATATCTTGTTTTTTAGTGATGCCTGTGATTCTTTTCCTGAAGCCTAAAGATGTGAATTCTGAATGAAACAAGCGTCAGATCTATCTAAAATCATATTTGATCCTAAAAGAGCCACAGAAAAATATTTTTAAGTCAACGTTACAAATTTGAAGGAAGTTATAGCCAATAATGAAGAAATTGGCCCTGGATCAGTGCTGGGGATAATTTTAGTCTAACCTTCAGTCACCTTAAACTGGCTTTGTTTTTATTAGGTTTGAAAGGTCTTAAGCCTGGATTAAGGGACATTTGACCATTGTTTACACGTCTCACAGCTAAAAGATTCTAATTTTTGTCAAGATATAAGTTTGCTTTTCATGGTCCGTTGTTTTGTTCTAAAACTTCTTGTGCTGCTGTCTTGTCTTGAAGAAGAGATTTTGAGAACCCCTGATTTACATCATAACTTCCACCGTGAAGAGTCATGAAGATGTGACATTTTAACTCAAATAAGCAGGAAAATCTATCTAGAGCACATAGAAATTATGATCATGCATTATAGTATATTATTATGTTATTATGTTATTGAGCACTGGGGATTCAGTAATTGCACCACATGAGTAATGAGGCTGACATTGTAATTTTCTACCTTAATTATGAAGGAAATAGATGACTGGTAAACAAAGAAGAGTTCAGGATGTTTTAGCTGTAATCTCATCCTACCCATGTCCTCCCACAGACACAACCTGATGCAGATGTGCTGGCAGTACAACCCCAAGATGCGTCCCACCTTCCAGGAGATTATCGAGATGCTGCGTGAGGACCTGCATCCCTCCTTCCAGGAGGTCTCCTTCTTCTACAGTGAGGAGAACAAGCCGCCAGAGAGCGAAGACTTTGACCTGGACATGGAGAACATGGAGAGCATCCCACTGGACCCGTCGTCCTACTCCCACAGGGAGCACTGTTTGGACAGGGACGAGGCCTCCTCTATGGGCCTGAGGGGCAGCTACGAGGAGCACCACATCCCCTTCACACACATGAACGGGGGAAAGACCAACGGACGAATACTGGCCCTACCGCGGTCCAGCCCCTCCTAACAGACTGCACACATCCCCAGCAGAAACGTGTCGATGATATAGAGTTAAATCTATTTTTGTTTTTGTTGTCATTTTATAGAGATCACACTTTTATCACTCTCTCCAGAAGCCGCTCAGTGCATATCTCAGGACCTTATTTTTCTCCTCCAATGCCACAAACACACTACAGCACGTCCAAACATGGATGCCAGACGACACTTTTTGTATTTAAGGATGAACCTCCCTCGTCTCTTGTTCATGATTGTAGTTTATATACTGTATATATATTGCCAAGGTTGTGCTAGAAAAGGTGAAATAATGGATTCAACTGTGAAACAAACTCTTGACAAACAAGAAGGCTGCTAAACCCACTGTCCCCTCCTGAGTCCAGACTGTTTCTCCTCCCCTCTTTGATTCAACACAAGGGTTCATCCCTCAGTTGCTAAGTTTGAAAAAAGAGAAAAAGTGCCCTTCTATTTTGTCTGTTGCCTACATCAGTTGTCATGGACTTGTGTCTGAATCTTTGTGCGCATGGTGAACTGAAAAGGCTTTGTGGGAACTCTCTGCTGGATGGTTACTAAACGGTCCATCCTTGAACAAACTCTGATCCACTGAAGAAGCTGGTTAAGGTGGCTTACCTCCTCACACTCTGCAGTATTTCAAAACGGCACACAGGATGAACACGGGACTTTTGTCGGGTTGCATTTTTTTAACTTGTCTTTCTTTCTTTTTTCCCGTTTTTCTCTGTTTTGAGTTTTCACATCTACAGCTGAAGGATATTTAAACTGTTTTCAAAAAACATGTTTGTGAACGAGTTCCTCAGATTGACCAATAGCTGCTTCTTTGGTATATTTTAGTGGGTCTAGAAGATAAAGTATATAAATATATATATATATAAATATATTATTGATGTTTTTGTACATAGCTGATATGTTGTCATTTTCGAGGTATTTCTGGTCATAGAAAATGTTTTTACATGTTAGTCTCTTATGTTTATTTTTTCTAATCCAGAATCTCATGATAAGTAGCTTTTGGGCTCATGATCAACCAACAGCACTTGGTCTTTTTGCTATGCGATGCCCAGGAGGAGGAGGAAGAGCGTTTGGCGTCTTCAGCTTAAGATGTCTGCCCATCATATCAAGATCAAATAAAATAGTGCTGTAAATAATGCAGCAAGGTGCATTCATGAGGAGGCTCCACCAGTTTTTTTATTTTCGTCCTCTATTTTGTATAAAGGAGAATTTGTGTTTTTGTGTTAGCCATGCCTTGCAACAATACAGCCTGCGCAGTTCATTAGATAAAGAAAGTACAGCTTAGATCAGATAGTTTTTGAGGCTAACAGTAATGTATGTGGGCTTTTTTCTGATATATTGATAGATATCCTAGATATCCAGTCGCCAAGGGTGTAAATTGCACAGCTATTTCTGGATGTGTGCTTCGGCAAGTCAACAAAACAGATGTCCAGTACTCCTCTGTTTTGATTTAACAATCCACTTATTCATCTTCCTCTTATAAGTTCATGATATGAGGATTTCAATAACCCAGTCTATCTTAAACATAAACTGTGCATCAAGGGTAAACTCAGGCTGACGTGCTGTTGTGCCTACATGGTTATAGGACTTTTTTCCCCTACAGTCCGTATAAAACAAAATAAAACACAAACAGAGCTCAAGAGGCATTACATTAAAAATGTTTCTCCCAATGTGTTGCAATATATCTTAACACCATACCAAAATTATAAAATCAAAAAAATTAAAAAATTCTGGTTAGAACATCCTCTTTTTTTTTTTTTTTTTTTTTTTATTTACAGAACCATTTAACATCACATAATTTACCTATGTTTTACTACCACTATGATGATTGTGACAATACAGACATACTTATGGCATGAACAAATATTTTTTCAACCACAGTCATTACCAAATGGCGTAATTACAAGGCTAACTATGGATAAAAACACAAGCGCCACAACTTTAATTTGAGGAAAACATCGTCTTAACAGATAAGAATATATCAATACAATGTTAATTTGCAGCAACGTTTCATGTTTCAAAATTACATAGCATACCTAAATGTGTGAGAGGTGCATTAATGCACCTCTCACACATTTAGGCTATCAAAAATATACATCAAATTAAAGGCTTGACAAGCATCAGCAGAATCTGTAGTTGGTGACGTTTAGAAGTGCAATGCTGCCCCCTACTGGATAATGGTAAAACGGAAACAACCATCTGCTGTACTGTATGAGATGGAACCAGAGTTTGAGGATACATCCCCATGAAGCTTAAACAAGGTCAAACTTGCCTGTAATGTATCTGTCAATATTTTAATAAAAAAGTAGGAGCTGGTGAAAAGTACTAAAAACTCATACTGACATACAAAACACAGATGCTAATATGTATCAGCTGTCAAAGTAGCTCTCTCCTCAAGAGGGTTTAAAAACATCTCATTACTTAAATCCAGTGAGTGTGATGAGGTTTGGATAATCCAGTTAAATTTTAGTTATAAAGCCTCCAGGGGTGTTAGTGACAGGTGGAAGAAGGACTACACTTTTGTACTCAAAAGTATATTTACTTTGGTTAAAATGCACCGAAGTAAAAGTACTGTTCTTCAAGTCTGCTGAAATTAAAGTAAAGTAAACGTTTTATCCAAATTTTGGATAAATCTTTTTTATTTTCTGCCTCAACTACAAATTCCAGCACAGCTCTACAAATGTATACCTTTAGAAATATCTTGCATTCATCATGAATTGCCTCCTTAAATCCACACATTTTAACTTAATAACAGCACCTGTTTGAAAGGCTCAATACCATTTTTGGCGCCTTAATCATTCAACTTTTGAATTCACATCGAGCATAGATTTCTGGGTAACTTTGGCTAAACATGTCCATATTACCGGTTATTTATCAAAATGTCCTTGAGAGGTAAATTATACAAAGCGTTAAGTGTTTTTCATCAGAAGTGAGATCAGTACATGCTCTGCTGCTTTCCACTGCACTACACAACCTTCTCCAGCAGACGGAGGCACTTAGATGCTAATTTCCCCCTAATGTCCTCAAGCCTCTGTGGTACTTTCATCGGTCCCTTATGCCAAAGGTGAGGTTAAATCTTTTAAAATAAAAAAACATAGGTACCAAAAATAATGGAAAATGGAGAATGTTTTTAGGAGACACGAAATATATACTTTCTACTCTACCTAGCTAGAATAAAGTCAATAAATATTTTTTTCGTCATCTTTTTTCGGCATTACACTTTGCAGACGGTCCCTGCGCATTCACTCGGCCGGGTAAAGAGGCTAATTAAAGTCTTGAAGCTCAGAGGACGGTCCGTACGGATGAAAATGAGGTTGTAGGTCATGTCCACCTTATTATCGGAAGGAGGTGTTGTTCTTGTGAAAGCATTGTTTTGCTGATGAGTTATTGATTCGGAGAGGCTGAAACTGTCAATATCCTATCAGCGGAAGTTGCGCCGGTTCATAAATTTTGTTCGTCGTGTTAAAAGATGTGCAATGAACCGAGAGGAAGGATGACTGTTACCTTCTGCAAGATGTTTAACCTGCTTACTGGACTGGTCCTTGTTTTCCAGCTTCATTTAAGTTTCATGAAGCAGAAGTCCGTTTACGGTAAGTCATTAAAACTATTTAACACTAAAATAACTTTTAACATCTGCTTGTCTCAACGGTTCATCACAGCAAGCTCTGTGCTGTTTATTTGCTATATACAGTATGTTTCTTTTTATCGCTGAAAATATTAAAATGTTTAATTTAAATTGATAATTATGGAAGCTGGACCTAGTATTAACTCTCACCCCCTTAATAAAATAATTATTTTTAAACATTTTTTTTAACTTTCACTGCTACAAATCTCTTCAACAATTTCAACCATGACCACTCAAAAAAAAAAAAAAAAAAAAAAAAAAAAAAATTACACCCTTTTTATGCCAGTTATTGTACACCATGTCACTGTTATTTTTTATGGTAAAAAACACATACAAAAAAACACATTTCCCACATAATAAAAAAAAACTTTTTTTTCAATAAAAACAGTCTGGGCCATGTCAATGATAAGTAGTAAAACTGATTTTGATGCTTTGAATTTTTTTTGTAGTGCCAAATCCCTTTCTGTTGTTCCATCTGTCCTCATATGTCCATATTCTCAACATACAGAAAACTGTTAATAAAATAATTATTTTTTAACTTTTTTTTTTTTTTTTACTTTCACTGCTTCAGATCTCTTCAACAACTTCAACCCTGACCACTAAAAATTAATAAATAAATAAATAAAAACGTTCAAAGTTACACCCTTTTTATGCCAGTTATTGTACACTATTCCTATGACTTGGATTCAGTGAGATAGCCTCCATGCTAAACAGATGAGTCTATTGGAGCCAAAAACACGCCAGTTTTACCCTCCTTTTCTCGAGCCTCCCCTCTACCAAATCATATGCGAGCGAATGCATTTGTTCATGTTAGGTTTATTTTATGTACAGGCATAAAACATCAGAGGAAATATGTAGGATATGAATCACGAACACACGCATTTCCACCTCTAACCAAAATGTGACCGCAATTACGCTCATTACGTGCATATATAAATTTACTGCATATTTGAGATGTGATATATTCTTACCTGTTGATCAAAAGGACCCGTGCATCCTCATGCCTGTCCATTCATTTGCTATGAAGTGAGGGCAAAGTTGAAATTTTCCAAATGTCCCCCCCTGAGTCCCAGACTGCAGAACTCGGAAGTAGCATTTTCGACTGTAAACGCTCCACATGTCCGGTTGTAAACATAGACGCAGATTTGCACCAGAGCACACATGTAGGAGCACACAAACTTTTCCTTACACATGTAGCCCACTGTCAGGCATCCATATCTAGTGGCACGAATCGTTTCATTTAATTCTGATGATGTTTAGTGGATGAAACAGTGCTTCAAACACTCTGAGTCCGTGGAAGAAGTCCTGCATGCACGTTGCTGAAGGGGTTAAAATGGTGTGCTGGCACAGTCTACTGGATCACTGTGGAATGGTGAAATTTGAAGCCCTGGTGATTGAGTGACTGCATAGAAAAGGTTGCTATATGTTGTTTTGGTGCCATTGACACACAGTCAAAAATCGTGTTTTTAATGGAAGTCTATTGTCCAGATTTTGGACAAACAAGGATGGAAGGAGCTATTTGGCGTCAATAGAGTTCTTTGGGCAACCCTTTTTTTTATATGAAGAAAAATAATAACTTAAGCCAAATTTGATGCCTCAATCTATTAAAATGTGACTGTCAACAACAACAAAAAAAAAGATGATAAAAATGATGAATGTCCTGAAAATGGACATACTAGGATCCGAGGGTTAAATAACGTACTTAAATATTTTTGAAACGGTTAGCATTAACGTTGATACTTTTTCTGGTGATAGGTTGTTTCTGCGTCATTTTCCGTTTGTCTGATGTCAACGGTCGTAAAAATATTATATTTGACACAGATTTGAATTTTTAACAAGTTATTTAAAGTACAACTCTGAATTAGTTTGAATACAAAGTATTCCTTATTGGCAGAGAGAAAAATATTTAAGATAGATGGTGTTAGGCCATAGTAATTCATTGATTTTGGTTAGGGACATTCACCTTAAAAATATCCTTAAAAGTGAAAAGGATTTATTTATTTTATTGATTTACCTGATTTCATTTCGATGTATCAAACCTAAAATGACACCACATATTCTCTTATTTTGGTGAAACTGATAGAGACTGATGTACAATCAGACTTGGCTGTACAGCTGTGTTTTTACCTTGTTTTGTAGGGTGCCCACTCTCATAGTCAAGGCTGCTCATAAGGTGGGACACAGCCAAAGTGGGGGCTCATAGAGGTCAGCAAAATCATGACTCATTGTAAAGTTAAGCTGTGGTAACCTCATTTTTTTACATGATAATAACCAATCGTATCAAAGCAAGAAATCTATTTTTAATTTATTTATGCTGTAGTATATAACCTTCTAAAAAATGTAAACCACTTTTCTACTAGAATTTAAATGGGTCAAAAGTGGCAGAAAGGGTGGTGAAACTGGATTTTTAAAAATGGGTTTAAGGGGGCAAAGAACAGCAGAGAAAATGGTGAAAAAATATTACAGTAATTACAAGTGCATAGCACATAGTAAAATGTGGTTAACATTGGTGTGAATGGGTGTAAAAGGAGGTTAAAACAGGTACATAGTGGCAAAACTGGGTAACAGAGGCAACAATAGGTGGAAAGTGGCAAAATGGGTTTAAAGAGACAAAACAGGCAGGAAAGTGGTGGAAAGGGTTTAAAAGTGGTAAAAAGATAGCTTGAAAATAGCAGGGTGGAAAATGGGCGGAAAACATGGTAAAATTGAATTTAAAAGGCAGCAAAAATGGGTTAAAAGTGACAAGAATGTGTTCAGATTGGCAACTTTGGGCAGAAAAACTGATGAAATGAGTTTTTTAAAGCCATAGAAAGGCGCTGAAAGTGGCAAAAATGGGAGAGAAAAGTGTTTAAAAGGGGTTTAAAACAGGAGCATGAATAAAAAATTTGAACATCAGAACTCCAAATAGACACACTTTTAACTTCCAGAATGAAGTTACTGTTAGCCAGTAACCTCACCAACACTACTGATCATACACACATGTATTTATGCTATCAATAAATTAAAAACAAATGTGTGTGCAGGCCTGCTTATGGTGGGTCCATTTTAAGTAAAGCAGTGTACAAAGCTTTAAGCAGCAATGCATGGTCTGCATGAATAATCTGACTGCAGTAGGGCCAAGCTAAAACTGTCTGAATATTTCCTTATTGCACAGTAGTCTTTATCAGGTCATACCAAAATATCTTTTTTTAAGTGTAATACATCCCCTAAAATATACAAAAGTAAAAATAAAGTTACTGATTATAAAAATGACTTAAAAGTACACAAAGAAGCTACTCAGTTACAGTCATTTGAGTAAATGTTTTTAGTTATTTTCCACCCCGTGTAAAACTGGGGATGCAGCATATTGGATTTTTGCTGATATTTTTCAGTTCATTTTAGTCGATATTGATTTAAAAATGTAGATCAGACCTAAAACTTCAGTCCTTAAAAACATAAATATTAACGTACGTAAATATTTAAGAATTGAGAACAAACTAAGAAAAATACCTGAGCTGAGGTTTCTTCTACTTATGACTCCACAAACGTATCCATGCAAACAGACGATATTTGTAGCTGATAGAGAGGAGAGCAGGGGATAGATCTGAGAAAGGGGGTGAGAGAATTGGGGAGACATGCTGGAAAGTAATCTCAGGCCAGACTTGAACCCGGGCCACCCGCATACATGGGGTGCAACCTAACCAATAGGCTATTGTGCCTCACATCAGTAGAGATTTTATTATCTGCCAATATAAAAGATCAGGTTTGTGAAAAAATATTTGCCAATATTAGTAATTCATTATGATGATGTTGTGCATTCCAGTGTAAAGCATCAGCAGCAACTGAATTGTGACTGTAACACATCCTTTAACTTTTGCCTATTTATATCACTTTATATTATTATCCTAATATTGATATTGACATATTTTCCTCATACTACGCAGTCCCACTGTGCAGTGAAACCGCCTCCTCTTTGACAGCTCAAGTGACTAACTACCTTTTTTAACTGCTGTTTTCTTGACACCTGCACATCAACCACAGATGATGTAGCATCAGTTGACACTGCCCACATCACACTACCACACAGCAGGAGGGTTTACAGGCCTTTTTGCAGCCGCAGAGCCACCGTGTGACTGAATTATAAACAAAACACCCACTGCTGCCCAGCCTCACATGCTGGGTCCTCGACCTGCTGGTGTGAAGAATGTGAAGCATGCTTTCACCGTCTGCTGTGAAGAGGAAAGTCAGTCTCACTGTTGTCACTGGAAGGAGGAGATGACGGGGTGTCCACGCATGCTGACCACATGGTGCACTAAGGGGAATTCTCTATGTTGGATTGTAGCAAGAAGACGATGCAGGAGGCTGTTTACGAAGACTGTGTGGTCATTAAGAAGGCTTAAGAAATACAAATTAATCTTAATAGATTCAATATTCTATGCCTGTTTCTAAAGTGCTTAAGTGCTTTATTGAAGCTATTTGATATTTATTTTGGCTGAAATATTCAAATCTCTGCATCATTTTTTTCTGTGAGAGACATGGAAGTATTTTACAAGCCAAAATGTAACTTGCTGATTGGTTGATGGATTGTTTGGTTGGTTGATTGGATGATTTTAACCACACAAAAAATAACTTTAGTGAGCTGGATGCTTAGATCAGCCAGTGGAAGGACAAGTAATCAGTTCTTTCTGTTTTTAAGCTTCTGGTCTTTGTAAATCTATTGATCATAAAAGGATAAAGGTTGTATTGTTTTGTTTTGTTTTTTTAAAGTGGTTGAAAAGTGATTCAAAATATTGGAAAAATTGAAGCCTTAGTGCCTTCAGAATGAACCTTTAAATTAACGTAGATGAACAAGAACTTTAAGACTCTGCATCTTTGATTCCCCAGGACTCTATCATCCTGACCCACAGGGCCTCTCTCCTCCTGAAGGAAGATCATATGTAGTCGCAGAGAACAAGACCAGTGAGAGGAGATGGGTGTCCCGCCCTAGGTCTGGGGCTCCTGGACGGGCTTCAGATAAGAGCAACCTGTACAGAGACCAGCACAAACCAGAGGAGTCTGAACCAGAGCTGGTGATGGAGGAGGGACACGACAACTCCACACAGATTGTGGTATGGATTTGTTGTTCAGGAAATGATAACAGCTCTAAATAAAACATTTCACCTTAACTTGTGTCCAAAATATTATCATCTTATGTTTAACAATAGGACATTGATCACGCCTACTACACGTCTAAAATCTACGGCCCAGGTGATGCAGCCAGTAAAGAGCTGTGGGTGAACACAGATCAGAGGAAAGAGGAGGAGTGGAAGGTGTTTGGCTCCCTGTCCAGCACCCACAGACAAGCTGAGGTATGAAAATCATTGTTGATAATGAAAGTTTCATTCATTCCATTCTTAGCCTGTGATCGTTGTCCATCTTTATCATACAATTAAACTTCTAACTTTGGCTTTCCAGAGAGTGAATCTTTCCTTTCACTTCCCTTTCTATGGTCACATGCTGAAAGAAATCACCGTGGCAACTGGAGGTGAGAGAAATACATGAAGCTATTCATCACAATCCCTTAAGTTTTCTTCCCCCTAAACCTCCGTCTAGACACAGCAGTCTGACCAGCATCACCTGCCCTTTTTCACACATGAACTCTTGGAAATTTCCAGACAGTTTCAGGAGTTCAGGGGTTGCCCTTTTACACGTCCCTCACAGTGGGAGATTTCCAGTTAGACAGGGTCTCACGGTGAATTCTCTGAATAATATTGGCTGTATTCATACATCAGTTCTTCATGACTTCTTTCGAAGTGTTTACTATGTTGCTTAAAAATGGCAAAATAAAATCAGGGATAGATGTTATGTTTGGTTCTCAAACCTTGATAATGTATTTCTGCAATCAGACAGCGTGCAGGAGTTTGTCTGAACCTTCTGTCAGAAAAATTAACCCGTACTGACTGATTTTTTTATTGTTTTGCCGTTGAAACAGTGACTTTTTACAAAAATTGAGTTTGATTGGATTAGGGCTGAACGATTTGCAGAAACAATCTAATTGTGATTTTTTTCCCCCAATATTGCGTTTTGATTTTATATGCAATTATTTTCAGGTCCCTCATTTAATGTACTGTTCAACAAACACAAGCAATAATTCTTTATTATTAATATTATTATTATATTATTTATTATAACTAGTAAAATATTAGATAGTAAGATAGGGATAAACCTTTTTTTTTTATTGAATTGGAATTTTGGCTTATGTAGCAAATTTGATATAAACTGCTATATTGAAGGGGATGATCATTGGTTTGTTATTTTTGTCCTGATAAGAAAAACATGCATGAAAAAGGAAGGAAGGATTTTTTGTTTAAAAAAAGAAAAAAATCAATGAAAGAAACTTGCAACTGCAAAATGTGTGTGGCATAAAATCTCTGCTGCAAAAAAAAATGTATCCAACTTTAGTTTGACGCATTTCAGGTAAAGAAAAATTGCACTGTTTTTGATTTGAAAACTGCAGCAGGCCATATTGCGATTCAATTTTGGTTACGATTAATTGCCCACCCTAGATTGGATACATGTGCTGTGCTGAGTGAGCCATTAATCCATCTTGAACATATTTTCTTCCATATGATTACATTGCCAGTGATGATGGCAACAATATGAGTAGTACAAGCAATAATAACTTTGTTTCAGTCAGGACCACTTTTTAAAGAAACACATGATTTGCAGTTATTAATATTTTTCATTAGCGTTTATTAATTTGCACTTATTGCCGTTATTTATATTTGGTGATGTGGCTGTTCAGGGATCCTCCTGCCCTTCCACGAGCCTACATAGGAAGCATTGAGTAGGACCAGCACATGCTCAGCACACATTCCTGCTTTTCCTGTGCCAACAAGACAGGGCTGAGACGTGGAGAGAGGCAGCAAAAAACCCAGATCAAAGCAGGCCTTAATAACAACAGGATGACTCTGATTTGAGTCAGAAGCAGAAAAAGAGGATCTGGGGTGGAGGAGGGTTGCAAAGAGCAGCTTGTGGAGGGAGCAGCAAAGTGTAGCCAGGCTAGAGCAGTTTAAATATGGCTGCATGAGTGTGGTTAGCCAATAGTGTGCTTAGAGTTGCTGATGTGAGATCAGCTGATCTCTGTTGTAGGGCAGTGCTTAACTCCATGCTAAATGTGTAAATAGAATACTAAAATTAACAGGGAAGAGAATTGAATACTTAATGATGTTGTCCACGCTGCGTGATGCAAATAACTTCTAAAGCTCCTGTGTTGTTAGGACACGGTACTCAGCCCCATTATGTGTTTATTTTTATCCCCCAGGTTTTATTTATACTGGAGATAAAATCCACAGAATGCTAACAGCGACACAGTACATCGCTCCTCTGATGGCCAACTTTGACCCGAGTCAGTCCAAAAACTCCTCTGTGTTCTACTTAGACAACGGTAAGAAGCCAAGAAGGAGACACTTTCACAACCATCATCTTCTGTTGTGAATTGACACTAAATTTCTATTTCTAGGGACTGCGTTGGTGGTTCAGTGGAACAAGATTCACATCCATGACAACATCAGTCTGGGTTCTTTCACCTTCCAGGCTGTTCTGCACAGTGACGGGCGCATCATCTTTGCATACAAAGAGGTGATGTGTGTTCTTGTCTTCTCGTGTTTTTTCTGTTTAAAATGATTTTTTAATCATGTGATTTTTCCCCCTCTCTCGATAGATTCCTGTAGACATCAGTGAAATCAGCAGTGAGGATCATCCAGTTAAAGTGGGCTTATCAGATGCTTTTGTGGTGCTTCATGAGATTGAGCAGATCCCCAGTGGGTGAATCATTTCAGCTGTAAAACTTTATTTAAGCAAGTCAGTTTAACCTCTTGGATCTCTCATGTTATCAATTGTCACTTTATCCTGTCAAACATGCTGCAGATGTTCGGAGGAAAACCATCTACGAGTATCACAAAGTCAACATCCTGAAATCCAAACTCTCTAACTCCACAGCTGTAGAGATTTTTCCTCTCCCGAGTAAGTACACCAAAATTAATATGTGCAAAACCACCGAAGACCCAATCTAACAAGCAAACATTTTTATACTCTGTTATAAATGAAACATTTCTGGTAGTTTTCTTTAGACTATGATTTATTTTTTATAAATTCTAATGTTATTACCAAAAAATAATCTTAGTTATCTCAAGGAAATTATATGAGTAAGTCAAGATCTCAGGAAACAACTGGAATTTTCATAGAAAAATGCAGGAAATAAAATGTATGGATGCATAGATGCATTGGGCTTGCATACAAAACAGATTTATACAGGGGTTCTCTAACCCATATGTCTGGACCATCATTAAACTACAATGGCATTTATGTTTTTCACCAGTGGTAGCTGATTCAGTTTAATATGAGCACTCTGAAGTGGGACAGCCTATAAAAATCAGTCAGGTAATATAAAGAGCTCTTCGTTGTCTCTTCCTCCTCATTCTTCTTCCTGTGTTTCTGTATTCTCAGCCTGTCTGCAGTTCTCCAGCTGCGCTCCATGTGTCACCTCTCACATCAGCTTCAACTGCAGCTGGTGCAGTCGCCTACAAAGGTAAAACCTCAACTTTGGTGTTTGTAAGATTTAATTTTTCTACGGTTCAAACTGTCCTTGCAATCCTGTTTATTTATTTATTTATTTATTACTTATTTATTTTGAATAAATATGGGTTACCAGTAGGGCTGTCAGTGTTAAACATGTTAAACTTGTTGAGATTAAGCTCCTAAATGTACATTTTTTTTAATTGCCTGAATTGTTTGCTTTTTTGTGTCCTGTGGTTGAGCTACCATAGCAGGGCAGTAGCTGGATGCTACTCCCTGTAACACCTACCTGCTCTCATAGTGATGTAAAACAATGACACTGATGCTCCTTTAAGTATCTTCTTTTTCATTTTTTATCCATAGTGCTCACTTTTTCCATTGTTAAACTTGTGGAAGAAAGAAAAGGAAGTAAAATACTCTATAGTGTAGACTCTACAGATAACAAAGTAAAAGCATTACAAAGAACAATTACTTAAGAGACTCTCTAAGCTTAATTGTTCAACTTAACTAGGTTAATTGCTGGGACAGCAATCAAATATGAGCTCCTGAAAGTGTAAATACACTGGATGTCAGTGAGTCATTTTGTACATGCACTCCTGAATATTTCTTTGAAGCTGTCTCCTACCTCTACGGGGCCATCCATACTGAGACGAGTTAAGACGTATCCACAAAAATATCTTAAATCGGTGTTTCATCCTCACAGCACCGGTGTTTTTGGAGCCCAAAAAGTATTCTTTTGTTAAACCAGGTCCCAGAGTGAAACCTCCCGTTTCGTCTCCGTGTGTACAACCAAATGCATCTATCCTGAAACGATCACGTCATAGCCCACTTTAAAAGCCCAGCCATCAACAATGATAATGGCAGATTACATGATTGTGCACATGCTGCAGATTCGGTTGGCCCTCCCCCACAGGAAGAACTTTCTGCTCTCCACTCCTAAACCTCCTCCTGTCAGCTGCCAGCTGAAAATCTGTGACCTTTAAGGCTCTGACTGCGAAATCTTCTGCTCCTCTACTACCACTGTGATCAACACATGGTCATGGAGAACAGCATATGTCACATGTTCTTAGATCCACCACAGAGTTCAACCAGAACAGCAGCCAGGTGAAAAAGAGTAATCTTCTTCTGTTTCTGGTGGATTTCTGTGGTAGTGTTACAGCACCACTTACCTGCCTGGCATATATTCTAGGGTGTTTTAAGAGGTTTTGTGCTTACGCGGACATTTCTTGATACAATGCCGTATCAAGTTTATGGCAAACTTTTTAAAAATGAAACAGATATATATATTTTTTGCATCTCCGTGTGGACATGGCCTAAGACAGGGGTTTCCAAACTTTTCAGCCCATGACCCCCAAAATAAAAGCACCAGAGACCAGGACCCCCACCGTCCCTGGAGGTGGCCAAAGCGTACAATGTTGCACAAAGCATCATATACAATTGACATTTTAAGGAGTTTTTGTACACATTACTTACATTTAAGCACATATCATATATTAACCATGGTTTTATTTTGAATTACTCATTTTAAGATATTTTTCCTACAGTACTGGCAAAAACATAACACTTAAAATCATTTGAAAATCATTTCTTTGGAAAGCATTTAGCGACCCCCCCCCCCAGGGGTCCCGACTCCTAGGTTGGGAACCACTGCTCTAGATCATGGTTTAAGCCCACAATGGTGTAGCAGTACAGAGCTCATTTAAATATAGAACCAAAAAATTCAACATCATTAAGTTATTTGTGTGTATTTATTTTTAAAATCATAATTCTGGTTGAAAAGCTTCATAGTGTCAATATGGACTTAAAAATTTACTTTGAAAATAATGAAAAATAATTAAATTTAGAAGCTGTGATCAAAAGTGCAGTTAAATCACAATTATGAGAAATCGGTAAAATTTTAATCACCTGACAGCCTTAGTGGCATGAAGTTTAATGATTTTGGCTTTGCTATCCTATTTTTTTATGTCATCATTAATATGCTACCATTTATCTTCTAATCATGTATAATTACGTATTTGCTGCTTATTATTCCATAGTTGTGGCATTTTATCTCATAGTTTTGACTTTTAGGTTTGGTCTATTTTATTTCAGTATTTAATGTCTTCAATCTTATCATTTAGACATTTTATCAGGACTCTACCTTTTAATTTTGACACATCATGGGTATATTTTTATTATCATAACATTTTTCAACAGATTTTTGTCTTTTTCTGGTGTGGATGGGCTTCCATTTTATCTTGCATATTTGCAGGCAGCCGTCGGTTTTATGTGTCCATGTATTTATAACCTGTTCTTCTGTTCTCAGATGCTCCAGCGGCTTCGATCGTTACCGTCAGGACTGGGTTGACCATGGCTGTCCAGAGGAGGTTCTCTCTATCTCTGAGTTTAAGTCAGTTTTAACTGTGCTACGCTTCTTTCTGACTTCAGAAATGTTTACTGATGTTTACTTCTTCAGAGAAAAGACCCTCAGTGTTTCCAAACAACAGACCTCACAAACTCCACATCTCATCAACGCACTCATTCGACCACTCCTGCTGCAACCACCACAACACAGCAGAGGACCTCCAGCACGACCTCCACCCCCCACAGCAAGTCTCCCAGTGTCCCAAACCCTCCACCGCATGGCAGCATGAGTCGAATAAAATCCACTCCACAGCCTCCAACCAGCAACCCCGTAGAAGGTAAACTGACAAAACGCTTTAAATCTTCTGCTGGAGACTAAATGTGAAAGCTTTATTCAGCTAAAACTTGAGTAGGATCTCTATACATCTGAGCGGGTGTCATAATGTTTATTATCTGTGTTGTTGTTCAATGGCGTCCCGGCCTGTGTGTTGTGAGAAGTCTGACAGAGTGAGGGTCAAATGGTCAGCTATTTCCCAACCTTCTGTGAGCTCATAGCTGAGTGTATACAGCGCCATGTTAAATACTGCATACTGTCCTCAGCTGCTGAAGGATGACTCCATGTATCTATCCTTCTCTGATTGGTCAGAATATGGGAGGGGCATTGTGGCCATTATTTGTGAGCTAAATGACTATCACCTATAGACTACTTGATTTTATTGAAACTATGAAGATCTTCAGTGTCAAAAGGTTCTGAATGTTTTTCAAGAGGACAGACTTTGAGGCACGTTCCCAGTGAGTTTGTTTAGGGAGGTCGCATCATCACATCGTTAACTGTATGAGGGCTCTCAGGCCGACTTAACCACCTAAGAGTTATGCACTTTCTGTTGGTCTGTTTTTCTGCTCATTGAATTCTGAGAGTGCTTGTTAAGCAGTGGTGAAAAACAAAGTCTTCAAATGCTTCATTCTGTTTAAGATGAATCTAGGATACATGGAAATTGAATGTCCCCAAGTAAATCACAGGAAACATGACATTTTTCATTATTTGAGATGCACCTGTAGTCTCAGTGATGTTCCCCCTTGTTTTCTGAGGAAATGTTTCGAGACTAAAAACATGCTGGTCACTGCACAGGAAATGTGGCCTACACCTGACTGTTAGGCCAACAAGTGGAGCTTAACAGGGCCTAAGGACCAGTGGTTGCATAATCAATTTCCTGTCCCTGAAATTCATGTGGGAAACTAAACGGTTGCACAAATTTAATGTGATTACAAGTGTTTACTTTCACAATTTGAGATATTATTAACTTTACTCATGACTAAAATCACAGCAGCATCACTGAGACCTATATCCCCTTACAGCAGGAGACCTGGAGACCACTGAAGAGAGTGACGAACATCTGCAGATTGGTCTACTCACCGGCATCGTTATGGCGATGATCATCATTGCAGCAGCTGTCCTAACATCTGTTTACATGTACAACAACCCGACATCAAGCGCAAGTCTATTTTTCATGGAGGTCAGTAACATCTATATGTTGTACCTCCCTTTTATTTTTTACTTTATTATTTCTATTGTTTAACGAACCCATTTGTTTATTCATTTTCTTTTGGTCCTCCCTCACATTTCAGCGGCGGCCCACCCGTTTGCCAATCATGAAGTTCAGGCGGGGCTCAGGTCACCCGTCCTATGCCGAGGTGGAGGCTGCGGGTCAGGACAAAGACACCATGGTGATCATTGACCCCAAACAGTCCTTTGTGTTGTCGGACAGAAGAGAGAGCGAACAGAAAGAAGGATTTATAGTTCCTGATCAGAAGGAGCGCTTTCTGGTGTCAGAGAGCTCCTGACCAACACTACGTTTCCCAGAAGGCTTTGGGACAGAGCTGGTTCTCTTGATGACAAAGCATGCAGTGACTTTATTTCCATTCAGGTTTAGACGAGCATTCAGAAGGAGATAAACCCAACATATGAGGAGTTTGTTACAACAGAGTATTTTATACAAGTTTGGCTCCATGTTTGCATTTTTTAGGTCAGCCACCGGATCGTGTTGAGATGTTTTTCTTTGCTGAAATCACTCGTTCATGTTTACTTTATGAGTGAGAGGGGGGCTGCTGCATGTTTGCGAAGACGGCTGTTATTTTCCAGAGGGGTTTATGTGTTGTTCCCACACTTCTTCACAAGTAGGAATGTCATATTCAGGTGTCATTTCCTCATCTGAAAAATACAAACTAAATTCCTCACATCACACCCACCGTCATCTGTGATGCAAACAGGATGTGCAGTGTTTTCACTGCTTATCTCAGAGCAAAAACATGTTTTTACAAACAAGTAGAAAATCTTAAAACAGTTTGATTTAGTTATAAGGCAAGCAAAAACTCGTTAATGAGAGCTGTACAAATATGTGTTGTATTAAAACAAAAACAGGCACAATCATGGAAAAATACTATTTATTTAAGACATGATACAGACTCCCAACATTTCTCTAATAAACTTAGATTGTTTCACGCACATGTTTTTAACATATGATGTACAAACGGTCATTTGTGTTTCTTCCAGTAGCTGTGCTGCTGATCATTAGTGTCTTAAAGTAACAATTATAGAATATTATTTATCAAACAGAGTTACTTTTGTTGTTAAGATGAGGTCTATCAAAATATTAAATCAGAACATTTACCATGATTAATAGTACACTGGTGGTATAATGTTAAAAATTCATCTCACTTTTCTATTAAAAAAATGCTTAAAACCTAAAATGTTACTGATTTAATTTGTTCTTAATTTTGAGAAGCTTAAGCCAAACTGATCAATGATTATACATTTCTAAAACTGCTCAGTGATCATTTTGAAAATAAATTTGTATATCTACAAACACTTTGATTAAATAACAGAAGAATCAAAGTTTCCTGCTCTATCATGTATGTAACATACACAACTGCTAAACCAAATACACCTAGAGTGGTAGTGTCCTGTGTAATTCCAGATGTCAAGTTTTACATTAAGGCAAAAGGGTTTAAAATGGATCACTTTAGACTGGCCTGTAGTCCACAGAATGACAGGGTCAAGGCACGTGTTGGAGGTTCTTTGACGATCTGTGGTCCAGGATTTAGGTTTCCTTATCTTTTGAAACAAGAGTCCAACATCAGTCAAACAGGAACTTCTTTACTCTTTAACAAAAGTAAATGTGAAGAATATTACTACATTTTGTGTGTTTTGTGGCAGTGATTAAAATGTACTTGAAAACAAACGTTTGGCAGTTATCAAGTAAGTAGAGACTCCAAAGATGAAGAAGAAAAGTTAAATTAAAGCATGTGATGAAATAATGAGGAAACAATCGTGTCCAAATGAGTATTTTTGACACGACCATTGAATGTTGGGAGCTCTGTCAAAGAATAACTGAACAAAACAGTGCCATGAAAAGTGTTTGCCCCCTTTTTGATTCCTGATGTTTTCGCATATTTATCACACTTAAATGTTTCAGATCATCAAACCAATTTTTATATTTCACAAAGACAAATCAAGTAAAGGCAGTGTCTGAATGATTATTTGATTTTTTTTAATGGGGGACAAATATCCAAACCTATCTGGCCCTATGTGAAAAAGTAATTTCCCCCCTTTTTAAATCATGATTTGTCTGTGATTAACCACAATTGCGTTCCACAGCTGAGTTCAATTTCACTGGCCACACTCAGGCCTGATAACCGCCAGATTTGTTGAATCAAGAAATCACTTCAATAGAAGCTGTCAGACAAAGTGAAGTAGGCTACAAGATCTCAACAAGAAACATATGCCACGACTCAAAAAAATTCAAGAACAAATGTGAAACAAAGTGATTGAAATCTATCAGTCTGAAAAAGGTTACAAAGCCATTTCCAAGGCTTTGGGACTCCAGCGAACCATGGCCAGAGCCATTACCCACAAATGGAGAAAACTGGGAACAGTGGTGAACCTTCCCAAGAGTGGTCAGCCAACCAAAATCACTCCAAGAGTGCAACAACGACTCATCCAGGAGGTCCCAAAAGAACCCAGAACTACATCCAAAGACCTGCAGGTTCACTGGCTTCAGTTAAGGTCAGAGTTCATGACTCAGCCATAAGAAAGACACTGGGCAAAAATGGCATCATGGGAGAGTTCAAAGGCCAAACCCCCCCCCCAAAAGCTTGTCTCACATTTGCCAAGAAACATCTTTATGATCCCCAAGACTTTTGGAGAAATATTCTGTGGACTGATGAGACAAAAGTTGAACTTTTGGAAGGTGTGCGGCCCGTTACATCTGGAGTAAAAATAACACAGCAACTGATAAAAAGAACATCAGACCAACAGTCAAACATGGTGGTGGCGGTGTGATAGTCTGGGGCTGCTTTGCTGCTTCAGGACCTGGACCACTTGCTGTGATTGATGGAACAATGAATTCTGCTGTCTACCAGAAAATCCTGAAGGTGAACCCCAACCATCAGTTTGTGCCCTCAAGCTCAAGCGCTCTTTGGTTATGTAACAGGACAACAACCCAAAAAATACCAGCAAGTCCACCTCTGAATGGCTCAAAATAAACAAAGTTAAGGTTTTGGAGTGGCCAAGTCAGGGTCCGGACTTAAAAAGCAGCATACTATTGATATGCTGTGGTGTGACCTTAAACAGGCAGTTCATGCTCAAAAACCCTTAAATGTGGCTGAATTAAAACAATTCTGCAAAGAAGAGTGGGCCAAAATTCCACCACAGCGATGATAAAGAAACGCTTGATTTCAGTTATTGCTGTCAAGGGTGGCACAATAAGTTATTAGGTCTAGGGGGCAATTACTTTTTCACATAGGGCCAGATAGGTTTGGATTATTTTCCACCTTCCCCCTTTATCATTCAGACACTGCATTTTCTATTTACTTGGGTTGTCTTTGTGAAATATTAAAATTGGTTTGATGATCTGAAACATTTAAGTGTGATAAATATGCAAAAACATCAGGAATCAGAAAGGGGGTAAATACTTTTTCACGGCAGTGTATATAAAGCCGGACAATTCTTCTCAAAGACAATTTTGTTTAACTGACTGCTCCACTACCCTGTGAATTTTATAGAACTTGTTTTGTTTAATGTACAACATCATAAATTCTCAAATGGCTCCACATATTTTCAAAAGGTAAATCAGTCAGCCAGAATGATTAGAAATAGATGTGTGGATGTAGAGAGGCTTTAAAACTAAACCTCTGTGTAAAATGATCACTTTGACATAAATCAGCATGTTAACTAACAATGATGCCAGAAACCATCTTTGAGAGAAATTGTCATGTCTTTCTGTATAATAGGTTCCCTCATGTCCCATCTGTTAACATGCAGGAGGCAGAGCCTGTGACCTTTACTGCAGCCAGTCAGTTGGGGGGTTTGGGTAGCTGTCATGTCAGCCATCTTTTTAACAGTTTGTGAGGAATAATATTGACCCACAGTGTATTGGACACAGAAAAGGGGGGAGGCAGTGGATTCAAAAGAAATGGAAAAAAAAAAAAAAGATTTACATAATGAATAAAAGACTGTGCTATTGGTGAGCAGTTCCTCTGAGTATAAAACAGTTCATCATAAAACAAATGCTCTTTATGTTGTGTGGAAAATGTTTCTTACCCTTCACAGGTGGTGCAGGTAGCCTCCTCCTTTGCTGTCTGGATGAGTCCAGGGTGACAGGCTGGCAAAGACAGATGGGTTTACTTTTATTCATGATGAAGGGTTTAGACTTGATGTTGTCATTTTAACATTTAAATAAATGAATGTAAAAGGTACAGTACCATCACTGGGATGGTCCTGGCCTTAGGGGGCCGTGACTGTGTGTCCACGTTGAGACCGGCATTTTTCAAAGCAGCAATTCTGGCTGAGATGTCACAAATCTAAAGAAGAGGCACAAATGATCAGGTTGGACTTTACAGTCTTTAACATGACCTTTTCCTGCTGACCGCTTATTTGCCATTTTTAAACACCAAAGATTTTCCTTTTAAAGATACCAGAAGATCATTTTTGGTGCATATTGTAAAACGGGAGATGTCTTAATTAGAGATAAGAATTAATTAGAACTACTCCTTTGGGGATTCATTTTTTGTCTATTTTTACACTTCAACGTTAAGTTAAAAAATGATTTTTGTAACCTTTGACTTGAATTCAGTTTCTGGCAACAACCTCTTCCAATCAAGAGCAAACAACCTGCACTTTATAAGCTTATACTGAATGGGGTGCAGATGGCCTAGCAGTTAGGTCACACCTCATGTATGAAAGGCAGAGTCAAGCACATGTTGACACACAAGTGTGTTGCTCAGCAGCCAAGGCTTATCCGGCCTTTTCACCCCTGGTGATACACTCAGAGACCACCAGCAGACCCTTGAGACAGCCACAGGTGCCCTGAAGGTGTTAACTTTGTTATTTTTTAACAGATTTTTTTCCCATACCCCTGGTAATATGCAAGGACATCTGTTGCCCTCAGATGGACTTATTTGCCATAACAGGGCCTACTTCATTCTCAGATTTTAGTCCAGACATGCCTAAAACTTTTACACAGAACTAAACATTAACTTATTTTAATTTAAAGAAGAATTAACAGATAAAGTTTTATCATCATTAACACCTTTGTTCACAGTTAACAGATACATTTTTGACTGACTGCCCACCTCAGCTCATGAGAAATATTAGCAAAAGGTAAAAGAGGTCCAGAGTACAGACTTGCAATTAATGCAAACTGTTTGCCCAATTTTAAAAAACACAATAACAATGATTGGGTCTTCTATAGCTGCAATAGGTTTTATATTGAGTTTGCTGTAAACTGAAAGGCTTAAAGAGAAAGTAAGCATTAAAACCATACCTTCAGTCAGTGTCGTGTTTTTAACTCTTGACTGCCTTTGTATCAAACTATTTCCTTTTTTGGAAACAGCACAAGCCTCACACAGCTTGCAGACACTGTAGAGTACTGAAGACTGTAACTGTTTAATATAAGAATTCCTAAAATATGATATCAGCTGCAGAAAAAGACCTGAGTGGCCTTTAAGGGTAATGAGAAAAGAAACCCATCATACAGATTGGTATCAGTAACAGCTCAAATATTTACAATCGCTGCATCTCTGCTGCACATCCCTCTTCAGCTCACCTGTAGATCAGACTGTTGAACTTTGGCTGCTGCGGTGGCGACCTGCTCCTCCAGGAAGGACAGCTCCATGTCGGACGTCTTCCCACTGATGCTTCTGGCACACTCCTCCAGGTCACCAAGCTCCGCCTCCAGACTGTAAAGTGAACCTGCTGCCACATACACCTGCAGTCCAACACAAGCTTTAATTCATCATGTGTTACTTTAGATTTAGAGAATAACAGTCCCTGACTTCCTTCTGTTTTTTTGTTAAATGCATTCAACTGTTGACTCGCTGAAAACTTGAATAAACTTGAAGTTGGACTCACATTCTCTTCCAGTTTGGAGAACTGTTGGTCCAGTTTCTTGGGGTCAGTGTTGGGGGGCAGTGAGGGGATGGGAGACTTGCTCTTTTCTCCTCCTTTTACTCCCTGCAGGAGTTCTTCAGTGGTGTTTAACACCTTCAGGACCTCGGTGGTGATGTTCCTCAGCTGCACAGCAGAGTATCTCTACAACACAGAGGCGGACACAAAGGATTTGATCAAGTGCTCAGTGACATTTCTATCAAACTGAATACACAAAATACAGCTGCGTGTAGTGTGAATAATGCACTATGAATAATATCAAAGCAAACGGAAAGTACAAATGAAATACCCCTGCATTTTCTGAAACAAAGTTAGCTCTCACCTGCTCCAGCAGAGTTGATACAAAGTCTAGAGTTTTGTAAATCTCCATGTCACTATCCTACAGTGAACAGAAGAGGACAGAGGAAGAGAAGAAGCGACAGGACTGAAGGAGGAGAAACTGAGAATCAAGCAGAGTTGTTATGACGTTTAAGAAAACCTTAAAAGAAAATGAGTGAAACTAGCAGCTGGTAGCATTCTTTAATATGGACATAGGGGGATTATGAGTAGATTAAGTAGGTTTTAGTGGCTTAAATAAAGATAATTCACAAGCAAAGAAGAATCATGTTTACCTGAAACAACTAGTGTCATAAAAGCAGACTGATCAAAACTGTGAGACATGTTAACAAGTGAAATCATCACTTTCATGCTCTAGAGCAGTAGTACTTACTCTTATTCTACCAAAGAGCCACACTGTCTAAAAAATACTTTAGCTAGAGCCACAGTCCAAACGGAAATGTAAGGTGGATAATTATGAGGTTAAATGGGATGCAAATGTCTGTATAGTGTCAGAAGAAACAATATGTCATTGATAAAGAGAATATATTTAATTTATCACTGACATCAGGCTTAAAACTTGTATCTCAATTTTTCATTATTTTAATTTCTTTTTATAAATCAGTGCTATTGGTCACCCTTTACATCTGTCGGTGGGGTTTAAGCAATTTTAAAGCAATAAAATATGTCAAAAGATACATTTTTTTTTCATTCCCTGAAAAGTGGTCATTTTGGAGATACCAGTCTTTGGCCTAACACCAGCATTATGAAAGCTACACCTGGCCTAAAGATTTTGTAAGATATTAGAATGTGTTGAGTTTGAGCTCTGAGATGCTTTTCAAAGAGCTGTTGATTTATGGTTGGCTATTTGGGTATTTATATCTCACACTGGGGCATTTACTGGAGTTCTGTGGCTTTATTAACATAAAAGAAATGCTTCCTAATTTTTGTCCACTCATTATTAATCCTTTAGTTAAAGAGGGAGGCGCCTCATATTGGTCTTTGCCCTTGGCCTCCAAATGACTTAAACCAGCCCTGCCTCACACCTGTAGCTCTCCAGACACATTGTTTCTCCCTGCCTCATTTTGGAGCTTTGGTTTTACATTTCTGCTCTTTTGATAATATTTATGATCATTAGTGCATTAAAGATCAAATAAAACACTGTTTGGACAACTTTCACTAGATATTAAATATTACATCGTCCCCACATGTGCTCCATGTGTGTTATGCTCGTTGATGATGACGTGCATTGGCATAATTGTCATAAGATATGGGTGTGAGAGAGCACTGGCAGGAAGTGGCTGGAGAAAAAGTTAAAACGAAGAAATGGGAAGCTTCAATTTGAACATAAGATGGCACACCTCAATGAATGAGCTTACTGAAGAGACGCACCACCGGCGGACTTTCTCTGCGTTCTTTTCTTACACACACTCCATTGAGCACATCCGACAGTACTAATATACAGATTTAAAATAATAAATATTTAAATTTGGAAGTTAAAGCCTTGGTTGAGTAGCAGTTTTCAGTGGGTTGTGACTAGGTGTCTGGAAAAAAAAAGGTGGCAAAAGTCTATGAAGAACATGCATACTGTTTATTTGACTATTCTACTGTGATAACGAGTAAATTTAAATGTTTTATCACTATTTCAACTCAATTATCTCCTTTTCTTGCAATGAAAGACCTGCCATTACCAGGTTACTGAAGTAATTTCTCAAGGTCTCTGGAATTGGCTAAAATTTACAAGTTATTATGGGAGAAGAGGGGTGTAAAACATGTCAGTTTCGCACTGCCTCTTGTTCCTGTCATAAATTCTGTGCCATCCAAGATCTAAAGTGAAACATTTCTATTTACTAAACAATGATGTTGAGTCCAGGGTGGTCCCCGCCTCTCGCCCAATGACAGCTGGCTCCACTCCCCGCACCCCCAAACGGGAGCAGCAGTATAGAAAATGGATGGATGGATTTGACATCAAAGATATTGGTGGGTCATGAAGTTGGACCAGGTGAGAAACACAGCTCTAGAGGAATTTATCTTTTAAAAATTGGAAATGTAAGCCAAAATACTGGCAACTAAACGGTGATGTAAAAAATACATTTGAGTTTGCGACCATAAAAACCACAGACCAACAACAAGAGTTGGTAATGTTCTAGAAAGTGAGGCTCAGAAAACTCCTTGAATGAACGCAGTGCTGTATGTTTTATTAAACTTGGCCATAATGAGATAAGGATTGTTAAAACAAACGTAAAGTTGCATTATTTACAGCAGACTACTTCAGCAGATTTACAAAACAGCCACAATAAGTCAGAAGCTTGTCATGTGACAATAAAGGAGGCTTGTAACATCAAGATCTTTTAAAGGTGTAGTACTGTATGTCAAATTTTCCACAGAAATGTCTACACAAATAATCACGACTCCTATGTTTTTATATATTCTTTTAAGTCTAGTATTTACTTCAAATATTTCCAACAGTTTTCAAAGTCAGAGAAATTGTTAATTTTTAGAGTTGCGTGTCTTGTTATATAGGTTGTCACGACAGAGCCACTGTGACAGACATGACTTGGAAACACCTGAAGTTACCGTTGCTAAAGAAACATGAAGACTACTGGAGGCTGATGTTTTGTTGCTGTATCTTAGTCATGTTTTGCCCTGCTTACTTGTGATGAACCATGATTACTCTCTACTATCAGCTGTTTGCTCTGTCACCCAAGCTGCTGCACTGCTCAGCTCTGCCCACCTCCACTGCTTGCTCACTGATTTCAATTTAGGAATCTGATCAATAAAAAACTACACCCTGCAAAGTGTGTACACTTAACATTAAACCACTGTCTTGTTTCAGTGATTTATTTCTAATAATGAGGATGAAAAGCTGTTAAAAGTAGGATTCATGGTTAATATCGGCAAGCTCCTTACAAAGTATTCTGGTATCACTTGCAGCTTCTCTCCTTCATAACTTCGTCCATGAAAAGAAAACATTGTTTTATCATTTGTATTCACTTTACTGATTTCCTTTTTTAAATAGAGTCCTCAATTAAAAACTTGAACCACAAGAGTAGGTGAAGCTAAGCAGTGCCTCTACGAGTCATCTCCTGTTAATGTTTTGATTAAGCGCCCCCTGTTGGTAGAATTTGCAAAGTGCATTTAATACTTTCAAACCCTGTAAGTTTTAAATTTAAGTGGAAAATATTAAAATGAGGGCTTTCTGACTGTCATTCCTATCTCATGTTACTTTTTCAAACTGAAATATGTCACTCATAAAGAATCTTTGATAGAAAAAAGGCTGCTTCTGGAGTGTGCTGTAAAACACTTTGCCTAACACCTACCTCATGGCAGCAGTTTCAGGAATTTAAAAAACAGTGCACTGGTTGCGAAAGTCAGAAGAGATACCAATGTTTAAAATCGATTGGTGATACAGATGCTGATGTCTTTTACATTACTTCTAAGACTGCCAAAATGCTGACTACTCTCATATTTCACCAAAAAAGGAAAAGGTTCAGTTTGTCCCACAGGTCAATTCATCTGCCTAGTAAAGAACCTATCCTCTAAATCAGCAGCTCTGTAAACTAGATGCCAATATTAAATTGGTACTACACAACAAATGTAACCCTGCTCTTGATATCTGCCGATAGCCAAATGAATTGCCAATGTGACACTGGCATTGACACTGATTTTTGTGTAACCCTAAATATTAGATTTAAATTTAATTTTGTGTGAGGCTCTAGCAGCAAAAACTCTGACTGTTTTTGTCATGGTGCATTTTATTGTGAAAAGTTTCAACCTCTTATTTAAAAAAACCTTGTGATTTATCTTTATTTAAACTGCTGCACATGCTGATTTTAAAGCTGTTAGTAGTTAAAAGAAAAGGTTGACATTAATAAGCCCTTAAATTTGTTTTCTGTACATAGTAAGAAGCTGTAGTTTACTTACCATCTGAATCTCCTCTGGCGTCTGTAAATCATCCAGAGAAGACCTCCGGCTCTGTGCTTTATTGTATGCTTTCTTTCCTTCAGTTTCCTTCATCTTCTCCTTAGCTTCTGCAATATCACCGTGTGCCTCCATCATCTGTCGCACAGCTGAGACCTTTCCCCCTCTGTCCTCTTGTCTGTCATCATGCAGTCCTATTCTTTTACAGAGCTGCTTGGCCTCAAAAGTCTCCAACATCTCTTTGATGGACATGACTGTTGACTTCTTTGCTGGGGACGTTAACACTTGTGGATCTTTTTTCTTAAGCTGGTTTTCATTATTGCCAGCAGCATATTCACTCTTCTCTTTTTTCTCCTTTACATCTGGTCTTACATTTTCACTGGGTCTTTGCATTTCTTTTTTACTTTCCATCTTCTTTGTTTCGTTTGTGCTTTGTGTCTGGTCCTGAACTTCATTTTCAGCCTTGACTTTTACTTTCTCAATCACATCTACGTGCTTTGGTTCACTTTCTCTTCCTAGTTTAACTTTCTCAATCACCTCTACATGCTTAAATCCACTTTCACCCCATAGTTTTACTTTTTCAGCAACTCCTACCTGCTTAAATTCACTTTCTGCCTCTACGTTCACTTTCTCTACCACCTCAACCTTCTTGAGTTCACCATCTACCTCTGGTTTTACTTTCTCTACCAACACTACAGGCTTCGATTCACTTTCTCTCTGTTGTTTGACTTTCTCTATGACCTCAACCTTCTTTAGTTCACCATCTACCTCTGGTTTTACTTTCTCTACCAACACTACAGGCTTTGATTCACTTTCTCTCTGTTGCTTTACTTTCTCTATGACCTCAACCTTCTTTAGTTCACTTTCTCTCTGTTGTTTTACTTTCTCTATGACTTCAACTTTCTTTAGTTCACTTTCTGCCTGTTGTTTTACTTTCTCTACCAGCTTAAAAAGCTTGAGTTCACTTTCTAACTGCTGTTTCACTTTCTCTACCACATTTACAGGCTTCACTTCACTTTCTCCCTGTTGTTTGACCTCCTCTACCGTCTTTACAGGCTCTAGTTCACTTTCTCTACCTTGTTTTACTTCCTCGACCACCTCTACATGTTTCAATTCATGATCTCCCCCTTGTTTGACTTTCTCTTTCACCTCCACAGGCTTTACTTCACTTTCCCCCCCTTGTTTTACTTCTTCAACCACCTCTTCATGATTTACTTCACTTTCTTCCTTGACTTTGACTTCATCAACCACCTCCATGGGCTCCGATTCGCTTTCTCCCCCAACGTGCACTTCCACAACCACCTCGACATGCTTAGCCCCACCTTCTGACACTATTTTGACCTCCTCTTTCACCTCTACATGCTCCATTTCACTGTCTTTCCCTGATGCTGCTTCTTCTCCCATCTCCACTTGTATGGATCCACTTTCTCCCTCTACTTTCCCTTCCTCTTTCACCTCTACTTGCTCTAGCTCTTCAACTATCTCTCCATTTTCAGCCCCTTCATCCTTAACTGTCGGAACCTGCATGTCCTCCAAAGTCATCATCAACATGCTGCTGATAATCCTATCAAACTCTGCGTATTCCTCGCTGCGTTCTTCATCAGCTGTCTCCCAACTCGCCTGACTGCTGTTGCTTTCTTCCATTTTATCGTCTTCCTGTTTCTTTGCCTCTGGCTGAGTCACTTGTCCACTCTGAGCCATCTCCTCCATTTTCTTGCCCTCTACTACAGTTTTTATTTCCATCTCTCGGCCCTTCTCAGTCTTCTCTGCCTTTTCAGTGTCTTTTAAAACCTCCACCGCCTCTCCTGCTCCCTCTGTTCTCTTTTCTTCTGCTGATACATTATCTGATGCAACTTGCTCGTCATTGCTTTCCTTTTTTACCCCCTCAATTTCATCCTTTAAATCAAACATATTCACATCCAAATCCTCAAAGGACTCCTCTTTGTCTTGATGATTCCCCTCTGCGGTCTCCCACGCATTGCTTTGACTCACTGCATTTACCTCCTGCTCTGGTTCTCCAACTTTATCCAGATTATCCTCAGTAGAGGAATACTCAGAAGCACCAACTAGACTGGCTAAATCACGGCGTTGAGCGGCCTGGACGGCCTTCTCTGCCTGCAGTTTCCACAGTGCCTCCTCGTCCATCCCCTCCTCCTCCTCTTCACCTCTGCCTACTCGGTCTAGCTCGTCCTCCGTAGATGAAAACTGGCTAGCGTTGACTTGGTGGGCTAATCTGCACACTTTCAATGCCAGCTCTTCTTTCTTCCCCTCCTCCTCCTCTCCTGTCTTCACGTCTTCGTCCACAAGGCCTACACTGTCTAGCTCGTCCTCCGTGGAGGAAAACTGGTTGGCATTTGTTTGGTAGGCTAATCTGCACACTTTAACCGCCAGCTCCACGTTCTCCCCGCTGTCCTCCTCCTCTCCTGTCTTCTCTTCAATGCCAACTCTGTCCATCTCGTCCTCTGTGGAGGAGAACTGGTTAGCCCGGACTTCTTTCTCCAGCTGACAGAGTTTAAACGTAAATCCATTTGCATTTTCCTCCCTCGCCTCTTTATGTTCCTCCTCCATATCTTCATCCTTATCTCCCTCCCCTTCATTTTCTTCCTCACTCTTGCCAACTTTGTCTAACTCGTCATCAGTGGATGAGAAGTACTTGAGTCTGGACTGAGTGATGAGCTTGTTTAATCTGTAATTTCTCTCCTCTTCATCTTCTTCATTCCCTTCCTCTTCCTCTTTCTCTTCATCATCCGTCCTTCCTTCATCTGACTCAATCTCCATCCTCTGTGGCTGCTCGTCTTCTTTGTCTCTGTCCTCTTTTCCATCGTCTTTTTTCTCCCGTTGCCCATCATTGACAGCATCTCTCACTCCATCAGCTGCTTCTTTTTCTTCTCCAGAAGCTGAGTCATCAACTTGGCCGGCTAGCTCTTCGAGTTTGGATGTGAGCTCTTGGTCCATCTGATTGGCTACTTGTCCTGTGATGTCATTCTCTAGTACCAGTAGTTCAGGGGATGTCATACCTCCAGATGACAGAGTGTCAGGCGTCACAGTCTCAGACTGATGGTCATCCGTTTTGCTGTTCTCCTGTGAATATATGAAAAAACATTTAAGAATGAATGTTAATTTCTAAATTAAATGAAGCTTGATTTCATCTTAGGTTCATAGCTGGTTTAGTTTAAGCATACATAAGCAAAACAGAGAACAAATATGGCAACACTTTGTTTTAAAGGCCCTAATTAGTAATTTTATAGAAATAAGTGGTAGTTATTAAGTCATTTCTCAAGAATAAGGTGGTAATAACCTTGTAATAAGCTGGCATTTTACCAGGTAATAACTCTAATGTACATGGTAATATCAAGTAGGTGGTTCAAAGTAATGATGTATTAATTATAAAGTAATTTTTTGTAATATTGTGGCAGTTTTCTGGTAATTAGGTGGAATTTTTACCCTGACCCTTACCTAAGCCCCAACATTAACCCTGCCAAAAATGCCTGGCCTATGCCACTTGGCCCTCTATTCCAAACTCTCTGGGTGATGGCCTGGACAGGAAAGGACAAACCCAGGCAGAAAAATATGAAAATATTTCTACCATCCCATATCTACACTGCTTTCCCATTTGGAGTCGGTGGACTGGTCACCGGTCAGTCAAAGTGCTGACAAGTAGAGACAAGAAGTAAGGCCCACTCACACCTACGGTCAATTTAGAGCCACCAACTAACCTAGCAAGCCTGTCTTTGGTCTGATGATGAAGCCAGATGACATGGAGAGAACCCACATGTGCATGTAAAGGCAGAACATACAAACTACATACAGAAAAGCTCTCTCTGACTGGGACTGGAACCAAGAACCTTCTTGCTGTGAGAAAAAAGCTGTTACCACTGCACCACCTGTGCCACCCCCACCATAACACATGCTTATACAATTACAGGCATTCTGATGTGTTTACACAGTGAAACTTTCATTGCCTTTATTGATACAACTAATTCCTACAACTCAAAATTATTTCATATCACTCATTTATTATTAATATCAATTGTTACTGATTTATTTGTATTATCCCTTTTATATAAGTTAAAGATTAAATAAAGTAGTATAAGTAGTTCTAGTTGGATTAGAAAACAACAGACAGGCATTCATAAGCTTTGACGAGGTATTTAACATGCACTAGTTCTAAAGTTGGAAGTTGCACATGGTTCTGTGAAGTCTTCTAAACAGAGTTTTCCATGGCATTTAACTTCATCAGCTTTTTGTAAATGATTTATTTTTCTTACCAGAGCAGAAGACTCTTTTTCATTTTTCATTTTCTTCTGAGATATCTCCACTCTTCTGGCTTCCAGCTCTGCAGCCCCCATGTTCTCTTCCTGTCTCGTTACCTCCACATTGAAGTTTATATCAATGATGCTGGTCCTGCGGGAAGGAGGTCTTCTGATCTCAGCAGGCACCTTCATCTTGATCACACCCAGCAGAGGCTTGTTTGGCTTCCAGTTTCCCTCAGAGTCAGAGAGCATGCTGTCTCTGCTGCCTCTGCAGCCCATCATGGGGGACAGGATCTTGTCTCCGCTGCCTCGTCGGTTCATCAGCGGGGACAGCATCCTGTCGCAGGTGACCTGCAGGTTGATGTTAGAGTCCACCATCTTCTTGTGGATCTCTTGGAGGGCAGCACCCAAAGAGCCGTCAGACTCGTGTTTGATGTCGTTGTCAGAGCCCATTCCTTCGTAGGCGGACACCACTACGGACTCCCTCTCCAAAGCGCTGTAGACCTGGCTCTTCCTCTGGGTCAGCAGGCTGGGACGCGACAGCTGGGCGCTCTGCAGGGCGATCCAGTTCCCATCCATGCTGTGGAGAACTGCGGAGATGCCTTTATATGCAAGTATGCAAGCATACCCACACACACAAACACAAATATGTACACACAAAACCATATGCCAGAAAAGTAGAATCAGATATGCTGCAGCATAAACAAACAAACAAACAGTAGAGGCAGGTATTAGCTGATGATGATTACTGTATCAATGAGAAATCTCTCATCAGACATATCAAGTCAGCTTTAGACTATTATTGGGCCTCATTCACCAACTATTTTTAAGAGAGATATGTTTTTATAAATGTCTTACGCAATTTTTAAGAAGATTCGACAGTCTTCAAATTTTTCCTAGGGTGCACTCACACACTATAAAATCTGTACTTTATCTGACATTTGATCTAAAATAAGAAAAAAATCTAGGCCACTTTTACCAAGAATTGTTAAAATGCTGTTAAAATTGTTTAAAAAAAATGTTGTCAAATGTGCAAGATTTAGAATGAAACAATAAAATTGAAATTTCAATTATAATTAACTTAATTTTTTTTTTTAATTCAGCACTTTAAATAACCAAATAATATTCAAAAATACATCATTTAAATATGGTCAAGTATTAATTTAAGTAGGCAGTGTTTTATCTTAGCTGCAAAATTTTAAACTATAAAAATAAATGTAGTATGTTTGTAGGAGTTTTACTGTTATACGGTTAGTTAAAACAATAAAAAGCAAATCTTCACAAATGGGTTCATCAGCATGTAAAAATGTGTTTAACTCTCTGAGACAGATGTTGTCGTATACAATAAGAGGAGGCTCATGTCACAAAAAGTTGAATAACATATGAACCATAAACCATAGACAACAACTTTTTTTCCTCTTGCAGCCTGCCATTGTGCCGTTCGAATGATGCTATCCTTGCCTTTGCAGTCCTTACAGACGCTTTTCTAGCTAGCTTGAAACTTTGGTGACTTTCCAAAGCATTTAGAGATTGAATCCACACCAGTAACTTGCTGCTGAATGTATTTTTTTAGTCAATTTTGAATCTTACCATTAGCACCATATTGTTTTGTCACATGGGCTGTGACAACCAATGGCAAGCTGTTACAACATTGTGTCATGCTTTGCCGAACTGTGCATGTCAGACTGGGAAATAATAAAAAATAGAGCAATACAAATGAGTGCAAGGACTTGTATTTTTGTCACATAATGATAATTTTTCATTTTTTGGTCCCCAAGTGATGAAAGAACAAGTTTGAGCAAAAAAGGTCTTAGTCATTATTGTTTACTGTGTGTCACACATACAAATCTTTCGAATCTTAATTCCTGTTTAGTTTTGTTGTCTTTATAGTCCTATAACTTTTTTTAAAAACTCATGAAATTACTGCAGCACATATTTTCTTAAAGCCCAGGTTGTCCTGAAAAAAAGATGTTCAGAGCTTGACTGTGCACCAAAGGGCTAATGTCTGCAAGCTTTTTAAGACAATAGGTCTACACGAGACAAAGTGGTTAAAAATAGTTTTGGGCTCAGAGGGTTGAATGATATTTCATCACTTTAAAGAATTAGATTAATATGACACCCTCCACGCAATTTTTAAAATTATTTTGTCACTCATCTGGAAAGCATCCTTTTCTTAGTTCAACATGATGCATGTCATTTCTGATGAAAGCACCGTCTCCACCAGTGACTGACCCAATTAATGCAGCTAGAATATATCTATTACTCACTACAGGTGCTAAAAATGTAATTCAATCTTCCTCTTTTGGAGTCATTTGGAGCAACACTACATTCACTTTAAAGCTATCAAAGTAATTCAGAGTGTTGTGGTTGTGTCTACAGATCATTTAATTTTGACGTTACTTATGTCTGCTTGGTCTTCGCTCATTCCTGTGTACCTTCTGTGTCTGCACACTACCCTGCAGTCTCATGCCCTTATATGGGCATAAAAGGGTGTGTTTCTATGCTACTTAGGAGAACTGTGTAGCTGCTTCCAGCTTCAGGGTAAATACAGAAAATCAGACATTAGATTTCATTCTTTTGAAGACCCTCTTCACACTATTGTGACCCATTCCATCTTCAATTTCTCAGTTTTCTCATTAACAACACAGTTGTGTTCATGTTTTGTGCTGATAGTAATATAAACACTAGTGGTATTTTTTTATTGTGGTATGTAAATTATGCTTTCTTGGAGCATTGTGAGATAAGACTATGAGAAAAAAATGAACCAGATACCATAAGGTAGCTGAATAGAAAGTCTTATTTTTGGATTAAGTGGCCTAAAAGCTATCCTAAAATCAAGAAGTATCTATGTACAAGCACTGCCATTAAAATGAAAAAATTGAACAGCCTACAATTGGATATAAAGAAAAAAAGGTATAATTGCCAATAGCAGGATACTGATAATCTTTAATTCTGATTCTAAAGCATTCATGTGTGATTAATAACTTAAACGCTTAAGTTGATCAGCTACATCTCACAATAATTGAGTTGTAATCATTGCCACAAGTCTGGGAAGAATTTAGAAGTTTAAAAAAATCTCACTTTTGATTAAATCTAAGTATAAAAAACAAAAGCAGAAAAACTAGACAAAAACCTCTTAGATGAGTAGACTATAAAAAACTACAAAATTTATAGTTTTGCATTTAAGACTTAAAAACACTTTTAAAAAAACATAATTCTGGCTGAATTAATTTAATACTTTAATACTTTTTAAGACCTCCTGGCATTCATCACACTAAGAACACAGACGTGAACAATTAAGCAGCAAGAATCCCATGTAGGTTTCCTTTAAAAACTTTCTAAGCAAAAATGTAAGAAAGTCTTAGGAAGACACTGGTGAATGAGGCCCAGTATTAGGTTACTATGGATTTCATATTAATGGCATCACATTATTGATTAAAGCTTAATTTTGAGCAAAAACAGGATTGTTGTGTGGAAGTAAGTCCAAAAATTTTAATGCAAAAATGAAGCCCCATTACTGTTAAAACAAGAAGACTTAAAGAAAAAAAATGACTTTTGGATTAAGAAGTAAAGACATTTGATCATACCTGCGTTATCTAGCCGGTCTACACTCTTCCAAGCTGTCATAGCCGGCCCACCACCTTCCTTTATGGATGCCTTTTGGTCTTGGATCAGCCTTGGAGAGTCGTTGTCCAGCAGTGAGAAAGCTGAGTGAGACCTCTGAAACAGGGAATAAAACAAATACAAATCATCAAAAGCTGAAAATGATGCTCTACATGTCGGCTGTGCCAGCTGTTCTAGTTTTAACTACAGTTACATTGCAGTCTGCATAGCTGCACAGTGCAGGTGTGCGGGTTAACCAGCAGGGGGCAGCACATGTCAATATAAAGATAAGAGGATAAAGACGAAAGCATCTGTTCCTCTCAGTTATGAAGGATAATCAGCTCTTTTGTCAGTACATTTCCCTTTTAAACAATGTAAAAAATGTATTTAACTTTATTGTCAGACACTTTAAGAATGTATAAACATAATTTCACTGTTTATTTCTGGCACATGTGAAGGTAATGATGTAAACCTTGTATACAGTTTGGGAGTGCAATGCTGATCTCGCCTAAGGCTGCTGTATAGGAATAAATCTGAAAAGTCCGTGATGATTAAAGGAGCTGGAAGGAAAGAATTTTTCTTTATCTAAACTTTACTTTTTATTAACATTACATGATAAAATATGTTTTGTACTCTAAAAATGCACAGTTTGGTTTGTGATTTTGTGTTTGTGATGCTTATTGTTCATATTTTACAAAGAGGCCTGGTTGCTGTTTGATGGAGCTGGTGGCACGATCACTGGCAGAATGATGAAGATGATGATGATGATGGAGGTCAGTGTTGTGTTCAACTGGCCAGTCCCGGACATATTCTGCCCTCATGTCAGCCAAAGTCTTCCTCCTACTAATAATCTGAGAGAGACAGAAACCTGATTAGTACTGCGCTTTAATAGTTTTGTTAAAGAGATGTTAGTTTGAATGTTTGGCCTTGTAGAAAAAACGCTGCAGGAATTCCCACTCCACTGCCTTCCACATATTGTAGATCAACCTGATAAGAAAAGTTTGCAGCAAATGCATGACTGTCCCTTACTTTTTGCACAATAGTTTTGGCCAGTTCCTCAACGAGCTCTCCTTTGTGTTCACGCAGATAGTGTGCCTCATTCTGCTTCTCCTAGTAAACAAACACAGATCTATGTAAACTAATCAGCTCCACACACATGAATACACACTGTAAGCTGATTACTCCTTTACAGATATACCATTATTATACATAGTCGCTGTACTCAATGCAAAAGCTTTGGGATACTTAAGGAGATTAGTGATAGGTGAAGGATTTAAAAAATACTGTAGTACCGTAACAATTATTCATGATGATGACAACAAACCAGGATGTAGACTCAGAAGAGAAAGGAAAATGAATAAGACAGACTGAAGTGATGACCTGATGCAAACTTTGTTTGATCATGAAGCCCAAATAAATAGGATCTGTAAACCAACTTCACACTGCAAGAGGAAAGCAACGTCACTCCGTAACAATGCAAACTTGGTTTACAAAATGGCTGATGTCTGCAGTGCTAAGACCACAAGCCCTCAGTCCTTTTTGCAGGTTAACATTCACATTCCTGTGCTGAATGCCACCACTACATTTTTCGGTCATATGCAAGTATAACCTGACACTACGCTGTCCCTACATCAAACTATCGCTGCTCTAGCAGTTGGTGGTTGTTTATAACAGAGTAAAGAGCGTTGTAGCAGCAGGCAGTAGTCATTAAAAACAACTACAGTGGCTACGTAGTGGTGAGCAGTGAGCCAAATGTCCAATCTGCATCCCTAATCAGCACAAAGTAACCTGTTAGGAAATGTGTCCGTTACTGCACTGCATTATCAAAACTTGTGGGTCATATCTCCAAATCAAGTCATTCACAGCCAATGATGATGTAGTTCATGCCCAATACTAGCTCAGTCTGCAAAGAAAATGGATTTGCCCGACTTTCATCAGGCAAATGTATTTATTTTGAAAAGCTCCAACCAACATTTGTGCTGAACTGAACATGGCTCTGATCAATCAGCTTCATTTGAGGAGAACAAGCTGGTAGCTGCAGGTGGAGTTATGTTGTACTGTGAGCAATTAGCAATGGCTAGCTGGGATGTAGCTAAAGAACAGCAGCAGTTTTATCAGAACTTGCTAACATTTCTTCATGATATAAAGAGCAAAGAACAGGACTGAAAGCTTTCCACAAAGGAAAACATGTTTTTGCTCCTCTGCTGACCTGTTTTGGCATGAGTTTGCGATGGTTACAGTTGACACTGAGTTGTACCATAGGTCGGTGTATACAGTGGCTACAGCCACTGTGGCAGTTAGCTTGGATGTAGCTGTAGAAAAGTGGCAGTTTAAGCAGACCTAAACCATATTTCTTTATTTAAAAAAAGAGCAAAAAGGCAAACCAAAACCTTCTCCTGGCAGGGAACACATTTCTGCATGTCTCCTGATAGACTTTGGTATGAATTTTAGCCATCAACATGCTGTGCCATTCAAACACTACGGTCGCATTGGAGCTGTGCATGTCTGCTAAAACATTTTGTCCTGTCACTCTGATTGGCTAGTCATGAATGTGACAGATGAAACCACCCCCAGAGAATCTTTTGAATGCTTTGTATGGAAGGTCTCCTGGATGAATGTGAAATTTACCATGCAATGGATATGAAACAGTCTATCTGGCATGTGAGGTTAACTTCAAAATTGTCACCCCAAGATAGCAAACATTTACACAAGCTAGAAACGGAAGCACCTTCCTGTGTCCTAAGTAAATCATATTCTCTTTCATTTTCATGTAGTAATGGTAGGATAAGTATTAACAAATGTGCAAACAACATAGTTGCACAAGTAGTCCTGTGTTTGCATCCATAGCACTGTGTGATAGGTGCCTCAGTATGTGTCGAGGTAAGCGTATTAGCTGGATGGGCTTGGTAATTTTGGCTGAGCAGAAGGAGTTGATTCAAATGGTAGTCTGACCTCCTGCTCCTATATTCTCAGTATGAGCAGCCATAGCAACATGAGATGGAATGCATTAAAAGGACCAAACCACAGTGAGTTTCAAATCATAGAAGCTGCAATAAAAATGTTGAAACTTATTCCATCTTTTCATGTAATGGCTTCATTTTTTACACAGACTTTAAAGTAGGATTGATAAGAGAACTGATAAATCCTAATAATACCAATCCCTATAGATAAGTTATTAATTCACTAAAAAAGTCTCTGTGCTAAAACCTGATGAAAGGTTTTTACTAAAAAAAGTGGTTTTCCTTAAAATGTATTTTCTTCTTTCCAGATAGAAAAATAAATTTTCAAGTACTGTATTTTACACGGACACAGACTGTATGTGCTGTTTTGTTTAGCATGTCTGCCACCACCAACCCTTTTTTCTTGGTCCAGATAAAATAATCTTAGAAGAGTAATATGCACATTGCTTTGCTGCTCTTAAATGAAACATCAATTTCATTCAGTAAGTAGTGACTCCTGTTGCATATCAAGCATCTTTGTGCATTTTGTTTCAAAAGAGATTAAAATCGACAAAATCACCATCATGTTCTTTTGTTAAGAATAATTAAGCTAGTAATGGAGACCAAATTAGCCATTATTTCTGCTTAAGTGGTACATCATAATAAAAAAAATGTTAATTTTCAAGTCGTCTTTATATACAATAAAATTTTGTGAGAAATTATAGAGCTGCCCCCTGCTGGTCATTAGATAGAACACAGGTTAAGGCATTCATTTTGCCTTACTTTCCTTCAGCCCAAGAGGAAATGTGCACCTGTTATAAACAGACTTTGGATATTAGGCAAGTAAATAACTTACAATCCCCTAGTTTGGATAAAGCTTCTTTTGTGGAGTTTTATGATGGCTGTATTGAAAGTCCACTGGGCAAACTCCAATATCAGGGGATCTGTTAATTATTTTTTTTTAGATACGATTGAAAACATTGTCAAATCATGAGAAAGGGCTCCTAGGGTGAGGGGACAACAGTTGACTGGGTTTGATCAGATGCTGTGATATCAGGTACCACTGACTACCAGTAATGCTGTTAAATAAAGAAGCTGTTTGCATTTGCCAGCTCAGGTTTTGTGATTTTCCTGCAAAAAGAAGCTGCTAATTCTTTACATTTAGGGGCAGAGGTTTGGCTTGAAAGGTTCAGGGTGGGGTCAGGATTAAACAGTCTGTCAGAAGAACATAGTAATCTAGAGTTATATTTGTTCTCTATAATGATCTCAGAGCTATAAGCTCATTTGTTTTTCATAATCTGACTTAGATAGAAAAGCACAAGAGTCAGATTAAGAAGGAAACTGGTGAAAGGACAGTAGAGGATTCAGGAAACAGAATAATGAAACTGCAGCATTTGTGACAGAGCTCTACCTAAAGATTTGTTGCCATATCACATGATAAAAAGCTAAAAAGCCAACGAATCAAAGTTGTTTTTTCTAGGAGTCCCTGGTGGAGGACACCGGGTGCAGAAAGTAATCTAACAATAAATGTGATGACAAAGTATTAATAGAATATCAATAATAATAAATAACCTGACTGGAAGTGTCAAACTCAGCCTTGGCGATGGCTTCATCTATGGCCTCCTCTGCCACCCGCAAGGCCACAGTGAGTGTCTCTTCCATGCTGTGCTCTAAAAACAAACAAGAACAATAATCACTAAATTATTAAGTGATTCATTAAACCCGAATAAAGTGAAGCAAAAGCATTATTTAGTTTTTACATTATTTGTATAAAATATTAATAAAAACGTACTTGCACATGCAAAAACCTCCATACACATGGATTTTACACAAAAAAAGAAAAAAAAAACAACAATAGCAACATAGACAAATTAACCCTTTACTTCAACTTTGCCTTTATTAATTGTTGACCCAACTTTGCATTGAAGTTTACGGAGCCTTTACTTCTCTACATTTGTTACTGAACACCACCAGTCAAAATTCCCAGAGAAAGAAAATGACTGAAGCCAAAGGTTGTATAATGCGACATCAGCTGTGTTTTTCTCATGTTGGTTTTTCAAAAGGTTACAATCCAGACATTTGATTTAGAAACATCTTGAAGCTACAATTTGTTGACATTTTCCATTCAAATGCCTATATTATCAATTATCATTCTTTTAGTTGATTTCTATTGCCTCATTGAATGTTACCTGAAAGACTGAGACATATTGCAGTGAGAACTACTACTGGAGGCTGCCTTTCTGTTGCAGCATCTCATTCATGTTTTGTGCTGCTAATGTGTGATTACTCAGGATTACTCTCTGTCATGCGAGTTCAATTGCTCAAGATCACCTCCATAGTGTAAAACATTGTTCACCCACTGGACATTTTCATGTCTAGTAGAGACCAGAGGCCTCATTTATAAAACTGTGCGTAGGAAAGATCACTACAGCTGACGTACGCCGGAAACACAGGAAATGTGTGCGCACAAAAACTTTCAGATTTATAACAGAGTGCGCACGCACGTCCTACGCCTGTTTCCATTTATAAATCACAATCAACTCTAAAGTTGTTGCATGTGAGGGAACGCTTTGCCCCACCCATATGGTGTCTATAAAAGGTCAGGTGAATGCCCTTGATGAATCTTTAATGATATCAGTTTCACGATGGACCAAGACGGAAAATGAGTGAAAAAAGAAATTCCACTCAATGCGAGGTCGCGATATTAATAGGAGAGGTGGACACATGCAGAGTCTTATTTGGTGGGCACAGTTTGGGCATCACTAATGCCAGAAAGGCAAAAGAGTGGAAGCATGTGGCTGATGCTGTAAATAACGTTGCCTCAGAGGGTCGGACTGTGGCTGAAGTAAAAAAGAAATGGTCTGACATAAAAGTGGAGGCGAAAAGGCGCATCGCTCTCCATAGAAAGAGTGTCTGTATGACAGACACTCTTTCTATGGAGAGCGTGTCTGTGTGACAGGTGGGGGAAAGGGCACATTGGAGCCCACAGACGACAAGCTGGCGGGGATCATTTGGGAATCCCTCCTGAGCGGTGTGGTGACGGAGGCGGAGGGGGACACGGATGCACCAAATGCGCCAGAAGCGATCATGTCATTGATCATGTCATTTTAATTACAATTATTATAAATGTGAAACTTTATTGTTATGGCACATTTTGGAAGCACGGTTACTGTCCACCTTATGTTTATGTGAATGGATATCATAATAACATATAGGGTTTGTTTCACAATGACAGAACATGATCAAGTCAATAATAAAGGCTATGTGTGTGGGCACGCGTGCGTGCGTGCGTTCACGCACTCCCTCGGGCATCAATGTAAATTTTTCCTCTTTTTTTTTTGTTTTTTCAAATATATCCTTCAAATATGTTATGTGTTGTGAAATGTGTAGTTTGATTATTTCACACAAATGTATCAATTTCACATTAGTCTTTAATTTCATCCTTCTACTGTTGAGGTCAGTTTCCCATTAATCCAGGTTTTGTGCATATGGCAGGGTCAGAGCTGTGGAGGTGCGCACATTTTCCCGTCAAGTTTGTTTACGTTACGTTACTTACAAGTGACGTACGCTTTCTTTTGTGCGTACGCAGCGTTTATAAATAAAGCCCCAGGCCTGCTGATCAGTACTCAGAGAATCAGAGGATTCTGGGCAAAAATAATGCACTCCACAAGTAGGGATATTCCTATACCATGTTTTCCTTCCTGATACGATTCCGATACCAAGTACTGATCCGATACCAGTGTGAACTTTCTGGACTGACTGTGCAGACTAGCTAATTATTTCAGACCTATATTTGACTCAGAACATGGCTCAACAAATAGAATTGTTAATGTACAGCGTCTCTGTGACCCTTAAGTTATTTTTATTTTGATTATTGAGTTTTACAGCTAGAGTTAAAATAATTATACAGGGGGCTGCATCACAGGCTCACTCTATCTCTCTCTCCATTATGCCTTATTTGGGCAGCATCACATGCTTACAGAGTAGCCTGCAACTGGCTGGCAGACCCTCACAAAGGGAAAACAATATGACGGTTAGCATTCAAGCTAGCCGTAATAAATGATCAGAATTTGATTAAAATAGATAAAAAAGACATTTAATGTTGGATTTACTGGCGTGGATTTAATCATTAAAGTCCCACGAGTTCCAGGCTCGCTGAAAATGCTGTCCACAGGATTCAAATGCATTAATAGCCAATATGGGAAGGCATAACAGTTAGCTTCAAGAGGAAGAACAAGGGGCAACAATTTATGGTTCTAAAGTTATCTAACTTTAGATAAACTGTGTTGCTTCTTGTCGTGTACGACAGCGCCAGCATTTTAACCATCACATTCAGAGAAAAACTGTCACACAGCCGCCATTCTTTGCTGCTGCAATGGGTCCTTTGCTTCTTCTTCACTGCTCTAAAAATGATAGCCCATGCATGATGTGCTTACCGGCAGCAAAAAAGAGTTCATTTCCAGTTTAAAGCGCTGACATTTAGTATGACTAAACGAAGCAAAACATAAAGCTAAACCAAAAGGTATTAGATCGGTGCATAAACTGTGTACCCGCTGATACCAATACCTGCATTTAAGCAGTATCGGATGTATTTCTGATACTGGTATTGGAAATATGTCCGGAACAACCCTATCCACCAGGTTTTTATGTAATAGTAAAGGGATGTTCTGGTTTCATGGATGGATTTCTCTTAAGGAGGGAGAAAAGCTGTTGAAAGTGCCCTTCCTGGTGTGAGCTGTAAGCTATCCCAGGATGCTTTGAGAGCAGCTTGCAGCACCAACGAGGAAGGCCACTATTCACGGCTTTTTTCCGTCATTCTGTGAAACTCCAATGAAACCTGAATGTCAGATGCTGTTTAATAAAAACTCTGGATGGAGTAATGAACAGTCTTAATTCAAAACAAGAACTGAGCAGACGAGATGGGCGGAGATGAGCAGTACTGGTCTCTACTCATCTTATGTTGTTATTGTATTGATTTAAAGTCCCCTGGCAGCAATTTACATTCTGCGCATTTAAAGGTTGGGGTCATTTTAGAGCTCAATTGTGTAACTACAGACAAAAAGTTGCAGTTTTTTCCGCAGCTTTCTTAGTCATGTGTTGATAATGAAAAAATCCTTGGAATAGACGAGTCCACAGCACTTGAAATATCTCAAAGAACACGTTTTGTTATACTATATTGTTTTCTTTTGGTTTCGTGCATGTTTTACAAGAAAGATGTGCTATAAAATTGGAATTACAGTTGAACAAAAAAAAAGTAAAAATTAAAGATGTCTACACCTTCACTTTGTCTGTAGAAGGCTGAGTCGCTCCCACAGATGCTGCCCTCATTGCAGATACTCTCCTCGTAGGCGCTACCGTCTGTGCAAAGACACAAAAACAGAGATGTTGAAGACAGATACAGTAGTAACTACACAGATTAGACATGGAAAAGGTAGACATTAAGAACATGGACCATCATAATGTAATTCATGAACTATTAACCTTCACAAAAGTAAAACTATTTACCAGCCAGGCTGTCATGGTACCAGAACTTTTAAACTTCAATTTGGGGTAAATGGCCTAGTCAGTGGTTAGGTTAATATCTGTGCTGAGAACAAGAAAATGTCGTTTAAAATGTACTATTTGTGATTTGGAGTTGATGACGGAGCAGCAGAGATCTCAGTCACACAGTTGAGTTGCCCCTTCCAACCCTGAGCCCTGAGCTCTTTTCACGTCATGTAAATGTTCATGCAACAATGCAGCCGTTTGTGGTTATATAAGTGCATTAGAGCGACCTCACTTGTGGCATTACCAGGAGACCTCATCTGTGTTCTGCACTCGCTGGTCAAGAGGTACAGTAGAGAATGCAGGGTCACTTCTAATCATTTTAAGAGGAAAAGAAAGGTCTTAAACCAAGTGATATTAACTGATCTTTATTTGAAAAAGTATAAGGAATATAACCGATAAATCCCTACAAGTAGACATAAGTTGGCCGTTAAGAGATGTTCTGTAAATGAAGATAAAACAAGGATCTTGTGTGTATTTCAGGAGCTGGAGGACAGCTTGTGTTGACCTCTGACATTTTTTTTGTGACCTGAAATGAGTGTTGGCACATTTTTCCTAAAACGGGAACATTAAAGAGACTCATGACCAACAGAGCTTTCTGTTCCAACGCAGCTAAAGGTCATAACTATCCTGAAGGCACCATTGGACCCTGAACTAAGCAAAATAACTGTCGCACTGACCAAGTATATGTTACTCTGTTTTTATGTTTCTACCTCAAGTATATCATACAGCTGATGTTACTGTATGTGTTTCAGAAATTCATACAATGATATGTCCTTCATGGAAGCTCCAATCATTGCCATGGACAGTTAACCACCTCACAGTAAAAAACATTTAATTTCTATTGATAAGTAATCCATCCAGGTACTTCACCCAAATGATGATGACCTCAACTTTCTAGGTGAAAACATAATAACTGAATAATAGGCAGTAAAAGAGTAAGACAGGGTCTTCAAAGGTTTAAAAGATTAAAACATGAAAACAGTAAAGGTTCACTGTTCACTGTTTAGGAGCCCAAACCCAACTGCCTGCAACGTTAACATAAAAATTACAGTTTTTCTGAACAGGGATTGGTGTCATGACATTCAAAAATGGCCTGTTTAATACCGTGAATAAACTTTTTTAAGCCCAAAGTTGTAGTTTTAAAACACTCACAATCAGCATTAGAAAGCCTCTATACTAAGGGTATCCATGAGGGCCATACAAAAAATAAAAAGGATGGTGGGGCCACTTTCATTACTTCAACTTTAGAATGTTAAAGTAAGTAAATCTAATCAATACAGGCAAAGATATGCTTAGCTTACTTAATATGCTAAAATGGCTAGTCAATGGCTAACAAGGCAAACAGCCAATCATCTGATGGATTTTGGGAAGCTCAGTCAGATTTCAGGGAGGGCCTGGTTGGCCCCCACTACCAACGGCTCAATCCCTGATCAGGAAGAGAATGACTTCCATGCAGCAAAGTGGAAAAACGCTGTCAGCTCATCTCCACACTCAGACATGAAACAAGAGCAAACTGCACAAAGCTGATAAACTTTAAAGGAGTGTTGGTGCTTGAAGATGACTGGCATGATATGATTTGTAAATCAGACCTTAAGACAGAGCAGATAGTGAAGTAATAAACACTACGGGCACCGCTATAATCCATCAGTGTATTATACATTGTCATTATGATTTTGGCTGTCAATATTTACCATTTAGTTCTGTCTCAATTTAATTGGAACAAACACATCAATAAATTCCTTGCCAAAATGTTTGTTTACAGAATTAGCATGACAGCACCATGGCTGATAGTGAAAAAAAATCCTGAGCCTGAACTTTTTCCCGGGTGGGGGACGTATACACAGGGAGGCCAATAGCGACAAAAGTACTGGATCTGACTGCAATATAGTAAAAGTTAATGGTGGCTAAATGACGTAACCGCCTAATTTGCATAACCAGCAGTATGCATTTAATTGTAATGGAATCTGCAGGAGAGAGGAAAAATGTCATGAGAGAGAGAAAAAAGTGAGTTAAAAGAACTTAAATATGTGTAGAACTACAAATGAATGTGCTTCTGTTGATTCATGTTTCTATAACGTCACAATTCCAACCCTCCTCCTTTATCTGGGCTTGGGACAGGCAAAAATGACTCTAGAGATACTCTGGCAGAGTTACTTTGATTTTTATTTTTAGTTTCTTATTCTATTTATTGTTCTATTTTTCTTAGAAAGTTAGTTTTCTTATGTTTGGTTTAGTTTAAAACCTTATGGTCCACTTAAAAGCCTACACCAAATCCCAGTGAAACATTAACATTTTTGACCAATATTATAATAACAATAATAATATGTTTATATATATATTTATATATAAAGTCTTCATTAACAATTTTACATTGGCCAAAAAGAGACAATAGAAAAAACAGTCATGGGGCCTTAACAGCACGGTTAATTTGCAGTCTGGACACGGAGGCGTCAGCATCTCCTGCTACAACTGCAGCTGAGGGGGACGCTGCGTGAGGATTGGGCTGCCTGTGAGTGCTGTTGGACGGGGAGGGGCCGCACGGCAGCGCCCGCGGAGCAACAACGATGTGTGTTTTCACGTCAGAGTCTCCAAAAGTCTCCAGTAACACCAGAAAAAGTTGCTTGATTTGTCGCTAGTCGCTTTTTTGAAAAGAGTTGCTAGAAGGGTCTGAAAACTCGCTATATAAATATAGCGACAAAGTCGCTAAGTTGGCAACACTGGTAGGGATTCATCAGCGGTAGATTCACTGAACAACAGAGCAGGAAATCAACCTAAGCTTTGTCTTCCGTAAGACCCACCTCCGCTGTGCTTCTGATTGGCTAGTAAAGCCTAGTGTGACCCCTGCTCTACTTCTGATTCGCTAGTAGGCCTAGTGTGGTTGATGGACAGTGTCAGTTATCTTTATTGACTTGGGACTTGACGACAGGCTGTCCCGCATAAACAAGCTCACAAAAGTCGTTTTTTTTTTCACAGCAGTCAAACGCCGCCACGCCAGAAATCTGGCACAGTGCTGGAATACTATCACCCCTGCAGCACCACCTAGTGCCTAGTGCCCAAGCAACTATGATCTTATCTGGCTTAACCAGCATTTTAATTGTGTTTAAACATTAATCTAAAGGAGAAAAAATGCTCAGAAAGATGTTAAATTCATCACAGTTTCATTGTGTCAATGAGTTTATGATGTGAGGCAGGTATGCTGAGTAGAGCGTGGCTAAAGTTAGCAGCTAGCCCTGGCAGCTTTTGTTCCTCTTTGCAGATTGATTTTGTGCTTAATGTGGTTACTCATCTCTTTTGTTGAGTGGTTATACACAAGTAAACCCTCAACACCCTGCATACAACTTTATTTCCATTTTCTAGTTCAAAACACTGCCTCACAGTAATGTTCCTACGAGATGCTAACTGCTAAGCTTCTCATGTTACATTCAGCAGAGAGGTGTGGAGCGCTCTGGCAGTGGCTGGAGAGTCCATATGCAGTTTTAAAAGGGCATTTGATTGGGATTTAAGGCCTGTATTATAAAAAGATTGATCATTTGTTTAAACAAATCATAAATCCTATTCCAGCTAATTTGATAACCTAGTTTAACTGTTTAGCCGGCTAACCACACAAATCCCGTTTGGACACCTCTGCTCTAATACAAAGGCAACCTCAGAAAAAACTGGATGACAATGTGGTGTTTTACTTTGTACATTTTGATTTATTGTGGTAACTTCCGGTTTCCGGAGTCACTTCTGCTGGCCGCTAACTTTACTTTGTGTTCCCTGAGGCAATCTCCCCTCCCTCCCGGGTGCTGTGGAGAGATCACACCTGCAGCGAGTTCTCATCAAGAGGGACTACTTAAGATCGGCTGCAGCTCTCCACCAGCGCCTGAGTTTTGACTACCTTCCCTCGTGGTAAACCTTTGCTCCAGGCTCACACGTTCTCTCAAGAAAGAGTTTATTGTTAGATCTTTGAGTTATTTCCAGTGCTTGTGTTTTTGTGGACCTGCTCTAACGTGTCTCCTCCTTTTCTTCCAGTGCCTCACTCCCCGCTCACTGCAGCCAGCTCCAGCACTCTCTTCCCCCTTGGACTCTTGGACTCTTATTCCCTGATTACTTACCTGTGCAAATAAACCTGTTAAAACTGCTTCTCCACCTCCGCATCCTGGGTTCAACTGCACCATTCACACAACAGAAAACTCAGGCCAGAAATGGACCCAGCAGACCCGGATTCAATCAAGACTGCAATCTCTCACCAAGGACAACGCCTCGGACAACACGAGACCATGTTAAAAGGTATCATGCAATCATTACAATCCCTCAGCACCCAGGTCTCCAGTATCTCCAACCAATTACTCACTGCCAATCAGCCTCAGCCTTCACCACCAGAGCCCGCACCTGATAGCAATCAGCCACCCTTAGTTGATCCCACACCTTCACCCCCTCACCACCTCATTAGAGAGCCTCAGGTCCCCCACCCAGATTTCTTTTCTGGAGGGATAGGAAAAGCTAGAGGATTTTTGTTACGTTGCTCGTTGGTTTTTGATCAACAGCCCCTGAGTTATCCCACAGACAGGGCCAAGATAGCATTTGTGATTAATTTGTTACGTGGTCAAGCCTCCCATTGGGCTACCGCTATTTGGGAGAGGGAATCCCCTGTGTTAGCATCCTTCTCTGAGTTTTCCAGTGAGTTATGCCGTATATTTGATCACCCCCTCCAGGGCCAAGAGGCAGCCAAGCGTTTATTTTCCCTTTCACAGGGTTCTAGGTCAGTGGCGGATTTTTCTATAGATTTTCGTGTTGCGGCTTCTGAGAGCAGGTGGGGGGAGACCGAACTCAAGGGGATTTTCCTTAGAAGCCTGTCAGAGGAATTAAAAGATGAACTAGCTTCCAGAGATGAACCTGATTCCCTTGAGGGCCTCATTTCACTAGCCATACGCATTGATAATCGGTTGAGGGAGAGACACAGGGAGAAGAGCCAGGTTTAGAAGCCTTAGACCACGGACCATGGCTCCCCCTTCTGGTCAGCCAGCTTTTCAGCCTCCAGTCACACCTAAACCTCCTGTAGAGTTCCCCTCGTCCTCCCATGAAGAACCCATGCAACTTGGTAGAGCCCGTTTAACCCCCAGTGAACACCAGAGGAGATTTAGTCTCAAGCTTTGCATTTATTGTGGTCTAGCTGGTCATTTCCTCGCCTCCTGTCCGGAACTGTTAAAAGACCGGGCTCACTCGTGAACCAGGGCACACGAGTGAGCCAGACCAATTCCCTTCCTGGCCCTCCCTTACGTTTAGCAGTCCCAGCTAGCTTATTGTGGGAACACGACGCGGTGCCCATTCAGGCTCTCATTGATTCAGGGGCACACGACAACTTTATTCAGGACAGTCTCGTGCAACAGCTTCACCTTCCCTTAGAGCCCTTAACCGTCCCCAAGACAGTCACGGCCCTTGATGACAGACTTATCGCTAAGGTTACTCATCGTACTGTTCCCATCACCCTAATCATCTCCGGTAATCATTGCGAAAGCCTTCAGCCTTTTGTTATTCCGTCTCCTCACGCACCTGTGGTATTAGGTCTCCCCTGGCTACAGCTCCATAACCCCCAAATCAATTGGAAAACTGCTACTATCTCTAACTGGAGCATTCATTGTCACTCCCACTGTTTACGTTCCGCCAATCCTCCTGTTCACCATCCCTCAGTCACTCCCTCTCCTCTGGATTTAACTAATGTTCCCTCTGAGTACCACGATCTCGCTCCCGTCTTTAGCAAAGAGCTAGCTGTTTCTCTCCCTCCGCACCGCCCTTACGACTGTGCGATTGATTTAATCCCTGGCGCCTCCCTGCCTAGTAGCCGCCTTTACAACCTCTCCGTCCCTGAGAAGGAGGCCATGGAGACGTACATTCATGACTCTTTAGCCTCCGGTCTCATTCGTCCCTCCTCATCTCCACTAGGGGCAGGGTTCTTTTTTGTCAAAAAGAAAGACACTACACTCCGCCCATGCATAGATTTCAGGGGACTTAATGATATCACCATAAAAAGCAAGTATCCGCTCCCCTTAATCGATCCTTCTTTTGAGCCTCTGTGTTCTGCCAAAGTTTTCTCCAAACTAGATCTCAGGAACGCTTACCACCTTATCAGGATCAGAGAGGGGGACGAGTGGAAGACAGCTTTTAAGACCCCCATGGGACACTTTGAGTATTTGGTCATGCCCTTTGGTCTAACTAATGCCCCAGCAGTCTTCCAGGCCCTAATTAACGATGTGGTCAGGGACATGCTCAATAGATTTGTGTTTGTATATTTAGATGATATACTCATCTTTTCCCACTCCCTCGAGCAACACCAGCAACATGTTCGCCTAGTTCTCCAGAGACTGTTAGATAACAGACTTTATGTGAAACCTGAAAAGTGTGAGTTCCACTCCGACTCAGTTAGTTTCTTAGGGTTCATCATTGCTCAGGGCCAGTTACAGCCAGACCCCGCCAAAATTAAGGCAGTGACAGATTGGCCCATCCCTACCAACTGCAAGGAGCTTCAGAGGTTTCTGGGCTTTGCCAACTTCTACAGGAGGTTAATTCGTGACTATAGCAGGGTAGCAGCCCCTCTCACAAGGCTCACCTTCCCTAACTCCCCCTACCGGTGGTCTCCAGAGGCGGCAGCAGCTTTTACATGGCTCAAGACTCTTTTTACCTCTGCTCCTGTCCTTAAACATCCGGACTCATCCCTTCAGTTTGTAGTGGAGGTGGATGCATCCGAGACAGGTGCAGGGGCCGTGCTGTCCCAGAGAGACCCGGAGATGCAAAAGCTGCATCCCTGTGTCTTTTTCTCTCGCCGTTTGTCTCCTGCTGAAAGGAATTACGACGTGGGAAACAGAGAGTTGCTGGCTGTAGTGTGGGCTCTACAGGAGTGGAGGCACTGGTTGGAGGGCACGAAACACCCCTTCATTATCTGGACCGACCACAAGAACCTCGCCTATCTTCGCTCTGCACGACGCCTCAACTCTCGTCAGGCCCGGTGGGCCTTGTTCCTCAGCAGGTTTCACTTCACCCTCTCGTACCGCCCTGGTTCCCGGAACACTAAGCCAGATGCCCTATCTTGTGTTGAGTCCCCCTCTCGTGATGTTCCAGAACCGGATCGGATTCTTTCCCCCGAATGTATCGTTGGTGCAGCTGTTTGGGAAATTGAGCAGACCATCAGAGACGCTCAGAGACTCCAGCCCGACCCTGGTACCGGACCTCCTAATCGCCTCTTCGTCCCGGACTCGGTCCGCTCTCCTGTGCTCCAGTGGGCCCACTCCTCCAAACTCACCTGCCATCCAGGGTTTCAGAGAACCCTCGGCTTTCTCCAGCAAAGCTTCTGGTGGCCTGGCATGACTAAGGACACCCGTGAGTTTGTGGCTGCCTGCTCAGTCTGTGCCCGAGGTAAATCGTCCCATCAACCTCCAGCTGGCTTGTTGCGCCCCCTATCCACCCCTAACTGTCCCTGGTCCCATATAGCCTTGGACTTTGTTACTGGCTTACCTCCTTCAGATGGAAACACAGTCATCCTCACCATAGTCAACCGGTTCTCCAAGAGCGTCCATTATATCCCTCTCCCCAAACTCCCCACTGCCCTGGAAACAGCTCATCTGTTGGTTCTTCACGTCATCAGACTCCATGGTATCCCCTGTGACCTCGTTTCAGACCGAGGACCCCAGTCTGTTTCACGTGTTTGGAAGGAGTTTTGTAAGGAGCTCGGCGCAACAGTCAGTCTGTCCTCGGGTTACAAACCCTCAGAGCAACGGCCAGACTGAGCGGGCCAATCAAAGCCTGGAGGCGGCCCTGCGCTGCGTGGCCGCTCATCATCCTGTCACCTGGAGCTCACATCTCCCCTGGGTCGAGTATGCACACAACTTCCTTACCTGCGCCGCTACTTGTATGTCCCCGTTCATGTGCTGCTTTGGGTACCAGCCCCCCCTGTTTCCAGAGCAGGAAGCCTCTGTGTCCGTCCAGTCTGTGCAGGAGCATCTGAGGCGCGTGAGAGAGGTCTGGAGGACGGCACGAGCAGCGCTCTCTTGACGGCTGAGCGCAATAAACGACTGGCTGACGCTCATCGCAACCCCTGAATATCGTCCTGGTCAGAAAGTCTAGCTTTCCTCCAAGGATTTACCCCTCGAGACTGAATCTCTGAAACTGACTCCTCGCTTCGTGGGACCCTTTGAAGTCACCAAGGTCATCAACCCCTCCGCCGTCCAGCTTAAGCTCCCTGAGGCCATGAAGATCCATCCCACATTTCACGTGTCCCTGCTGAAACCAGTTGCTTCTAGTGATCTGAGCCCTCCAGCCGTCACCCCTCCACCCCCCGGATCATCGACAACCATCCGGCTTTCACCGTGTCTAAGATTCTGGACGTGCGACCACGGGGTCGCGGGTACCAGTTTCTGGTGGACTGGGAGTGGTACGGTCCTGAAGAACGGTCATGGATCTCCAGGAGTCTAATCCTGGACCACAGCCTCCTAGACGACTTCTACAGGGAGCATCCGGATAAACCCGGCAGGATGCCAGGAGGCGTCCACTGAGAGGGGGGTACTGTGGTGTTTTACTTTGTACATTTTGATTTATTGTGGTAACTTCCGGTTTCCGGAGTCACTTCTGCTGGCCGCTAACTTTACTTTGTGTTCCCTGAGGCAATCTCCCCTCCCTCCCGGGTGCTGTGGAGAGATCACACCTGCAGCGAGTTCTCATCAAGAGGGACTACTTAAGATCGGCTGCAGCTCTCCACCAGCGCCTGAGTTTTGACTACCTTCCCTCGTGGTAAACCTTTACTCCAGGCTCACACGTTCTCTCAAGAAAGAGTTTATTGTTAGATCTTTGAGTTATTTCCAGTGCTTGTGTTTTTGTGGACCTGCTCTAACGTGTCTCCTCCTTTTCTTCCAGTGCCTCACTCCCCGCTCACTGCAGCCAGCTCCAGCACTCTCTTCCCCCTTGGACTCTTGGACTCTTATTCCCTGATTACTTACCTGTGCAAATAAATCTGTTAAAACTGCTTCTCCGCCTCCGCATCCTGGGTTCAACATTACAAATCACACAACAGACAACATGTCAAACACAGCAACATCATCCTTACAAAATGTTGCTTAAAATAAATGTACTAATCTGCACTATTCTAAAAGTGTTTAAAAACATAACTCTAAAAATCTGTTTTCTTTCAGTTGTTGTATATTTAAACAACATGTGATGTTCAGGTCATGTCAGATAAAAACACTACCACAAGGTTGTGGGTTGTAAAACCCACTTGTTTTAAGTGTTTTAGTGGTTGCTGAAAAAGTGGTCTGGAAATGTTACACACACATTCATATTCCTCTAAGGTTGGTTTGCAGAGGCTTTGTTTTAGGTCAGTAACAATGACGATGATTGTGCATGAAACAGACTTTACTGAAACTCTTGCTCAAGCCCTACTGCTGTGCTGACAACCACTTACACAACATTATTCTCCCCCTCAAATACACAAATAGAAAAACAACATAGAGACTTAAAACTATGACTTCAGACTAGCGCTATAATGAGGTCACAATCTTAATTTGTACAATTATTTAGTTTTTTTTATCATTAAACACCTAAAAAGCTGATGACACTCCAGTCATCATCTGATCTCTTTTGCTTTGGAGTAATAAGCTTATTTCAGCATGCAAACTGCAAATCTGAGGTTATGAAACATATCTTTTGTATATCAGCAGTGTCACTGTGAGCATGATGTTGGCATTAAACCCAAAGCACAGTTCCCACTGAGAGCAGCCTCACAAAGCTGCTAGCATGGCTGCTGACTGTAGAGCCTTCATTTATTAATTTATTGTTAATCTCTCTCTTTGTGTTTGTTTAATTTTAAACGAAAATTGAAAACAAAGACAGACTAAACTGTATACATTTTTATTTTTGGTGTGTAAATATGAGTAATTCCTGCTTTCTATATTGTTCTCAGTGTTTCCTTGTGTATACGTCTCCTTGGGGTGACTTTGTCAGTGTGTTTTACTCTTCAGAAGAGGATGTCTCTGTGCTGTTCTGTTGCTTGGCTGGACTTGAGGCCAATTGTATCACTGCTACAATAACATCACACAAGATGCTGCCTCAACCTGCAGTTTAAGTTTCCAAATTCTAATTCTATTCATTCAGCTCACGTTGTTCTTGTGCAAAGCAACATTAGCAGGTTTTTCATTATTCAGACTATGCAGATTGGATTTGGCAGCTGAATAAACACGGCCGGGTGAAAAACAAATTAAAATGTGTGATACTGTGCATGCAAAGAGGGTGCATGTGAGCGTAAAAAGAAAACAGAGCCGAATGAGATGCCGAGCGGTGGCCTGATCGTGGTCAGCCTACATCAGTCATCTTCCCACAGGGGTCACAGCACTGCATCATCTGCAGCCAGTGACCCCCACTCCACAAAACACTCGTAATACTCTGAAATCCCTTGTCCTTCAATCAGATCAGAGGGAGTGAACTAATGGCCCCAAGGAAGCACTCCTCTGCCTCAAATGATCCTTCTCTGACTAGACGAGCTGGAGCATATGCTGCTGGCTGAACAGTGTTATTCAAGCACTGAGAAGAACTACGAATATATTTTCAGCTTGGATGGTTCCAGAGAAGCTCCCAGCTCTGACTGTACTTGAGTTTAAGCTGTGTAGGATTGTTAAAAGCAACAGCCCTCTTCTAGATAGAGTGATAGGAATGGCTGAACCTTGTCTACTCCTTAGCCTTGTCTGGGTCTTGCAATGTTCAGCATGGGACCTTTGCATAGGCAGTTGGCCAGATGGATGTCAAATATATCCTGTGTAATGTATAGGTGAAGCAGCCTATGTGTCGTGTCAGGTTTAACATAACAGCTAGCATCAGGGCAGATGCAGATACCAATGCTTTTTTAATTTACTGTTGTATTTTGTTGTATTTTTGTGATTGTTAACTTTCTCACCTAGACCAGAGACCAAAATTAAAATTCACTGTTTAACATTGGTAATTCTAGGCTCTATCACTTAATAGGGGGCAAGTCAACCTTAGAAATCAAAAACAGGGCTTTTTTTTTTTTTTTAAGATTTATTTTTGGGCTTTCTCATGCCTTTATTTAACAGAGGAAGGACAGTGGATAGATTCTGCGCTCCCAAAAAAACTGGGCTTTTTAAATAAAACTCAAAAACAAAGATATCCTTACTTTTATTTTTCAAATCAACCTCAACAAGCACCATATTGTTATGAACAATCTTGTTTAACCCTGTATCCCATTGAAATACATTGATATATAAAAAACAATATATTGTCTGGCCCTACCACATAGTTTACAACCTGCTTACTCTGTTACTTTGGGCCCAGCCCTCACTCCAGGTCTAATTCCAAGTAAGATGCTTGTGTAACACCCAACCTAGTGAGATGCATGTCTTTCTTTACAAAGATTTGCAGCTCAGTCTGTTTCTCTTTTCACCCAGGATGTGAGAAGCAGAGCTGAATAGGGGTGCACAGGTATTTTCATGCCACTTGTGCCAGTGTTGGCACAAATGGCACAGCTTCTAATCCTTGGCCTTTCTAGAGCATTTTCCTCCAGAATCTCCTTGTTGTGCAAAGTGGACTGTGTATTGGCAGTTCATGCTCTCATGTTCTGTGGGTAATCAGGTCTCACTCCACTGTGCACCCCATCTCTAGGTGATGGGTATGCCAGTTGTGCGTCAAACACTTTGTTTAACTTCATCAGAACTCCCTTTTATTGGGAGATCTAATAAGGTAGCGAAAAGCAGATCAGACTCTATTTGTTTGAATCTTTTGCAAATAGACTCCAATAACGTTGTCTTTGTCATTTTTAGCACGATGATCAGTGTCTGCCTCCTTGAGTAAAAAGACCTTTAAGGGCTCTTACCAAGGGGATCACGCAAGCAGTCGATAAATGCGTTGCGCTGACTTCTCATCTCAGCAGTTTAAATAAAGAGAGAATGATGATTAAGTTCTCAACTTATCATTACTGCTGTAGAGTTAGAGTTGCTGAGAGATCATAATCAGAGGCATATGTTGTGAGAGTGTTTTGATCCAAGAGGCTTTGTATCATATAAAACGGACTACTCCACTGGGTCAAGATTAGGGGTAGGAATCACTTGTGGCACCACGATACGACATTATCACGATACTTGAGTTACGATTTGATATTATTGCGATTTTAAACACTTTGTAACACAGTGAGTATCGTGATACGATATATTGCAATATATCAGGATCTATAGCACTTTTTCAGCTATTTAGCTGATTTAGCATTAATCTTGCCCTCATGTTTGTCATATTTCCGCAGTATTTTATTTTTATGTATCACTTCTTGCAAATCCCATGTGTCATGTCCATCTCATTCATGCCCTGCTTTCATTCTAATGTCCTTCCCCTGGTGCTGCCATGTTTGTTGTACTAACTTTCTTCTGCTCTATAACCGTCACCTCTACCGATCTCACTGGACCAACAATTGATTCTATTTTTCCATTATCATGGACTTCAGTTCACATTAGCAATGAAAAAAAAAATCGATACTTGATGGACAGGACGATACGATATATCACTAGACAAAATATTACGATACTATGCTGTATCAATTTTTTCTCCCACCCCTAGTCATGATGTCTTGCTGATGTCTTTTTGACTTCATTCCTGACTGCACCTGTACAGCCTGCAGGCGCAAGAGGTAACAGGAGAATGTGTCCCACTATTTTTTTGGAGAATTGCAACCACATCCAATTTGCTGCATGCTGCAAATGCCATCATTGACAGCCAGCTGGAGAGTGTGGGGCTTATGTCACAGTATTTGCAGATAGGCTGATAACAGGAAAACCATTGGCTGATGCCACTGATAGACTGTGCATCGTTAATAACAGCTAAAATGCAGAAAATCTGTCACTTGTAGGTGTGTTTACGGTCACCTGAAGACAAAATGAATTTCTTTTAGTTAGCTTTGTTTTCTTTTCTGATGTTTACCCTCTAAAGTGGGCTGCTACTTATAAATTCCCCTTTTTGTTGGCTCATTGCAAACTTGTCCATGTGCTGTTTGTTGCTAAAAACTTAGAGCACATTGAGTTAAGAGCTATTTACTGCAGCTGCCAAAAACCAAGACAAAGGCCTTTTTATGCAGAAACTCTATAATAACGCTGAATCAAATCCCTACTGTTACACCACTTTAGTTTTGTTTTGTACACAGAACAAAAGAATGGATGCGTGTAAGTGCTCCAGTGTATTCTTCTGCAATATGCCAGAAAAAAGGGTCAACTCAGAGCACCATTGACATTAAGAGCTGTCATTTGATCCATTACTGATAGTATAACTATACAGTGTTCTCTACATGTACCACTTTCAAATTTAGATTGCGAGTTTTTGCACAAATGTTAAAAGAGGAGAACATACAGCAAATTAACTTTCATAGTGAAGTGAACCAGTTACAAACACACACATGCTTAGTAATACTAAAACAGCACCGACCCCAGAGGTCTCTAATAAAAAATGACATTTAGGAACCAAAGCATAAAATACAAATTGGACTCTGCTGCCAGCAGCAAAAGCTATCTGCTAAGGTTATGGTAGACTGAAGCAAAGCTAGAATTAATCCTGTTTCCCTCTCCTGTCACAATGCAGGAAAACGGACAAATCTCCAGAATGCACACTCTGAACGAATAAACACATATGAGAGTTTCTACAGTCCATAGGCAGACCTTTTTTTTAAAATAAAACACCTAACTTAGTCTGTTTCTCTTAGCTGCTTTCAAAGCATTGGCTTATGGAAAATATCTGGTCCTGAGCAACTCATACTGAAGCACTTTAATTTCATCAAAGAGCCTTTTTCAAAATTTGGTACAAAATGCTCAGTGGATTCATAGTTCAATTTATTTAGTTGTTTTAATTTTTTTTGATTAGGTTTAGGTTAACCTTGTTACAAAGGTACTTGAAAATCATTTTTTTAACACTGCTGGTCGAAACAAAACAACAAGTTTATAAAGCAACACTAATGAACATACTGGTGTTACCTGTAAGCTCTGAAAGTGTGCTGTGCTCCACCAGGTGCTTCCTGTAAAGGGTCTTCAGGACTTTGGCACTGCCGAACCTCTTGAAGCGTGATTTCACATTAGTGTAGAACCACTCCAGATTCTGTGTCTTCAGTAACCTAGAGAAAAAAACACAGATGGGTTTTAAACTTTTAATCACATGAACATTATTCTGGTCTATTGGTAAAAGAGATGCACTACTTGCATTTTCTTTCGCCAATTTCTAATTTTTTTTCAAGGTCTGACCTGCTGATTCATATTCGCAGTCTTTTTAAACAGAAGTGTAAGTGCCTATGTCCACAGACACCCCCTTTTGCACTGGCAGTGTCCACCAGTGTTAATGTAAGCTATGTAAAATTTAGTCTTAGTTAAGCCTTTATACTAAAACCATGTTGTTTCAAACCTATAGTATTACTAATATCTGGTCTAGATTTAGTTGACTCAGACTAAACTTACTTTTTATCCATTTTTTTGTTTGTTTGTTTTTGTTTTTGTAGCAGATTATTCTTTGGGCTTTTTCCGCTTTTATTTAGATAGGAAAGCTGAGGTCAGACGGAAATATGCGGAGAAAGAAAGGGGAAGATATGTACCAAACATACTCTGCAAGCAGTGAGTTAGAATTAGACTGTTAGCATTTTATAACCAAAGATCTTTATTTTAGCAAATCTTAGTTTGGTCCTCTATGTGAAATAAAAGGTCGTTGACAAACAATTTTAGTCATAGTTTTAGCTGGCAAAATTTACACATGTGCCCACGACCATCATTCCAGAGCACTTCTCACCAGAGGTCATTGTTCCAGGGTTTCAAATGTTGACCTCTGCTTTCTTCGGTAGTATGAGGTAGTATTTTTTTTTTAATGGTTCTCAGCACTTATACCTAAATATTTGCTCTTCAAAAAACAAGCCACATCAGTTTTTTTCTCCACCACTGTTTCTGACAAAATTTAAATTAGAAGACCCATCCCATCTTAATTTTGAACAGTTGGAGAGGAAGAAATGAAACTGACAAGCACACCATGTTCTAAAAACCTTTTTCATACTGAGAGCTGTAAATGCAGCAACACATGGGATAACAAAGCAGCTTTGTTATCCCAAGAAAAGGAAATAAAACAGTTGAAATACTGAATATAATTTCAAATCTATTCTCTCTGTAAAACAGAGTTAACTAGAAAAGCACTCAGAGAGCGCAGACCTCCGCCATTAGCCCTATCTCCCAGTAGTGAAGAATCCTTTCAAAAAATCCTGGATCCGTCCCCATGTGCCCCCCACCACAGCATTCACCGATTACTCCCTCCCTGGTGGGGTGGAAACATGGTGAGGCAAAGCATTGGCCTCGCTGTGGGTGGACTATCACAGCGGAAGCGTTGCCTGCATGTGCCAACAGATGCACTGACAGTCTCACCCATGGTCTCACTGGACGACTGAAAGTCATGGCCGAGGGTGAATATTCCTCTATTCCTCCCAGCATTCTGAGTATTCTCGCTACAATTCGCTGTCTTTCTCACTGTTATGCTCTGACTCGTCTCTTTGACCGGGTGTGTGTCTTTCAAACTCTTTAAACTCCAAAACTTTGAATAGAAACACACCCAAAATGCTGCTGGGATTGAGTTACTCATGTCCACCATGTCCTGGTGTAAAGTGGTAACAGCGCAGACCTCCACCATAAAGAATCCTTTAAAAAAAATTCCTGGATCCAGACGGTGATCCAGATCACTCCCAAAATCTAATCAGTTCTCCCTTATGCCATTTCTGACATCTCCTGAAAATTTTATCAAAATCCATCCATAACTTTTTGAGATATGTTGCTAACAAACAAACTAACTAACAAACTAACTAACAAACCCTGCCGATCACATAACCTTCTTGGCGGAGGTAAAAATGTCAAGAAGGTCTTCTATTAATGGCTTTAGTATTTCATAGACTTTTGCCCTTTTTCCAGGTACAAATCAACCCAGTGGAAACAGCTCCATGACCCACTGTAGGCCCCCAACCCACTAGTTGACCCACTAGTGCTCTGCTCACTTCCCTTCAGTCTATTATGTTGTTATTATTAGAATATAAAATTAATACTACATCATTTGTTGCAGTTAAAGTGAATGTATAACATAAAACAAACTAAAATGGAAGTAATGTTATACTAACCCCAACATGGATTTCTTTAAATGAGATATACCTAGCTAGATTTGGAGCATTAATATGGTATTATAGCTGTTAGCACTAATAATATTTGTATTTTGTTTAACATGATATGTTTTGTTTTAAAGGAAAAAAATGTAGACAAAAAGTGTAATGCTCACGGGTGTCTATAGTGCACATTCACAAACTGTACTCAGTCCAGGTTTGATCATATTCTTGGTGGCATGTTTAATGGACTGAAACTCAGCTGAACTGTTCTGTGCACAGTTTGACTCACAAATGAACACATGCAGCTGCAGGCAGCTGTACAGCTTCACCTCAACTCTGCAAGTAACCAACAACGTCAGCAGGAGCTTCTGTGTAAAGCATGTTGACAGGAGACTTGGCGGGCCGGAGGAGCTTCTTGTACAAGTGTGTGTTTGTGACAGTTTGTACGTTTGAATCATGTTTCCCTCTGAATGTTTATGTGTAAATTCAACCTGCTTACTCTGTTACCTTCTTTAACTATAAAGATAAAGAGAGGCATTGGAGTGTGTAAAAACTAATGTTTACAGGACAACAAGAGACTTTGTAGACCCTCTAGTGCAGCTAGACAGACGTACTACATATGTTTACAGCATACTGCAGGTAAGGAAGCTGTGCCATTTTCTAACTGAACTCTTAAAAAAGGGGGGGAAATGAAATATCAACACAAACAAGTGTACAACCATGGCCTAGGTCAAACAACTTTGTTCCAGTTTCAGTAACAATTTGCTCTGCAGTTCTTTGAGGCATTGAAGGTTGTACACAATCTCACATAATGTATATTTAAAGTTTATGAGAGTTTTTAACATTACTTCTCTACATCTCCAACATTACAGCTCTACTAGTAGAGCCTCATCTTTCCATGTAAATCTCTCAAATTAAATTGATTGAACCATGATTTAAAGGAATGCTTTGCGATGACAGCTGCAGGAGCCAGCAGAGATATTCATGTCGGCGTGTTAAATGAGTTACCATCTGTTCACAGTGTGCTTGATTTGCAGAGTGAGAGCAGAGCGTTTGTGTGTATGTGTGCTGACAGGAGGTGACACAGAAAGGCTCCTGGTGTGACCCATCTATGGGTGATTCCTACAGTCTGTGGCGTTTCACCTCACGCAGAGTGAACATCAGACATCATGACAGTGAGGGCTAACAACATGATCTCCTGTCAAATTGAAAAAATGAAAAGGCCATACATTTAATTAAAAAATACACATTTGTCCTTGATAGCAGCTCATATAAAAATGATAACATGCATATTTTCTAAGACGCTTTAACAAATTCCACAAAAGTGAACCCATGACAAAAGATTGTAAAATGCTTAGTAAAGCATTTTTTAGGTTAGTAGTCAGCACTGATATTGGAGGGTCCTGTGTTAAAGCTTTTCTGTGCAGGCTTGGCATTTTTTTACCGTATCTGGGTGAATTTACCACTCTTTGACAAGGGAAACTCTGTATAGCTCAAATTTCCAGTGTCTGAAATCATGGTTTCATAGAATCACTGTACAAATAATTATGATGTTATTAATGATCTAGAATTACATGATTATTACCTTTTGCCTTTTTAACCAGAACCAGAGAGAGATTCAAATCAGACAGAGGTTTTATAGAAAATGTAATACATCTGTGATGTAAAGTATTAATAAATCTAAAAATTAAAAAAATGAAGAATGGCCAGCAAATATACTGGGGTGGCTTAAATATACCTGGGTGGCCCATCCCAGTGTTTGGGAAACATTAAAAGGGATTTATTTGATTATAAAAAAAAAAATAAGAAGAATAAGAAAATAAGAAAAAAAAAGAAAACAAAAGTTAGCTTAATAATAGATCAGCAATGGGTCAAACTACAAAGCTGAAATATAAAGTTATTTTCTTTTCAAGCCTGGAGTTTGTGGTGATGATATTCATTTTTTGTGTAGTTTTCTTTTGATTGGTCATTTTATTTAAAAGAGACTGTATGTAACATCATAATTGACAACATTGTTGACAAATAAGGTCTACTGCATCGTCCTCAAGAAGATTAAGAGAGCAGAGGAAGAAGAGGAAAAGCAAATATAATGACAACTACAATTAAAGCCATAAATCTTTCAATAATTGTGTCTGAGTCAAACAGATACAAGAATTTGTTCTGCTGCAGCCTGTTCTAAATCACAGATTCTCTGATGTTTTATGTAAATTCAATGTTTGTTGCAGTTAAAGAAAGAGGCGATGCTCAATTCAGTGGTTTGATCAGCCAGCTCCATCCTGCACATGTCTTTGCTCCAAATAATGTAAGGAGCTTAAAAAGTTCAGTAACCAAGTAACCAAATTCATTGTGTAATGGCTGAGTAGCATTATGCTGACACCTAAACACCTTTTCCATATTTAAGTGGGAAGGTTCCAACTTGTGTACATGGAAAACCAACATTCTTGCATTAACATCCACATTATCTTAAACTACTATGCTTTTTACGTCCCTTTACACAAACATACTTAGTGCAACTCCAGGTAACCCTACCAGGGAAGTCTGTTTAATGGTTCATGCCAGCATTTCAGCAATTATCAGCTTATAGGATATTAAAAGCCAATCTCTGTGACCGCAGACTTTTAACCAGACTTTTAAGCAAGGTCATTCAGGACAAACTCAATCAACATGTCAACTCAGGCAGAGTCTTTTTATATTGTATTACCTTTAAAATACATCGCTAAGAAAAGCAATTATCTTAAGTGCTACAGGGCTCTCAAGGAAAACAACAACAAAAAGATGATGTCAAAGGTAGCACTAAATCATGGCAGTGCTTCTTTCTACTCCCCCCTCCAATAAAGACAAATGGACACATACAAGTTTCTTGTTCCAATAAATAAAGCAATACTGCAGTTATCATTTATATCATTACACTATCAATACCAGCCGATGCTTAGTCAGAGCATTAGCTGTTAGTGTCAGACGCCCAGGTGTGAGAGTTTAACTGGTGATAACCCAGGCAGATGTTCCAAAGGTAGTTGCGTCTGAGGACTTTTGTTTAACTGCCATAAAGGAATTGATGATAAAATGGTAATACCATATCCTGAGGTATTTCAAAATAGGCAAAGTATTGCTTTTATCACTCTAATGAAAACGGTTCTGAGTAATGAGTTCATTTTACATTAAATGCCTGAAGAACGGGGTGTTTTTCTAGCAGCAGCACCACAGCCTATGTGCGGAGATGCTAAAACAGAACTTTTTTAAAATCATGCCAGGCTATTAGTAGAACAAACGAACCTCTGAAAAAAGGACCCACTCATTAGCTCAAGCACCATGGCACAGCACCACGCAATGGTTCCGCGCAAACTGCCCAACTGTTAAATGTGTACCACTGACTGCAATGAGGTCTTTGTTTATACTTTCCTTAACCTTCCTTATGTGATATGTAAATGAATTTAATCGATAGATGGTTTGATTTGGTCACTAAAGTAGTCCACAACTTTTAATAACCTTCCTGCACAGTGACATCATAGCCGGGAGAGCTCACAATACAAAAGAATTATTATTTAAAACCCATCTTTATCTGTTAAATGCACAAGGAACATTACTTAACAATCCTTTATCCTGTCCAGTTTTGCATTAATATTTCTCATATTACCTCACAGTAGGGAGGAAAAGAGAGCATATTAGACACAGAAAGAGGACTAAAGAGACAAAACTTGATCTGATCCTCTCTCCTGGAACAACTCAGCTTATCTGTGAAGTGTGAAATAATGCTGCAACTATAAATCACTTTATGTGCCCCTTAAATACGCCCTCATTGCATTATTGTAAGACTCAAAGCATACTGTTAAAGGACTGAATGAAACATCTGTAGAGCAGTTAACTCTGCTTGCGGTGCTTGCACGCTGGCAAGTTCTTGGTCTGATCTGCTTTTCGAATAATGTGTTTTTAAACACCTGGGTTTAATACATAAAAATTTTGGGGGAGGGTTTAATTGTTTTTAAAAATGGGTATGCTGTCCAGTCCTGCTTCAATTTTATGCTAACCAAACATTTGGGCTACTCACTTCCTTGCTGTAAGAACTGACTAGTGCCTGAAGAGAAACTAGCTTTGCAAGAAAGCGTTTTTGAAGTGTAAGGGCAAAACATTTGGAAAAGAGGCAAACATTTAGACATGAAATGATTTGTTGATGTTTTTGGTCTAGTCATTTTTTACATTAGTATTTTTAAAACTTATAAATTGATTGTGTTTTTTTATGCTTTGAGTGTTTGAATAGCATTTTGATTGAAGGTTTTTCTCTTCTCACAAATGTTGCTGTTCTTGTTTTGATTTTTTGTTTCCGCCCAACTTCATTAATATCAGCATCTATTTTAAACTTAGTTTAAGTCATCATCTTTAAACTAAAATTACTTTTAGTTTTAGGCACATTTTTGCCATTTTAGTTTTAGTCTAGTTTTAGTGAACACAAACCTCAAGAACATTTATATTAGATACTAATACACATTTAAAACATTTGTATTAATGTACAATACATACTTTAATTGATCTAAAAATACTGACAAAAATACTGACATACGTTCTATGCACAGTGGAGAAGAACTAGGGCTGGGCATTTAATTGTAAATTAGATTAAATGAAGCTTTGCGTAAGTTCAGTCAGGAAGACCATATTCTCCATGCGGGTTTAGTAGTTCATGCCTGACCGATTTCATGCATTCCTTCCCTGTGCTCTCTGTCACATTATAATCAGCTGTTCACATCACCTGGTCACACCTGTCCAATAGCACTGCTCTACTCCTCCATTGTTAGCCTATCAAATCATTGCTGCCCCTTTTAAACGTGGCTTTCTCTTCCATCAGTTCATTCATGGTGTGGTTCCGAGCGACCCTCCACCTCCCCATCACTGCCAAGTCTACAAGTCCATCAGTGTTCATATGGACTAAGATGACTTCTTCAGCCATCACCACCACCACCAGTGTCTGGACTCCACGGGGGATGGATCTTTCGGTCACTTAGGGCAGACACCCTTCGATCATGGTATGTCCTTATGGAGTTCAAGCGCCAAAGACATTCTGACAATAATTCATTATCACATCTATGTTAATAAATATTATTCATTATCTCACATGTAAAATAAAATGCTATCTTTAAATAAGTCACTGTTCTCTCCTGATTGAAATAGAAATATGACCTGTTGCAATTTTTAAAACGCAGACAGTGCAATATTCCGTTAACCTGGAATGGGTCAAAATGACACTTTGATACAATGTTTTTGCAGCAGAGATTTTCTGCTCTATGCATTATGCATACATTCAAGTGTCTTTTTATAAGGATAGTTTACAAAAACCCTATTTTTTCTATTTATGGATATGATTAACAATGAAGAATAACATGAAAAAACTATCATTCCTTTTAGTATAGCAATTGATATCAAATTTGCTTTATGAGCCAAATTAAATTTACATTTTTTGTAAGTCTTTTATACCTAGTTTAATTTTTCTAATATTGTGCTGGTTATAATTTATAATGATTTATTGCTTATGTTTGCTGAACAATGCATAAGATGAGGAACCTAAAAATAACCGCATATTAAATCGCAATTGCAATTGCAATCTATTTTCAAAAATCGTTCAGCCCTGAGAAATATAGTGGATTTTAAATTTTAAATGGTCCAGCACTAACACTTTATTCTTGTTTTTAGTCTCCTTGAAGAAAACTACACTGAATTTTCATCACAGTTTTTACCACCAAAGATCTAGCTTTATTAGCTAGTATTAGTCTGGTCTTTCTCATGGGTAAAAAAGGAGGTGAGCCAATCTTATAGTCATAGTTGGTCAATGAAAATAACACTGTCACTCAGCTCACTGGAAGTATTTTTGGTTGAAGCCACTATATGGAGTCACAAAGTAAGTTTAAAGATACAAAACTAGGGAAAAAAAGGTGACTGCGCAGATGCCTGCTGAAAACAATGCAAACAGCAGGGACACATTATCATTGTGAATCTGATGGATTTGATAATACTTGTTTTTTGGAAGCACAAATCAAAGAGGCTGTTTCAACTTAAGAATAATGATAAACAGAGAAGAATATATTCTCTAATGTATTTTCGATCCCAGCACCAAAAAAAGTTAGTCTTTCTCTCCGTCATGTCGTGGTTAGATCAGAAAAAACATTCCAGCTGATAGCAGGTTCATTCATACCGTCGCTGTTATAGACACTAAATCTGTCTCTCCAGAGGTGGAGTAAGACTCTAATAATCTTTATGTCACTCTCTCATCCTTAACTTAGCCACATGCGCACCCACTGCACTACCACAAGTACCGCCAACCTTACCTGCTCTTCTCACAGGAGGTGCAGAGCCAGGCTTTCTCCCGCTTGCAGTAGACCCGGCAGGCCTTGCATATGTTGTACTTGCAGTCGTTGCACTTGCGCTTGGGGTTGAGCAGGAAGGTGAAGGGCGAGCAGCAGCGGATGCAGCAGCGTTGGTTGAAGAAACCCTGCCGTGACAGCAGGAGGCAGCGACTGCCCTCCTCATCCAGCTCCTGCTTCAGTTCACTGCGGGGAGGAGGAAGAGGAGGAGGAGGGGGAGGGAGACAGGATGGTTAGAGGGATAGTGGAATCAGGGATGTGCGTGTGAGGGAAAACAATATGAAATCAGACGGGAAAATCTATATTTGTTTCAGGGTTAATACGTTTCAGTGAGCTTGAGAGAGTGGATATATCAGTCATTGTTTCTAAGACAAATCGGATGAAAATTATGATGAGAAAATGAAATGCATATAAACACAAGCATGACACACTGATCCTCAATCCCCTTTGATGAAAATGGAGCAGAAATTAAAGTGCTTTCAAAAAGTGGGTCAATCCATCCTCCCCTAAATATCTTTAAAAAGTAAATGATGATTGAAAAAGCTGAAATTATCTGTATATTTTAAGCTGAGGATTTATCATGTCATATTCTTTTAAAAGCTGATTCCTGTACTCATGTAAAGGTTAAAGAATCATCCTGTAATGTTTTATTAATCAGCACATTTTCCTCAACAGCAGCTTTATTGATTCTGGCCCAAGACAGGTTAAAAACATTTATCACTGCTAGGAAAAAGAATTTTTAATAGATGTCACATACAACATTTTTTTACAACTTAAGCCAACATAACCCTTGCCTAGCTATCCAAAAACATTGCCCCAGCAGAAACAGCTACAGACAGGCTCAACATTACTTTCTTTTAGCTCCATTTTTGGTCTCCTCCCCTAAACAGTACGCCTAAACAGCTTTTGAATTGTTTCTCTCTGTTTACTAGCATACTGCTCATTTTGTCTGTCAGCGGTTTGGTGCCTAGCAGACAGCGTAAAGTGGATTTTGAAAGCTTTTTATAACCCTGAAAGACAGCAGACAGATGTAAAAAACAACCAGCCTGTGGACAAATTGAAGCATTTAGAGGCTTAAAAGTCTGATATTTCCTTATCTTCTTAATGGATGGGCAATCCAGCCTTCAAAGTAGCTCACAGCTCAAATATGTCTATATGCATAGCTCGCCCTCTCAGGGGCAGAAAGAAAAAAGGATTTTTTTAAAATCATTTAAACCCACACAGTGCTGTTTCCTCCCCCAAAGTGTGCAGTTGTTGACAAACAGATTTAAGTGACTCTGGTAAAGACTTTGTGAGAATTCAAAGATCCTCGTCGAAGTGACGAGGTACAGTAATAGCTACAGCTTTGGTGCATATATGACTCTGCTAATGTCTACAGTGAACTCTTTGCATGTGGAGTATGTGTTTCTTCAACTGTTTAGGGTACTTTATTATTTGCTAGCTGGAATAAGGGATGAATTCTGAAATCCAGTATCTTGTTGGTATTGTTGCCCTTTTCTTGAGCTTCTTATATGAAAAGCTAACATCCATTTTCTTCTTTTTGCCTTGCTGGCATCATTTTAAGATATTTCTCTCAATCCTTTGTGGTAATGAGGCAGCTGTAATTCACTCACAGACTTTAACACACTCTTTCTTCTTTCAGAGTTATGGATTCAGGCCTCGTTTAGGCACCAGCACCATTTAAAAAGTACTGATTTAGCACCTGTATCGGAAGAAACTAAAACAGCACCCAACCCAAGCCAAGAGTACCTGGATGCAGCCGAGGACCTCAACTTCACACTGGAAGTCGGACTATCGCCGACTATCTCATCTTCTAATACTGGAAGTCACTTGAACTGAACGTCTTCTTTATTTTCTTTGTGCGTCGCCGCCATATTAATAGAGACAGGTCAACCACACAAGGAAATACAAGTAGCCAAAAATACACAAGTTTTTGGATTAACGAGCACAACGATAACATGAAATTAGTTTTAATAAATCAATTTATCACGTATTATTCATGTATCACTAACCAGAGACATTATATGCAACGAGATATTCGCTGGCTGGCCAGACGTCGACATCGCCACCATGTTGCCAGAGGAAGGTCTGGTAGGTAATTCAATACAAGTAGACAAAGAATGTGCACGTTTTTGGAATAAAAAGCTCAAACCACGAGATTAAATTGATTTTAATGAATTGTTTATAATCCATGATCCATATTAAAATAAGAACTGATAGTGAAATATAACAGCAGAAATCACTTTCTTGTATTTTTTCAGTTAAATGAGAAGACTCCATGATTAATAAATAAAATAGTTTTATACACAATACACTTTCATATATGTAAAGATTTTTTTTTTTTAATATATATCTAAATTATTTTATATAATATATATATATATATATATATATATATATAAAATACATACGTAAATGATTAATACAAAACATATATTTCTTGATTTATATATATGCATTTCATTAATAGCTATATAAAATGATATGATCATGGGGTACAAATGATTCATTAAAATTAATTTAATCTGATCGTTTGAGCCTTTTATTCAGAAATGTTGCACATTCCTTGTCTACTTATATTGAATATGGTTGAAGATCTCCCTCTGTCAACATGGCGGCGACCTCCAGCCAGCCAACCTCCCATTGCATATTATGTCTGTGCTCAGTGATATGTGAATCTGGATCATAAATCAATTCATTTAAATTACTGTAATGTACCTGCTGTACTTTTTAGTCTGAAAACCCACGTATTTTTCATTTACTTGTATTTCCTTATGTGACAGACCTGCCTCTTAATATGGTGGCAATGCACAAAGAAAACTTTTTTCTTTATACATGCAGACATTATTTACATGATTCACCTGTTTAATTACAATTTAATACACTATATACATATACACATCTATACATATAGAACATTCAAATACGAAGAAAAAAAGGAAGAAGACATTCCATTTGAGTGACTTCCAATATTAGCCTGATGTCTTTGATTACACTGATATGACATCCTGAAATCAATGAGTGATTTAACATGGGAGAGAAAAACTTCAACCTACTGAGACTTAGTACTTGTTTTCCAGGCTTGGCAAATATCATATGAATGAAAAAAAAATCATTATGAAAGATCTGTGAATGAGGTTTTCTAGTAAAAATGTTCATTCCTATTCAAAAGCGGCAATGAAAATAGAGTCACATAATTGTTGTAAACTCAGTGGTCCATGATTCCTTCAGTTAACAGGAGGCAGAGAGAGGGCATCTGAGGTGTTTATTAGTGTAAATTGATTTCTCTGTCTCTCTGTCTTTTGATCAGTGCATGCTTTACATCTAATTATTCAGAGACAGCTGCAGAGCAGAGGCATCATGAGCACATGAATAGTCACATTCATTGCATTTAAAACAGATGCAGAGATGGCGGGAGGCTGAAGAGGGAGAAATGCAAACTGGTGTGAGAAGTGCTGGAGGAAAAGTGTCACATCAGATTCACTATATTCACATAAAGACTGCAGGAGCATCAGACACAACTTCATTTATAGGTAATAACTGCTGACATGGATAGAGTCTGACAACATGAGAGGCAGGAAAAAGGAGGGGGTTTACGTTGATTTAAATTTCTGATCCCAATGCCCTTTAAAATAACTTCATTCAAATTCTGGATACATCTCATTGAGAGTTCTAAAAAAGCAGGTCACATATTTTACCCTTTTACGACAAGTGTATATTGATCTCAGAGGTCCCCAAAACATACCTGTGAAGTTTACTGCTGAAAAAACAATCCAGTATAGGATTTATGCGTGTCTAAAAACCCTTCTGTATCAGCCCTTCTCAGAACGAGCCATTTCTGTGTCTGTGGCTTTAAAGGTAATTAGCTGTCTGACGCCGCCCCTGACCACACCCCTCTCGGGAAATGGATGCAGCACTCGTGATATTGCAGACTTTTTTTTCCAAAGTTTAGACTGGGTTTTGAACCATCAATCCCCCAGACCGTAATCAGCAGGGTAACCCACTGAGCTATCCAGCATCTTAGCTGGTAGCTGAGAGGATCAGTAGAGGAGGTCTGAACTTTCCTCCAAGTGGGGGAGGGCCAACCAAACCTGGGGGCGGGTGCTTAGGCCCCTGGTGAAGTCACTAGTTGTAAAATCTGAGAACTGCTTTTTTCAGCACACATTTTCTGAAAGGTGGATAAAGAGAGGGGGAGAGGGAATGGACTTTTCTGGTACTTGAGTGGATTGTGAACAGGCCAGGGACACATAAGTATTTGTGTTGGAAAAGCCTGGAAAAAGTGATTTTTGCATAATATGTCCCTTTTAATGTATTTATTAAAGGGTGACAATATAACTACAAAATATTAAATTTAAATTTATCTCTTTAAAGTCTATGTCTTTACTTGCAGGTGCCGCTGACAGCACGTTGTCCAGCGGATCAATCAAAGCATTTGAAAATGCACCACTCAAACAAGAATGTCACTGTAACGAGGAGGAACAACAAAAAGTCTAACCAGCTGGTTATGAATTTCCCATGATTTAAGATCTTTTTATTATAACAATGGTGCTCTGGTTTTGTGAATCAAATTAATTCTACCTTCAACTGTCAGCCTCAGAGGAGGGGGAGAGAGGACTCCATCATGTCTGAAACTGCACCATAGGTAAAGTTATCCTCAGATTTCACATGGCTCTAACCTCTTTACCCGCCAAGACGGGCTGTGAAAAGTTCTCCCAAACTTTCTAGTAGGTCCCATTGGTTAAAAATGTAACCCAGTGCTGAAGTCCATGTTGAAATCGGCAGGATAGATGCTAATTAGCATACTTAAGCTAACTGACGGTTGTATGATGATGTGTTCAAGTTGGCTGGGAAATTTTAGTGTTTAAAGAATGGCCTTAAATATGCCAATATATATCAATTATAATGACCTAGTAATTTAAAAAAACATTTATTTATTAATATTTTCATTCATTGAAGACTTTTCGGAGGAAGGTTGCAGCATTGTTGATTATTTAGATGTAATTTATTCAGCCTATTTATTTTAATATCATTTAATTTTTTTATGTAATTAAAAAAAAGAATGTATTCGCTTTAATTACCATACCAAAAACGTACCAAACCGTGACTTCAAAACCGAGGTACGTACCAAACTGAAATCTTTCCGTACTGTTACACCCTTACTACATAAGGACGTGAGAACTCCTACTTGAAGCCACTGCTCTGTTACTGTATCACATTCATGTTTTTTTTTTTTTTTTTTTGACTACTTTTGGGACTTTTTGCCTTTATTGGGATAGGACTCAGCTGTCCTGAGACACAATAAACATGGGGAGAGAGGGGGTGCAGACATGCACTAAACAGCGCTGAGATCAGAAACTGAACCGCAACCAGAGCGTCGAGGACAACAGTCCCTGTTGACTGGTTCCTGCTCTACTGACTGAGCTAATAATCCACCATCACAGTCATGTTTTGTGCTGCTTACTTGTGATTGACCATGATTATTCTCTATGATTGGTTGCACCTTCTGAGCTCCCTCCAATCGTCTCAGGTGTTGTCCATTCATTCAGGCGTTGGGGGGGAAAGAAGTAGGAAATAACTCCCATGATTCCCCACCACCCTCATGTCATCTTTTATTATTGCTTTACTGATAGCCCCTTGGTTTTGGGGTTTACAAACTCAGTTAAATATGTGCAAAAACTCTTCACAGGGTTTTTAAATCAATTTATCCCAAATACCAAGTTGACATCTCTCACCATATCCTTACTACATGCAAGCTTTAGACTTCATGCATGTTCGCTGTCCAGACTGCATCCATGAAATATTCAGTTTTCTGTCCTGTGAATTTTCACTTTCTCCTTGTTGAAAGATATGACATTTAGCACTTTTAGTTTGAATGCCAAAAAACTGGAGTAGGTGCTTTGTGTTGACAGTCCTTTGATGGCTGTGAGCCTTCTAGTTTTGCCTCTGTGTTGACATAAGTAAGCATAACTTCTCAAACAGATTCAGATACTATTAATGCACCACTATCTCTACTTTTTATAACCATGCTGTGTGAGAAAAGTGAAAGAAAATCCAGAAAATGTTCCTGTCAGACACACCTAATGTCTTATCATCACCCTCTTCCCTTACTCCTTGCCAAATTCAACACAAGCAACAGAGAAAAAGATAGATACTGGGTGATGGCAGAAAAGTGTTGCACTACATTAACTGCTCCGCTGTTTCTTAAAAAAAAAAAATTTAAAAATCATTGTAGTCAAGAAAATTTTGTCACTGACGTTCATTGGTGTGATGTGCAGTTAGGACATGATGTCAAAATGTTTTGTTTCCTCACAAAAGATCTAAAATTTCTAAAAATTTCAGTTGAAAAAGAAAGTCACAGATTTACATCTGAGAATTTTAAGCATGTAATTCTTATGACTGATCACTTTCACAATTCTGACTTTGACTTTCAGAACTTAGACACATTTCACAGTTTTTCTCTGCAAAATACCACTGAGAATATTTTTTTATTTTAAGTATTGCAATCATATAAACAATCAGAGAATAATTCATGTACTTTTTAAGCTCTAAAAACTATATGAATGTCACGACAAGTCCTTTAGAGTGCCACACTTCACATGTCACATAAGATCTGACAGCAGTAACCCTGAGGCAACAATTTCATTGCTCCAAAGCTTTTAAAATTCAACTGTGTCCTAAAATCTTTGTCTCAGTGAGAGACAGATGCCCTCTTGCCATAGCAGTTCACTCTGTTACTGAAAACAGAGAAGAGCAACGTGCATAAAGCATACATAAACACAACATTTCCTTTTAAAATCACATCTCTGACTCAAGCAAGACAGACTGCTGCTTAGAAATTCACAGTGAAACAACAATCAATCTCTTTCTCCCTAAATCCTCTGAATATGTACAAAACATGAAACACTATCTGCAGCCCCGTCCGCACACAGCTTCATCTGAAGGAGCTTTGTAGCTGGCGGCACAAAAACAAAAATAAAGAGGCAAGAGCTGTGTCAGCTGCAATAATCCTCAGAAAAAGTCTGTTTCTCAGAGATAAGCTGATGTGATGTCTGTGGATGTGTCTGTGTGAACGTTATTCTTCATGTGTTCAAAGATTTTAAATGGGTACATGGGTACTGTCTTGGTTTAGTAGACCCTTGCTGTATTGTTGACCAAACAGAATGTATCTTAGTAAGGAAATACAACTATTGGGTTATGTCAATCTTGTACTGCCTTCTGAAATCAGAAAAGAAATGCATGCCTGAAATTCTTAAACTATCAGATATACAAGCAGACAATCAGCTGCTATGGCTGTTTCTGAAAAACACTTTGCTCTACTGAGGAAATTAATAAATAAAAACAATTTGTCTATTGTGCTTTTCCAGCATCCACACATTAACACATACAGTCTGACTGTGGCCTATAATAAACCTAAAGATTTTTTTCAAGTAATGCTAAACGTCAGATGCTTAAATATAATTTAATATAAAAATAAACAAATAAACTTCTGGTGTGTCTGTCTGTGTAAGAGCATGTGTAAGTGTCTGGGTGTTTGTTTGCATGAGACAGAAACACCAGCTACAAATCCCCAAATCATCAGATGCCTTGGCAGTAAAATGGCCACTGTGGCTTTTCCCAGAAATCGCATAAATGAGCTTCAAGAATTAGCAAACAAACACAGCCAGATTATGCATCATCAGCAACATAAATATTAACAAATTCACACACAAAACATGACCAGTGTGCTGCTGGTTTCATTGAATGTTTTCAATTTTAACTGAATGAATTCTATATCTCATGTCAGGTACACTTAGCCTGAAATACTGCATCACATGCTGTAGTATTAAAACATTAACTGTGATACAATTGTAATTAGTGCTTTATTTTTTCAATTGCATGCTTTATTGTCTATTTCAGCACACTGTGGTTACATCACTGCAGTGTCTCCCTGCAGCCACATACACCACTGTGCCTTAAGCTGAGGCCAGGGTACATGATTTTTTGGTCAACTTAACTGAGGTGCGTGATCTACTGTACGACTGCAGCCAATATGATGATATTGGAAGGAAGAAGAGTTGGGCTAGTCTACAACTGAAAAGAAGAAATATTGAACAAACATACTGTATTTACTAGAATATAGTGTATTGTTTTGTCCATTCAAATGTTATGATGAAGCTTAATGCTATTGCTGATGCTAATGACTCTGCAGTTGCTGATATGTGTCTGCTATTTCTAGCCAACATTTCTCTTTTTTCAATCTGATGTGGTCGTCCCACATCACAGAGTCAAGCAATGATGTAGTCAGAGCTGGATACACGCTTTATGTCTCACAGTTCCACTCCACAGCACCAACTTCATTCCTCTTCTCCAGCTCTGCCATTTTGTTTGTTTACATGTGTGATTGCTGTGAGTGCAGAGCACTTTGTGCTCTTATTGATCAATGTCACTTATGTCACAGAACAAATCATAAAAGGCAGGACAAAATAAAACAAGCTAGACTTTCTGTTGGAAGGTTGTGAGATATACAGTATTAGGCATGTTCTTGACAGATTTTCTTGGCTGGTGAGTCCCAAAACCTAAGACTACTAACCTGACACGCCAGATGGATTTGTTTCACACATCCATCTGGGAAAGCTTCAACAGGAAACGTCTGGGAAAAGGCAGAGGCTTTGAAAAGTCGCTGTCGAGCTGCGCGTGTGCAGCTACCAAGGAATAAGGCGAAACATGGCGACTAAAGACACAAGTACTTGGCTTTTGTTGTTTTTGAAAAAAACAACAACAACTCACTGCTGTTCTTTGTTCTTCTTTTAACTGAACAATGGGCACTTTAGCAGCATCCATGCTAAGCTCACCAATTTCACCAGCCTCTTGCTGCTGCTTGCTTGCGTCACGACTCCACCGCGCCTGAAAGTATGGCCCCTCGTCACTGATTGGTCCTGTCACCTTCTAACCAGCCCAAACGGTTCAGATGGGAGCTTTGCAAGATGGATTCGCCAGCGAGAAACAAGGCAACAGGCTTATCCATCTGCTTTGCAAGGTTATAAGACTACTGGAATCATGTTAAAAACATGTCGTCCGTCCTCAGCTTAGGAGATGGACATGATAAGTCTAAAAGTTATTTGCTTCAAACATTGCACTTTTTTACAGTTCCATTGTTTTCATTAAAATCTATTACATATTACATCCACACTCCATGGTAAAGTTAATGTTAAAATCTACCCCAAGTTCCTTATTTTCTGTCTAAATAAAAGAAGGGACTTCCAAACTGTAAGTAAATTACCTTTAGCTAAGACAATAGGTCCAAAATAAAACCACAACTTCTTCAAATGTAAAAAAGTGGAATTTCAAATGCCAAAAAAATGACAAATCATGATTAAAAATACAAATTCTGAGACTAACTGCAAATGAAAATGTTATTCATTTGACAGCCTTAATTGCAACAACAAATTAAAGCTACATGGGTAGATTTCATTCAAGGTTGTGTCTTAAGTTCCTGAACAGGACCACTTCATTTACCAGGCTAAATATCAAACAACTAAAATATATAATTAGAGCACAAAACTAACTTTACTCCATTGGTTCCCAATGTTTTTTTTTTCCTCGAGCACCCCTGCTAGTATTTAAGAAAGACTGAGCCCCCCCCCCAGACCAATACAAATAAAAAAGTGAGAGACTGCTGTCAAATTCAACAATAATTTTACTGATATCAGTGATAAAACCCTATGAAAATAGGCCTACACATGTTCATCATATCAAAGACCTTTTTATAAACAGTTTAGGTAGAGTTCTGCCATAACCTTAGTTCATATATACCAATCTAATTTTGACAACATCAGAGCAGACTAAAACTTCCCTGTGAACTTTGTCAGATAAGCAATGGTAGAATATATGATATGACAGTTGTATGTATCATACTGCATAAAATTTGTGTAGGTGTACCTATTTGCTTGGTTGATTTATACATACACAGGGAAAAAAAACTTAAAGACCCTGTAAAGTAAAAATAAATCTGTATTTAGGTTTGTCGTATGATAGATCACTGTGTTATGAACCCCCAGGTCAAATTTCAACCACATAAAGCAGCTCAAAGTTTATAAAATTAAGCTTCAAATCATGAAAAATGAGGCAGTAAAATCTGCTCCAGGATGGTGTGGGCGTGTCTGTTGAATGAGCTGAAACCACGCCCACTCAGGACACGGGCAGTCTGCAGCATTAACCCCGTCACTCATGGCGTCATATTTGGAAAAATATTTTCCCCTAAAAACATGAACCAATAAACAAAACATGCAGAATTATAACTTAAGAAATGAAACATGAACATTATAGAACGGTACAAGAGTACAAGACTGAATTCCTTTGCACAAAATGAACCAGAAGTCCCTCCTCCAGGTGACTGCTTCCTTCCACAATATTGTAGTGTTAGAGGGGCGGGGTCATTCTCTACTGTGGGCTCATGACATCCTGAGCCCACATATTGGCACCGCTCACATGAAACCAAGCCAGGAAAGAGATGTAATGGCCTAAATCCAGAATTCAGTCTCATGTAGATCTCAGAGTTTTCACATGTTTACAGCAACCATATTCCAACATTTCTAGAGTGTTAAGACGAAAACATTGGATTTTGTTTTACAGGGTCTTTAAGGATGTACAAATGGAGAACTAATTAAAACTAACAATCATTCTTTCTTCATGATTTAAACAGGATTTAAAAAGGATTACTTCACTCAAGATTAGATATCACAGAATTTTGTTAAAACTCTAATTAGGTATTACAGATATTACAGTAAGTTCCTCATAATCTGTACGATTGTTGTATATGAATCTTGTTAATGTCACCCTGAGCCTTTTGTCCCGTTTTCTTTAAGATAATAGTTACAGCAATGCAAGCTGAACTGTTGCAATACTGTTAGCCTGGGCAGATTTGATCAAATCTAACATCCGTTCAGTAATGAACAAGGGTGTGATATTTCAGACATTTTCACAACAACATGTCTGATGATGCAAGATTTATCTCAGCTCAGATCAGAGAAGAATGACAGGTTCTCTCTGAAGGGATGCCTCCTTCTGCAACTTGAACCACAAGAAAACTGCAACAAAAATTCAACACCGTGTCCATTGTAAATGCATCTGTATTCCCCTCTATTTGACATCAGCCTGATTGATGTCCCATACTCCTCTATCACTCAGCACTGTTTATCAGTCAGCAAAGCTCCTGAGGGTGTGTCGGGGGGGGGAAATTGAAAAGTAGAATGTGGAAAGTCTGAGGCAACAGATCAAGAGGAAGATGAGGAGGAAGAGTGCAACCTGCATGACAGAAGATTTGCAACATCTCTGTGATAACATAAATCAATAAATGATGTTTTCCTACAACAGCAGGGATGTATGGGACATGTGACTGACAGTCTTGCTTATACTGCGCCATGGGAGGTTAAGGATTGAGACAGTCTTCTTCTTCCTAACAAATAAATATTCCCCTTTATAGCCAAATGTAAGCATGGGTCCCCTACCTAGAGCTGTAAACAACAACAGGATTAGCTCTACATAAGCACATTACTCTCTGCACTTACAGTTAGAAAAAGGAGAGAGCTCAACACTAAATCACTTTTGGTCATGTGGAAATTTAACCAGAAACCTTCAAGTTAACTCAATAAAAGCTTAATTTCCTCATCAAAATAATGCAGCACAAAGTAGTCTCGGAATAAAAAAAAAACTTTACTGAAGGAACTCGACTTTTTTTATAACTAAATTTATAACAATTTCAAGAATTCATTCTTTGACTTCTTCCGCCTGATCTGAGATTTTTATATGGATGGAAAAAGTAAATTTATGCTCCCTTTAGGCTTAACACTGAAAAAGCATGATAATACATGCAGTTGGTCATTGATTTAAGGATCTTTCCAACTGACAAGCCATAGAGAAACTTATGACACTAAAGGGAACATACAAAACAATTGTATGGGAACAATTTGTTTAGCTAACACATTTTTAAATGAGAATATAGTGTAATGCAAAAAGTATGTGTATATGCTGATGTGTATGTATTAGAGCCCGACCGACTGATTGGCGGGCCGATTAATCGGGCCAATTAAAGCGTATCACAGATTCATCAACATCGGCCAATATGTAGCTGATATATTAACTTTTTGCTGGGCGGGGATTCTGTCACTCTGTGTGTGTCCCTGCTGAACTCAGCCCGAGTGCCTGGCCCAAGACACAAGCGAGTGCAGCAGCAGCAGCTCTCCCCCACTCAGCTTTGCCAACTTAGCGACTTTGTTGCTATAATTAGTGAGTTTTCAGACCACCCCCCCCAGCGACTCTTTTTCAAAACAATGACTAGCGACTTTTTCTGGTGTTATTGGAGAGTTTTGGAGACTCTGATGTGAAAGCACGTATCGCTGTTGCTCTTCTCAGTGAGCAGCAGGTGCTGCCATGGGCCCCTCCTCGTCCTTAAGCACTCACAGGCAGCCCAGTCCTCGCACAGCAGTCCCTGCTGCAGTCGGACTCACTCGGCTGCAGCAGAGAAGAGGACTAACGCCCGTTTCAGACCGGGAGCGTGTTTTGCTGCTTGCGCGTGCCACACATGTCAGCTCTGGTTCCTGCTGGTGCAGCTTTCACACAGGGCGTGAGTTTTCTGCGTGTCAGCCGTATCTCCCTACTCTCAAAGCCCTGTCCTTCTTCATAAGTTTTACCTCAATAAACCCCCCTAAAAGCAACTTGATTCAGTGTATAGTGGAAGTTTGTCGGGAACTATTCAAAATAAAAGCATTCTGTACAAGTGAATGGAGTGTCTCTATAGAAATGCTAAACCGGGCTTTTACTTTGAAAAGCACAAACCAGAAAAGCATTCATACAGTGTTTATCTTTCCTGTGACATATTCTACCAATGTGGAGACAGAAAGTTTCACTAATAGTAGATCTTTAGAGAACAACTTTATAAAACAGGCACATTTAAGCTTGTGGCCTTCCTCAGGATTATATTCTATGTGCATATTTGCCACAATAATGTAAATATGAATCTCCATTTAACATTTTCCTGTCTAATATGGTCCACAGCCACAATATAAGACTATTATACAGCGTTTTAACGTCGTCCAAGTTGCATCTTTGTGAAATAAACAAAGATAAATGCAACTGTTAATTCACATGTCCACATTTGTGTTCATGTACAGTATATGTCCTGTGTATATCAATGTTCTTATTTCATATATCGGCCGATATATCGGTTATCAGCCAATATATCGGATATCGGCTTTTTTTTAGCCCCCAGTATCGGCATCGGCCCCAAAAATCCAATATTGGTTGGGCTCTAGTATGTATATATGTGTATGTATACATAGATATGTACAAGCATGTAAAAGAACACTTGTATATACTCCCACAGTCTCAAAGATGTTGCAGCCACCTTCCCAGGTGTGTGTGTGGGTTTTTTTTTTTTCAATCTCAAACTGAACATTAAATTTCTTATTATATTCAGATGTGTAACATTACATGGAATTTTTAGTCCCTCTTTCACATTAACACCATACACAATGTGTGCATTTTTATTTATAGTCAGGTCTAGTCCTTCCACAGGCAAAGGTGTACGCATGTAAACATTACTGTTGCTGTTATTGTTATTATTATTGCTTATTTTGATTATAGTTTATTTATGTGTTGTTTGCACATTTTATTTCTTACTTTTGTTAAATATTGCACATTTCTGTCTCTCTTGTTGAGCTGCTGTAGTAACCAAATTTTCCCCAATGGGGGATCAATAAAAGTCTGTCTTATCTTATCTTAAGATAATGCAATATTTTTATTCTGAAGAGCTACAAAAATAGTAGGGAAGCTTCTAAGAAGCAAATTTGAAAATCAATTAAAGTAGGGTTACCACACATCCTGGTCTAAACAAGACCTTCCTGTTTACAAGCTCTGTGTCTCAACATATCTACAGAACACATTTCTTACTGGTTTTGAACCATTCCTGTACCAACTTTAGGCAACTGAAATACCAAAACAGTCAACCATGCAATACAGATTTGTCCTTATATATGTCAGTCATTGCCATTGCAAAGGCTGATCCTTAGTGCACTGAAAGTCAAAGTTCAATATCAGCCCAGATGATCATACTGACAGGACCTGCTCATAATGTTAGGTAGACTGGCTGTCATCCCAAAAGAGAAGCCAGGATTTTCCTAATATCTCCAGGAGAGTTAACCCGACACGCTTCAGTAGGAAATGTTTCAGAAAAGGCAGAGGCTTTGAAAAAAACTCGGAGTGTGATTGGATGAACGCTCTGTCACATTTCTACGGGCCAATCAGAGCAACAAAACACATGACGTAGCCACTATCGAGCTGTGCGTGCGCAGCTACTGAGGAATAACGCGAACCATGGCGACTACAGAATGCAAGTACTTGACTTTTGTCATTTTTGAAAAGAAAACAACTCACTGCTGTTCTTTGTTCTTCTTTTAACAACAATATGTTGTCAGGTTCTGATAAAACTTACACTTTAGCAGCATCCACGCTAAGCTCTTCCGCCATATTGCACTGGCCTCTTGCTGCTGCTTGTTTACGTCACAACTCTGCCGTGCCTGAAAGTTCTGCCCCTCGTCGCTGATTGGTCCTGTCACTTTCACACTTGGCCCAAACAGTTCAGATGGAAGCTTAACAAGATGGACTCACCAGTGAAAAACAGGGAAATGGGTGTATCCATCTGCTTTGCAAGGTTACAGGAGAGTTAAGTTCCCTTTGTGATGGAATTCTTACATGCTTTGTATATTTTAACCTATTTGATTTAGTTAGTCTGTAGCCTAGCTGTGCATCTGTTTTACTGACCAAAGAATGACCTGGTGAACCCTTCTGTTCTAACCCCACTGTAAATCACTCTCTGAGCACAAAAGGAGATGGAAGTAAGATATCATGATCACCACAGGGCAGCGTACCTCGTTGTAAATTCCTGATATGAGTCACCATCTGTTTTGTTGTACCCCAATTGATTTACTCTTCTGCTAAGGAAGTACTATGAAGTTGATCAAAGGGTCGGGAGTTGGTCAACTGCTCAGAGGCGTGTTTTAGATGGTATAAGAGCAGCTGAAACATTTGTTCAATGGGCAAACCTCATAACTGCTAACTGCTGTGTGGTTGTGTGTGTTTGCTCCCTCTGTCCAGAGAATAAATACTTGGTGCATGTTATCTTACCTGTCTTGTTTTTTGAGTCTCTATAGGCAAATCGAGAAATTGCCATAACACCTTTAAAAATTACCACACAATGGATAGGCTATGTTTTGTACATACTGCAAGTGTCCATTTTCAGTCACCCAGCGATCTACTTCAATGAGGCTATTCAGGTCACAGCAAAGAAAGATGACTATGGGTTTTTGTGTTTTTTTTTTGTTTTTTTTTTGCACAAACTTGTCTTCCTATCTCTTTGGGACCAAAAATTTAGAAAATAATCATTCTGTGACTAAAGTCTTCGAAAATTCACATTTTTACAACACGTCCTTATACTTTTGAGAATTTGCGTAATTTTTTTTTAAAGTAGTTCCTCTCTACAGTGACTCAGAGGGCTACATCACAGCCTCACTGTGTCTCCCTCTCCCTATTATGAGTCATTCAGTCTCTCTTCTCCAGTTTCTAAGTCTGTGCACATGCACCGCTCAGCTTAGCATACTGGGATACAAATAGACAATATGGCAGCGGGCTAAGCTGCTAGCTGCAAGAACAATCAAAAAATAAATTATAAATGGATAAAAAGACATCCAATATTGGAGTTACTGGTGTGGATGTAATCTTTAAAGTCACCCACTTCCAGGCTTGCTAGAAAATGTTCTGTTAGAGCTACGAAGGCATTAGAAGTAAGTGGCTATGAATTATGGTTATGAAGTTATTTAACTTCAAATAAAACATTTCCTCTTGTCATATACAACAGCGCTGGCCTCAGAGTGTTAATAGAATAAACATGCTTTATCACACCAATGCAATCATTGTTCTTTCTGATTTTTCAGTATTCCATTTTTCAATAAATGTTTTCTTGATCTTTGAAGACACAGGTATTGCAGGCCAGAATTCACAAAAACAAGAATAATTACTTAAACTAACTAGTAATTCTGTTGCCAACCAGCAAGGGCAACAATGTGAAGTTTTGAAGTTGCACATGTCCCAACAAAGAAACCTGTAGAATATTGTCTGCTTCCTTTCTTTGTATGGTTGTTTTACTTTGGTTAGGTTTATGCATTTGCATTAACCTTTAAATGTGTATATGTTGTATTGTTGCTCCTCAAAAACCACAATAAATATATGTTTTAAATCTTTTTTTTACATATTAACTTTTTGTATCACCTTATTCAGCTGGGAAAAATAAGGACCATGGTATTTTAAAAAACATGAAATAATTGAATTACATAAATAATGCCAGTAAATAATGCCTCATTAGGGTTTTCTAATGTATATGTTTATGTCATATGTTTGGCTTCTGCATAAGAGCCTAATGGGGTGATGCAAACTGATAATGAGGCAGACTGGGAAAACTGCTTCGCTGCACCACTAGAAGTCTAAAACTTTTGAGACCTTGGTAGTTCAGTCATTATTAGCTTATCACAGAGTTAAGTGGCATTGCTGATAGCATCTGTTCCTTTATAAATAAACATAAAGTTACATTACTGACACAAAATGCTCTAAGAAATCCTCCCTTCAGGCAGAGTTCAGAACATACTGTATGTCTTGGGCCAAAATCAACCTTAAAACTTCCTCTTAAAAAGAATTTAGAGCCATTAAGTTTTATTGGCATGTTGGGTCCTTGTTTTCAAGTCTCTGATTGGGTTCCAAGATTGTTAAAAGCCTTTTCAGTGAGGAGGTACTGAATAATGTTGCTGGAAGTTACTAACATGGGAGGTATGAGGAAAAGGTATAACAGAAAGGTGAAAATGACATCATTGTGACATATTTAACCTCTGACTAACATATTGGTAGGCATTTCCAACTATTGTTGTATAATGCCCGTCTCAGACCAAGTTCAATCCCATGGTTGGTATTTTATTTTGTCTTTGTGTTCAGACAGAAGTTTTGAGGAAGTCAGTCTGAGTGCATCAGGAAAGGGCGGTCGTTTCCCATCCAGTGTTGTTGAACAAACTTCAGAGGTGGAGTACTGACAGGAAAATGCACGCTGATGTCCAAGAATGCCTCCAAATGCAAACTTTCCTCTGCTTTATCCACAGTTACTGAAAGTCAGTATCTTATTGTATGATGCTTTTACAAGAATGAAAATAAAAACCCTGTTCAGCTGATTTTTTGAATTATTTATCAGCCTGGACTAATATCCATGATCAGTTTAGATAAGAGGCATAGACTGAGGATTCAGCTTTCTTGTACATGTAGAAAGCAGTGTTTACCTATTGCCAAGGTGCAAACACCCATTAGTATTGTGTACTGAGAGCAAAGGTTGTTAGACCTTTCACAAAGATGTAAAGTTTATACCACAGTGGGAGATAACTAACCTGAGTCGCTCCTCCTCTTTCTTGCGTAGCTTCATGTCTCTCTGCACCACCTGCAGCACGTGCTCCGCCTCATTGTCAGAGAGCCCTGACAGATCCAGCTTACGCCCCATCTCTGACACACTTCCTCCGACTGTCGCTCAACCCCTTTGGCAAATCAATCAGCTTGCTTTTATCATCTATCAGTAGAAAAAGAAAAGAAGTGCATGATATAAAACAACGCATATCAACTCAGACCATGACAGAACATCTCATACTAAATTAGAGCGGTCTTGACATTTGATGGTAAAACTGTTTTTGCCTTTTAAGGAAAGACTTTGTGACCTCTGCTCCCAAAAGGTGTGCATGTACAAACTTTACCTACTTCCTTTATAAAAGGGGTGTCCACATTTTTTTAACTGAGGGCCACATGTAGAAGTATACAAGGATGGTGGGCCCACTTCCAGACACCTCACCTAGAGGATATCAGAGTTGGTTAAACCAGTCTAATGTCAGTCAAGATATACTTAGTGACTGAGTATGCATTAAATGTCTAGTGAATGGCCGGCAAGACAAATAAATAATTTTGATTTTTTTTGGGAGGCAAGTAAGATTTCAGGGCCCTGTTCGGCCCTGGCTGTCTCTGCCCCTGGTTAGCTGCTGGGGCTTTTATTTGATGCCGCAGTCCATCAAGGTACCATTATCATTTTGGATGCCAGTATATTTACCATTTCCAGTATTGCCTAAATTTAGTCATGTTAAAATAAATAAATAAATAATAATAATACATTTCTCTTGTCAAAATGTTTGTTTATGGAATGAGGATTGTAGCATCATCTTGTGCTGAAACTAAGAAGTATAATACAGTCAAGCACAAGATTCATGTTATAATGTGGGAAATTTTTGATTACTTTTTTTGTAGTTTGCTGCGAGACTGCAGGTCACATTTGGCCCTGTGCCATAGCTTGGACCCATTGCTTTATAACATTGGTTCCCAACCTTTTTCTTTGAGGTCCCTTCTACTTCAATCAAAGAAATGCTAAGAAATGCTCTCCAGCTCTATCCACTGTCCTATTTCCAAGTTAAAGCATTAAACGCTCAAATATAACCCTTGAAATAATAAACATACTTAACAAATCTATATCTTTGTGAGAAGGAGTCATTATATTTTTGTCATATTTACCCACCAAAACCAAAAAATCGAATAAAGATGTTGTTTTAAAGGTAAAGGCACATAATTTATCTGCTTATGTGAGATTATTGTAAAATGTTTCCATTAAAATGCTCTCTAGAGTTACACAGATAACTAAAAGCCTTTCACCATGTCTGTTTGACAGTGACTGAGGTAAAAAAAATCTTTTCATCTAATCAATAAACATATTCATATAAAATGTATACATTTTAACCTTTCAGCCCTTATTGACACAGCCTCATTAGGAATTACAAAGTTCAGAACTGTGTCCTTATAAGAACTTCAAGCTCATTTCGAGCCACTTACACAAGAAAATCAGGGGTATTAACACTGAGCTGGATTTGGATTTTCTGCAACAGCATTCCTGAGGAGGAAATCTCTTTCTTTCTGTATCACCCTTGCTGGAGCAGAAAGTCCAAACCCACTGCTCTGTGACTGAAGCCTGCAGGACAGAAGATCAGTGTGCAGGGAATTACAGAGGATGCAGCAGACATTTATTTACACTGGTCCAGCAAGCCTTAAAAGAGAAATACTGATGCCAGTGCAAGCATTACTTCATGGTAACTTGATAAATATGAGCAGGAAAGCACCCAAAATGTATTGAATAGTTCTGGTAAAACCACCTTTCTTTTCGGAATGCCTTAAATATTCACAGATTAGAAGAAAATATTGTAATGATTTTTAGGGAGACTGAAAAGTACATTGTGAATACACAGGGAACTGATTTGCTGAACACCATATTGGGTGAATTCATTTTGACTGGGAAAAAGGGTGAAAGGGTCAGTAAAAAAGCATTTAAATTCTCACATAATGAATGAAAAAAAAACTTTTTATCCGACCACAAGCTGTGATTCCACACAATTAAAACTGCATGAGTTCATAGGTGAGACAGTTGGGCGGGACAAGCATCAAACAGGAGTTTGACCATGTAATCCATGAGGTGAGGAAAACAACACAAGCTTTTAAAGTTGTATCTGAAGGTCATGAAGTTATCAAGTCTAAAAAACTCATTCTCTTGATGAAAACGTTTAAGTGATGTACTCCTGCTACAAAACCAGTCAAAAATATGTTAATGTTAGATTGTAATCATGTTGATCCCCAGAAAAGGTTTGGGTGGATGCAGGGGTGTAGCTAGGGAATTTGGGCAACTGGGACTTTACACAGGGCCCTCCTTAACCAGTGACACAAGCAACAAATGAGTCTTTTTTACAAATATCTATGCATTTTAATGTATTTTGAAACATAATTTCCCCATTTGTGAGCAATATTTTTACTATGGTTAAATTAAATTTACTTGCAATATTTCGCAGCGCTGTACTATACCATTTGGACATTTTTAAGGGAGGAGCAGTACTGTTTTTTACTCTATTTTACGCAGATTTCAGCCTGTTGACCGATTAATTTAGTCCAGCGTTACTCAACCCGAGCCAAACTGTTGGAAAATGCATTTGCAAGAGCCACAATCTAAGTGGGGAAAATTGGCAATTAAGATTAAGCCCATTTTTGCTACCTTAAGGTTAAAGGTAAACACTAAGAGAAAAAGTAAAAAAAATGGAGAAAAAGCAAAAATGGGAAGAAAAAGTGGCATAAAAGGGCAGAAAGTGGCATAAATGGGTGGGAAGTGACCAAAACCTGAGTTAACGGAGGCAAAAACGTCCCAAAGTGGCAAAAACGTGGAGAAAAATGAGTGAAAAGTGACTACACTGGGCAAAAATCAGAAAAAAAAAGTGGGAAAAATGGGCAAAAAGTGGCATTTAATTGCAAAAGACAGCTTAAATAGGGGAGAAGTGGCAAAAAAAGGCAAAAAAAAGGGCAAAAAATGGCAAAAAGCAAGATAAAAGTGTCAAAAATGGGCAATAAGTGACAAAAAGATGTGGCAAAAATGGGTTAAAATTGTCAAACACTGGGAGAAAAATAGCAAAAATAGTCCCAAAGTGGCAAAAACAAGTAGAAAAATGAGTGAAAAGTCACTTTTGATTTAATAATTTCACTAATTACTAAGGAAAAATAAATCAAAACACACTTTTCATTGCAGACTGCCCAAGCACCCCTCCCTACTGTGGGCACGGGTAATCGGTACCCTTTTTCTCCCCTGTGCTACGCCCCTGAGTGGATGGAAAAGCATTATTTAGGGTAACTGTATAAAGGCTTTTAATAATAGGAAAATTATCAACCCTGCAACAGGAAATATCTACTCAGTCTGTAAGCTCTTAAGAAGTTATTCCAGCCCCTTAATGTGTGCAGACTCCTTATCAACCACAAAATGTTCATGGATCTTGCCCTTTGTATTTCTATCACTAGTTGAACTCGGTTAAAGCAAATTTGTGGAAAAATGCTCCTTAATTAGAGATGATAAATGTTTAAATGTTGTCTCTTGATACACCATTGTTACAAACATAATGTTTTTAAACCAGTTTTCAAAAAGGAAGGTCATTCCTGCTTAGTAAATGTAGTCATTTCTTCCTCTCTGATGGATGACTGATATCTTCAGTGTTACAGACTAGTATGCTGTGTTAAACTTTCCTTTAAACTTATGCCAGAATGAAGGAAATTCAAAAACTGTCCAGATATCCACGAATTCATCCTTCTAGTGACTTTAGTTAAACAAAGGAAATAAAACTCACCGATGTCTGCCTCTGTTGCCCCTCTCGGGGGGAGATCGGACCCCTGGAGCACCTTCAAGACCGCACAAAGGGGAAAACAATCATATAATCCGTTTCTCTTGGGATAAATGATGCATCGGCTTTCGCAAAGAAAATAAATAAATAAACATAACAACCAAAGATGTGTCTTTAATTCTCCCTCTGTACCTCAGGTTGAAGAGAAGTTTCACAACAGGTCTGATCCGTGCAGCCAGTCCAGGTCTCTGAAGGAAAATCAGGATCTGCGTTTCTCCTCTGAGCCCAGCGGATTAGTCGACATGGAAGTGATGGAGCTTTGTGTTAAAAAGTGTCACTTGATGGGAAGATACGATTTAACCCCTCACCAGAGGCTCATCCCCACGATCCCTGTGGAGAATGTATCATCTCTAGTGTAATTCCATTCATAAAGATGCGCACAGAAACATCACTGCATAACTGAATCCATGATTGTTAATTCTGGCTTGGATTCAGGAATAGAGTTGGAAGCGGCGCCAGTATTTGTAATTAGGGAAATGGGGGTAACATTAATTACGTGATAAAAGACCACTTGCCCAGACTGTTTAAATTATCTTGTGGAGATTCAGCTTTACCGTGCAAAAAAGACGATTAACGGCTAAACGCGCCCATGATGGCAATCATAAAACGGGCTTTTGAGAGGTCTTACATTTTCAACGGCTGTGATAACCACGCTCTGCAGAAAGTTGCAAGTTACCATGGTCACCAGTTGGACATGAACACCTGTAACCAAATGTACATACGCACAAATTCTCCAAGTGACTTACGACTGAATGAACAAGCTAAAATGGGAAGAGAAAGCTAACAACCGCTAACATTATCAAAGCCACCACAAAGGACGTGGCGATTAAAACGGTACAACCAAACAAAACAGAAAAGCAAAACTGAAGCAAATATTTATCGAAGGAACAGTGTGTGAATAGGTGACTTTAAAACCAAAACTATAACCTTCAAAAGGCTAACATACTGCAGCATATCCCCCATCCAATCCTCTCCACCACTTGTCTTTAAATGTTTGTCAACAAATGCTCTCCACCAAGTTAGCATGCTAATGCTAGCAGTCTTAACGCACCAACCAGCGCCCAACGGTTCATGTCCTGTTAATGTTAAATACGAGCCACACTATCATTGCCATTGGCCCTGCAAACTATTGTGTCTTGTAGTGAAAACGACATTTAGAACAACTTAAAGCAGTAATACACTAACAGTAAAGGAACTACAGAATAGCAATTTGACAGTGAGGTGTTTTATGTTACCTTCAAATGTTATCTACGAGTTGCTACTGTCAACCATCATTGTTGACTCCACTTTAACGTCATTAGTAGACCTTATAAATTAATATGATGAAGCTATTTATTTTTTAATGTTAGTTAAAAAGTTGTATCAACATGGCAACACAGCGTGACTGTTTTAACTGCATATAGCGTTTCTCTAGAAAATCACTAAGAGGAGCAGGGGCAGCAATAGGGCTTTAGGACCTTCCCCAAGGTCATAAAGATATGTCAGGTTACATTTTCTTTAACCCCAATTCCAAAAGGTTATGGCACTTAAGTTTTGGGAGAGCAGTTTTGCCCCTTTCTTTTCTGATACAGTGTAATCTTTGACAGCTATTTTTAATTTTAGTCTCAGTCTTTTGATTATTAATAAATTTATTTTAGTTTTGGTCACAATTTAGCCATTTATACCCTTTAAAGTTTTTGTCCAGTTTTAGTGGACAAAAACTCAAAAACATTTTAGCAACCTTTAGTCCATAAAAAGGTCTCACATTTTAATCTTAACTTACAGTCCAAGCATTTTTCTCTTGCCTGAAGGTATCTAATCATGATAGTGTGTGCTCTATGCAACCTGCCAAACCTGGAGTCCCTGCTTTCTACAGCTGAGAGGCAGAATAGCTCCAGATGCATTACATTTTGATAGATTTATCCACAGTGGAAAAAATATCATATATTTTTGAATGTCAGACAAAAGATAAATAACATTTTAGTCTTGTTTTAGTCATCTTCATGAAAACTTAACTTACTTTTAGTCAGCTTTAGTCATCAAAGATCTATTTTTGGGTAGTCTTGGTCTGGTCTATCTCATGGAAAAAAGTTGTCAATAACAATTTTAGTCGTGGTTTTAGTTGATGAAATTAACAATGGTCTTCTATACTTTTCAGCGCTGATAGTGCATTTCCAGATAAGCTGCCCACACCATCAGAGATGCAGGCTTTTGAACTGTCTGCTGATAATATTCTGGATGGTTCCTCTCCTCTTTAGTCCACAGTACATGTTCGCTGTTTCTAAAGAGAATTTCAAATGTTAATTCATCTGACCACAGAGCAGTTTTCCATGTTGTCTTGATCCATTTTAAATGAGCTTTGGCTTCTGGATTGTGTTAACATTAGGCTTCTTTTCCGATGCATGATACAACTTGACATCATTGTGGATATCGGAGCTAAGTTTTCCTGAGCCCATGCAATGATTTCCAGTATAGAATAATGCCTTTTTCGATGGAATGGCACCTGAGGGCCCAAAGAGTATCCAGTATTGACATTCAGCCTTGTCCCTTGTACACTGAGATTTTTCCAGGTGCTCTGAATCATTTGATGATATTATCTACTGCAGAAGGTGGGATAATCAAAGTTCTTGCAATTTTGAATTGAGGAACATTTTTCTTAAATTGTTCCAAACTTTTAATCCCAGTATTTCTCATATTGGTGAACCTCTGCCTGTTTTAACTTCTGAGAGACTCTGCCTATCTAAGATGCTCCTTTTCTACCCAGTCATGTTACTGACCTGTTGCCAATTAACCTTATAAGTCGCAAAATAATCCTCCAGCTGTTTTCACTTGTACTTTTTCAGCCTTTTGTTGCCCACTCTCTACTTTTTAAGATGTGCTGCTGCTATCAAACTCAAAATTACCAATTATTTTTCATGAAATGGTAAAATCTCTCCATTTAAACTTCTGATATGTTGTTTATTGTGACTGAAATATGGGTTTATGAGATTGTGTTGGTATTACAACTATCAATACATTACACTGTGTTTCCTTATATTAAGAACAAATAAAACAAACCCAACTCTCAGCTCCAACACCAGGCCTCAAGTAAGTTTGATAATATTTAGAATTAATTTAATATAAATCATTTTAAAAGATGGCCCATTGGCCTGTGAAGCATTTTCCCCCCTTGATGACTTCCCTACTCTTGTGCCTGACTCTGTTGTTCCTCTTTCTTCAACAGAAGGATGTAGTAGCTAGTCTATATAAAGACGGGTTGTTACACAGCAGTGTCAAACTCTTCAGGTGATCAGTCATGGACAGAACTGTGCTTCTGGTCCTGTTGAGTCTGCAGGCTCTCCTCCTCATCACCGCCTTCACTCATGATGGAGCAGCTTCTGTGACCATACCTGATCGGCAAGTTTTGAAGGCTCAAAACGTGGTAAGACAATCCAGTGACTGTTTTGAACTGTTTGAGCATGGTTTACTCATTATTCAGGATTATCAGCAGAGATTTCAAACTGCACAGACCCATGGTAAAACAATAGAGAGTGTTTATGTGCATTAATACCCTTCTAATCTCATTTAATTCTAGGAGAAAATATCAGGGCAAAGAAAGCATGTAACACAGGCCAACAAATGCAAATATAAGCCAGGAGCATGCCGACCTTTTGGGGTAAACTTCATTTATGTTCAGCTTATTTACTAAGTTACTTTGCAAGCAGTAACTAGTAACTGTAACTAGTTACTATTTTTCAGTAACTTGCCCAACACTGTCTGTAAATACAAGAAAATGTCCTGACTTTTTACCATGATGTTGTGAATAAGAGTAGTTCATGTTCTCTTTAACAGATCAAAAAATGAAGAGCAGCATCAGGATGTAAGCTCTCCTCTTCACTGATCACACCACAAACTCCCCTGCAAAGACGGATCTCGGCTGCATCAAATCACTTCGTGAAAACATGTTCCCATGTCCTGTATTTCAAATGTGTTTTCTTTTTGAGGATTTTTAGAAAATCAAATGTCTTAAAAACAGATAATCCCTGAAGGGAGATTTAATTGAGGACTTCATTTGTTTTGTACTTTGATGATAATTTCCTTTTTGCTGATGTTTTCTTACTGTAAAAAAAGAGCAAGAAATACAATGCATTGTTGAAGATTAAACGATCAGACACGTTGTTTTTGTTGTTCTCTTCTTTTAAAGGGGATTGAAAGGGGCAGAAATGGGTTAAAGGTGACAAAATGGACAGAAAAGGTGGTGAACTGGGATGAAAGAATGGGAAAAAATAGGTAGAAAGTGGCAAAAGTGGGCATAGCAAATAGTGAAGTGGGTTTTAAACAGAGGTGAAACTGGGTTAAGAGTGCACTGAGAAAAATTAATCTGGGTAAAAGTAAACTTAATTTAATCTTTGATATCAACAATAGAAATCCAAGTTTCTAGCTTGACATAAGTAAATCTAATTTTGTTGTCATATTCTTTAGTTAAAAACAAGACTTTGTGATTTTTTTCCTAAACAAGAATCATTGAAGTAATGTTAGCCAATCTTCCAAAGTTTATCCACATAACTAAGCCTGACGTTGTAACCTTTACTCAGTTTCATAGCTACAAAAAACTACATTATGCATGAATAAATGCCCCCTGTGATGCATTGTAGGTATTTCAAGTTATTGATAAATGGCTTTTCTAACAAACAGAAATAGATGAACTGCTAACTGAAGACATGGCAGTGATGATAGATCAGATTGGTGGGAAACAAATCTGGGGATATGTAGGCAGAATTTTCCCATAATGCCCTGGGGCAGAGTGTTTATATGTGTTTAGGTGTGTTTAAATGTAATCAGGTGAGTTTAGATGTTGACTGTTGTACAGAGATCCCTGCTGGGATTCTTTTGTTCATCTCTCTGAAGGATTATTGTTGATTTTGATGGTCAACACTTTTGCACCATGAGTGAAAAGAGCCGTCCTGAAAATGAGTTTGACTGTCTGATGTACATTTGCAGTCCAAATTTAACCTTTCTCTGGTAAAGCCAGCAATGTGAGAAAAGCAAGAAGGTGCTGAACTAAAGTAGATATTCCCTCTGCAAACATTATTACAGGTGTTCCTAATTAACATTGCTAGTGGGAGGGAATCACAAATTACATTTTTCATATCATTGTGTTAGATTGCATTGAAAGCATGAATCATTTTTACAAGCTGAGAATAATTAAAATTACATGCATTTCAAAGAAAAAAATTTAGTTGAAGATTAGTCTTGTTGAATCTTCTTGAAAATGTAAGTAAATTTCACTTTGATTTTTTTGCTCCTGAACTAAAACAGAGTAGTAGTTTTTACAAAGATTAATCTGGCTAATCTACAAAAACTGATGCAAAAAGTTGCCTAGGTTTTTCTAAGTAGATTGGGCTGAATATTTTTATCAGTGTGGCAATAATGAATCAACAGAGGTAACAATAGGCAGAAAGTTGCAAGATCTGATTTAGATGGGGCAAAATAGGTGAGAAAATTTGTGGAAAATGTTTAAAAGTGTCAAAAATGGCTTGAAAAAGGAAGACATTGCCAGAAAAAGGAGGAGAAAACCAGGCACTCCAAACAAAAAAAAAAGCGTGCAAATGAGGAAGGAAATACTAAAAAGCCTTTATTGTAACGGCCAAATCATTAAAAAGCCAACATGTTTCGACCAAACCGGTCTTCTTCAGGGCTAACAAACATTTGTGGTGTGGTCACAACTCTATGTGGACTACAGCCAAAGAAGGCAGTCACATGAATCAGGGAGAAGAGAAATCAGGTGAGAGTCTTCACACAGGACTCACTGATCAAGCATTGGCTTCTCCCAATCACAGTGGTCAGAAAACTTCCATCCTTTATTGAGGACATGACTGATGTATTAAACAGAATTGGCAACTTAACTGACATTCAATCTCATTTTCTGGTGACAATGGACGTAGAGAGTCTCTATACTAATATTGACCACCAGGAGGGCCTGATGGCCTTGAGTCATTTCTTTCAGATAGAGATGGTTTACAACCTCCCTCTGATTTCCTTTTGAAACTGACAACTGACCTATTGGGTCATTCATCATAACATTTTTTTGTTTATGGATGAAGTTTACATCCAAAGATTGGTGTAACTGTGGGTTCTTGTTTTTCTCCTAACTGCGCTTGTTTGTTTTTGGGTCTGTGGGAAAAGGAACATGTTTTGAATCCTGTGAATCCCTTTCATAAGTGTATCACCTGGTATGGCCGGTATATTAATGACATTTTGTTGGTTTTTGATGGTAATGAGACACAACTATTGCAGTTCCATAAATATCTGAATTCTATCAATGAAAATATTAAACTGACTATTGAATATTCACATCATAGCATTAACTTTTTGGATGTAACTATCTTTAAAGACACTGAGGGCAAGTTACATACCACTCTTTTTAGGAAAAGTACATCACGTAATACAATACTCAGAGCTGATTCATTTCATCCTCATCACCTCAAAAATAATATTCCTTATGGCCAATTTCAGCGACTATGTCGGATTTGTGATCAAGAAGCTGATTTTGATAATCAGACTGAGGCTATGTCACACAGATTTTTTTGATAGAGGCTACCAGCCCAGAACAATCAAACAAGCTGTCAACAGAGCACAGTGTTTGGAGCGCAACACCCTCCTCCAGAAAAACACAGGACGCAAATCAGTGTCTCAGTGTCGCCCCTTTTTTGTTACTACCTACAGTGCACATGCTAAACAGATCAAACATATTGTTAGGAGTAACAGGCCATTATTCAGAGTGATCCCCTTTTGAGTAAAGTTTTCCCTGAACCTCCTATTGTGTCCTTTCGACGTGCACCGACCCTCAGGGACAGGTTAATGCATTCACATCTTCCAGCAGACAAGAAAAGAACTTGGTTAAATAAACCAGCTGGTACTTTTAAATGCATGCATAGCCCTCACTGTGATAATGTTGCACAAACCAAAGGTTTTGTGGCTGTCCATACCAAAAAAACCTACAAACAAAGGGACTTTATTAATTGTAACACCACTCTTGTCATATACCGTTTGTTTTGTCCATGTGAGGAGGGTTTTTTTCTACATAGGACGTACAAAAAGACGCATGAGAGATCGTCTGGCTGAGCATAAGTATGCCATTAGAATCAGGAATCAGGATAACCCTATGGCCAGACACTTTAATGAATCCCACAATGCCAATGATTCTTTATTGCGCATTGAAGGTATTGAACATGTAAAACCTTTAGTCAGAGGAGCGGACAGAATCCAGAAGCTCAATCAGAGGGAAGCTTTCTGGATCCATCAGCTGGATGCCTTACAACATCCTGGTTTGAATGATGATTTTGACCTATCATGTTTTTTTAATGTATTTTAGTGTGTTTTCCTGTTTCTTACAGTATTTGGGTTATTGTTTGTGATTTGTATTACTTAATATTGTCGTTGTTTGGGTTCATTCTGTGTTTTCATGTGTTTGCTGATTACTCTGTAACAGGCCTCACCTGCTTTGTCTTTTCTCTGAGTCTGTGGTTGCCTCTAGTTGATCATCACTGTGATTGGGAGAGGCCAATGCTTGATCAGTGAGTCCTGTGTGAAGACTCTCACCTGATTTCTCTTCTCCCTGATTCATGCGACTGCCTTCTTTGGCTGTAGTCCACATAGAGTTGTGACCACACCACAAATGTTTGTTAGCCCTGAGGAAGACCGGTTTGGTCGAAACATGTTGGCTTTTTAAGGATTTGGCCGTTACAATAAAGGCTTTTTAGTATTTCCTTCCTCATTTGCACACTTTTTTTTTGTTTGGAGTGCCTGGTTTTCTCCTCCTTTTTGGACAGGATTTTTTCCCCCTGGTTTCCAAGAACACCCAATTTTGGTTTATTATTTTAGCACCTTAGTCATACTGAGCCGCCAGTCAACCTCCCTCTTTTGCTGCACATTGCCAGAAAAGGTGGCAGAAATTGGATTAAAGTGGCAAAAGTTTGTGATAAGTGGCAAACATTGTTTAACGGGGCTGGGAAAATAGACAGAAAGTGGCAGAAATGGGTTTAAAGTTGTAAAAATTGCAAAACAAATAGTGAAAAGAGGTTCATATTGTAAAAGAGGAGTAAACAGTGGCAAAAGGGGTTTAATAGTGGAAATAATAAAGTGACAGATGCAACAATAGGCAGCAAGTAACAAGAACTGATTTGAAAGGGGCTAAAATGGCTGAGAGAAGTTGTGGAAAATGTGTAAAAGTGTCAAAAATGGCTTGAAAATGAAGAAATGGGCAGAAAAGGTGTCAAAAAATTGGATTACAGTGGAATAAGCTGTTTAAAGAGGCAAACGTGGGTAAACAGAGGCAGAAAAACCCCCCACAAAGTGGCAGGAATCAGTTAAAAGTAGGAAAAAGATGGAAAAAGAAATCATGAAAAGAGGTTCAAATTGGTAAACAGGAGGGGTGAATAGGGTTAGTGGCAATTATCGGGCAACAAGAGGCAGAAAGTAGCAAGAATTGGTTTAGATGGGGCAAAAATGGGTGACAAAATTTGTGGAAAATGTGTACAAGTGTCAAAAATGGCTTGAAAAAGTATGAAATGGGCAGCAAAGGTGGCAGAAATTGGATTAAAAAGTGGCAGAAATGGGCTTAAAGTGGCAAAAGTTGTCAAAAGTGGCATAAATTGTTGGGACAAAGTAGTGAAAAGGGGTTAAAGTGTGGCAAAAAATGTGTTAAGTGGCAAAAAATAGCTAAAAAGAGGCAGAAATGGGTTCAAATTGTGCAAAAATTATGAAAAGTGACTTTCAACTTCAAAACTAAATAGTTTGATGCACTTATCAGCCAGGACACTAGCACCAGAGCTATTGATTAGACACACATGAGCTAGTATTATCAGTTCATCACAAATGGTGAGGGCCCGTTCTCTGGCTTTATTAGGGGTCTAGCCAAATCTGTGGACAGGCCTGTTCTTTTCTGTGAGTGTCTTTCTTCGTTATAATGTTATGACATCAAAGATTTATCTGTTGAGTTTTTAGAGGGGCCCAGAGAAAGACGATGACCTGGAATTTGAAAATACAGTTGAAACAGTTAAAACTAGATGTCTCTATGTCAGAAAAAAAATATTTTTATTCACATAACATGACTGATTTGCTGGGCAGTTCAGAAACAGCATCAGCTTTTTTGTCAGCAGTGGTTTTGGTTTTGGAACTCTCCCATGATGCCATTTTATCCGGTCTCCTTCTTATTGTTGAATCATGAACACTGACCTTAACTGGGTGAAGTTGGACCTGCAGGTCTAGATGCCATTCTGGGTTCTTTTGTGACCCCCTTGATGAGTCGTCATTGCACTCTTGGAGTCATTTTGGTATAGGCTTGCCACTCAAAGGAAGGTTCACCACCGTACCAAGTTTTACCTATTTGTGGATAATGACTCTCACCATGGCTGGTTGATAGATGTCAGTGACTTTGTTTCTCATCTGATCTTGAATTTCTTTAGCATGATGTGTTGATTTTTGAGATGTTTTAGCCTCCTTGACTTTGTCAGCTTCTTCTTAAGTGATCTCTTGATTCAGCATGTTCTGGCAGTAATCAGGCCTGGGTGTAGCCAGTGGAGTAAAACTCAGCTTTCCAAAAATGTTGTTAATCACAGCTAATCCATGATTTAAAGATGGGGAAATTCATTTTTCACACAGGGCCAGGCAGGTTGGTATGACCCTCTCCCCCTTAATGAACAAAATCATCATTTTAAAAACAGCGTTTTGTATTTACTGTGGTTATCTTTTTCTATCATTGAAATTTACTTGCTGATCTGAAACATTTAACTGTGACAAATATGTGAAAAAAAGGAATCAAGAAGGTGCAAAACATCACCCGAAGAAGACTGCTGGTCTTTACAGTTTTATTTAAAAAGGTTTTTTTTTTTTTGGATGATGTTTAGGGGCATGCCTTCTTTTTTTGTTACTGTGTTCAAACTAGGCAAACAATACTCTCAAAAACTCTTTAAGAACAGGTAAGTTAACCACTAAAATATTTAAGTAGTGAAGATTACACCAAAAACAGGTGAAAATTCCAGAAAAACTTTTAGATTTTCTTTTTTCTACACTCACAAAGGGGTTTGATAGAAAGAGTTGAATCTTACTGAGAGCATTTCTACCACTAGGTTTCTACCTAGTCAGACTGTGGAATCATTCTCTTGCCATGTACCGTCATGTGTAATCAAAGCTGAACTACTGGCCTGTTTCATGTTGTTGAGAGAAAGCTTACCCCTCCTGGTTTTGACTTTTAATGTTTGTTTTTTTTAAACTTTGCACTTGATGTTTTTTATAAATGTAGTGAAGTATGATACTTCCCTCAAAACATACAGTAGTAATTATAAAATTTACTGAATTTCCACCTCAGCAAACATGCAAAGCTCTTACTCTTGGCGTACATATTCTTGTTGTCTCACATTTTTAAAGGGGCTCTCTGTAAGATTTTTGCTTTAAAACTTCCCACTTTTGCGTATATAATGGTGCGCATTTTATCCCGATGTGAAGAATGAGGCTCCTTATGTCTTCCTTGTTTGCCTGTATAAGCCTGTGGAGTCGTTTCTCTGTGAAGAACTCGGGCCGAATTTTCCGCGAAATCTCAACGGAAGTGACGTCGGGTACTACGTAATGCGTGCACCCTGTTGCTCTGTTTATACCTGACAACGGCGTGTTGAATGGAGAAGGCTGCTTCCGCGAGTAAACGACTGCTAGCTCGGCCCAAACACCCACACAAACTCCTCGAAAACATAAAAAACTAAGACAGTTTTATCTGCTGAAGCCCGTCAAGCTAAGAGAGTGTAACCGACACAGGGGGAAATGGAGGATAAATATCGATGGATCATTTGAGAAATAGAGGGAGCTACGCTCGGCGCTCGGGATAAAAACCGATCCAGAGATGGCCATCTTTCTGTGGAAAAGGTTGAGCATCACTCTGGACCATGAAATACAATGTAGTGTTTTATGCTGTATAAACCATACGCTACATCACGTTAGCTTGCTTACAAAGATGCTATCCAAACAACGAGAACGTCACATTACTCATTCGGTGTTTTCCGGATAATATTTCATCTTTTTCTTGCTTCCTGGCACTGGACTCAACTTACTGAGTTTATGTTTTGATACTTTGTAAAATATCTTAAACACATAATGTCAGCTATCTGATATCCGTGGTTGAGGCACCGAAGCAACGTTAGCCCTGTTGCTTCTGCTCTAAAACGCGTCCAATTCAATACACATCACACATTATACACGTAAAAAGACAATTAAATTGGTCAGTGCTGCACTAAGTCGCTAAGTTGTTCATTCATAGAAATAGTCGCAAAAATATCGTCCTTTTTCAGTAGCCTTTGTGCCGTGTCCGCACTAGAGGTTCAAATATGCTTTATTCATTTTAATTTTTAGTTGGTGGAACTTTTAAGTGTCACTTCACTTACCTCCTCTGTATACACGATGCCGGTAAATCACCTTGGTCTGCTTGTGTATCAGCTGATAAACCAGAGGCTCGTTCATGAGCAAGGAGCGTGCCGTCGTGGACATGCAACACAGTATTGCTGTAGTTCGCCTAATGGCCGGCGGTGTCGCTACACTGATATTTTTCTAAATCTTGCATAGAGCCCCTTTAAAGAAAAATATAGCATTTAGATTATGTGCTATATACTTGTAAATGGTGCTGTCTTTATTTTACTGCTGGACTCAGAGAGGGGCATTCCTCCCCCTTCATGACCTAATGTTTGAAAAATTGTGTGCCTACTCTAATGCCCCGGTTGATAGATAAACATCAGATAAGCAGGTCGTGTGCTGGTGCCCCACTGCATACAGCAGGTGCCCTAGTTATCATTTTCTGCCCTCAAACATTTTGAGTCTGGCTTACTCCTTTAGTTTAAATATATTGTAGCAGTGATTTGCTGTTGTCAATTAACAAACGCACTCAAAATCAAAAGGTTTCTCTTTGGCGTTCTCCTGGTGTGCTCCTAACCCATGCCTTCCTGGTAAAAAACCATTCACCTTCCCCAGTGCCCGCCCATCCTCTCCAAACTACAAATATATCAAAACAAAAGCCCCGATCAATACTTACATACTCTACGATAACATTAGTGATATCAAATTGAATCCTCAAGTTCTCCCCAAACTAATAATAAATAAATGTTAAATTATCAAATTAGGAAAAGGGTGGAATGCCCTCTCCAGGTTGGGAATGAGATCCTGCCCCAAGTGGTGGAGTTCAAGTATCTTAGGGTCTTGTTCACGAGTGAGGGAAGAATGGAGCGGGAGATTGACAGGCGGAACAGTACGGGCTTTGCACATGTATGTGAATAAAACAGCAGCGTTGAAGAGAAATGATCAGCTGTTGGGCTACTCCTCATAAGGGCAAGCCACTATCTCGTCAGAGGCTATCCCACTGGATTGTGGAAGCCATCTCTCTGGCCTACCACGTTAGGGGCCTGCAGCCCCCTCAAGGCCTGAGGGCCCATTCCACTAGGAGCATGGCCACCTCTTGGGCTCTGTTTAGAGGTGTCTCAGTGCAGGACATCTATGATGCGGAGATCTGGGTGTTGCCTCACACCTTTGTCAGATTTTACAGACTGGATGTTTCAGGGCCATCTGTGGCACAATCAGTGCTGGAGACAGTCGCACCTGGGTCACTTTGAGAACTGGTGCTAAGTCTGTAATGTTTTATGGCTTTAGGATGCTCATGCAATCCGGGAGTTGTCTATATCTCCCATAGTGAAGAAAAAAAAGAACTTTGGGCCACTTGACGTAATCCCTGGTTCTTTGAAAACAGAGTAAGGTGTTTCACCTTCACATCCCTCCTTGCACAGGCATGGTAAGAAACCTGCCTAGAATGATTTGACAGAGGCGGGTTGACTGTGATAATATGAGGGGGTGTGCCCCAAGCACAGTCCGACCTGTCTGTCACAGACAGACGTGTCATTGGAGTTTCTAAACAGGTCACACCTAAGCAATTCCTATAGTGAAACACCGAATGAAGTTTGAAAAAGAACCAGGGATTACGTCAGGTAACCCAAAGTTCTGTTAATAGTACCCCTGGCTGAGGAAACAAAGGTTTCTGGCCCTTCTTTGCCTTGTGCATGGCAAACCCTGCCCTCTGTCACTCAGGGCAGATCTTCTCTCTCAGGCAGTGAGACAAATCTGACATCCAAATGCAGCTATCTTAGCTGTGGGCCTTGCCCCTCCTCAGTCTGCCTCTCAGGATCTGAATGAGGCTGTCTTGGAGACCATAAACAATGCCAGGGCATCTTTCACATGAGCTAATTACCAACCGAAATGGAAGCCATTCTCTTCTTTGTGCCAGATCAGAGGGCTGGACCCTGTCACCTGCCCTCTGGCCTCTATGCTCCACTTCCTCCAGTCTCTCCTGGAGTTGGGGAGGGCAGCCAACACCTTGAGGGTTTACACCACAGCCATCTCTGTGTTTCATGAGTCGGTAGGGTTTTTTTTTTCTGTAGGGAAGCACCCTCTAGTGTCCCAGTTCCTCAAGGGGGCCAGCCGTTTACGACCTGGTAGGTGTCTGAGAACACCATCATGGGACCTCCCTCTGGTGTTGAGTTCATTGGCTGGGGCTCGATATGAACCACAAGAGCAGATGACTCTTAAACTTCTATCATGTAAGATGACTTTTCTCTTAGCCATGTGCTCTGCTAAGACGTGGGGGAGCTAAATGCACTCTATGTGAGTGATGAAGGTTTAAGGTAGAAACATGAGAATGTCAGGGTGTCTCTCTGGCCAAATCCATTCTTCCTACCCAAGGTAGGGAGTCCTCAGACCATGAATCAGGTTATTGTGACATATGTGCAGCAGTATCATGGAGCACACCATGCACTTTTGCCAGATTTTACAGAGTCAATGTGACAATGTGACAATGATCGGCTCCACTGTTCTCATGTCGGCCACTGAACATAATGACGAGGTGGAATCTTAAGTTCCTTACGACCCTGTTGCCATGATTCACCCATGGTTAGACCATGGTGATGGTCTGAGTGAGGTCAAAATAGGTTGTAATTTATGTCCATAACTATGGATCTATGAGGCCGAACGATGACAGTCACTATCTCTTGTCACTTGGAACTGGCTGAGATGTTCCAAGCAGGAGGAAGAGGCGTCTGCTCCAAATGCACTATATGCTCTCGGGCCAGCCTTTTAAGGTCAGTCACATGACTTTGTTGCTATTATGGTCTCGAAGATAGGTCGAAGGATGGCTTCATTCATCCTTGGTTAGACCCTGGTGACGGTCATCTTTCAGTCTCATAGATCCATGGTTAGGGACAAAACTTACGTAGCAGTTCATAAAGCAAACAGCAGGTGGAGGCAGAGAGCAGTGGAGTGTTGACTTCTGGTAGATGGAGGATATGAAGGCATTGGCTGCAGCTTCTTGAGCAGATTGTTCATGTTAGAGAAGGACGACCCTGCAGAAACAAACATTGAGGGTATTGATTTTTCAGAGACTGCAGGAGGAGGTGGTGACTTCTGCTGCAAGGCAGAGGTTGGAGAGCAAGGGATGGGGTGCTGGTGAAAATAGTTGGTTGATGCTGAAGGCTTGAGTTAAAGGCATTAGTTTTGTGCTGACGGATTCATACAGAAGGTGAAGGTTGACAGTTGTTCACAATACAGAGGAGGGAAAATTTGGTGTCGTAAATGCTTGGCTCTTGCTGATAACAAATTTGGAAGAGCTACTTAAGTTTTCTGGCAAATGCTTTTGTAGGAGCCATTGAAGGTGCTGTCTTTGTACAGCAAGGCAACTTTAGTGATTGACGTCTCTTTGGAGATCCTGCAGATAGAGAATTTTTCAGAGCATCAGCTTACTTTACAATAAAGTTGCAGTTGAAGGCATTTCCCACAGATGTGTGAAGGAGGTAGCAGTGGTAGGGAATGGCTCTGCAGTTGAAGGTAGCCTCTGTGTTGTTTGGCAGATGAAGAAAGTTGCAAGCATAGGCCACAGCTTTCAGAAATCTTTGCAGGCAGAGGCTGTGGTAGCTATAGCATGTTGAGGCTTGAGCTGGAGACCTGGGAACGAGCTGTCTCTAATGTTCTTATGTTTCAACCAAATTCAGACGTTGCAAACTAAGATAGTTGCAAGTTATTGAAAGCTAATGGCTTCCTATGGTCATTGTATGTGTTAGTTGCATGATGCAGGTGTAGTTTGCTGCATGTTGTTTGCAGAGATTTGAGTTTGAAACCAGGGAGGAAATTGTTTTTGCAATACTGAAGCGCCACGGTTTCAAGCCAAACATGCACCCAGAGTTTGTTGCTCTTGGTGTTTTTGATTTCATTTTTAATTTCAGAGATAAGTTGCTGCAGTTGTTGTCTCTGAAAGTTCCTCGACTCTTTAAGGCATCAGTGGAGGAAATTGCTGGTTTTAAATACATTTCGGGTTTTTAAACATCATACCCCCTCGCCCAGGTGACCCAGCTGGGGGATCAAGTCCCAGCTTGCATCCCAGCAGCAACAAGCAAAGAGTCTCCCCTCTTCATCCAAAGCCACCTTGTGGCTTTTTCTGCGGTCCCTGGGATGGTGCGTATGGCTCCCCTCGGGTCACACCCAGTGCTGTCAGGGCTTTGCAGAGGGATTGTCCCAGGAAGCCTTGGCAGCCCACTTCAATAGCGAGGCAATGTGCCCACCGCCTATGATGTCTGCACTCGTCCACCAGCTCCTGGTTTTTGCTCATTTTCCTCTCATGGGCCTCCTCCATGTGTTCCTCCTATGGCACGGTGAGTTCACACATGATGATGTTCTTGGTGGAATCTGAGAACATGACCAGGTCAGGACGGAGTGCTGTGTAGGTGATATGTTTGGGAAATTTCAGCTGTCTGCTGAGGTCCGCTCTTAGCTGCCAATCATGGGCTGTGGAGAGCACAGATGTTGTGGAGAGCAAAGATGTTTTCACCTGGTTCTCACCGGGTTTGAGGAAGCTGATGGAACTCTCGCTGAATTTGCTGTCCTTGATGGCTGTGCTGAGCACTTCCGCAACTGCCTTAAGCACCTGGTCATGGTGCCAGTAGCGATAGCGACAATCAGCCAGAGCTTTTGGACAACTACTGAGAAGGTGTTGCAGGGATCCTCTCCCACCACACTGAGGGCAGGAAGGTGACTCAGCTTTGCCCCATGTGTGGAGAGTGGACGGGCTTGGCAAGGAACCTGACATGATGGAAGTCAGACCGCCAAAAATCTGACCAGGAGATCTTACGCTGTACCACACTCTCCCACCTTGTCCAGGCTCCTTGTTGCCCCAGTCCAACTGCCCTGCTGGCCCAGGCTTCCTCCACTCCTGAGCGAACCTCTCCCAGAAGGAGACGCTGCCTCTCCTTCCCTGTAGTTTTGCTGATGTGGCAACTCGGAAAAAAGCCCAGGCCTGCTCGTCCTGTTGCTACGTTTCCATCTAGGGACGTCTGCTACAAGCGTGATACTTCCACCTGTAGTTCTCTAGTGGCACTCCACTTCCTGCCGGTGCAGACCTCAATACCAGCTGCTGCTATTTTTGGGTCCTGGGAGTCACTGTAATGCATGGCCTCTCTTGTTCATGTCACCATGAAATCTTCAGTGAGGCCTCTGAAGAGAAGCTGTAGGACGTTGGATGCGCCATACAGCACGGTGCTGTTCAGGCTTGTAGGCGGACCAATCCACCTTCGCAAGAAGCTGCTTATCTTCTCCTCCAGGGCCTCAGCATACCACACTGGAATGTCGTACAGGAGCAAGGGCCACAGCACAGCGACACTGGTCAGCAACTCTTCCTTTCCTCCAAAACACCTTAAGGATCCTCCATAGGTGGTGGAGTAGTATTGGGCAGCGCTTATACATGCTGTGTGGAACTCCGCTTGGTCTTGGGGCAGAGGCTGATCTAACCGCTTTGCTGACTTCTTGGATCTCTTTCCAGCTTGGCTCACTCAGGTTGAACTCAGATGATGGAGGGTCTGGGTTTATCAGGGCCTGGTTGGGGCCGAGGTCCTGGTCTCTGACTGGATTTCTGAGGGTGTTGTGCAAGAAGGTGTTGATTTCTTCCCGTGAACACTCGAGGTGGCAGTTCAGTTTGTCACCAAGCAGCTTCTTGGAAAAGCTGAAGGGGGTGGCCAAATGTCTCTGCTGCATAGCTGACAATAATGGCAGTCAGTGCCCACGGCCGTTGCTCTGCATCACCACGGCTGTCTTTTGCAGAGTCATGCAGACATCTTCCCTGAACTTATGCCACTGACTCCTGTTAATAGCTAGGGGCCATTTGATCTGTTGCTCAATAGCTCTGCCTGGGTCGGGGTCAGTAGGCGCTGGGAGGGACCAGGTGCTGTGGGGTGAGTCCTGGCCGTGATCCTCCTGCGTCTCATCAGGACATGATTCTGTGTGCTGTGTTTGGCTGACCTTCTCCAGACATTTCATCCGAACTTGATGAATTTTTTGCCCATGCGGATACATTGTGCTTCACTTGTTGTCTGATCATATGCGTGGGTTGTACAACATAGGTCTGTCCACTTGGGGATCTCAACCCCCCTGTGGGGATCAAATCTCAGCTTGCATCCCAGCAGCAACAAGCCAAGGGTCTCCTCTCTTTATCCAAAGCCACCTTGAGTTTTTTTCTGAGACTGCTGTGATAGTTTTAGGTGATTTGTCTGGATCAGAAGCTCATTTTGTTTTGTAAAGCTAAAGTAAAGGCATTTGCCAAATATGTGCCGGAGGATGTAGCTGGAAACAGTTGCTTTGTTTGAATAGCATATGTTGGAGTGAAGGCATGAGCTGCATCTATGAGCCATGAATCCCAGGCAGGATGGCTTCAAGTTTTTGCTGGCAGACTTAAATTTGGAGGCTAAGATGGAAGTTTTCTTCTGAATATCGCAGGGGAGGATATCAAAAGATGATTTCTCACAATGGATGCACTTTGGTTCATCACAATTTTTGGTAGAGGCAACTGAACTTTGCTGGCAAAAGATTTGGTAGAAAGAGAGGTAGAGGCTGATATTTTCTAGTGCACTGGAGTTGCAATTCTCATGTAACAGCTATTTAGAGTCAGCTGCCTGCTTTGCTGTTTCAGGCCACAAAAGCATTGTTCGCAAATCAAAACTGAAGGCATTAGGTGGACTAAAAGTAAAGACTTAAATGTGAGGACTTTTTATAGACGAAAACTAGACTAAAATGTTTTGAGTTTTCGTCAACTAAAACTAGACTAAAAAGGATAGAAATTACAAAAATGTGACTAAAACTAAAATGCATTTTATTTAAAGACTAAAACTAAAACTAAAATTAAAAATAGCTGCCAAAATTAACTCTGGTCCAGAGTGTGGCTCCAGCGACCCCCAGCAGGATAAGCAGAACAGAAAATAAATGAAGCATGAATAGTAAAAGTAAAATACAAGAGCATTTCTCCTTTCATGTTGATGTTATATAGAGCCTTATAAGGCTTAACTGATGCCTTCTGTGTGATGCCTATGCGATGAGGGGGACCTGTGAGCCTGCGCTGAGGGAAACACACCCAGTTCTTACGCTTATGGACCTGAGTACACATTTGTGGATCGTGCATGGTGTAAGTGTTGCAAAAATCACGTATGACAGCCAATTGAGAGGCAGATTTCAGTTGTAACTGATGGCTTGTGAAGATTTTGACAACTTGAAGTAAAAAAGAGTGAGTTTTCTGAGCCAAAATTAACTAAGTCCACAATTACAATTTGGTCTACATATTTGCAGATTAGCGCACACATTTGTGGATCTCTGTACGAACTTGCAAATTTTTGCATGCATTTACAGATCTGTACACACATTTGTGTATTGTGCACTCATTTGTGTATTTGTGCATGCATTTGTGTATTTGTGCATGTATTTTCAAATCTGCCTACGCATTTGCAGATTTGTGCACAGATCTTTGTATGCATTTGTAAATACTTTTGCAACAATAATAGCTCCATAATTAGGGGAGACTGGGGACAGCTACAACAAGCTACAACCACTGCTGCAACAAGCCTTATTTCTCCAATCAGAAACATGCTAGAGTGATGACACTCATACTGCACATGCTCAGTTAGACCCTCTGCCCACCAAGAAGAGAGAGGCCATATTGAGCATCTAGTCCTGCTTGTATCAAGACAAAGCTGTCTGGGGGGTATGAAAGTAGCTTTTTTCATATGAATTAATCCAAACTTACCTAGTTTCTTTGTCATTGTTTTGTTGACTATTCAGTGACATTAGCATGTGTCAATGTCAGCGTGGCTAGCTAGCACATGATGTTTTGTCATGACTGATACCATGGGGACGGTTGCAATCGCCCCCATGCTGATTTAGTCATATCAAAACAGACCACACAGCAGTATTTTTTAAGATTTTTAGTTCAAAATAGACACATTTAATATATTTCATTGCTCATGATGAACAGAACAGGCAATCATATTATAAGACAATGAGAAACTAATCCTAATAAAAAAACAAAATAATTCTCCAAATAAATTGTTGAGCAAAAATAAGCAATTATTGTTGTATCTGTTGTGCTATGGGACAAACTAGCCACATAAATGTTCCTGTGAAAACAGGAGAAAAGTCAATTTATTTGTTGTCATATAGAGTTTTAAAACAATTTGAATTTTGTTTGCTTAAAACATGTTTAATAACATGTCCCCAATCTCCCCTACACCAGCTTGCGTTAAGATCTGACATAACATCGGTTTGGCAGATATGGACACAGCGTTGTGTTCATGGATGCCGTTTGGCCCTCTTTGGGGGGCTGGAGCAACCCTAACAATAATTACAGTTAAAACAGTGGCGAAATGGATGAAGGACTACACCACACCATTACGTTACTTTCTGTTTAATGTATAGAGCAGAGATACCCAACTCATGGTTCTCCAGTCACCTGTGGCTCTTCAGCGCCAAGTCTTATAAATAACTTTTATTTCCTTTTAATCCGTGTATTATTATCGTTGGGTGTGCGAGACAGAGGAATGTGTGGAAGTGTGAGCAGAGGAAGTCTGCCAGTGGTGCCTGTTCACACTGCAGTCAATCTCTGATTTCAAAAGGTCAGATTCCATGTGACATGCTGTTCACGCAGTCAGAAAAAAATCAGATATGAGTCACATGTGAGCAAAAAAATCAGATTCAGGTCACTTTTGACTGCAGTGTGAACGTAGCCTAAAGCTCATTCATTGAGGTGTGCTATCTTGTGTTCAAACCAAAGATTCTCATGCCTTCGTTTTAACAGTTTTCCTTAGTCATTTTCCACCGATGCTCTTCCACACTCCTATTTTCTCATGATCATTGCGATACGTGTCATCATCAGCGAGCCTCACACACACGGGTCACGTGTTGAAATTGCTCAATATCATGTGAAACTTGTCCAATCATGGGTGTTTTATTTGATCTTTAATGCACTATGATGATAAAATCCTATTAGACTGTTCTGGTGTTGATTTGTCACCTAGTGTTGATTGTTTATAAGTGACACACCCACGGGTGTTGTAGAAACGCTGATGAAAGCCGCGGGCTGAAACGCGTCCGTTTTGTTTGCTGCTCTCATTTAATTTTTTAAATAAAAGTGTAAAACTTTATGACGAGTGCTGATCGTTTGGTTTTTGCACTATGATAATAAACACAGTGAAAAGAGCAGAAACAGGAAGCCAAAGCTAAAGAATGAGGAGAGGTGGAACGATGTGTCTACAGGCCATGATATGAATACTTTTTATAGGCACTGTATTTGCAATTTCCCCTTGTGTTGAAGCTTTTAATTTTTTTCTTTACGATATTTATGTGCACTTTTACATGAACGACATATTAATATTGAGTTTGGTACCTCATTTATAGAAAAAATGTGAACTCAGAGCTAAAGACAGCAAGGATGCTGCTTATTGTCTTACTGATATCATCAACTGCAGGTAGAATATTAGGAAACTGAAATATTTACACATAAATAAAGAGGTCAGAGTGTCAGATTTTTATTGTTTATTGCAGTAAGCTTCTAAACAGACCTTTAATTATGCACCCCTAAAAATTAGACGATTATTGACTAGAATAAAGACAGTTTTTTTTTAGATTTATTTTGGGGCTTTTAACGCCTTTATTGATAACAGAGGACAGTGGACAGAATTGGAATTAGGGATGAGAGAGCTGGGGAGAGTGCCACAGGCCTGATTTGAACCCGGGCCAACCACGTACATGAAGCGCACCTTAAACCAGTAGTAGTAGGCCACCTGTACCCAAATAAAAACAGTTTTTATTAAAGATTTTACCAGCACCATGTTTACATCTTAAAAAAGCATTGATTGTGTATGTGTTTTACTACTACTACTACTACTACTACTTAATGCAAGAAAACAAGTGCATATGCAGAAATCATGAAATATATAGGTTCAAACAAATTATAGCGAGTCAGATTTCTATATATTATCTGACCAGTTTAGAGCATGAGCACATTAATTCTAAACATCTGCTCCATAGGCTATCCTTTATCTATTATCAGATGGCCTAATCCTCTAGTTTGCCACCACCCCTTCTCACACCCACTCAGCGTCAGTTTCATCTATCTCATTTTATCTTGTCCTCAAGCCCACTGGTACGCCACACTGGATCACCAGGACGTTTCCATGATCTGTGAATGGAAATCCAGAGGACTGCAACACCATAGGCCACCAGGAGCATTCCCATAACATTGGCAAAAATCGCCTCAGGGGGAGAATCCATGTAATTTGGCTCTTTCCTGAATAAGGAGGATAAAATGATAACAAACACCGGTTACAAAAACTGTTAGGTATCACTCTCACTTTTTAAAACATGTTTAATTTAAAGCAGATTTTTATAGTGATGCTTACAGGCCAAAAATGAGTCTCTCTGTAATGCCAATGAGTGACACCGAGATGGCGCTACCAAAGAGAAAACGTCCGAGGAACGTGTGGAGGGGCATGAATGCTTCCTTCAAGGAGTCTGGGGTGATCGGCAACAAAAAGATGCAGGCTGAAAGAACCATCTGTTCAATGAAGAGAAAAACAAAAATATTTAGTCTGCAAATTTCTGCTTTATGCCTGATTTTTGAGTTTTTCTTGTAATAGTTTAAGGCAAACTTCAACAAGAGCAGATCTTCCTCACCAAGTAACATATACTTGCCAGCTTTGTTGGTCCTATTTCCTAAGTTAAGAAGTCTTATGAAGAGAGAACACCAGTTAGTATATTTGCTTGACATTATATCCCTGTTTTCTTTTAATGTATGTTTTCAACATAATGAGGGAGAAAAGCTGTTAAAAGTGGCACTGCCCGCCTGCTTTACTCCACGAGCACACAATGAAAGAGTTCAGTGGTGGATGAGTGAGAGAGAGGGAGCGTGGTGTGCATGTGTTATGAACAGGTGGAGGAAAAAGAAGCAGATACTTCGGCTGTTGTAATACAATTGTGCATCCCTGATGAAATAATGTGTTTTCCTAAATGGTAGAGCAATGAAAACAGTCTAGACCAGGGTTCCTAACTTTTCAGCCAGTGACTTCAAGAATACAACCAGAGGCTGAGGACTTCTAACATCCCTTGAAGGGGTTAAAGCTATTGTTAACAATATTCTCTTCTCTCCTATTTTTTGATTTCTTTCACCTGCTCAAACCTGCTCAGCTGCTCCCCATCAGCTTATCAAGCTCCACTGTAATTCAACAGCCACTCATTACCAGCTCATATATCAGTCACAGTGGTACACACCTAAGGCCTTTTTTGTGTTTTTTAGGGCTGCTAACATTAACACTAAATGCTTGGGATTAATCTTGAAACCTTAACATGTTAAAAAAAAATAATAATGCAATTTAATCATATGACTAAGTTTGACCACAACTGCTCCTGTAGTCCTCCAGCACGGATGTTTATGTGCCTGAGGGTGAAGAGGTGAGAGGGTCAGACACAGCCAGCAGTGATGAGTGAGGAGAAAGACCCAGGTATGCTTAATGGCAATTTTATTTTCAAAAAGCTGGAGAATGTTAGTTAAGATAAAAACCAAATTGTGGGTACATGCTGCAGTGATGAACTGTGTTTACACCGAAGCACGAGTTGCAAGTTCCACCTTCAGGTAAAGCACATCTTTGCTAATGTTAGCAAAGATGCTAACAACATCACGGGATCAAGCCATGGTCATACCACTCGCTTCAGCTGCTTCAGGACAGTTTTCCTCTTCAGCTGCTCAGATCAATACTGAAAGTGCTCCTAAACTTGAGCAAGTCCTGTTTGTTAACAATATTAACCCACTGTAGAAATCTGTGGTGGAACTGGCAAAATTGAAGTTAATTAGCGAACTTTAGGAGCTGAAGATGGAAAATATGATGTGTTCAGGTAACCTCAGTAAATTAGACAACTATATTCTTTATGTTATGTGTTTAAATGTCAAATAAAAATGTGAAAATTTAGTTTTTGATGAGAAACTTCAATAAATAGTTATGAATATGTGTTTATATCTAAGGGATATACAATAGATGTGACAGACTGAATCATAGCCTTTTTAACTCAAGTACTACTCAGCTAAGACAACTTGTAGTTTAAATACTTACCCTTATTTTGTCTTTCCACCAAACTATAGAAAGTATTAATAGTGGTATCGATAAGGACTCACATCAGCACTTTCAATGTGCTGTACATAGAATTAAAAGAATAAAAATAAAACACTTGACAATAACAACCTTTAATAAATATAAAAACATGAAAATATACTTAAATTATTTAAAAAATGCTGTGGTTAATCATAATTAACACTAGTTTTTTTTTGCAAATTGCTGTTTTGCAATACTTTGGCTTCAAGTTTTTGCTCCATGCCTTTTTTTTACCTGAACCAAACTGCCTTCTTTGTGCCCCAGGATTCTTGCCCCCCCCTCCTGCTGGCAACTCTCATCCGTGCCGTGCCTAGGCCCACCTCGTCCTTCCAAGCCGGGGCCGCAAAGCGTGCGGCGCCGAAGCACGAAAAACAATTGCACTCACATTGGCCAAACGTACCGGATTTTAGGCTGAAACGGGCCCAGGCACAGTACGGATGGCCTAGTGTGAGTGCACCCTTAATCCACATCAGCCAAGCATTCTCCAGCCATCTGCTACAATAAAGATCCCTACTCTAACCACTCAGGCTTGGAGTGCTGCATTTGTCCAGTCTGTTAATAGAATGAAATCTGTTAATAGAATGAAAAATAACGAGTATAGCCTGTTTAAATGCTTTTTAAAAATTGTATGCTTTTTAACTTACTGTCCCTTTTGGGTCTCAACCCTGACACAAGTCCCTTATTCATGAAAAACTAAAACTAATAAAAACTGAATCAAAGCCTTTTTGCAGAATAGAAGTAAACTAACAAAACCAACAGTAAAACTAATGAAACTTCAGGTGAAATTTAGAACAAAAGATGAAAAATCCCCAAAAATTATACTTTGGTGTAGACTTATACTGTTGTTGTAAAGGAGATGACATTTATCATTAATCGGCGCTCTATGAAGATGAACTGACTGATTGTGAAGCACATTGCACTGAAATGTGCTATCCAAAGGATGTTTGGTTTGACATTAATATTTTACAAGACAAAATAAGAAGCAAAACCAGGAGCAATTCTTGTCTTTCCTCTGCAGATCATTTAAAACAGTTGTTTATTGATTATCATGAAGTTATTCTATTTACCTGCAGACTGAAGAGGGCAACAGCTGTCAGGCCCAGCCAGCTGTGTAGGCTGAACAAGTCGGGGAAATTGGAGGCACCTTGAGAACGAAAAACAGCTCTGAATGAAATCACAGCACAGGTGAGGGCGAGCAGATTCAAGCCTGCGTGGATGTACTTCACAGATTCTCTGCTGAGCTGCTGAGTCCAGGGGAGCCTGTAGGAAAGGATGGCTGCAAGAGAAGGATATCCAGGATCAATCAACAAAAACTTAGCATAACAATCATGCAGATTTAAACATTTTCACACAACTAAATGTTTGGGTTTTTTCTGTAAAGTAGGCTCATCTTTGTTCTGGGTATTTGTATGTACATGTTGAAGTTAAAAAGGTAAATTTGTAGGAAGCATCTTTGGACCCAAAAGTGGGTTGAAATGTGTGACTTGAAGAGAGTCTAGTATGCATGGAAACATCCAGCCATATGTTTTATTCTCATAAATAAAAAAATCAAAATCTACTTTATTTAAAAAGCACTTTACAAACAACACAGTTGATTGAAAGTGCTTTACATCTTACATACAGAAAACCAAATTTAAAGAAGGAAAAGCAAACAGAGTAAAACCAAGAAGTGGCTGAATGTAAACTTGAATGTTTTTAAAATGTGCTATATAAATAAAGTGGATTGGATTGAATGTGAATCATAACTTAAATAGCACTGTTCATAATCAGAATAATTGCAAAATCAAAATTGCAACAACATCTGTGATTATATCATCATCATTACTTTCATCACTTGTCATAACAAGATTCATGGGCCTACTTTGAAAATTGCCTGAATTTTTTGCAGTCAAATCCAGTTATTCAACTCAAGTTATATTCATACATCTTTTTAATTAAAGTCAATCAATTTTCTAAGTTTTTCCAACAATTTTCTTTTCAGACACTGTTTTATACAATAACGTAGATCAGTGGTTCCCAACCAGCAAACATCTAGAGGTTATCTATTTTCTGAACTCATTATTACAAACATAATGTACAACTATTTATTAAGGCAGGTTTGTCAAACTCAAGGCCCGGGGGCCCGAATCAGGCCCATGATTTAGTTATACCTGGCCTGCAAGACCATATAATATTTAAATCATAACTTGCCCACCAGTATGAGGTCCGTAGATATCCTCTTGTATAAAAATGTGAACTTGACAATTTCAATATCTTGCAGTCAGAAAAATGTGAAAGAGTAGCATGTAAAAGTAATAAGATATAAAGTCAAGAATGTAGAAAATGAAATCAATTCATGTTTTCATTTCAGATTTTCAATTTTGCATCCCACAATTACGACTTAAACTTATGATTCTGACTTTTTATCTCATGTTTTGACCTTTTCAATTCATAATTTTGACTTTCAATCTCATATGTCGACCTTTTTGAGAGTCACAATTTAAACTTTCAACTCATATTTTGACCTTTAAAACCCATGATTTGAATTTTATCTCATATTTCATTCTATAAAACATGATTAGGACTTTGTATTTTATATATTTGCCCTTTAAAACATTATTTTGACTTTTTATCTCAGATTTTGAGCCTTTAAACTTTTCATTTTGACTTGTTTAAAATTGCAAAATCATTTATCTTTAGTGCTTAGTTTTTTGGGTTTTTTTCAAGAATTCATGGCTGGTAAAAAAAAAAATGAGGCTGACAGTTTATGATTAAATGTTGACCCCTGTATTAGGGCCACCCAAAAACATAAGAAAATCTTAACGAAAAAGAGGATGCTAATTTTTGAGAAAAAAAAATTAATGGGAAAAAAATATATTTTTTGAGATTATTAATTTCTATACTTAGAAGAAAAAAAACTCAAAGTCGTAAATGCTGACATCAGAGACTAAAAAATGTAATTGTTTTTGCATTATACATTTATCAAAAATAAGAAATTTAAAGAAACTTTTCTGACAACAGTGGCTGGATTTTCAACTTTCAGAATATATTATCTTGTATTATCTCTATGTAGGCTATTATTTCCTCTAGGTTGGCCCTAATATGCTGCCATAATAATAGAAAGTTAATACATAGACCCTTTTTCAAGAGTGGGTGTAGGCGTATTAGGTAGGGATGTTCTCAATTTAAATAATTAAAATTTTATGGTAATCTTTCCAAGTGAGTCAGAGGGGGACTTAGCTTTTCTTTAATATGAGTAGATTGATGAATAAGATCATGTAAATTGTGTTATTTATTGTGCACCTAACAGAAGACTAACCCCATGAAGCTTAAAAGCAATATTTGTTTTAGTTTACGCCTATCTTCAAGTATTTATCTAAAGTTTTTTTCTGAAGAAACCAAACTCTTCTCACCAATTCCATTCAAGAAAATGAAGCCAGAGAGCTGCAACACAGGATGCCAGTTGAAATTGGCTTGTCCTCCATCCCAGGCTAGACCCTCTCTGTAGTGGAGAACCCACCTCAGCACAAAAAGCACCGTCGCAAAGCCGAAAGCAAAGGCAGCCAACAGAGCAACCGTTAATTGTTTTTGATTCTCCATCACGCAGGTGTTAAAGCATCAGAAGGGCATGACTGAACTGCAGCAGGAGTTTCCACCTTTTCACCTCAGAATGGATTTTTAAACGGAGGCAAGGCAGGACAGATCAGGGTCACATGACCCAAGGCAGAGGCGTACAGTTTCAGAATGAACTGTTAGACCTCTAAGAGGAGGTTCATTTGATTAGTTCCAGGAAGGAGACTGTTTTTTTTATGGTTCAGTGTCCTCATCCAAAAGCTTTAGGTGTGGCAGGTGAGATAAGGTAAATCAAACAAAGAAATAAGCCCTTCAAAACGTTTCTAAAATATTTCCCTGGACGTTTATTTCCTTCTTAGCCTTGTTGAGCCATTTTCTCACAAATTGTCCTGACTACACATGATACGAGCAAGCATCAGCAACAAAATCACCTGGATTCCTGCCGCAGTATCCGCACTGTTTTTGTCCCATGGTCTTATTCTCACTGTCCTCTTTTTCCCTCACATGGACAAGGAGCAAGGAAAAAGGGACATGACAAGGCATCAGGACTGTCGGACAGGAATCTCTCCTCAACTTTCTTCCACTTTTTCCATTTAACAGAGTTTGTCAGAATGCTCAAAACAAAAATGCTATACTGTATGTAATACTGCTTACAAGGGGAGTCTGAAATTCCTAGGTATGAGAGTTACTTTCTTAACGGATCCAGTGTGGACAGTAAGCGGGCAATGCTTACGCTAGCATGTTGTGAGGACACGGTGTTGGGTTCATCCATCACCATCTGCTTAGCTTCAGCCATTGTATCAAGTGATGGGCTAAGTGGCTTTTAAACTTTGCCACAAAACTGCTACTACACTTAATGCAAAAAAAGCCACCTCCTGCTAAAGTTATACAGGTCAGGACCGACCTGCAAAACCTAATTATAAACTGTTAAATATAGGCAAGTAAACAGCCTCTTTACAGGAACAAAGCCTGTCCTCCATGAAAATATTCTATCAGAGAAAACAAACCTTATGTAGCTATAAAGCTAACATCGCTAACGTAGCTAAAGCTTAGCTCACAAACCAGCTATGTCAGCTATTTTATCTACAATGATATGTTATTTATGTTTGCTAAAGCCCACAATGCTAAATCTAACTTGGCTGCATCGGCCTATTTAATAGGGTTCATTTTGTAGCTTAGCTTTAGCTAAAGATAGCAAAGCTAAAGCATGCTGCCATTCATGTAACTACTTATAAAACAGGTCTGTACATAATTTAATCCCAGATTACACTGACCATTTTTTTCTGTTTCATTTATAAAGTGTTTCTTAGTCTATAATGTTTGCAGTGTGGTTATTTCATAAATGTAACAGCCAGACTTTGTTTATGAAAAAAAGTTGAATTAAAAACGAACCTAAAACTGGAAATACTGTGTATCAGTAAATTCCGCACTTATGTTCTCACAGAGATGGTGTTTGAGAGTAGCTGTCAGCGATAGCAGCCAGAGCCCTCTTCAAATTGGTGACATAGTTGATTTTGTACTGTTAGCATGCTAATGAGTAAGCTAAGGTTAGCAACCGCTTGCTAGCTTATTAGTCATTGCAGCAAATTTCAATCAAGAAATAAGCATTTAAGGCAAAATATGCTGTTAACATTAAAAGGGATATGAATTCAAATGTGAGTGGAAAAAAAACTGTCAGATTCCAATCGAGTGTCCAGACAACATGACAAACCTGCAAGCCAGACATCATAGCAATAGCATTAGTTTAAGATTTTTTCCCCTTAATAGATAAAATCATCATTTAGAAACTAAATTTTCTATTAATTTGTGCTGTCTTTGTGAAATATTGAAATTGGTTTGATGATCTGACACATTTAAGTGTGATAAATAACCAAAAAGATTAGGAACAAAACAGGGGCACATACTTTTTCACAGCACTCTGCTCTACACTGATTTATTCCCCTTTTCTTAAAAAAAAAAAAATCCTGACAGCATTTCAATTTAGTGCAGCAAATGGGGAAAATCCTCATCTTCAGATTGCACAAAGATAATTAAAATGTGAGATGATGCAGGGCTACATATTTTTTAATAGTTTGATTCTGTTTTGTTATATTCCATATTTACCTAAAATTACATAGTAGTAGTACATAGTAGAGATCTTTCAAAAACTTGTTTAAAACTAAAAATGTTATTGTTATTTATTTGGCAAATAACAAATTGAAACAACTATGTAGTCCTTTTTCACACATAATAACCAAAAAACTTCATATTTTGTGTGGCCTCCTTTGCCTTTGATAACAGCTTGGATTCTTGCTGGCATTGTTTTTATGTACTTTTCCACAGTCTCTTTTGTTATTGAGTTCCAAATAGTTTCTAGCTGTTCCCACAGACTTGCTTTAGATAAAACTTTTGTGCCATCAATCTTTGAATCCACTAAATCCCAAATTTGTTCAATAGCATTCAAATCCGGTCTTTGACTTGGCCAGTCCATCAGTTCCAGTACTCCAGATTCCTTTTTTCTTGCTCAAATAGTCTCTGCGCAGCTTAGAAGTATGCTTGGGGTCACTGTCATGTTAGGGGCTAGGGGCAACGCACGAGCCACGAGCCACTATTGTTCTTCTGTGCATTTATTTTTCATTCTTCATCTTCAAAATTTCTTCATCGGACAAAATTTCGGCGCGCAACTCCTCCTAGGGGTTTGAGAAAACCCCTGCAAATTATACATCAAAACATGTGTAGTTTTTTCCCGATCGTTGTGCTATGTCTTTTCTAAGAGATTTGCCAATTTTTCGCAAAGTTATTTGCAACAAACTGCAAAAAAAGTCCCGTTTGAAATGAATGGGGAGAGGGACAAAGAAACCACAAAAATAGTTTTTTTTTTTACCACCCCTACTGCTTCGCCATACTTTCCCATACACGAATCATTCAAACTTTAAAATGCAGGTATTTTGTCCTGTCTTCAGGAATGTCTTTGTTATGATGATGGGGTTTACGGGTTTCGATTGCAAAGTCTTCAAAACTGTGCGTTGACTGAAAATGCTTAAAAATCGCCCCGCTAGAGTGGGTGATGTCATCACCCTTGAGGCTAGCAGAGCTGACACATCAACGGACAATTTTGTGAACAACTACTGACTACGGCCACAAATCTAACACCACACACATAAAATATATATCAAAACAGAGGAAATCTTGTCCCACTACTGTCAAACCAAGAACCAAGAACCACCCCCTGGCCTCATTTTTCGCACAATCAACACCAAAATAACATCAGTGCTAGTTCCAAGCCTGCAGATGCTCACACCTAAATCTGTTTGATGATAGCATGTATGGTGTTTGCACACAGAGAGGAGAAAGAGTGTGTTCACAAGCAAAATCACCCCAAACTGCTGCCTTCTCTCACAGGTGTAACTGCTCACTGTGATCACTGATGATGATGTCATCGCTGATTAACACACATACAGCCCTCAATGAGCTCTGATCACGCACACACATGGAGCTGTTCCAATAAAGCAGCCCATTTAAACAATGCTTTAACAGGATGGTGGGACACTGTGGGTTGCTTCTCATCCACATACAGACCCCCATAAAGTCTTTGGCGACATCAGTCGCCAAAGACAGCCACACATATATCCCATATGAAGTGAATGGGAGAGATTGTGCATTTGTGTGTGTCATTGCACGAAAGCGTGCATGTGTGTGTGTTTGTGTGTGTGTGTTAAAGTTACATGCATGTGTGAATCTGCACAAACTTCTTAGCCTCATGTTTCAGGAACTGCTATTAAACTATGACCAGGCCACATGAGTAAGAGAGACAGACACACTGTTTCATTAGATGGATTTCATTGTTTTGTATCACCGCCACATCCATTTGTAGTCATAATGTTACCTCAGCTCATAGGGAGGGCCATCACCACCAGGTATATCAAGAAGACAGCTGAAGCTCAGGTGCCAGGTGATCAGCATCAGCTAATCAGGCCACACATGACTTAGGTCGTGTTCCCACCTGATAGTCCGGGGACTCGGGCCATTTTGGAACAAAAATGGCAACATTGTTGCACTTTCCTTTGGTTTGGTTTGCATTCATACTGCTCTCTTTGGTCAAGCGGACCAAACCGTCTGAACACCTACAACCTCTGCCTGCTAGGGGCGCTCTCGCCAAAAAACGGCGACCAAGAAGAAAAGAAGGCATAGAAGAAGATGAAACTCCTTCCGCCGGTCTTTTCTTCCACATAAACAATGGAAAAACACAGAATTTACACTGTCTTGTGGTTTCTGCTCTTGCATTTCGGCATTATGAGCAGCCGGCAAGGTGGTGAGCTGTCCAGCATGTCGTCCTTTACAAGAGACGAATAAATCAGCACGGACTACGACGTGTTGCCATGGTACATATACGAAGCAAGGTACCGACTTGTATTTGAGCTTATTAAATCACATATAAATCCATATATGATTACAGTTTATGCCTGCCTTTGGTTCACAAGTTGGTCTGCTTTGCATTCACACCTCCAACAAACCGCACCAGGGTTCGTAAGGAAGCGGACCGAGACCCACTGTTTCAGGTGGACCAGAGTCCGCTTGTTTGATCTGTACCAGAGTTCATGTGAGCATTCACACCACTCGAAACGAACCGGACTATCCGGGAAAATGGACCAGAGTTTGGTTAAAGTGGACCAAACAGCTCTGGTGTGAACGTACCCTACAACACATGAATGAAGTCTCCTGTCATGTACAGTGTTTCTCAACCATTTCACCTAGTCATTGTCCAGCTTCATGCTGCTTCAGCCTGGACTTTGACATGACCTTGTATTGACAAGTCAGGTCTATTGTCATAAATCACCCTGCGATGAAACTGGCACGGCTCCCCGAGCCCCTCTTGCGATTTCTGCTTGTGGAAATTGTCTAGTTGGTATATAAACCCACAACCAATCAGATTCAGTCCAGAAGGGATTCCATGATGCACTAAGATGTTGTGGTAGATGTTCTTGTTCATGATACCATCCATTTTCACTAATTTGCCCACGCTGTATCCACAAATGGAACCCCATACCATAATGGAATCTCCACTGTGTTTCACTGTGGGTGCAATGCATCTGGCATCAAAACGTTCTCCAGCTTTTCTGCAGACATAAACACAACGATGCTGACCGAAGAGTTCAAACTTGGACTGGTCCTTCCAGAGTACCCTCTTCCAGTCATCAACAGTCCAGTGTTTGTGATCCCTGGCAAATCTGAGGCGTTTCTGGATGTTTGCAGGCCTCAATAATGGCTTCTTAGCAGCTGTTCTTCCCTTTAAGCCTTGTTCCGTCAGTCGTCTGCTTATGGTCATTCTGGAGACTTTCTCAGACTCTGATCTAGAAGCATTCATCTCTGCCTGAAGATCAGCAGTGGTCTTCCTTCTGTCTCTAGTACTTAAAATCTTGAGGTATCTGACATCTGCTTCAGTTAACTTTGGTTTCCTGCCTCTTCTTTGGCTCATTTTGTAAGTACCAGTCTCTGCAATTGACTCCAAAGCATACTTGACCACACTGTGAGAACACTTTATTTCTTTCCCTATTTGTCTCAGAGACCATCCAACATCATGAAGTGCTTTAATGTGGACTCTTTCATTTTCATTGAGCTCTCCAAGTTTTACAATTTTGAACAGGAATGAGGAATTTCAAACTGAATTCACCTTTTTATACCCAAATTTGAGCCAGCTCACTGGGCTTCTCTGAGAAGTCAGAAATGAATCAAGCATAACATTCAACCACTAAAACTCATTTTTCTATTCAGGAATGCAAGGAAATAACTATAATTTGACATATTAATAAAGAAATATTGATGTGCTTTACTATTTTTCAGTTTTTTTGTAAATCAGTATACATTTGAAAATTCATGGATAACAATAATAATTATATTTTAGCATTAAAAATTTCATTTGGGTTAAGGAGCTTCTAAATATTGGTTTATTAACCATTGCAGAAACATCAAAAATGATTTTGGTAATTACCAATGCTGTTTACTTAGGGCAGCTGTGGCATAAACCTTACTTTGGGAAGTGGTCTAATAAATTTGTTAAGTATATAAATATATATATTTTTTTACAACTCTTATGTATCCTTTAGTTAGACATATTTTGTGATGTATTGTGATATAATTTTCTTGCAATATATCGATTAGCGCAGAAGCACTGTATTGTGATAACAACAGTATCGTGGACCGTGTATCGTATAAAGGTATAATGAGGTACCCGATTCCCACCCCTAGTTCTGAGCGCTCTGGGTAGAAAAAAAAACCCATTGTCAGCTGTTTTTGGTGCAGGGCTTTAAGTGCACACAGTTGAAAACTGTTCAACCTTCTGATCAGTGCTGCACTTATCAGTGTCACTTTTCCCTCACTTATCAATCAAAATCAAGAAGGGGCGGGACTTCTGGCAATACTGGAAGAGAAACCAGTCTAACTTGTCCGTCATCTTTTCTTGAGGAGAGTTTTAATGTCTGCAGCTGCAGCCTGTCTCTGCTGCGTGATACTGCATTGAAATACAGAAATAAGCAAGATATAAAATAGAGCTATTTTTGAACAATGTTACAGATTCTATATTTTTTGATGACGTGGCAACAATAAGCACTGACGAGAATCGCTCTAAAAAGGAGGATATCAGCACTGCCAGTGTAAAAAAAAAGCTGGATATGGACATGGGCCCTTACTGTTTGACACAGTGTTTAGAGTCTGCGATTTCATTTAAATTCTTACTATTCTAAGGTTGTTCTAAGGCATTATTTAAAATTCAAGGCTAGATGCCTAACCAATTTTTCAGTGTGAGAGTCCCTACACATAGTGATAAATAATCACCCATCATATTGTTTGTGGTGTCAAATGAGAGGAACAACTCAGCACACCTACACACTCACAGATTCTGTTCAGTGACTATTAGAGTCTCGGCCTGGTCTCGTCTCTCAAAACACCAAATCCTGCAGAGTCAAATGTGACTTTAGAGTGAAGAAGCTGGTTAGCTGTTACATGCTAAGTACTTTGCAGTTGCTGTTTTGGTCCAGCTCCCTCCCTTGTCAGTTTGTCTGTGGTCGATTTTACAGTACAAGTTGTTGAACACTTTGCCACAAATCCTGTATTTTAATCCATTTATTTATTTAAGTTATTGATTTGTGTATTTTTATTTTATTTATTTATTTTCTTCCTGAGAGATTTAGGATGGGTGTGGACATGCAGGGTTGGGGTTGACGGTTCTTATTATTCAAAATGCTTTGCTGTCAACAAAGTCACACTCTGTTTTTGTTACATAAGCATTAATAAAACATTGAAACTAAGGTAATCTTAAGTATAATCGATAATCAGTTCTTTGCAGGTGGGACAGAGGGATTCAGCCCAACAATTGGCAGGATTATCCCGTGTAGCTGTTGGCCCTTTTAAATTTCTTTTTTTTCTGTAACCAAACAACACCCCTGCTTTTCTTCCAGTACAAGTTTGTATTTATGGTTTGCCAGCTGTGTTTATCTGCAGTATTGCCACTTTCACACAGACTGAAGGACACCTTTCTGGCACATACATGAATTAAGTCAATTCAAGTGGCTTATATGGAAAGCTGCCATAACTTGTAAGCCAACATCGTGTTCTTAGACTCAACAAAAAGCAAAAAAGGAAAATCAAAATAACTGAGTGAGAGGTTGGCAGTTTTGCTGACAGCAGCCACTTATTAAACGTGTGAATGCGGAAACATCTCCAAAGACACATGATTAATTATTCTGGCAGATATCAGCAAGAAAAGCACACACACAATGACTATCTAGCTGCTTCTGAGAAACGCTGAAAACATAACAGAGAAACAAGACACAGCAGGCTTCAAAATAGTGTCCTCATTTCACCCATGTAAACTCACTTGAACCTTCGTGTGCATGTGTATCACTAGAATGTTATCTCTGTGGCTCATCATTCAGCTCTTCAGTGTAGAGGAGCAAAACATAAACATGTATTCAAGACTATAGACTGAAGAGAGACAGGAAATATGAGGAGAGAGAGTGGGGGAAAGACATGCACCAATGTGACCAGTGACCATAGCCTCTGTAGATGGGCTGGGTTCTACCTACTGAGCTAAACTGGTGTCTGTAACCTAGAATCATCCCATCATCATGATCATCTGGATTTTGGAGAGACAATTTTGCAATCTGGGGTAATCCAACCACTGTTTTCAGTTGGATTTCTTGTCATTTCTTACTTCATGATATCTTAAATTTACCATCTGCTTTATTTTTTTTTTATCTTTTAGGGTGGCCCTAAAACGTTGTTGTGCATTATGTTTTTGATCATGATTTTGAAGAAATAATATGCGCCTCTAAACTCTTATTAATTAAACTCTTATCAATGTCAGAACAGAGAGGGGCCAGTTACCTGATGTTGGAGCTGAAAAGTGTGTCAAACTATTGTTGGATTCAAATGTTTAAAGTATTTTTTGTGCCACTTTTTTAACCATTTTCCCTGCCAAATTTTGCCTTTTTTCATAATTTTGCCCACTTTGTGCCAGTTTTTGCTTTATTTTACCAACCAATTTTGCCACCTTTTAGCCAGTTATCATCACTTCTGCCCGACCACTTTTGCCACTTTTAACAGACTTTTCCCCTTTAAACCAATTTCTGCCACTTTTAAATCCCATCACACCACTTTTTATGCCAATTCATTCCACTTTTGAGCCATTTTTGTCACTTGAAAACCCATTCCACCACTTTTTCTGCCCATTTTTGCCACATCTGAAGTCAATTCTCGCCACTTTCTGACTAGTGTTCAATCTGTTAACCCATTATTGCCACTATTATACTTTCCCACCACTTTTTACACCCATTTGAACCACATTTCACTATTTGTTTTGCCTATTTTCATAAGCCTAATCCATTTCTTCCTCATTTTACCTCATTTGTTTGCCTCTTAAAACACATAAATGTTTGCCCCTTTAAACCAATTTCTGCCACTGTTTAATCCCATTTCACCACCTTTTCCACCAGTTTCTTGCACTTTTGAGCCAACATTGCCAATGTTAACCCCTTTTACCACTTGTTATGCCCGTTTTTGCCCCTTTAACCCATTTTGGCTACTTTTGGCTTTTTGCCACTTTTATCTAATGTTTGCCAATTTTAATCCATTTCTACTTTTTAAACCCTATTCACCACCTTTTCTGCCTATTTTGCCTTTCTCAAACAATTTTAGCCAATTTCTTTTCCCATTTAAATTCTTTTTTGAAGAAAAGGGATTCTCCTTTCTAAGTTGGCTATATGCTATGGCACAGACAATAATGAAAATAAAAATAAAGAGAGACTTGTTGCTTTGATAACTGGTTATTTTTCAGGTAAAAAATGTGGATATCAGCTTAACTTTGTAATAGACCTCGATTTTGTAGAACAAAAATATCTTTCCTGCCAAGAGAGGCTTTCAATCCTTTGCTCTTCCAAGCCACAAGGTTTTGGTCCAAAGCCTTTGGATCTTTACAGTAGTCTAAGGGTCTTAAGGTCCCGACATCCAGTGCCCTAAAACTATCAAGACATTTTTGTATTTGCCTGTAGTCTAAGAGAAGGCATGGGAGCCACTGGTATCAGCTGGAGCACATAAGATAAACTTGTGCAGTATTTTAATGAAGCATTTGTTGTCCAGCTCTATAACACCATCCACTCAGACACAGTTAGTGGTGGTGTTTATTCTCATTAATCCTATCAACTGGTACACCTGTTTTTAAGTTCACTTGCTAGGCCCACTCTTAGAATAGCCACAGACTGCATTTCACAACATGTTTGGCTTTTAATAATCCAAAGGGACACACCTGGCATAATTAACAAACTGAAACAACTTAGTGGTTTCTAAACACACACCATTACATCCTCACCTTTCTCAGGTCCTGTCAAAGTGAATGACAACAGCCTCCCCACCCTGAAATAATCCAGCACTTTGAACAGGATTAAAACTTGATTGATTCTGCAAGGAACTGAAAGACTGCGTCTGAACATCAGTAGATCTGCTAAGGTCTGAATCTTGATACTTATACAGGACACCAAACTCTACATTGTGAGAAAAACCTCCTCTAAAATGGCCTGCACCTGCCTGACTGAAATTTGAAAAAAAAAAACAAAACAAAACAAACATTGTTTTAATGCAGATTTTGCTTCTGCTGTTCACCTACACTCGAGGAAATGCCAATACCAAAGACAGGATTTGGTTCAGGAAACCCTCTTTCTTTTACAGGATGCACCCCAAGATGGAATTCTGGGGAACGGAGAATTGGCTGGGCCCCTGAAAAACCCAAGTAATGGGCCATTCCCAGTTGTGATTTATTGATGATATCAATGCATGTGTGTTGGATCTGTAGCAGTGGTGCTACAGATTTGGGTGGCCATGGCCTCCTTTTGAAGATAAAAAGTGTGCCAAGCCATAATTGGGTATTTACTAATGCCACTTTAAAAAATTTTTCCATCACTGTTTCCATCTATTTTGCCACATTTGTGTCCACATTACACCCTTTTTGTCACTTTTAGCCAGATTTGCTATTTTCAACACCTTTCCACTACCTTAGTCACCCATTTTTGCCCTTTATTGTCACTTTTAACCCATTTTTGCCAGTTATAATTCAGTTTTGTGCCTTTTAAACCACTTTTCAGCCATTTTCCTGCCCTTTTTTCCATCTCTTAGCTCATAATTGCGGCTTTATCCCCTTTTGCCCCAATTAAGCTACACTAAGTAACTTTAAAAATGCACATTGTAAAATTTGCTAGAATTGTCATGAGATGTACTCAGATGCTTCAAACTACTTCTCAGACACACAATATATATATAATTCCTGATTTTGTGTGTATGTCTCCCACAAGATGTGTGCAGTAAGAACAATAACTATAATTGGAAATATAGTTCATGAATTACAAGTAATATATTCACGAATTTCAATGTGCATTTTTAAAGTTACTCAGTGTATTTTGGCCACTTTGTGCCTTTGTTTTTGCAGTTATTTTGCTATCATTTTCCCTTCCAGGTTTTACATAATTTTCCTAATGTGCCCATCCACATTGTTAACATTACCAAAAAAAGGTAATTAAGTGCTAAATAAATGTTTAAAATTTTAAAAATATCGGTGATATAAGAAGAGGCTGGACTGTGTTGTGCTTTAAAAGTTAATAAAATAATCCTAAAATCAATTCTGTGTTTTATGGGCAGCCAGAAAAGGGAATACAGGATTGGGCTGATGTGGGACCTACAGTTTGTGTTTGTTACAATCTCATAATAACCTACATTATCAGCACTCATTAATAAATCATTTATTACCATGACGAGCAGTTTGTTTGCATAGTCTTGACTGAAACTTATAAAAGAATATATTGTGTTTGATTAAAACAGATCTTAGTTGGCCTAGTTAAGACTTTTGATACGAAAGGGAGTGTAAAAATGGGCCTGTAATTCTGTGGAGGTCGCTGATCTAGGTTGGGCTGTTTTTGGTTGGGTCTGGATGCTTGCTTGTTTAAAACAATGGGGAACAAGTCCAGAAGTGAGGAATCAGTTAATGGTGTTGAAGCTGGGGCCAATAGTGCTAATCACCTCTTTCAGATAGAGACAGTGTTGATAAGGTTGATAGAGAAAGGTTGAAAGTGTCTAAGTACTCCATAGTGGACAGGATAACCATGGGAATAGGGTGTTGCTGTCAGCAGAATAACAGTAGAACAGATACCGATGATCTTTGAGGAAGCTTAGAGAGCTAGAGGAGGGAGGGTTAATAAGTAGATTTATGGTTTTAAATAGGTATGGTGTGTTCGTTCTGGTTATTGGTATCAGGTTAGAGAAGTAGTTGACTTGTGTCTTTCTCCTGTTTGTTAAAGGAAGTCAGGGTAGGGAAGGTCTTTCATGTAATTTTGTCTTCTCTCACTTCCTTTCCGCTCTTCTACATAATCTTTTTCAACTT